>NC_136525.1:27614272-27931772 GCF_053919585.1 Euprymna scolopes
AGATTTTCGTGTTTGACAGAAAGATTCCTGAGTTTGACAAGATATACCCGAAGAAAATTGGAGCTTACATCCACCGAAACATTGTGAGAATAAGAATCAAGACAAGAACAGTAGTTCGAATAATCCAAGTAAATGCGAAAAAGAAAGATTTGTTAAAATAAGTTTGCATGTTTTTTATCATGTCATGGCTATGAATTTGCAGAAAAGAATGTTAAAATCGACATTTTGTAGTTGCTGCCTTAGTATCCATCCTAGTGGTCTTGTTTGATATGGAGGAAAGCGTCACCGTTTTGGTTAAAAAGCCAAACTTTTTCTCTATAGTTGGAATCAATTTCATTCAAATAGTTTCATCAAAACAAAACATGATCCAGAAAGAGTTATGAAAACGGGAATGCAAATATATGTTCTATAGAAATGGAATTGAAAATATATGTTCTATAGAAATGGAATTGAGTCTGTGAATCTCAGACGTTTTAGTAAACCTATTATTAGATACAAGAAGAAAAATATAATGTCTCATCACATTGACATATCAAATAGAATATTTTATAATTCATGGGAAAAATGTTTAGCAGAAATGAAAGTTGCCTCCTACACAAACAGTGTTCTTATTGTTCAACGTATATATCCCTTAAAAAAGTGAGACCATTCAAGTGTATTCTTACCAAACAATGTATTAATCACTCCGCAAGTGCCAACTTAACATGAACAATGTTTTGTAAATGAAAAATCAAGGAAAACGTGATTAAATCACAAAACATTGATATGACTATAAGTTTAAAAAAAAGATAAAAGCCAAAAATGTTCATTTGTGAAAGTTTACGCAAACTCGTGTTTTTAGTAAAAAAAAAAAATTTTCAGTAAATAAACAGACACGAGGACTAAGGATATGTATGTCTATATATATTGGTTAATGTGAATGTACATATTAGGCAGTGTGGCACTGCATGTGTGTTGGTGTATCTTGTTCTGTTAATGCATGTGTAGATGTATGCGAGGTGACAGAACTTTTATATGAGTCAGGAAGTATTCCTTCCTTGTTACCTCCTCTGACAAAAGATATGGGGAAGGGCAGCATAAGTTCTTTTGCTCTTCAAGACATGCTAGATTTAATCTCCCTTTTGCCTGATTATGTCTTCGTTTTTATAGAGGCTTCTAAGCTTTCATCGGTTTATTAGATTTTGTAGTTAAAACGATTTTCATTGATTAGAAAATATTGAGGTAACATGTTCCTGTGAAAACTCTACTTGCTTTTGGAAGTAAAGAGTAGAGCGTATCCCAACAAGGTGGAGAAAGAAAGAAGGTGGCTATCTAAGCCACTCTATTTTGGCTTTCATCAGAATCACATTTCGATTTCACTACAAACAAGCTGTAGATGATGATGATGATGATGATGATGATGATGATGATGATGATGCATGAATCGGTTGACAGTTGCTGTAGTTGTTATGTTGATAGAAGCTATGATAGTAGAAGAGGGAGTGAAGCTGTTACTGGCTGCATTCATCATGGTAGTGAAAATGCCATTCCGTTAAGCAGGAACTCAAGTCTAATGCTGCTTGGTGTTGTTGTCATTGCCTTTATGAAATGGTGCTGTACTCTCTAGAAAAGATTTGTGGAGAAAAGTACAATCGGTGGATGGTAGAATTGTCATCTCCATCTTCTGTATTCAGCCATCTCTGTTTTGTCTCATATGCAGTCAACTGAAAAAAAAAAAAAAAAGAAGTTATATGGTTACAAATATTTGATTCTTGTCCAGAATTTCCCAAATTAAAAAACAAAAATAGAGAAAAATCTGTATGATTTATGTAGCCATGAGGAAACAAAAATATTATATTCCAAAAATCATGTAAATTGATCAAGTAATTTTATTTTCATAAAAAAAATAATCTTTAATTGATTAATGGGAATTCGTAGGCATTACAGCAGAGGCCTTGCAAGTTTGGAATTATTGCTGAGTTATCTTCCTTCTTTTTAGAAATTTTTCTTTTCATAATGGCAGGTAAGACAATTACTCCTCTGATATTCATAAAATTTTATTTTATTATTTAAAAATAAAACTATTTTATCAATTTACATAATTTTGGGAAGATGATGTTTTCACTTTGTCTCGGATATGTAAATCGTACAGATTTTATTAAAGTATCGGATGAATTCTAAACAAGGACTAAATACTTCTGATTGTTTTTCTGAATTAAGAGAAAACATCATATGGATCTTATTCATTATCCAAAAGAAACTAATTGGGGAGGTTGAGACCCCCACCCCACCCCCGGGACATGAGAAAGACCGGGTAAATATGCTAAGATTGCTTAATTGGATCCTGGACAACACTGGATATCAAAAATACTTGAATTAGAGTATATAGATATATTTTGTTTTATTGTTTGAAAATCAGATATATATTTTGTTTTATTGTTTGAAAATCAGATATTTTGTTTTATTGTTTGAAAATAAGATATATATTTTGTTTTATTGTTTGAAAATCAGATAGATATTTTGTTTTATGGTTTGAAAATCAGATATTTTGCTTTATTGTTTGAAAATAAGATATATATTTTGTTTTATTGCTTGAAAATAAGATATATATTTTTTTATTGTTTGAAAATCAGACATATATTTTGTTTTATTGTTTAAAAACCAGATATATATTTTGTTTTATTGTGTGAAAATCAGATATATATTTGTTTTATTGTTTGAAAATCAGATATTTTGTTTTATTGTTTGAAAATAAGATATATATTTTGTTTTATTTTTTGAAAATCAGATATTTTGTTTTATTGTTTGGAAATCATATATATATTTTGTTTTATTGTTTGAAAATCAGATATTTTGTTTTATTGTTTGAAAATCAGATATATATTTTGTTTTATTGTTTGAACATCAGATAGTTTGTTTTATTGTTTGAAAATCCGATATATATATATTGTTTTATTGTTTGAAAATCAGATATATATTTTGTTTTATTGTTTGAAAATCGTATATTTTGTTTTATTGTTTGAAAATCAGATATGTTGTTTTATTGTTTGGTAATCAGATATATATTTTGTTTTATGGTTTGAAAATCAGATATGTTGTTTTATTGTTTGAAAATCCGATATATATATTGTTTTATTGTTTGAAAATCAGATATATATTTTGTTTTATTGTTTGAAAATCAGATATATATATATTGTTTTATTGTTTGAAAATCCGATATATATTTTGTTTTATTTTTTGAAAATCAGATATTTTGTTTTATTGTTTGGAAATCATATATATATTTTGTTTTATTGTTTGAAAATCATATATTTTGTTTTATTGTTTGGAAATCAGATATATATATTGTTTTATTGTTTGAAAATCAGATAGTTTGTTTTATTGTTTGAAAATCAGATATATATTTTGTTTTATTGTTTGAAAATCGTATATTTTGTTTTATTTTTTGAAAATCAGATATGTTGTTTTATTGTTTGGTAATCAGATATATATTTTGTTTTATGGTTTGAAAATCAGATATATTGTTTTATTGATTGAAAATCCGATATATATTTTGTTTTATTGTTTGAAAATCAGATATATATTTTGTTTTATTGTTTGAAAATCAGATATATATTTTGTTTTATTTTTTGGAAATCAGATATTTTGTTTTATTGTTTGACAATCAGATATATATTTTGTTTTATTGTTTGGAAATCATATATATATTTTGTTTTATGGTTTTAAAATCAGATATTTTGTTTTATTGTTTGAAAAGCAGATATTTTGTTTTATTGTTTGAAAATCAGATATTTTGTTTTATTGTTTGAAAATCAGATATTTTTTATATTGTTCGAAAATCATATATTTAGTTTTATTGTTTGAAAATCATATATTTTGTTTTATTGTTTGAAAATCGTATATTTTGTTTTATTGTTTGAAAATCAGATATGTTGTTTTATTGTTTGGTAATCAGATATATATTTTGTTTTATTGTTTGGAAATCAGATATATTGTTTTATTGTTTGGAAATCAGATATATTGTTTTATTGTTTGAAAATCAGATGTATATTTTGTTTTATTGTGTGAAAATCAGATATATATTTTATTTTATTGTTTGAAAATCAGATATATATTTTGTTTTATTGTTTGAAAGTCAGATACATATTTTTTTTATTGTTTAAAAATCAGATATTTGGTTTTATTGTTTGAAAATCATATATATATTTTGTTTTATTGTTTGAAAATCAGATATATATTTTGTTTTATTGTTTGAAAATCAGATATATATTTTGTTTTATTGTGTGAAAATCAGATATATATTTTGTTTTATTGTTTGAAAATCAGATATTTTGTTTTATTGTTTGAAAATCAGATATATATTTTTTTTATTGTTTGAAAATCCGATATATATTTTGTTTTATTGTTTTAAAATCAGATATATATTTTGTTTTATTGTTTGGAAATCAGATACATATTTTGTTTTATTGTTTGAAAATCAGATATTTTGTTTTATTGTTTGGAAATCAAATATGTATTGTGTTTTATTGTTTGAAAATCAGATATTTTGTTTTATTGTTTGGACATCAGATATATATTTTGTTTTATTGTTTGAAAATCAGATATTTTATTTTATTGTTTGAAAATAAGATATATATTTTGTTTTATTGTTTGAAAATCAGATATATATTTTGTTTTATGGTTTGAAAATCAGATATTTTGCTTTATTGTTTGAAAATCAGATATATATTTTGTTTTATTGCTTGAAAGTAAGATATATATTTTTTTATTGTTTGAAAATCAGACATATATTTTGTTTTATTGTTTAAAAACCAGATATATATTTTGTTTTATTGTGTGAAAATCAGATATATATTTGTTTTATTGTTTGAAAATCAGATATTTTGTTTTATTGTTTGAAAATAAGATATATATTTTGTTTTATTTTTTGAAAATCAGATATTTTGTTTTATTGTTTGGAAATCATATATATATTTTGTTTTATTGTTTGAAAATCAGATATTTTGTTTTATTGTTTGGAAATCAGATATATATTTTGTTTTATTGTTTGAACATCAGATAGTTTGTTTTATTGTTTGAAAATCCGATATATATATATTGTTTTATTGTTTGAAAATCAGATATATATTTTGTTTTATTGTTTGAAAATCGTATATTTTGTTTTATTGTTTGAAAATCAGATATGTTGTTTTATTGTTTGGTAATCAGATATATATATTGTTTTATGGTTTGAAAATCAGATATGTTGTTTTATTGTTTGAAAATCCGATATATATATTGTTTTATTGTTTGAAAATCAGATATATATTTTGTTTTATTGTTTGAAAATCAGATATATATATATTGTTTTATTGTTTGAAAATCCGATATATATTTTGTTTTATTTTTTGAAAATCAGATATTTTGTTTTATTGTTTGGAAATCATATATATATTTTGTTTTATTGTTTGAAAATAATATATTTTGTTTTATTGTTTGGAAATCAGATATATATATTGTTTTATTGTTTGAAAATCAGATAGTTTGTTTTATTGTTTGAAAATCAGATATATATTTTGTTTTATTGTTTGAAAATCGTATATTTTGTTTTATTTTTTGAAAATCAGATATGTTGTTTTATTGTTTGGTAATCAGATATATATTTTGTTTTATGGTTTGAAAATCAGATATATTGTTTTATTGATTGAAAATCCGATATATATTTTGTTTTATTGTTTGAAAATCAGATATATATTTCGTTTTCTTGTTTGGAAATCAGATATATATTTTGTTTTATTTTTTGGAAATCAGATATTTTGTTTTATTGTTTGACAATCAGATATATATTTTGTTTTATTGTTTGGAAATCATATATATATTTTGTTTTATGGTTTTAAAATCAGATGTTTTGTTTTATTGTTTGAAAAGCAGATATTTTGTTTTATTGTTTGAAAATCAGATATTTTGTTTTATTGTTTGAAAATCAGATATTTTTTATATTGTTCGAAAATCATATATTTAGTTTTATTGTTTGAAAATCATATATTTTGTTTTATTGTTTTAAAATCGTATATTTTGTTTTATTGTTTGAAAATCAGATATGTTGTTTTATTGTTTGGTAATCAGATATATATTTTGTTTTATTGTTTGGAAATCAGATATATTGTTTTATTGTTTGAAAATCAGATATATATTTTGTTTTATTGTTTGAAAATCAGATGTATATTTTGTTTTATTGTGTGAAAATCAGATATATATTTTATTTTATTGTTTGAAAATCAGATATATATTTTGTTTTATTGTTTGAAAGTCAGATACATATTTTTTTTATTGTTTAAAATCAGATATTTTGTTTTATTGTTTGAAAATCATATATATATTTTGTTTTATTGTTTGAAAATCAGATATATATTTTGTTTTATTGTTTAAAAATCAGATATATATTTTGTTTTATTGTGTGAAAATCAGATATATATTTTGTTTTATTGTTTGAAAATCAGATATTTTGTTTTATTGTTTGAAAATCAGATATATATTTTTTTTATTGTTTGAAAATCCGATATATATTTTGTTTTATTGTTTTAAAATCAGATATATATTTTGTTTTATTGTTTGGAAATAAGATACATATTTTGTTTTATTGTTTGAAAATCAGATATTTTGTTTTATTGTTTGGAAATCAAATATGTATTGTGTTTTATTGTTTGAAAATCAGATATTTTGTTTTATTGTTTGGACATCAGATATATATTTTGTTTTATTGTTTGAAAATCAGATATTTTTTTTATTGTTTGAAAATAAGATATTTTGTTTTATTGTTTTAAAATCATATATTTTATTTTATTGTTTGAAAATCAGATATGTTGTTTTATTGTTTGGTAATCGGATATATATTTTGTTTTATTGTTTGAAAATCAGATATTTTGTTTTATTGTTTGGAAATCAGATATGTATTTTGTTTTATTGTTTGGAAATCAGATATATATTTTGCTTTATTATTTGGACATCAGATATATATTTTGTTTTATTGTTTAAAAATCACATATTTTGTTTTATTGTTTAAAAATCACATATTTTGTTTTATTGTTTAAAAATCACATATTTTGTTTTATTGTTTGAAAATCAGATATATATGTCGTTTTTTTGTTTGGAAATCAGATATATATTTTGTTTTATTGTTTCGAAATCAGATATATATTTTGTTTTATTGTTTTAAAATCAGATATATATTTTATTTTATTGTTTGAAAATCAGATATATATCTATTGTTTTATTGTTTGAAAATGAGATATATATTTTATTTTATTGTTTGAAAATCAGATATATATTTTGTTTTATTGTTTTTGAATCAGATATATATTTTGTTTTATTGTTTGAAGATCAGATATATATATTGTTTTATTGTTTGAAAATATATATATATTTTGTTTTATTGTTTGAAAATCAGATATATATATTGTTTTATTGTTTGAAAATAAGACATATATTTTGTTTTATTGTTTGAAAATCAGATATATATTTTATTTTATTGTTTGAAAATCAGATATATATTTTGTTTTATTGTTTGAAAGTCAGATACATATTTTTTTTATTGTTTAAAAATCAGATATTTTGTTTTATTGTGTGAAAATCATATATATATTTTGTTTTATTCTTTGAAAATCAGATATATATTTTGTTTTATTGTGTGAAAATCAGATATATATTTTGTTTTATTGTTTGAAAATAAGATATTTTGTTCTATTGTTTGAAAATCAGATATATATTTTGTTTTATTGTTTGAAAATCAGATATATATTTTGTTTTATTGTGTGAAAATAAGATATATATTTTGTTTTATTGTTTAAAAATCAGATATTTTGTTTTATGGTTTGAAAATCAAATATATATATTGTTTTATTGTTATAAAATGAGATATATATTTTTTTATTGTTTGAAAAAAGGATATATATTTTGTTTTATGGTTTGAAAATCAGATATGATGTTTTATTGTTTGAAAATCATATATATATTTTGTTTTATTGTTTGGAAATCAGATACATATTTTGTTTTCTTGTTTGGAAATCAGATATATTGTTTTATTGTTTGGAAATCAGATACATATTTTGTTTTATTGTTTGAAAATCAGATATATGTTTTTTTGTTTGGAAATCAGATATATATTTTGTTTTATTGTTTGAAAATCAGATATTTTTTTTTATTGTTTGAAAATCAGATATATATTTTTTTTATTGTTTGAAAATCAGATATTTTGTTTTATTGTTTGAAAATCAGACATATATTTTGTTTTTTTGTTTGAAAATCAGATATTTTATTTTATTGTTTGAAAATAAGATATTTTGTTTTATTGTTTTAAAATCATATATTTTATTTTATTGTTTGAAAATCAGATATGTTGTTTTATTGTTTGGTAATCAGATATATATTTTGTTTTATGGTTTCAAAATCAGATATTTTGTTTTATTGTTTGGAAATCAGATATGTATTTTGTTTTATTGTTTGGAAATCAGATATATATTTTGCTTTATTATTTGGACATCAGATATATATTTTGTTTTATTGTTTAAAAATCACATATTTTGTTTTATTTTTTAAAAATCACATATTTTGTTTTATTGTTTAAAAATCACATATTTTGTTTTATTGTGTAAAAATCAGATATATAATCCGTTTTCCTGTTTTGAAATCAGTTATTTTTTTTATTGTTTGAAAATCATATATATATTTTGTTTTATTGTTTAAAAATCAGATATATATTTCGTTTTTTTGTTTGGAAATCAGATATATATTTTGTTTTATTGTTTGGAAATCAGATATTTATTTTGTTTAATTGTTTGGAAATCAGATATATATTTTGTTGTATTGTTTGAAAATCAGATATATATTTTATTTTATTGTTTGAAAATCAGATATATATCTATTGTTTTATTGTTTGAAAATGAGATATATATTTTATTTTATTGTTTTTAAATCGGATATATATTTTATTTTATTGTTTGAAAATCAGATATATATTTTGTTTTATTGTTTGAAAATCAGATATATATATTGTTTTATTGTTTGAAAATAAGATATAAAGTTTGTTTAATTCTTTGAAAATCAGATATATATATTGTTTTATTGTTTGAAAATAAGACATATATTTGGTTTTGTTGTTTGAAAATCAGATATATATTTTATTTTATTGTTTGCAAATCAGATATATATTTTGTTTTATTGTTTGAAAGTCAGATATATATTTTTTTTATTGTTTAAAAATCAGATATTTATTTTTATTGTTTGAAAATCATATATATATTTTGTTTTATTGTTTGAAAATCAGATATATATATTTTGTTTTATTGTTTGAAAATCAGATATATATTTTTTTTTATTGTGTGAAAATCATATATATATTTTGTTTTATTGTTTAAAATCAGATATATATTTTGTTTTATTGTTTGTAAATCAGATATATATTTTGTTTTATTGTGTGAAAATCAGATATATATTTTGTTTCATTCTTTGAAAATCAGATAAATATTTTTTTTTATTGTTTAAAAATCAGATATTTTGTTTTATTGTTTGAAAATCATATATATATTTTGTTTTATTGTTTGAAAATCAGATATATATTTTGTTTTATTGTTTGAAAATCAGATATATATTTTGTTTTATTGTTTGAAAATCAGATATGTTTTTCTATTGTTTGAAAATCCGATATATATTTTGTTTTATTGTTTGAAAATCAGATATATATTTTGTTGTATTGTGTGAAAATCAGATATATATTTTGTTTTATTGTTTAAAAATCAGATATTTTGTTTTATGGTTTGAAAATCAGATATATATATTGTTTTATTGTTTTAAAATGAGATATATATTTTTTTATTGTTTGAAAATCCGATATATATTTTGTTTTATTGTTTGAAACTCAGATATGTTGTTTTATTGTTTGAAAATCATATATATATTTTCTTTTATTGTTTGGAAATCAGATACATATTTATTTTTCTTGTTTGGAAATCAGATATTTTGTTTTATTGTTTGGAAATATGATACATATTTTGTTTTATTGTTTGAAAATCAGATATATTGTTTTATTGTTTGGAATCAGATATATATTTTGTTTTATTGTTTGAAAATCAGATATTTTGTTTTATTGTTTGAAAATCAGTTATATATTTTATTTTATTGTTCGAAAATCGGATATTTTGTTTTATTGTTAAAAAATCAGACATATATTTTGTTTTATTGTTTGAAAATCAGATATATATTTTGTTTTATTGTTTGAAAATCAGATATATATTTTGTTTTATTGTTTGAAAATCAGATATTTTGTTTTATTGTTTGGAAATCAAATATATATTTTGTTTTATAGTTTAAAAATCAGATATTTTGTTTTATTGTTTGGACATCAGATATATATTTTGTTTTATTGTTTATAAATCAGATATTTTTTTTATTGTTAGAAAATAAGATATTTTGTTTTATTGTTTTAAAATCATATTTTTTTTTTATTGTTTGAAAATCAGATATGTTGTTTTATTGTTTGGTAATCAGATATATATTTTGTTTATGGTTTGAAAATCAGATATTTTGTTTTATTGTTTGGAAATCAGATATGTATTTTGTTTTATTGTTTGGAAATCAGATATATATTTTGCTTTATTATTTGGACATCAGATATATATTTTGTTTTATTGTTTAAAAATCACATATTTTGTTTTATTGTTTAAAAATCACATATTTTGTTTTATTGTTTAAAAATCACATATTTTGTTTTATTGTTTGAAAATCAGATATATATTTCGTTTTCTTGTTTGGAAATCAGATATTTTGTTTTATTGTTTAAAAATCATGTATATATTTTGTTTTCTTGTTAGAATATCAGATATATATTTTGTTTTATTGTTTAAAAATCAGATATATGTTTCATTTTTTTGTTTGGAAATCAGATATATATTTTGTTTTATTATTTGGAAATCAGGTATATATTTTGTTTTATTGTTTGGACATCAGATATATATTTTGTTTTATTGTTTTTGAATCAGATATATATTTTGTTTTATTGTTTGGAAATCAGATATATATTTTGTTTTATTGTTTGAAAATTACATATATATTTTGTTTTATTGTTTGGAAATAAGATATATATTTTCTTTTGTTGTTTAAAAATCAGATGTATATTTTGTTTTATGGTTTTAAAATCAGATATATATATTGTTTTATTGTGTGAAAATCAGATATATATTTTGTTTTATTGTTTAAAAAACTAGATATATATTTTGTTTTATTGTGTGAAAATCTGATGTATATTTTGTTTTATGGTTTGAAAATCAGATATATATTTTGTTTTATTGTTTGAAAATGAGATATATTTTTTTTTTATTGTTTGAAAATCAGATATATATATTGTTTTATTGTTTTAAAATCACATATTTTGTTTTATTGTTTGAAAATCAGATATATATTTTGTTTTATTGTTTGGAAATCAGATATATATTTATTTTTCTTGTTTGGAAATCAGACATATATTTTGTTTTATTGTTTTGAAATCAGATATATATTTTGTTTTATTGTTTGGAAATCAGATATATATTTTGTTTTATTGTTTGAAAATCAGATATATATTTTTTTTATTGTTTAAAAATCATATATATATATTGTTTTATTGTTTGCAAATCAGAGATATACTTTGTTTTATTGTTTGAAAATCAGATATATATTTTGTTTTATTGTTTGAAAATCAGATATTTTGTTTTATTGTTTGGAAATCAAATATATATTTTGTTTTATTGTTTGAAAATCAGATATATATTTTGTTTTATTGTTTGAAAATCAGATATTTTATTTTATTGTTTGAAAATCAGATATGTTGTTTTATTGTTTGGTAATCAGATATATATTTTGTTTTATGGTTTGAAAATCAGATATTTTGTTTTATTGTTTGGAAATCAGATATGTATTTTGTTTTTATGTTTGGAAATAATATATATATTTTGCTTTATTATTTGGACATCAGATATATATTTTGTTTTATTGTTTAAAAATCACATATTTTGTTTTATTGTTTAAAAATCACATATTTTGTTTTATTGTTTTAAAATCACATATTTTGTTTTATTGTTTTAAAATCAGATATATATTTCGTTTTCTTGTTTGGAAATCAGATATTTTGTTTTATTGTTTGAAAATCATGTATATATTTTGTTTTCTTGTTAGAATATCAGATATATATTTTGTTTTATTGTTTAAAAATCAGATATATATTTCATTTTTTTGTTTGGAAATCAGATATATATTTTGTTTTATTGTTTGGAAATCAGATATATATTTTGTTTTATTGTTTGAAAATCAGATATTTTGTTTTATTGTTGTAAAATTAGATATATATTTTGTTTTATTGTTTGAAAATCAGATATATATTTTGTTTTATTGTTTGGACATCAGATATATATTTTGTTTTATTGTTTGGAAATCAGATATATATTTTTTTTTATTGTTTGAAAATTAGATATATATTTTGTTTTATTGTTTGGACATCAGATATATATAGTGTTTTATTGTTTGGAAATCAGATATATATTTTCTTTTATTGTTAAAAAATCAGATGTATATTTTGTTTTATGGTTTTAAAATCAGATATATATTTTGTTTTATTGTGTGAAAATCAGATATATATTTTGTTTTATTGTGTGAAAATCAGATGAATATTTTGTTTTATGGTTTGAAAATCAGATATATATATATTGTTTTATTGTTTGAAAATGAGATATATATTTTTTTATTGTTTGAAAATCAGATATATATTTTGTTTTATTGTTTGAAAATCAGATATGTTGTTTTATTGTTTGAAAATCATATATATATTTTGTTTTATTGTTTGGAAATCAGATATATATTTATTTTTCTTGTTTGGAAATCAGACATATATTTTGTTTTATTGTTTTGAAATCAGATATATATTTTGTTTTATTGTTTGGAAATCATATATATATATTGTTTTATTGTTTGAAAATCAGATATATATATTTTTTTATTGTTTAAAAATCAGATATATATATTGTTTTATTGTTGGCAAATCAGAGATATACTTTGTTTTATTGTTTGACAATCAGATATATATTTTGTTTTATTGTTTGAAAATCAGATATTTTGTTGTATTGTTTGGAAATCAAATATATATTTTGTTTGATTGTTTAAAAATCGGATATTTTTTTTTATTGTTTGAAAATAAGATATTTTGTTTTATTGTTTTAAAATCATATATTTTATGTTATTGTTTGAAAATCAGATATGTTGTTTTATTGTTTGGAAATCAGATATGTATTTTGTTTTATTGTTTGGAAATCAGATATATATTTTGCTTTATTATTTGGACATGAGATATATATTTTTTTTTATTGTTTAAAAATCACATATTTTGTTTTATTGTTTAAAAGTCACATATTTTGTTTTATTGTTTGAAAATCACATATTTTGTTTTATTGTTTGAAAATCATATATATATTTCGTTTTCTTGTTTGGAAATCAGATATTTTGTTTTATTGTTTGAAAATCATATATATATTTTGTTTTCTTGTTAGAAAATCAGATATATATTTTGTTTTATTGTTTAAAAATCAGATATATATTTCGTTTTTTTGTTTGAAAATCAGATATATATTTTGTTTTATTGTTTGGAAATCAGATATATATTTTGTTTTATTGTTTGGAAATCAGATATATATTTTGTTTTATTGTTTGAAAATCAGATATTTTGTTTTATTGTTGTAAAATTAGATATATATATTGTTTTATTGTTTGGAAATAAGATATATATTTTGTTTTATTGTTTGGAAATCAGATATATTTTTTGTTTTATTGTTTGGAAATCAGATATATATTTTGTTTTATTGTTTGGAAATAAGATATATATTTTGTTTTATTGTTTGGAAATCAGATATATATTTTGTTTTATTGTTTTAAAATCAGATATATATTTTCTTTTATTGTTTAAAAATCAGATATATATTTTGTTTTATTGTGTGAAAATCAGATGTATATTTTGTTTTATGGTTTGAAAATCAGATATATATATTGTTTTATTGTTTGAAAATGATATATATATTTTTTTATTGTTTGAAAATCAGATATATATTTTGTTTTATTGTTTGAAAATCAGATATGTTGTTTTATTGTTTGAAAATCATATATACATTTTGTTTTATTGTTTGGAAATCAGATATATATTTATTTTTCTTGTTTGGAAATCAGACATATATTTAGTTTTATTGTTTCGAAATCAGATATATATTTTGTTTTATTGTTTGGAAATCAGATATATATTTTGTTTTATTGTTTGAAAATCAGATATATATTTTGTTTCATTCTTTAAAAATCGGATATTTTGTTTTCGTGTTTGAAACTCAGATATGTTGTTTTATTGTTTGAAAATCAGGTATTTTGTTTTATTGTTTAAAAATCAGATATTTTGTTTTCTTGTTTGAAACTGAGATATATATTTTGTTTTATTGTTTAGAAATCAGATATATATTTGGTTTTATTTTTTGAAAATCAGATATATATTTTTTTTATTGTTTGAAAATCAGATATATATTTTGTTTTATTGTTTGAAAATTAGATATATATTTATTTTTCTTGTTTGTAAATCAGATATATATTTTGTTTTATTATTTGAAAATCATATATTTTGTTGTTTGAAAAACAAATGACCGTAAATGTTATAATAATACAATGAAATTCGTCTGGCCTGAGAGACACTGGGCCAGGTGTTTTGACTTCTAGGCAAGGGAAATTTACAAGCGTTGACCCCCTGGGATCATGTGAACGGATGTCGGTTTTTGTCCCAGGTTTCAAAACTCTAGACTATGACTGAAGTGCACACACGTAAATGTATCTGGGGTTTCCTCGGACACATAGCTTAATCTGATTGGTTAGGTTGATTATCCACTCCGACCTACGACCCCAGTATAAAAAGCCAATGCCGCTCAAAACTAGTGAGATTGGAGATTGGAGATTGGAGCCAGATTGCGTGGAATCTCGAGACAATGACACTGCTCCCAAACGCCTGACCACTTCCCTCTCCATTCCGCCTGAGTGCCATCTACAAAGAAGTAGAGATTGTGAATTAAAAACGTGCTAAGAACTGAATTCAAAAATGTGCTAAGAACTGAACCAATATATTAGTAAAAATTTTGTGAAATTAGGTTTTAGTAGAATAGAATTTTTATTTGTTTGTCTTCCTTCTTTCTGACATATGCGAGCTTTCGCTTTTCGCTTCCAGCATTCTACACAGAGGTATTTAGTTTTTATGTGGCGAGCTCCCAGCCGACTAGACATCACGAGCCACAGTTTCGAAGAAGACCGGAGGTCAATTGCTTGACCTCACTATGGGAGTTCTACTACATGTGTGTGCGTGAGTTCATTCCCTATCGACTCGAAAACAGCTCAGCCAATTTTTAAAAAATTACATACATAAGTACTTGATATGTCTGGGAGTGTTCTCACATAGTTCTTGTATCAGAATGCGTCTGATAAATATCAAAAATCGATGATCAAAGAATCTGATTAAAGGAGGAAGTTTGATTTTGACCAAAGCTAATACTTTTATACAACCTATCACAAGTGCAGTTGAAATGTTTTATCACCACACAAGCAGAAATGGTGTTACATGATAAGGACTGTCCCTTTTTCATGTAAGTAAAAAAATAGGGAATTAGTTAAATGTAATGAGTCGAACTTGTGAAACTAGACTTTGAATTGAGAATTCCAATCATAAGTTAAAATAAGTACAGAATGTTATTGAAATAAAGAATGTGGAATTGCAATTGTTTAACTTACATATCTGTATATGGAAAAGGAATGTAATAATTCAATTTATTCCTGTGAAAATTAAAATAAGGAACTTAATCATCAATTGAAATTGTAAACATATTTTGTAAAGAGGTTATTTGAAAAATAGGTTACTGAACTCAGGGTCATGTCGAGTTTGGCAACGTGACGCATGTCATCCAACGTGCTTTATGAGCACATGTTTAATCATATAATGACGGGATGAGTTCTCAATATAGGTAGAGTTTTTAGATACAGTCAGAGAGAAGAGGAGAAGAGTCGGAGAGAAGCAAAGAGGTTCAGACCGATTCTTCGTTAGAATCAAGGCACTCTCTAGAAGTGAGAGGGTTTTAGAAATAACCATGTAACAACTTTGAATCCCTGAGATAAAATCATGTCCGACTGGTCGAAGATGAAATAAAGGACGTCAACATGTGTTTGTGTATCTGCGTCTTCGTGTTGTGATTTAGCAGAAAAGGTATTGTCCATTTATATTATAAGAACTTTGTGAAAATCATCATCTCAAAAATAGGTAAGAAATATATGTATCAATATTTATAGAAACACTCCCGTTCATACAGAACTGTCTCTCTCTTTATATATACCTGTTTATGTCTCCAATATGTTATCTCTTACAACATGAACACTTCTAAATCTTTTAAGACATATGAACACTCAACATTGAATTCCTCAGGCGAAATCATGGACCGGTCATAAAATAAAGGACGTCATCATCTTTGTGTATCTGCGTCTTCATGTTGTGATTCAACAGAAAAGGTATTGTCCATTTATATTATAAGAACTTTGTGAAAATCATCATCTCAAAAATAGGTAAGAAATATATGTATCAATATTTATAGAAACACTCCCGTTCATACAGAACTGTCTCTCTCTTTATATATACCTGTTTATGTCTCCAATATGCTATCTCTTACAACATGAACACTTTTAAGACTGTTTCTATCACTCTAAGACTCTCACAAATATGAACAACAACAAATAACATCAGTCCTCTTCGAATAAGAATTACATAACATATACGAATATTTGGTGCCGTATTTGGTACTTCTAATAATAACACCCACCACGTAACAATGGCAGGTATATAAAATCAACTGTAGATTCTTTTATAAGATAAGGATGTGTTCGAAATGAATGTTTCTTATTAGAGCACAATTGAACCATAATACTTGACTTTTATATGTTTAACTTTAATTCAAGTGATTATGTAAAAATATTGTCATAAAATCAACAGTTGGTTCTTTGATAAGACAGGGGCGCATTCAAAATGAATGTTTCTGTTTAGAGCACAATTGAACCATGATACTTGGGTTTTGCATTTTAAACTTTAAGTGAAGCCATTATTTGCTGTAATTTTAGTAGATTCTCTATTGTGCAATGTAGACTTACAATACACTGTGAACTAACTCACTGCGGGTGGAGGGCAGCCCTAACTAGAGCAGGCAATCAAATGATTTGATTAAAAAATGGACGATTTCACTGATTTTGATGACAACAAAGTATGGGAGGGTGGAACATTTGTTGTTCCTCATTCGATTCCGGACAACGTCGGGTGTCGCTGCTAGTCCTTATATAAGCCAGTGTAGAATAGTCATCCAAAGGTGATTTTATCTGGGCTTTGAATACTATGTTATTTTAAATATTTAGTCAGGATTTATGTGTAAGTAGACATGTACTCATGCCAGTTTGTCTTAACAAACCCTTGTACAGAGAAACTCAAGAACATTCTCTAGTAGGCATTCAAATGTCTTTGCAAAACTGTGTTTGTAGCTTAGTTAAAAGAGCATTCCTTAAATGTCTGGACTAGACAGCTTTGAATGCAACTAAAGGCTAATCAAGAAAGAAGACCAAGGAAGGCTTATAGTAAGTGTCTAATGATTGGTCAAAGAGAATAATCATTTTTTTTTGTAATTCTTTTTCACCCAAAACAAAGCATATCGCCAAGTTGATGCAAAGGCTATTATTTTGGATTGGGTCTAACAAGGATTATGGGAAGTTGAGTAGCGAGATGTCTGTTCAAATTACATTTAAACTTTTGCAGGTTAGTACAGTTAAGGAAACAGAAAACAGGTAGGGAATTTCAACAGTCTGAGCAAAGAAATTATTAGAGTAGAAGGCTTTCTTGCATTTAAGGTTCTCAACAGTGAAGGGGTAGGGTTTTGCTGCTTGTCTTTTCTTGCAGCGACCTAGGCAATGTCTTCAATGTATTTGTTCCAATCCTACATCATTACAAGGGAGGTAATTCATTGAATCAATAGACAAATGGAGATAATTATTTTAGAAGAAAATAAAGGGAAGTAACGTTTTTTTAATGATCTGCACTGGATTTTTCTATTTTTTATTGTGACAGTTATACTTTGGTTGATAGGCCTCACCATCTTTCACATCTGTTGTATTAATCAGACAATTTTTTTTAACTTTTGAGATGAGGACTGATTATTTACATTAATTGGATTCTTTGAACTACTGTTCTCATTTTAAGTGTTATGTTCACAATGTTCACAATTTTACCAAGTACTTTATCCTATAAGTCACGGATCCAAAGGATAGTAGATAAAGTATTTGGTAAAATTCAGTGGTCAGTTACACTTTTTTGGAGGTTGAAGGTTCAATCCTCAGTGCAGGCATCACTCAAAAATATAATTACAAATTCCTTAGGACTACTATCCAGTCATAACCGGTAGAATGAGAACATGCTACCCTTGTGGATTAAATAAAGGGTTCCATTTGAAATTCTATTGTAGATTCTCGAATTCAGTAGAAAGATTCCTGAATTCAACAAGATGCATCTAAAAAAAAGGTTGGAGGTTACATTGACCGAAATATTATGAAAATAACACTCAAGATGAGAACAGTAGTCTGAAGAATTCAAATAATACAAATAATCAGACAATATTTCGTGTGTCTGTATTTCTCGCCTATATGTAAATTTGATAAATACACATTGAATTATTTTTATATTTATTTTTAATCTAAAATTTATTGAAATCAAGAATAAAATTAGAAAAAACTGGAAGTAATTTAAAAATTCTATTCAAAACAACGCGACATAATTTTTGAATGACTATTTTCTCTGAACCCTTCACCCAGCAATATGTTGTGACCTATTTTTAAATAAATAGGCACATCAGATAAGCGGATGTGCAAAAGATACTTGTATAAGCTACTCTCTTTCTTCTCCATTTATTCGGCTCACTTTTTTCCCCTCTTTCACGTCTTCCTCTTCCTATATTGAATGAAAATGGGACACACTTCAATCAATTTGTGCTACATCCACACAACTGCAGCATAAAGACCAAAATAAAAACATTAGCTTACATGTAGGTGTGTAGTGCTGCTCCAGGCTACAGCTAATGTATTTTGGTGTTTAAAAATTGCAACAAAGCTAATGTATTTTGGTGTTTAAAAATTGCAACAAAGCATGAACAATTAAGGTAAATGTCATTAAATTGCCAAATAAAAACGACGGATAAAAACATGAATGCAATGGGTGTTAACTCAATAACAGGAATTTAGCAATGAAAGTGAGAAAACATGAAATAACAAACAAAATACTATGTCATTTATGTCAAAAATTTTACAGAAATATAAAATACTAGCAGGGAAACCCGACGTTGCCCGGGATTGAATGATGATCAATGAATATTTCACACTCCTATATTTTTATTGTCATCGAAATCCGTGAAATCGCCCCGGAGGAAACTTCACATGCCTCCATGCAGTAACTTAATCCAAAATATATGTTATTCTACATTGCACTCTAGAGAACCTACTGTTTCTTTATAAAATTATTTTATATAAACTTCTTTCCAGTTAACGAAAACAAAAAGTATTAAGAAATTTACGTGTGGGGTTTGATCCTACAGACCATGCCATGCAAAAAAAAGAAAAATATGTAAATTGCCAAGTCTTATAAAATTCTTTGCAGTTAATGAAAAAGAAATAAGAAATTTACGTGTGGAGTTTGAACCTACAGCCCATGTCATGCAAAAAAAAAAAAAAATCAAACATGCTATTAACTTACCCACACTAGAATTTTCACGGCTCATTGTTCTATCATTGTTGCTAAGTGGCAACATGGAAAAACTGATAGATAAATTAAAATAACAGTTTCGATTATCGATTATCGGTAATTATCGGGGGTATTTTGAGACAAAACTTAACTAAGATCACTCCCAGACTTATACACTAAAGTTCTGTAAATTTAAAAAAAAATCTGTTCTGCCGCTTTGGAGTCTATAAGGAACGAACACACACACACACAGACAAAGTTGCATTTATATAATTGTAGAGATACTTTTAAAGACCCAAGTTTGTTTAGAAGTTTTACAGTTTTTGAATAAGAAGTAGACAAAAGCATTAGAAAGTTTGTTTCAAAGTTGTGTGTGTGTGTGTGTGTGTGTGTGTGTGTGTGTGTGTGTGTGTGTGTGTGTGTGTGTGTGTTTCTGGGTAACTGAGTTCACAAGCCGAAAGGAATTTCAGCGTGAAGCATTCCAGTCTTCTAGAAGGGTTGTTGTTTATGCTGAATGAGACACATTGCAAATGTCACCTGGAAGAACTTTGGTTTCAGTTAATCAAACGACTGTTTTATAGAAGTTTTTAAGTTCATATCGGCCTCTTATTTTGACATGTACATGTTACTTTTCGAGGTTTGAAACGATTTTCATTGGTTGAAAATATTTTGAGTTAATACGTTCCCATGAAAACTTACTTGCTTTTGGAAGTGAGGAGGAAAGCAAATTCCAACAAAGTGAAGAAAGCGTGTAGCAATTAGAGCTATGTGCTTTTTAAAGTTCATAGAAATCAATTCATGATTTAGTCACCATAGGTGTACACTTGAAAATTCTCAACCAATGAAAAGGATTCTGCCCACTCGAAACGACTTGTCTGATTCCAATATAAACAACCGCTCACCCAAAAGATAATAAGTCTTTTACAGTGACATACTCATGTCACCATTATTTCAATAAGATGCCATACACAACATCAAACAGCAGATAACAAGGCAAAAGACATAATAAAGAACTACTGTCAATTACAGGTTTCACTTTGCATTAGAAAGGCACAATCACAAATATGCCGTTTGCAGAAAACTCTTTGATATTCGTCAGCAACTCCAGTTGATTCCTACAGCCTTCAGCATGTCCAGACACTATCTCCAACGGCCACTGACATCCAGCTACTTGTTCCAGTGCCCACTGACGTTCAACTACCGATTCCAGTGCCCTCTGACATCCAGCTACCAGTTTCAGTGCTCACTGACGTTCAGCTTCTAGTCCCAGCACCTGTTGATGTTTGATACCCTGTCAACATCCGGCTACTGGTTTCTAGTATCAGATTCCATCGATACAACTTGGTTCAACCTGTTTTTCATCTATTTTTGCTATTGCCGTCACTTTCCTTGCTTTGTGTCTACTTTATTAGTTGTACGGTTCACCCTTTGGACCTTTTGCAACACCACCACATATGCCTCTCTGGAGAGCTCCTGACGACTACTACTACTGCTGCTCTCCTAAAAAGAGATACATTGGATAAAAAAAAAAAATACCTCAGTCTAAAAGGATTTCTGCTTCACTGATCAAGGACACAAGAGATGAAGTATAATATACATTTTGTTCCAGATCATTGGTCTACTGGTCTTCAACAATTCACCGTTTTTGTACCACATTATAATATAGCTTCTTATTTCAGTAGTTTATTTCCAAGAACTGCAGACGTGGAACCGAGGAACTCTATTCCTGCTGAATGTTTTTTTTTTTTTTTTACCTATAGCCTTGCTCTTTTCAAGACTAATGTCAATAGGCATCTTATGTCTTTGCAAAAAAGGTAAACACGCACACATGAAGAAAATCCACAGAGATGAAAAGCCTCTTGAAGATATGAAATTCACAAAGCTAGAACATTTGCCTTTGAATAGATTTCTTGATTCAATCTATAGTTGCATAAGTGAAGCACCTTTGCATGCCATCAGGGTTGTTAGTGGCCTCTCCAAGTAGCCCATCTTTCTTGGACTCAAGAATTTGGAAGAATACCAATTATTCGTATTGCCATATTAGTTGAAAGGTTCTTATAAAGTCTTTGACAGAAACTGAGCGGAATCAGTAATTTCTTTTACAAATTCCCAACTGGGAATTAATTCAAACTCTCCACAATGGGGATGCATTCACAGAAGTATGAGTTTCTGCATATTCCCTTGAATTAGAAATGAATGTCACATGTCCTTTCACAACGACACATCACTGGAAACAGCCCCTTTGTTTGATGCGTCCTGAGGAAAAACGTTAAAAGACAACTCCCGAAATGCGACAGCGGAAGTGCTCCAGATGATGCGAATTTAAGCACGCACACACACACACACATGCACACGGAGGAATTCTAAACAAACGGACACCAAAATACATGTTTACTAAGGCAATTCCGGATAAATACAGATACGATTAGTTAATATGACAAGCAGAAATATCCATTTTGTAGTATTGCTATAAAATAAAAATATTTTTAATGCTTAAAAATGTAAGATTTCAATTCTATATAAAATAATTTAATTGGTTGATAATTTAATTTACATATTTAATTAATTAAATTATAATTGAAATTAAAAATGACAATTAAATTCAGTTAAGTTTATAACGTTAAAAAGTAAATTAGAATTCTATTTCAGCACACACCAAAAAAATTTCATTTAAAATCAACAATCGATTTTATCCAACATTTGAATCAATACCAAGCGAAGTGGAAGAGATATTTCAAAGCTTCCTATGCTATAATTGAGCCAAAATTAGTGTCTGTTGTTTGCCAATTAAAAGGCTCCAAAACTACTTTCGAAGGCTACGAAATGAACATTGTTAGAATTAATCATTTACTATATATGGTTATTTTTCTTATTTTTGTTTTTTTATTCAAAGAAAATCAGTATTTATATTTCGTCCGCGCCACTACTATATCATTGAAAAGAACCATGCTTTGAGAGACGAGGGTGGGGGGTGATTATAAGACTGAGTCAGTAAAGCAAGAAGAAAGAAAGGCTAAAAAGATTGAGTTTAGAAAAGGAAGGACTAAGCGTGAGTAAATGGGCGAGAAAAAAGGACTAAGCGTAAATAAGTGGGAAGAAATGAGGAGAAAGAATCGATTGAGTCAGAAAAGAAGAAATGCACGGTGAGTGTGAGAAAGAAATATCAAGAAAAATGAGTGAATGGGACAAAAGAAAAGAAATACTGACTGGAAAAAAAAAAGAAAAGAAGGATTAAGAAGAATGAGTAAAAAAAAAGAAAGAAAGATTAAGATAGAATGAGTAAGTAAGCAAGAAAGAATAAATGAGTGAGTGAGAAGAAAAGACAGAAAATAAAGAGACATTAAGCTGGACTGAGTGATCGAGAAAGAAAGACTAAGAGTGACTCACTGAGGGTGAGCAAAAAAAAAAAGAGAGAATAAAGTCGGGTAAATCAAAAAAGCGAAATCGGTTTTCTGCCATTAAAACTGGCAGCACTTAGTTCGTCTTGCACGTTCTAAATCGCTGCCAAACTGGATGGATTTGTCTGTTTTTAATGTCTATATGCAACAAACATGTCCAGCTTTAAACTAGGAATTATAAGATTGGGTAGAGCAGCCGGAAAGGTAGGTAATCTCTCTCTATATAAAACTTGACCGTTCAGTTTGATTTTTTTTTTAATTTATAACCGGCTTTTTCCCGTTCGTGATAGCCATTAACTTGTGAACAATATATTTACTACTAAGCATTCTTTTTATTATTATTATTATTATTATTATTTCTTTTTACTGAATATTACATATTTCAGAATATAAATAAATAACATATCAGATGTTTATTTTATTTAACTATTTTTGTAAAATAAACTAAATAAAATTTTTTTAAATATTTATATGAATATTTGATTTCTTAACGCGTTCCGGGTTTTGCATATGTCCCTGAAGAATTTAAAAAACTCCATGTGTCTTTGGAGAACAAAAAACTCAGTATTTAAAATAAATGAATTATTTAACTAAAAACTCTAAATATTGTTATAAAATTACTAACAAAAAGAAAGAGGTTTGATTTTAACCCTGTAATTTAAAATACATTCTTTGCAGTATTGGAAGCCTTAGAATTAAAAAAAAAAAAATTAATCATTTAATAAATTTATTTGCATAAAACCAAATAACATTGAATTATTTTATCCATTCATTTTCTATTAAAATTGAATTAATTTAATGGAATTTGGTGAAATCCAATAATTAAAATCCCGTGTTATAAACCCAGCTTTGATTGTAATGTATTTTAATTTAAAAAAAAAAAAAAAAAAGAGGAGGGTAAAATTACTAATTATTTTTAAGTTGGACGATATAATTTGTATATTTTATAAAACAGATGTGTTTCTCGTCTCTATGTAAAATATTAAATTTTAATTTTCTACCAAAAATCTAATTTATTTACTATTTGTTTAAATCATGAGGAGGGGGGCTAAAACGATCCTTTTAAAAATAAAGGAAAAAAAAAAATGATCACGTAAAATTGAGAACAGGTTTTCTTGTTTTTGTTGAACGCGAATCTCAAGCAAAACTGTTCAACTATCAGACAATATCACGTGTTTCTCGTAGATACTAACTTTGGTAAAAACACATTGGATTATTTTTAATATTAATCTAATATTTATTAAAATATGATGGTAAATGGCAAACGAAAGTTTTTTTTTTTTTTTTTTTATCCTATTAAAAAATGAAAGCATGAAATTTAAGACAATTCCCTGCCCGAGTCATAAAATCTTTAATCCGTTTTTTGTTTGTTCTGTGTTAACAATTACACCATTAAAATTAATTAATTATTCATGTTTTTAATGTATTTTGAAGATTTGTGACAGATTTTAAGAAAATAATAGTAAAGTTAACGGATCGTGCTATTTCTTTTATTTCAAAGGCAAATCCAATTTTTACGGTATCTTTTTTTAAATTGTGAGGTGAAAATACAAAATAGTTAGAAAGCACTCCCTCCGTATGTTAAGAATGGCTTCCTAAATAACGTTATTTCAGCACAATCAGTAAGGTGAAAGTGCGCAAGTACTCCGAAAATAACAAATTTATATAGGACCTATATAAAAATACAAATTCCATGTATATCTATATTATAGGTATATATGGAATTTGTATTTTTCTGATTTTTATAATTTTATTAATAAAATTATTAATACCGTAATAAAATTAGTTATGGTTTATGTTACCGTACTAAAACAGTTATTTAGAAAACCATTCTTAACATGTACTTTCACCGAACAATTTAGTGATAAAAAAAAGATATCGTAAAATTCGAATTTAACTTGAAAATAGATTTTAAAAAATAGCACGGTAACATAAGTGCATAAGCACCAAAATTTAATGTTAATAATTAAATATAAACTTTCAAAACCAAAAATCTGCATAACAGATGAAATGATTTTTTTTTTCAAACGTCCAATGTATATGGTTTGTTCATAACAAAATAGACAACGGATGATACCTGCTATCAATAATCTCGTTATGAAAATGTAAACACACGAGTAATTTTATCGACCTCTCTGGGTGATATCGATTGTATCGACGATGCGCTCGAATCCGGTAACTAGTGAAGGCGACCACACAAAACAAAAATCGGGTCCATGAAAAAAAAAGGGGGGGGGTCTGACTTATTTACATTGAATTATTTATTTATTTATTTATTTATTTTCTGACGGGGTTCGGCTCGGGATACCTATTTGCATCGTTGTATTGTATTTTAGAGGCACTTGTGCACTGTGCAGTTATGCAGTATGCACTGCAGAATAAGGGTTATTTATTTTTTAGATAGAATTTAAAAGTTAAATTCAAGGCTTATATCTTTTGTTTATTAATTTGTTAGGTGAAAGTCACTATCCAGCTCCCATTTCCTACCCATCGGGAGCTGGTTCCCCTCCCCCTCCCCCTCTCTCTCTCTCTCTCTCTCTCTCTCTCTCTCTCTCCACATTAAAAAACAGCCTTGTGCCTAATTTGCTCAGTGGGGAAGCAAATAGATACACCCTTGTTGTTAAGGATGAGTTTCTAAATAATGTTATTTCGTATTCTGTATAATTATCATTTTTGTGTTGATTGTTTTTATTTTGTTCTTGTTTTTTGTGTGTTTAGTCGCACGGATAGTTTAGTTTGTTTAATTATTTTTTTTATTTTTTATTTTTTCGTCGTGGTTTGTTGCGGATTTCGTATGTTAACATAGAATTGCTCAGTTCTTCCAATAGTCAGAAACGGCGTTTTTCAATTTCTTGAAATGGAGTATGATGAAATATTTGGAATAACATTGAGTCGACCATTCTTTGAATGTTGTAGTTCATGAAGCAAGCCTACAACAAACCACGCCGACTCCCTCTTAATTAACTCCTTTTTCCATGACTCAAAAATAAAAATGAATAAAACTAAAAACAATTTCATGAATAAAAAGAAAAAAGCAACAATTTACAATGCAACATCTTTTTTTTTCCGTTCCATGAATCCCGCGATTGAAACTCGTTACCGGATTTTACCGAGCTAATATGGTTAGCCATGGGGGTTGATCTATATAATCATTTTTGAAGGTGTTGTTTTCTCTAATTTCAGGGTCTTATTTAGAATTCAACCGAAGTATAAAAAAAAAAAAATGTTTGTACGTAGCCACCACGGAACGGAAACGTTATATTCCAAAAATCACGTAAATTGATTAAGTAAAGAATGTTATGTTTAAACGATTTAAAGTTATTAATGGAAATAGGCTGATCTTGCAAGTTTAAATTATTCTGGACTTATCTGCCATTGTTTTTTTTTTCTCATAAAAGTTGGTTAGTTAAAAAATACAACTACTTCATCAATTTACGTGATTTTTGAAATGTGACATATTTGTTCCTTGACGGGTACGTACATCATAAAGATTTTTCTGTGTTTTTGTTTTCTTAATTAGATTAAATTACAAATAAGAACCTAATTTTATTCTGTAGAAAATGCATAATTTTCTCTGGAAAAGCCGATGTCATGTGAGAAGCAGGAAGACGAAATTCGACCTCCTGAAGTGGAAAGTGCCAAGGTTTTCGTTTAGAAAGATTTATTGCCTTTTTTACTGTAATGTTTGAGCCAGTCTATTAAATGTGTAAAAAAAAAAAAAAAATGGTTTCCTTGGCAACTGCCTTAAAAAATAAATCGTTAACAACCGTAAAAAAAATCCCCCACGAGACTTTTCTGTAACTAAATGGTGGTTGTTAGGAAATGCATTAGTGTTATCCTTTTCAACATGTTCTTTGAAACATTAACATCGATTCAATCGTACCATAGAGACTGTTAAAATATTTCGCAGGCAATTCCCTTCAAATCTCTATTTATGAAATTGTATGATTATTTTTGTGTGTCGCTGTTTTCTTGCAGCAACACAACTTTACACATTGAATTATTTTCTTATCAATATCAATTGAAATATATTTATTTCAATTGATATTGTATTAATAAGAAAATAACAACAACAAAAAAAACTAATAGAATTTTGAAAAATCATTAAAAAATCGTTTAAAAAAGGTTATCTTTACGATTGCTTTACCATTTTCGTTTTCAGTTGCTCTTTCGTTTTTTTTTTTTTTTTTGTTTTTTTTTACAGTATCTTTTGTTTATTGATCTGTTAGGTGAAATTACAATACAGATGTAGAAAGCCTATTTAATCCCAATAATAACGTTATCATTTAGAAAAACCATTCTTAACATGGGGAAGAGCAATCTGAAGTGAAGTGGAAACAGTAATTACGGAATTAAATTTACCAAAATTAATTTCAGGGTGCTTATGTATCTGGTCGGTACCAAATTCCTGTCATGAAAACATTAACTTCCGTGATATTTAGCCGTTGTAATGACCCTTCTGAAATGATTCAGTTATTGCAACCGAAAACAATTTAATTTAAATTATAATTCTTCGCGAAAGAAAATGGTATTTAATAAGTCATTTATTTAACTAACTTTATTTGTAATAAATTGATCGATGAAACTCCTCTGTTTGTATTTTCAAAATAAAAACAAGTGAGTTTCATAAGTTTATTACAAACTAGCAGGTCCCGTTTCCCGACGTTGCCCAGGGGAATCTAAAAAGAAAAAATAAATAAATAAATAAAAAATATTAAGTATTCTTTTTATGCTTGAAATATAATTTTTTAGCCTTATTTCCGTGCTAATTCTTATTGGAGTCTCGTAAATTGCATTATTTTGTAATCGGTGATTAATAGGGATTTCCAATGTTTGCCATTGAATTGGTAACGTCATCATTTTGTGCGCATTTTATGAAGCTGTTCATAGTCATTGCTTATTAACAGATAAATGAACGGATTTACTTTCCTATAATGTCGAAAGTGGGAGGGCAAAAAGCGTTTCAATTTTATTATAGAGATAAAGTAAGTTAAATAAATGACATCTTCTGACAGTAATCGTGCACGCACTTATTGTTTTGTAGTCAATTTATTTATGAAACTGTTTGGGTGCTAGTGTATGAAAGGGGCCCCAATTTAGGTCACATGATATTAGGTGACCAGTGTGACATCAAATGATATGGCATTAGTAAATCTGAATTACCATGGATATAACCAGTATGAGCCAGATTGGACAGTGCATAATGATGCAAAAGCTTTTCTTTTTTTTTTTTTTTTTTTTTTTTTTTTTTTAAGGAAAAAATGTATTTGAAAGCGAAATTCCTGTGTTGTATTTGCCAAAGAGAAATGATGGAATAAATAAAATTTCATGATTTTTTTTTTTTTTTTTTTTTTACAACTTTTTGTTTTTAAGATATTTGTTTTTTAAGATCAATAAAATCACAAAGTTACAAAAGATAAACGTAACTAATTAATAAACAGAATTATTGTTTTGTTTCTGAAATTAAATTTTTAAAAAATATGATCTTTCGGTGGAGGAGAGGAGTCATTGAAAGACCACATGGATAAAAAAAAAAAAAAAAAGAGATTAATATCATCTGACCTAAATATTCCAAGGCCAAAAATTTCGGGCCCCTTTCATACACTAGCACTTTTCTTTGTATTTTCTCATTTAAAGAAACTTTTTCAGTGTGTGTATTCAGTATGGAATATGCTCCAAGGAACTTGCTGTACTTGCACTCCTAACAGCAAAATCCCACTCCTTCACTGTAGAGATTTCCAGATGCCGGAAGACTTTTTACTGTAATAGCTTTTTTTTTCCATAGACCACTTGCTTTTGTCCTGCTTTTCCAACTGTTGCAACATGCAGAAATGTAAATGTAATGTGAACAAACACCTTGCTGCATAACTCCCCACTTAAGATGCCCCCTTTAAATCATAACTCCAGTAACAATGTTTTATTTTTACATTATGATAAATCTCCACCGAACGACAAGTCTGCACCCAAGCCAGTTGGAAGAGATATTTGTCGTGATTGCTATCCGCAGCATCATCAATGTTTACATCAACATGATCTAAAAATACCATTCATTTTTGAATTAGAAGCACAAATGATTCCTAATATACTTTTTTGACAAGTTGATCAATTTTAATTTTTAACTAGTAAAATATTTGACCGTTTAAAGACTTGCAAATCACTTTCGGATGACAATAAAGTAAACATTGTTTCTGGCACATTTTTTGCCCATCATTTGAAACTCATCTATCATCGTCCAGTTTCTAATCAGCATGGATCTTCATGAATAACCCCAGAACTATTCCAACTTGAAAGAACCACTAGGACAGTATATTATTTAATTATTGGAATTCTTTCGTGATGAGAAATTTGTATATTTTATTTGTATTTTAAATAAAATATACAAATTACTCCTCAAAAGAATTTCAATAAATAATATACCATTTAGTTTGAACCCAACAATGGAAGATCAGATAACAAAAACTTGGATTTATAAAACCAAAAAAAATCCGACCTTGATCACTCTTCGGGGTTCATGGCACAATGGATAGACATTGAATCTCGACAGTTCCAAGTGAGCATTGTCTGAAGATAGCAGTTTCAATCCTACCCAAAGCTATCCATGGCCAAAACGTGGTGAGATGACAACAACTATGGAAGGCAGTAATTACTGAAGACACAGTTGAAAATTTAACATCCCTATCCTGTCGCGCTTAACAATCTGATGAACGCCAGAGGAATAGTTGGCCGAATAAATAAAACACTAGGACAGTTCCCAATTGGTTACCCATCTAAGTACTGACCAAGCTCAATGTCTTTTTTGGTGATCTGATAGGAACTTTTATCTTTTATCATCGTAATTCAGTTTAATACCTGTTTTACATGTATTGGATGGCTTTTAAAAATTAGTTTCTGAACTAATCTCTCTGGCCAGGTCATTTTTATTCCTGTTTCTCTTATCACTTCTCCTGCCAACTTTTGTACACCTACTAACCCAATGACAGTGCTTGGGTGAGTAGATATTCAACATTCTTTCAATGTGACCAAACCAACGAAGGCTCTTTTTCTGCGCATGTCTCCCTATGCTGTCTTCATAAGGTCATCAGAATTGAGTTTGCCTTTAAAACTCTCATTACACCTCCATTATAGTATTTCTTTCCATGCAACACATGTCCTCAACCATCACTTGCCAGATTTCGTTTCTATACACATCACACTGCATACATATAGTTGATAAACTCTCTCTTGGTCAACAGTGGTAATACTCTGCTGGTTAGTAATGGCACAAATTCTCTGTACTTGCTCCATTTGCTCCTGTGTTCCAATAGTATCACCTAAACGATTCTGTGGAACACAATACTATGGTGCTGCTTCCCAGCTGACTATAACATGGTCATCTCCAAGTCCAATGTAAACAAGTTCCTGTTGACCTGTCCTCTTAAATAATCAAATTATACTTAATTTCCACCATTACTGATCATCACTGGCCATCTAATACTTATTAACCTTTATCCTCAAATGACCTTTGGGCCTTGATAAGCGATGACCTCTTTTGAACAATCTCTGTAGTCTTTCCATCCAAATAAACTTCACATCAGAGTTCTCATCTCTTGGATTTCATAAATACAAAAAAAAAAAATGGTGAGTTCAATGATTTCTTTGTGGTTATGCAAAACTCTAAAGTAATTATAAAAATTTTCAAATATTACTAAACTGCCCGTGACCCGTTGGGTCAGTATGTTATATTAGCTATGGTATTCATGTATGAGCGTGACACTTTTGACAAAGAAAATAGTTTGTTTTTTTTACATAACAGAAACATTTCTATGAAAGTATATTAAAATGAAAAAAGAATATAGATAGATTTCTAAGAGTTGTTCTGTTTATAATTTTATTCTTGAAAAAAAAGCAAAAAAACTTACAGCCATTGAATTATAAGAAGTTTGCCATATTTATAGGTAAATGTGCACTGAACAGGTACCATAATACGTAAAGTTAAATTCAAATGTTGATATATCTTTTAATTTAAACGCAAAAAAAAAAACCAATTGGGACACTAAAAACATACACAGTAAAACAATACGTTTTATTGTCGCGTTGATTATTTATTTGTAATGCAATTTAAAAAAAACATTTTCGGGGTTATTTATGTTGATAGTGTAGAAGAAAATCTATGAATGTTTTTAAGAAAGGTGTATTAAAAAATGGAGAATAAATGTAAAAAAAAACAAAAACGGAAGGCGGTGGGTTACTCTTATGGTTGTAAATGGGTTAAAGTAAATTTATTTGTAAGAAAATTGCGTTAAAATAATTTAAACGTAATACGAAAATGAACGATGTGTAAAAAAAAAAAAAAAAAAAAGCAGACAGTATTAACAATTGTTTATTTGGATAATTTAAACATGAAAAAAAACAATTGGGATGCTGAAAATGTACATAGTAAAACAATACGTTTTATTGTCACGTTGATTATTTAGTATAATATATATCATATATATAAAACAGGTCGATGATTATACGTATTATTTGTAATCACGTTTTGCGTTTGCTTCCCATATCTTATTTTTTTTTATTTAATAAATTTAAGATATTCGCTTTTCTTTTCTTTGTTCAAACGAAACCGGTGCAGCGATTTGTGTTTATTTGTTTACGCTGTTATGGGTTTATGTTTATGTACGCATGCACAACTGGAAGTCATAAACCGGATATTGGGGTACAACACCCGTTACAAGGTCATTTGAGTTTTATAATTATATAGATAGATTTAAAGTAGTTTCAGGGTAGAATTAAAAATAAAGTTACTTTTGTGTTCTTGATTTAAAAAAAAAAAAAAAAAAAAAATCAAACTATTTTCTGACAGTGCATATGGCGTCGATGAACAAAAAATATTTTCTCTGGAGTTCAGGGACCTTCTGCCATTCTCAATAATCAAAGGCAGTTGGTGTTTCATGCTCCGTAGTTTAATCCTAGTTCAATCAATAATAATAAAAAGCATTAGAAAAACTGCTATTTATAAACAAACTAGCAGGGATGCCCAGCATTACCCATTCATAACTTAAATATGATTTTAATTTATGCAGATTTCGTATTTATGATTAGAGGCAATTTCATATTCTATAGTACGCTATATAGTCATGATTTCAAAAGTAAAGAAACAAAATTGAGTACCATCAGCTAAAATCGAAATCAAAACATAAAAGCTTGTTTCATGATTAAAACTGTCTACAAGTTAAGCAAAGACTGCAGTTTATTTGTACTCAATATGTGACAAGGAATGTGAATTTTATTAAATATACAAGCTAGTTTCTATGGCAAAAATGTTTTTGATAGACAAGATGTAAACAAGAACAGTCGGATGGGCCAGAGTTTTATAATTATACTAGCATTTCAGCCCGGCGTTGCCCGGTTGTTTGGAGGTTATGTTGAATAAAAAAATAAATAAATAAAAAAAAAGCGATCAATTTTTTAAACTTTGACTCCTATTATGACCCCTTAACATTTATTGTTTTGGGCTCAAATCAAGTTATTAAGTTAGATCCATGTCCAAGGAACCTACATCTAAAATTTCAAGTGTTTAGACCCAAAATTAGCGAAGGAGTTTAGTAGAGTTCTCAAAGGTTAAATAGTTGTACTTTGACCCCTTTAACAGCGAAATTTCTGGCCGAAAACCAATCAAAAAGATTTTCCCAAATCTCAGTACCCTGTATATCAAATTTCGAGTCTGTAGACTTAAAATCGACAGTTATTGCATAGGAAAATGTACACACACATATACACACAGACACGTTCACTTTTATAGATATAGATAGATTAAACAAAAAAATATATACGCATACATAATATATATGGAAACAATTTTGTGTTTACTGTAAACTTTTTAAATCATGTAGAATATCTGCATGAATATAATTACACGTAAATAGTTAACTAAAGATGATCGTCCCATAAGAAAACCGAAAAAACTAATAGGGAATTAATTAAAATGAATGTTTAAAAGAATATGCAAATTAGCTAGATTACATTAAAAAGAATATGCAAATTAGCTAGATTACATTAAAAATCGGCGCTGTGCCTAATTTGCTCGGTGGGGGAGCAAATAAATACCTTGCTTTTTTTCTATTGTTCTTGGCCTTCGGGCCAGGATCAAAGTGTAGTATCTGTTCCGGCAGATACTGCACTTAAGATAATTTGTACCAGTCAATGGAGGGGAAACCCTCTATACTGGGACAATTATTATTTTTGGTAACCAGAGTGACCCCTTTTAGGGGAGCTGGTTTTTACCTCACATTAAAAACGGCCTTGTGCCTAATTTGCTCAGTGGGGGAGCAAATAAATACCATCTGTTCCGGCAGATGCTGCAAGTAAAGACTAGCTATGACTAGCAAAGACCAGAGGTGGGGGCAACCCCACATGCCTGACCTTTAACCAGCTCCCATTTCCCACCTCTCGGGAGCTGGTCCCCTTTTTCCCTTCCCCCTCCCTTCACTCCTCACATTAAAAATCGGCCTTGTGCCTAATTTGCTCGGTGGGGGAGCAAATAAATACCATCTGTTCCGGCAGATGCTGCACTTAAGATAATTTGTACCAGGCAATGGAGGGGAAACCCTTTATACTGGGACAATTATTATTTTTGGTAACCAGAGTGCCGCCTTTTTACCTACTTTTAGGGGAGCTGATTTTTATCCCACATTAAAAACGGCCTTGTGCCTAATTTGCTTTGGTGGGGAAGCAAATAAATACATTAAAGAAATAGAAAAGAGGGTTTTTAATATGAATATCAATACACACAAAAGAAAAACGAATTTATAGGAGTATAGATAGATAGCAAGTTGGACACTCCACCCCAATGTATTTGAAAAAGAAATTCTCTACCATAAATAAAATTCAGCAATACTTTTTTTTTTTTTCTTTCTTGATCTAACTTATTAGAACGATTAAGAAACTGTTCATCTTAAATAGAACTGAGCACATGTATGCTAGTTTATGTGTATTCGTTTGGTTTTGCTCCCCTCCTGAACAAGGCATATTGCCACTTTGGCATGAGGAGTTACTATTTTGGATCATGTCTAACAGGGGACTATACAGCATTGAACAGCAAGATGTCTGTTCATATTACATTTTAAACTTTTAGTAGAATCGGAAGCAGGGAGGGAATTCCAAAATTTATCAGTCCAAGAGAAGAAACTTAGAGTAGAAGGCTTTCTAGGGATCTCAACAGTGAAGGGGTGGGATTTTGCTAATTTTTGGGTTAATCAGGAGTATGTACGTAAAGGGGGCACAAGTACTATGAGTTCATCAGAGCACATCCGTCAAAATACTTGTAAAATAGAAAGATATGCAACATTGCAGTGATGGGCCAGAGGTTGGAGCTTAGCCAATATTAGATTTGAGAATAATTTTTTGACCCTAAGAGTGAGACTCTTAGTAGATGCACCATATGTGGCAACAATACTCTATGCATGGGCAAACTGTGGCTTTGTAAAGACATAAGATGCTCTCTAGAGTGAATAATTTTCTAGCATGATAGTGGGAGCCTGCCTTCTATGGAGCAGTCTTGGCAATGTCTTAAAGGTAATCGTTCCAATTCCTGTTGCTTGTGAATGTTAAACAGCTTGAATGATGAGCTTTCAGGTAGGACATTATCGGTACGCCGACAAAGAAGGGATTAGACCTAGTAATCCACTCCTGTTCATCCATTTGTTTGTTCGCACTTTCCTCAATAACCACTCTTTGGATTTATTTGAAATTTTGCACAAATATTAGTTCTGGTGAAAGTAAATTTTTGCCAGAACGGATTTTCCGGGATAACTCTGGTTGTCTCCCTAGGGACCATTATAGGGGTAAAATTGACCCCAGATCGTTCGTCCATTCATTTGTTTGCACTTTTCTCAATAACTACGCCTGGATTTTTTTTTTTTTTTTCTTGTGGCAATCTGTGGTTGAAGTTTTTGTAATTGTTAAAAGAAAGAAGCTTAGTCTTAGTAGTATTAAATGTTACTATCCATTTATGGTCTCCTTCCACTACAGATTGAAGGTCGTTTTCTAGGGTTTCTGCCATTACCTTGGATATATGTACATTTGTTTTTCCCTTGTGTCTATTATAAAGAGGTGTCATCAGCAAATATACCCATCTCTAACACAATTTTATCAGGGAGGTCATTTGTTAATCTTATGACTAAGAAAAGTTCAAGGATCACCCCTTCAGGCACACCTACAATAATATCCTGTTTAGATTTACGACCAAAGACAACATTGATTTTAGTCTTCTCTAGAAAGGATCTGATTAGGCTATTTGTCCAGACATACTATAGGATTTGATTTTTGTGAGACTCCCTTCGTACTAGATCTTGTTAAAGGCTTTAGATATATCAAGTGCTACAGCCCTGGCTTCCCCTGCCTTATTCTGCGCATGGTATGTGTGTTCAGAAATAACTGCTATAATATCAGCAGTAGAACTGGCTTGCTTAAATCCATATTGTTAGAAAAAACTCAGCATTTAGGTAGATTAGTGCTTGATTGATTAAAGATTTTAGTGAAGAGATTGATGGAGTGATAATTAAGGTCCCTTCTTTCACTAAAATTCTTGAATATTGGTGCCACAGAGGCAATTTTCCATCTATCAGGAAAACAAGACTCAGCTAGGCATTTGTTAAGAGTTTGTAGAGGACGGGCTAGTCTTGGAGCATTTCTTAATTAAGCAAGAACGAGATCCAGCCCACACACTGTGGAGGTGTCTAGGTTTTTTGATATGGACATGAGAAAGGGTGATTTTCAGACCTATGAATGTGGTTTCTGTTTGCAAAGGGAAATTTGAGAGGGAGTAGTTTGTGGAGCTAGAAGCAAACTATCGGACAATAAGGTCAACCTTTTTGGTTGCTGTAGAAAGTGGAGGAATTGTTGATTATTTATATATTATTTTAATTGGAATTCATTATTGAGATGAGTATTATTTATATTTCTTTATTGCGGACTATTATTCTCATCTTTATTAGTTGTTGTTTCACGACATTTCGGCCAACTATGCCTCTGGCCTTTGTCAGGTGGTAACCGTGACGAATAGCGAACTCCGAATCTCCTAACTGCATTCTCGGCAATTACTGCCATCCGTAGTTGCTGTCGTCTCCCATGTTGGCCAAAAACATGGTGAGACGACAACAACTATGGATGGCAGTAATTGCTGAGAAAGCAGTTAGGAGATTCGGAGTTCCTATTCGTCACGGTTACCACCTGACGAAGGCCAGAGGCATAGTTGGCCGAAATGTCGTGAAACAACTAATAAAGATGAGAATAATAGTCTGCAATAAAAATAAATTAATATTGTTGATTGTTATTCGCTACACTATTATAAATTTTCCAGAAATTGCAAGTTCCTAATTTCTGTGACTCTATATGTTTGCAGTTTTTTCACTCTTACAATTATTTCTAGTTTCTATAAACTTTTGTCTATTTATAAAAGCAGAATGCATGTTGCTTTTGTGTGGTGGCAGCTGCACAATTTGAAGTGAACCATTAGGGATAGTGGGGCTGCTATAGTACTTCTGTGTGTGGGAACATGTGCTTCAGTGCCTGCCTTGCACCATTCAGTTATCTCTTTGGCGCAGTAGAAAGAGATATTAGTTCATGAAACATCTCTGGGTAGCCATCAGAAAACAAATCAATCAGCCATTTTTAAGTACCTTGTCATTTTAGCAATGGCTCCTCCGCTTGGGGTCAAAAACTTAAGGTGATTAGCATTCCCGAGTGGACTATTGTCGTTTGTCACACAATTCTTATTGATTTAGTCAATAATAGAACTAGAAGTTCTAGTTCTATTATTGAGGTTTGCTGATCTTCATGATGTGGGAGGCAGGTCAGGAATGTGACTGTGTTAGGGAATGAGCTACAGACAAACTATGGGTGCTGCTACCAGCACACATCTTTTTAGGAATTTAAATTTGAAAACTAGACAGAGTAAATTCTTACTTAACTGTAGTTTCATATCCAAAAACTACTTGTCTGCCACAAATTTAAGTGATATTCGTTTTCAGCATACCCGAAAACCTATAAAAGTCGTCAATCTAGCAATGAATGTTGAGTTGCAGTTAAAGTAAAATATACCACAGGCAAAAAAAGCCTTAGGAAACGCTAAGATGCACATTTTTAACTATAAGAAGGATATTTTATCCAAATAATTTAAGACAAAAGTAAAATCAAAATAGAAAAAGGAATGACCTTAAAAGTATTTGTATCATATTTGTGATTTTTAAGGCTTTTTTTCTATTTTCCTATTTAAATTCTTAAATGCTGCTTTCAAAGAATTTTTCTATTTTAAATACACTAGTATGTCTATATAACAGAATGTAAAGAAAGCAATTTAACACCGTCATAAATGACCTTTTTTAATTCTACAAAATCAGTTTCAAATTTTAACATTTATAGATTGTAAACTAAATTGTACATAAAGAAAAAAAAATGTCTTTAATATAACTCTAGATATATCTAAGGCTTTTGACAGGGTATGGCACAAGGGTCTCCTCAGGAAAATTAAATCATACGGTATCACTGGTAGAATACTTAGCATAATTAAATCCTTCTTAGATAAGAGAAAAATCCAGGTTGTCCTCGACGGTCGAACATCTAAACAGTGTGATATAAATGCGGGAATGCCTCAGGGGTCTATTCTTGGACCTCTATTGTTCCTGATATTTATTAATGACCTCCCCGACTGCCTCTGAGATGGGTATATATGCTGATGACACTACACTCTATAACAGGCATGACAGGAAAACAAATGAACACATATCTAAAGAAATGGCAAAAACATTAGAGGATGACCTCCAATCTGTAGTGGAACGGGGACATAAATGGATGGTCACATTCAATGCTGCCAAGACTAAACTGGTTTCCTTCAATAACTACAAGAAACCTTCTCTGCCATTAATAGCAATGGCCAGTGACTCCCTGTCTGAGAGTACATCTTTCAAACTGCTTGGCCTAACGTTCACAGGAAACATGAGCTGGAACGATTATATTGAAAACATTGCCAGGGCCGCTGCGAAAAAGGTAGGCTCTCTCTACCGTGCTAGAAAACTACTGACACCTGAAAGTATCCTGTATCTCTATAAGGCCACCATTCGCCCATGTATGGAGTATTGTTGTCACATCTGGGCTGGTGCGTCTACTACTAGTCTCTCGCTCCTAGACAAGGTTAAAAAAAGAGTCGCCAATCTGATAGGCCCTGAACTGGCATCTAAGCTTCAGCCTTTGTCCCATCGACGAAACGTTGCATCCCTCTGCTTGTTCTACAAGTATTTTAATGGTGAATGCTCTGACGAACTGCAGACACTAGTGCCCCCACGACACAGACACCCTCGACAAACCCGACAGGCAGCTAAATCCCACCCCCACACAGTAGAGATCCCTAGATGTAAAAGATCTTTCTACTCTAGTAGTTTCTTCCCCAGAACCGCTAGACTCTGGAATTCCATTCCAGGATCCTGCTTCCCTAACTGTACTGACATGCAGAAGTTCAAGTGCAACGTGAACCAACATTTTGCTGCCCAAATCCCTACATAGTGCCCCAGTAGTTGCTGACCCTGATAGTAGCCCCCTACACCAAAGTGGCAATGTGCCTTGTTTGGGGTGAAATTGTAATAAAAAAAATATATAAATAAATAAATAAAAACGAAAAATATTTCTGCTGAGTTTGCAATCTTTTATCATCACAGACCAACTAAACCCGTTTTATTTAGGCTGTCCACCAAAAACAAAATTGTAGGGTAAAATATTTTGAACCATAAGTATGACTCCGAAAGCAATTATTCATTGCAAAACTTTGCACTCATTTCATAGTATGTAGCATTTCTGAAATGAAATTGGGTCAATATATTTATGACCATACAGAAGAATGCCTATCCCAGTATGGGTAAAATTAATTCCAATTTTGCATAAGTGTTATGTTTTGCAAAGATTAAAATAACCATTTGATATACTTCTATTAATTTTGATCAAAATCCATTACATGATTTTGATTCTAGAAAATGTTTAAAACTTAGGGCTTTACACTTACAGAAGAAGAAATTGAATTCATGAAATTTTGCTTTGGATGTCAAGTGACTGAATCAAATCAATGCAAATCTGAAATATTTGAATTTTCAAATAATGAGGTCTCCATACTATATCGCTAAAATCTTTAAAATGCTCAAAACTGAAATTTGTGGAATATTTATTGATACTTAATGTCTACTGTAAAAATTTGAAAATCAAGTCTGAATTTTCACTTAGGGCTTTTGCATAAAACTTAAACTAAATATAGTCAACAATACAACCTTTTACACATATGTTCCAAGATACACTAGTCATAATTAAATATTTTAAAAAATGAATCTTGTACATACAGATACATAAATAACTCGTATACATGTACTCCTTTTGTAAAACAAACTAAAGAAATTATTATAGTAAAATGTGAAACGTTAGGTCACTCATTGAGCTTGGGTTAAATTGCTTGAATCGGGAAAAGGTGAGTTTGCAAAGTTTGAGACGGCTTAAAGCCTTAAATTTTAGGTATTTTCTAGAGTGCTTGTGTAGATTGGTAATATTTTTAAGTGAAACAAAACCATTATTTTTGTGGAATTAATTTTACACACTAGGACGTGTATTCTTCTGTATAATTATAAAAAATTCTATTGGCCCAATTTTAGTTAAGAAATGCTACATACTATGAAATAAGTGCATAGTTTTGCAATGAATATAAAATAATTACTTTCTGAGCCATACTTCATGGTTCAAAATATTTTACCCTACAATTTTGCTTAAATTATCCTTGAGTGAAGTACAAGGTTTGGTGGACACCCTAGATAATGGGTTCAGTTAGTGTGTAATAATGAAAGATTGCATTCACTAAATCTTTTTTTTTTTTTTTTTTCCTCCATTGTTTTGTGTGTGTTCTGCCGCAGTGATTTGTTTAATCAAAGCGAAAAAATATTTAATTTTTTATTAAAACTGCATTTTAAATTTGCAATTTTTAAAAATGTATTTAGGTCAATTTATCTTTCCGGTATTTTTTTTTGTTTTGTTTTCTTAATCTGCCATCAGCTGAGTTATTTTGTTGCTGTCGTCAACCCCAACCAGTGCATATTCATGCTGTCTAATGTAACGGAACTTCTTGATGATAAACTTCCGTCTTTACTGCTTTTATTGGAGTCAAGTCTTTCTCGTTAAAAAATATATCAACTAACCAGAGTGGATATTTTTCTTTAGTTGAACAATTTTTTTTTTTTTCCTGATAATAAACCTTTCCAACTGCAGCATTCCATACAATTGACAAGATAAAGAAAAAAAAAAAAACTTAGTTGCCATTTGGGTTCTTGGCTAGATTTCTCCCTCTATTAAAAAGCAAAGATAAAGAAAAATCTGCATGATGTATGTACCATGGCAGAATGAAAATTATATTCTAAAAAATCACATAAATTGATAAAGTAGTTTTATTTTTAAATATAAGAAAATAAAATTTTATGAGTAACCAAAGAAGTTTTGTCCGCCATTTTGAGAAAACAATCCCAAACAAGGGAAACAATTCAACAATTAAAAACTTGCAAGATTTTAAGTTGTACTGCCAACGAATTTCAATTAATTGCTTAAAAATGATTTTCTTATCTAAAAATAAGACCACTTCATCAATTTGTGATGTTTGGAATATATTTTCATTTTGACATGAGTACGTACATCAGTTTTTTTTTCTTTTTTTTTATGTAATGTCGGTGGAATTCTAATCAAGAACGAAATATTTGAAAGGAAATACATTTCAGAAATTAGTCCAATTTATTGTAGTAATTTATTAAATAATTTATTTGGGTTTTCCTGCACATGTTTATTTGCGTTAAAAATAATTTAATACAAAATATAAGCATTTGAAATTGTTAATATTGACTGTAACTAGTATTCATCTTCCACCCACTCACAGAAGATATGACACAAAGTCGGAAGGTGTGGGTAAAAATGGGTCCCAAAATGCCTGAGCAACCCCGTCAACATTTTCTGGTAGGGACACTTCAAATGATTAGCAATAAACTAACCCCTTATCAAAGAGAAGGTAAAGCCTGGGAGGGCACACCTTCCAAAACTTCAAAGAACCATACTACATTCAAACACGTTTCCAGCACTGGTAAAGTGTAAATGTTGTGGTCAGTGAAGAATAAGAAAAATCACATAGGCATTAAAAATGTTTGTTTTTTTTTGTTTTTTTATTGATATTTTTTTAAATGAGGAATCATTTTGAATTAAAATTACTTTGTTTTTAGATAAACACAACACCAGATCAAATTCGATGGCTATTTTCCTTTAGCTTATTCACATAATCATTTCAAGCATGTTTTTTTCGCAATTTTACATGCATGGATTTTAAATGGAAGTGATTTATGTTTTTAGCAGTTATTAACAAAACCTGAAACCATTTTTAATGCCTATAAAGAATTTATTGCATTCGTCTGACTGTTTTGAAGATTTTTTTTCTTTTTTATTTTACCAGAAGAAACTGAAGATGAATAAGAATTTGAAACATGTCATCTGTATTTTAAATTTTAATTGAAGCCATTAATTTTTAAAAATATATATTAGTCATATTTAATATGACGAGTCCTGGTTTCAAACATTCTTTTTTATCGTGTATCTGTGTGCATTCACTGACCAGGCTGTGATTCTTTGCTCACTGCTGGTTCAAAGTTGTTGCTCAATTCAGACACTTGTGAGATGTTTCGGTCAGTGTTGCAACAAAAGAATCCTCCCAAGTAAATTTACAACTCTAGCTTAAAACAAGTTTTATTCTTTGTTTTTTGAGATTACAATAATGCTTGTTTTCTCTACTGAACAAAATTTGCAAATGAAAAATTTGTAGCTCGACCAAATCAAAAATATAAGTTCACCTGAACATAAATCAGTTGTTTCAAACGGCCATTGTAAGGCAACTGTCCATCAGACTGCCAGAAAACTAAACTGATTGTGAGTTTCATGAACCCTGACTGACCTCCTCTGCCCATCTGCTGGAATACAGGGTGACCCCAAAAAACAGGATATTCAATTGTTTTTCTGAGCATTTTACAGTCAACGGAGAATTAAAGCCAAAGACCCTAGTGTTTTGATGTGATGTTTTGAATATAATAAACTAGCTATGACCAAAGTTTCATTACATTCGGACAAAACGGGGCCTAATTAGAGTTGGGGCCCGTTTTTTTTTGGGGGGGGGTCAGCTTGTATATGTAAATATCACTTGACCATCCCAGAAAATTCATTGATAATAGCTAGCCACCATCTTCTTGAAAAGGACAATCTGCTGGCAATCTATGGAGGACCTCTCCCCATCTGGACAGTCATTAAATTTGGAAGACCCTAAATGAGTCCTTACTACAGCAAGGAACTTCATATTTATAGCCACTTTAATGTTTCAGGAGGGTAGGAATTCATCCTTGCATGTACTCTGGTTTAAAGAAATAATTATTTTTCTCCAGATAAATCGAATTCTGGTTGGTCAAATCCAAAATCTGAAATATTTCGCATGTGTTGGGTGATTTTGCTCACAATAAGTTACAACTATGCAACTCCCTAAACCTGCAATTTGTAGTGTATGTTTGCATTATTAATATAAAGGTGATTAGAAAACGTTTTTATGTAATCAAGTTGGTTATAATCTAGTTTTTGTATTGTTTATAATTTTTCTTGGAATTTACAGCAAAGAAATTGTTTATATCAATGTCATCCTGTTTCTTTAAATGATTTTAGAATAGATTTTCTTCATCTGCATTTTTATTTATTATAAATCTGTCTTCATCATATAAGATGTCTTTTTCTTTTGTGTGTGTATTTCTGATATATACTCTCTGTACTTGCCAAGGATGCAACAGTCATTTTAGTTTTTAATTCTCACTTGTGTACAGATTTTTAAACTTTTTTGAAGGAACATTTTCAAATTCTGAGAGGCCAAAACCAAAATCATAAATATTACTCACAGCAAATCTATTATTCACATGCATTGAATGCAACTATACAACCAAACAAACATGCAACATAGTGCATGTTTACACCTAAATGGTAATAAATTTGCTTCTGGAAGAAATAATGACTAACAGATGATTACTTAATCACAGCAAATACATCATACATGAGAAGGTAAACCAAAATAAATTGCTTTGGAATAATTTTTTAATTGTATTTTTTATAATCTTTTATGTAGCCAATAGTAATGTTTACAACAACAAAAAAGCTGAATCCTTGTTTGTGGTAAAGAATACTTCCATTCATTCATTATAAATTAATGGAGGATACGTGTGTGTGTGTGTGTGTGTGTGTGTGTGTGTTGCTAAAAACAAAATAAAGATCTACAATGTTATTAGCTTGATCAGCGTTACCCAGAATGTGATCCTTATCTAAAATTTAAGAAATAAATGATCCGTTCTTTAACTCTAAACTAATGCAGAACATACCATGATGGGTCTTTTCAAGACTTTATGTACTAACTAAAAGAAAGTGACTTAGGTTTTTGATCAAGCAGTTGTTTCCCTTATGTTTAATTTTTTGAGGAATCTCTATAAGGGAGAATTGTGTGTGTGTCTTCATTGAGAAGAGTGGTCTGGGTGGAGGAGGTTTTGGGAGAAAGATAGACTGATTGAGAGGTGTAAATTTTAATAGAAATGTTTCATTTTTACCCCGGGCAACGTCGGGTAGCACTGCTAGTTTTTTTTTTAGGAGACTGTCCATTGTACTTTTGTTTGTTTGAAATGCCATTTTCATTGTGAAACTTGTAGTGAATGGCTGTTATATTATATTTTTATGCTAGTTTTCTTTATTCAGAGTCCTTACTTTCATTAATAATTTAGGTGACTGACATAAAATTTCTTCACCTGCAATAAAAAAAACATCATTTTAGTTATGAATAAATGTAAAAATAAAAAAACCTCATTTTAGTTATGAATAAATGTAAAAAAAAACAAACAAAAAAACATCATTTTAGTTATGAATAAATGTAAAAAAAAAAAATTAATCCGTCATTACTTATCAAGGCCAACAGCCGTTCTAGGATAAAGGTTAATGAGATGAATAAGTTGACTTTTGAGTAATCCCTCCAAACGTCAATCAACACCAAAAAATGGTAATTATTTCCCTTTTGTCAGAAACCTAATCTGCTTTTTAGCATTGAAATTGTGAACGTTTTAGATTGTGTGGCGATCAACACCAGGTAATGCCTTACATCTGCTATTCATGCGGTTTGATCTAAAGGATTGATACCAGTCACTTGCAATTAAATAACTTTGTACATACTCAAGCCAAGTGTCCCTAAGCTTTTCAGGCGCCTTGCGAATATTGATGCATGTTGTTGAAACACTAGGACTAAAGGACAAATTAGGGAGAAAACCACTGCCAAACGTAAACCCAGTTTCTACTTTCTTGAAAAAAGATTGCTCTGTGTATCATGGCAAGTCAATTTGACAGTATTGTTTGTGATCGTGCCATGCCATACCAATTGACGGTCTTGTTATTAATCCTGTTGTGTCGTGCCGAGCCATGTCGATAGACGGTGTTCGAGATCTTGTGTCAAGCCATGTCATCTCGTGCCAATTGATGGTGTTGTTCAGGATCCTGTCGTATCTTATCGTGTCCTGTTGTTCGGGATCGTGTCATGTCGTTCCCTGCCGAGCCGATCGGTGTTGTTCTGGATCCTGCCGTGCTGCTCGACGGTGTTGTTCAGAATCCTGTCGTGCCGTGCCGTACTGTGACGATCGATGATGTTGTTCGGAATTCTGTCGTGCCATGCCGTGCCGATCGATGTTAATTAGAATCATGCTGTGCAGTGCTGTGTCGTTCGGGATTCTATCGTGCCGTGCCGATCGACCACGTTGTTCAGGATCCTGTCGTACCGTACCGTGCCGTGCCAATTGACTGCATTGTTCGGGATCCTGTCGTGCCATGCCGGGCCGATCAACGGTTTTGTTCAAGATCCTGCCGTGTTGTATTATTCAAGATCCCTGCTGTGCTGTGTCGATCGACGGTGTTTTTCAGATTCTGCCGCACTGTGTTGTTCGAGATCCTGTTGTGCCATGCCGTGCCGATCAGCGGTGTTGTTAGGGATCCTGCTGTGCCTATCGGCGGTGTTGTTCAGAATCCTGTCATGCCATACCGTGCCGTACCGATCGATGGTGTTGTTCAGGATCCTGTCGTGCTGTGCTGTGCAGTTCCGTGCCGATCAACGGTGTTATTCAAGATACTGTTGTGTTGTGTCATGCTGTGCCGATTGACGGTGTTGTTCGGGATTATGTGTCGTATTGTGCCAGATCGTCGGAGGTATCCGGGATTGTGTCATGACGTGATGAATCGTCAGAGATGTTTGGGCTTTCATGGATGAACTTGTTCCAGACCGTGCTGCCATGTGTAATATAAATATATATATATACATATTTATATTTGTTTTTGTTTTTTTGTTTTTTTATTGTTTTTTGCATTCTCTTTTCTCGTGAAACCTCATTTATTTAGATTAAAAATTTAATATCATTTCAATTTCATGTTTTTTTTGTTTTGTTTTTTTTCTAAGTTGCCACTAATCAAGGCTACTTAATCACTAATAGTTGCCACTATTCAAGGCAACTTGAGGATATGAGTTATAGAAGAGGATTAAAAATTAATACAAAATTTTCATTACTTAATCAGATGGTTTATAAGCTTTTGTTGAGACTGAATTTGAAGATGACTGCAAGAAAACAGTGCTGTGGTAATGTGGTATCAGAAAATTTGTTCTAAATATGTCACAAGCATTATAGACTATTGACTGCACTGAGCAAATATGAGCAAATTTAAACCCATTCCTGAAAAGAAACTTCATGTTGATGTTGTAAACTGCTGAACAACAAAAGCTGCTTTGTCTGGAATAAGGGTTCATTATCTCCTCCCTTTACCCTGATACAGACAAGGCATCGTGTGTCTTTTAGCAGCTCCTAAAATCAAGATAAAACAGACGCATTGGAATTGGCTTAAATTTACTGTATATTTGCTCATTCCTCACTCACAGAGCTTTCAGCTTTCTTGAATTTATTTTTTCATGGAATGGGAGACCCCTCTTCCTGCCTTCCTCCCCGCCAAATTGATTCCTAACTTGCCTGAAAGTGCTGCAATGTGCTCTGCCAGAAAACCAATGTGTAATTCTGATGATCATGAAACCCTGTGGGCAGAAAGCGTGTTGTATGTAACAGCTTCCCGACTGACACATTCGCCTCTTATCTGTCATCGTGGGTTGATCAAATATAAAAGTCTCTTTCTCCAAGATGCTTAACAACTTCAGTTAATTTTTTTATCTTAATTTTTTATACCAGAAATTCTTTTGATCTCTCTCTCTCTCTCTCTCTCTCTCTCTCTCTCTCTCTCTCTCTCTCTCTCTCTCTCTCTCTCTCTCTCTCTCACACACACACACAAAAAAAAAAAAAAAAATTTCGTTTAAAAATGATGCTTCTGTCAGGGCTATTGCATCACTTTCGAATATTGTCAAAAATGTTATTTATTTATTTATTTATTGTCAAATGTTACCTTACCCAAAACATAATTCACATAAAATGTATTCGAGTGAAATTTTTAAGTATTAAAACAGACTCTTAACTGAAACATAGACCAAAGTTTATTTGTATCATAAAATCGTTGGATTGCAGAAAGGATTATGATTTTTAATCCCGTAGGTGATATATATATATATATTTTTTTTTTTTTTCACAAGTTTACAATTGTGATAACCCCTTCTCCCCCCCCCCAAAAAAAGGCATAGCATCTATGGAATCATAATATTCATAATCCTTTCTGCAATCTAACCATATTTGATATAAATAACCTTGGTTTGTTTTACTTGTCCACTAAGTTTCAGTTATGAATGTCCAACAGTCTTTGTTTTAAAACCATTTAATAATATGCTAGGACATTTTGGTGATTCTGGATAAGCTTAATTAATTGAATGTTAGACACTTATATTTTTATGAATTTTTTTAATGATACCATGGGTGACAATTTTTATTTTTGTTTGGGGCATCCAGATAAAATTGTTTTTCAGTTAATGACTTTTTTTTTAATAGAATCTTATTACTGTGTTTGCAAATGTTTGATATGAAAATCGATAATTTTTTATTTGGACTACTGTTCTCATCTTGGATATTATTCTCACAATGTTTCAGCCAATGTAACTTCCACCCTTTGTGTGCATGTTGAATTGTAGAGAACTCCAAACAGAATGCTTTACATGGCTTTATGTTGCGAGTGAAACAGTCTCATTTGTGAGTGATTCTTCAAAGTGGTGACTAGAAATAATGAAACGCTTATTTGACAATTGTTTTTTTTTTTTTGTTTTTTTTTTTCACCAGCAATCTTCCAAAGCTCATTACAGAGTTAAAAATATCTTTTCAACCTTTTATTTTTATAATAAAATGAGCAATGTCAAATTATTTAAACAATAAAAATAACCATATACTCCCTCCACCCCGAAGGCTGTTTTAAAAAAAATACCTGAAGAAATTTAAATGTTTATACCTTCAAGTCTCAACATAAAATTAAGTGCATATTTAGAATTATACTTCTTTAAAAATACAGAAAATCTTTGTACGTACTCATCACTGAACAAGGATGTCATATTCCAAAAATTATGTGGGTTTGGCTAGTAAACAAAAATATTTTGTCAATAGAGGTCAATTTGTCCATAGAACCCTGCTTTATCTGATCTATTCCATCAGCCATGATTGGATAAAAATTGTCTTAAATAATTTATAATTGTATTCTTAGTATCAACCACACTGAAGATTCAACCTCTGTTCCATGTGATAATCTTTTGGAGTTTGAAGGGTCAATCCTCAGTATAGGTGATACTAATACAATTACAAATTACTTAAAATTTTAGTCATGGTTGCTGAAACAAGAGCAAGCTACACCCGTGTGTTAAATTAAGGGCTATATTCGAAATTTGGTAGATTTCCAAGTTCAACAAGATGTACCTGAAGAAGTTGGAAGTTATATTAGCTGAAACGTTGATAAAATCCAATATAAGAACGGTAGTCCGAATAATCTCATTAGTTTGAGAAACTTTTAGTAATAGTAAGTTTCTAAACTCTCCAGAATGGATTACATTATTTTTATTTTTTTATCTGCATTTTATGACTTCTATTTTATTTTTATGAGGGGGGGGGGGTATGTTAGCTTGCAAAAGGAAACCCTACTGATGACCAAAATGGGTGTGGTACTCTGTTAGACATATTGGCTTAGACATGTTAATGGGATGCAGATGGCATTTATCTGAGAATTTCTAAAGTATAGAAGCAACGTCAGTACCAGCCATTAAACACCTGGCTATATGATGTTCGTGCAAACAAAAATATTACATTTGGCATTAAAGAACGAGTGGGATGAATTGTCATCCTCATCTTGAATTGTTTCGTTTAAATTTTGACCACTTCACTCATTTCACATTTTGGCTGATATATAACCTTTTGACTTATTTTAAAAAGATTTTTTTTATCAGGAAATCGCTCCAGACAAGGCATGAAGTTACTTGATGTAAGGAACTAAAAAGAACACTTCAAAGTAAAAAAAAAAAAAGTGCTATATGGATATATTCCAATCAAAACCCTTCGTCAAAAACATTGCTCCACATGAACATGGGAAAAGTAATGGACATATTTGAGAAAATTTCATGTCAAACTTGTGAAAATGTAAAAAATTTCAAACTGAACTTTTTATCAACAATGGTTGATTGTCTTCATGCCATCAGACAGAACAAAATAAGGGAAGTGAGTTATGAGATGCCTTTCTCCCCCACCGTTGTGATTACTAACCAGCAGAGTGTTACCACTGTCAACCAAGAGAAAAGTCTATTAAACATATATACAGTGTGATGTATGGAAGAAAATTCTCATCTGTGAGGGTTGAGGACCTGCATTGCATGAAAAGAAATTATGAAAAGATACGGTTGATGTGTAATATCAATCTTAAAGACATGCTTAGTTCTGATAATCTCAGGAAAATTAAATCTGGGTAGTATAGAAAGATATGTGAAGAACAAGAGACTTCAATGGTATGGCTACATTGAAAGAATGGATGAGAATTCTTGGGTTAATAGATGTAGCACAGATAATGTAGCAGGGTTAGTTCTTAGGAGAAAGCCAAGGAAAACATGGGAGGATTTGATAAAAATGGACTAGAGAAAGAATAGATAAAGACCTGGTTAGAGATGGGTTGATTTGGAAATCTATAATTTTTATTATAGACAATAATAACTAAGGATGACATCAAATTAACACTTGTACTCTGTCTTCATTCATGACAATCTACCTTTTGATAAAAAGGTTCAGTTTGAAATTTGGTATGTTTTCACAAATTTGATATTAAATTTTCTCTAATATTATTATTACTTTTCCATGTTCAAATAGATGAACATGAAGAAGGCCAAAGGTTACATCAGTCAAAACTTTGTGGAAGATGAAAATAATAGTCCAAATAAAATATAACCTTAAATATGTTTTTCTTCTGAAGATGAGATATGTTCTTTGAATTTTCGAGGTATAACACTATCATACCATCCTGGTTTGACACCTTATTTTGGTAAATAATTGAAGTATTTCAATATTGTCATTTATTTTTATCTAGTCTCATACCAAACAGTATTTTTTCTATCAAACTGTATTGTTATAGCCCTCCAATACCACTCTTACACATAATATTTCATGCAAACTACAGCATCCTCCTAAAATAAATAAAAATTAAGAAACAAACTAAAATATTTGATTACAATTTTGGAAAAGCAAAGAATTTGAACATAAATGAATTATGACTGCATGTTTAGAGTTAAATTTGAATAAATACAGCACTATACTTAATAAAAATTCCATTAAAATTTCTTATTCAATGATGCCTAACTTAGCAATGACAATAATCTCATCAAATAAGAAAATATAATAGCCCAAGCAATTCCTTTCCTCATAGCCCCTAAAAATAATTGTAACTACAAAAAAAAGTGTGAATGCCCTCTCTGTAACAACTTCATCCATAAAGATGTTTATTCTTGCACTGTAACCGAGATACCACCTGAACCCCCCCCCCAATAAGCAATACGGCCTCCACTATCCCATAAATCAACTACCATCGACCCAGCCCTTTTGATTGCAATAACTATTCCACCAGGTAACAACACTAACAGTATGAGTAGCATTTAACCTAATAATTCCCATAATAGTAATACTGACAACCCATCTCTCTTCAATAGTTACAGCAATTATGATCTACCTTCTTTCTCCACCCAGAACCATTATAGAGATCTCCATTCCAGCAACAATAAGCAGTCTCCACTCAAAACATACACTTCTACTTTAATTAAGCTAAGACTCTCTAATCACCATCATCATTTAATAATGTAAGTACAGATAGTAAGCAAGGGATATCTTTAATAAAAAGAATTTTTTTTTCAAACCTTAGATCTGAGAACACTGTCTTCTTGATCAATTGGGTTTTTCTCAGTAAATCTAAGTCCTATACCCCAGGCTCACCATCATGTCACGTGTGCATTTCTTAGGCTGTTAGGATAATAACCTCCCCTCAAAGTAGAAATATGATTAATATGAAAAGCAAACCATTTTCCAATGCAAGCATAAGACAAAATACAAATACTGCAACTTTGAATTGTGACTAAATAAATTCAATCTTGTAAACTTACCTAAACCCCCACATGCCACATACCATTGATAAGCTTATTTCCTGAGAAATTAACCCTTAATTCTTTTACAGTTTTATTTTTATTTCCATTATTACTAAATTTTTTGCCATAGAAAATTTCATAACGCTAGCCCTGCTAATCCTAAATAGAAAAAAAAACTTTAATGGTTAGAAATAATCTTTCTTTCTCAACTGCTTGCAAACAGGATTTTTCTACAGATTTGGATCACATTTTAGATTTTTAATTTGGGTTTATTTGTCAACATTATAAATCGGACTTCTTATGAAAACATTGACTCTTATGATCATTTCTCCTTGGAAATACCTAACCACTCCATATCCTTTCATCTAGAATTTAATCTTTATTTTTATTTTATTTTTTTCATTTCTTTTTCTCATTTCATGAACTTTTTGCACTAAAACCTTTTTGCATTATGACTAGTTTTCATATAACGCTATTTTCAATTTATGCCAGTGTCAGCACATTCATAGCTTTGCTATGATATTGATTTGCTAATATCGTTCCTCTGAAAACATTTCTTTGAAATTCTGTGTATTAAGAAAATCTTAATATTTCTTATTTGAGTCGAACAATAAATTCATGTAAAGTATAATTTACAGTCTTAAATTGTGTTAAGATATTTTGTGTGTGGAAACACTGGATTTGAGGGTAGGGTTTTTTTTTTCTCCTCCAATGCTTCAATACAATATGAATGGAACTAAACAGACCAGACTCTAAACTAAAACTTGTTTTATTATTATGTTAGGGAATAAAATAAATGGTTTCACTCACAATGTGCAGTTATAGTCGGTTTTACATTTTGTGTGTGTTGAAACTGAGAAAAAAAAAAAAAAAACTTAAATTTGAAACTGTACAATACCCCTTCATTTATATTTTATACTTAAAGTAATGAAATTGGTTCATAAAAACAAATGTCACCACCTCAATTTTCCCCGTTTTATTCTCTGACAATAAAAATACAAGTAAATATTTGTTCAGTTGTAATATTTAATGTTTTTAATCCAAAATACTGCAACCATTTGTTTTCATTTTCTGTGCTGAGTCCGTGAAGGCTGAATTCTTCTTAACCAGTGGTTCTCAACCTTTTTTTTTACTCATGGACCCCTTTTCCCTTTTTTTATCTTGGTGGACCCCTTCATAACTACTGGTCATAAGACAATCTTCTATTTTTCACTCATATAAATTATGAGGTTTTAATAATCAAAGAAATATTATATAATTAAGCTTTATTTTTAAATGAAAACTAATTTAATGCAAATAAAGTATTCTACAACAACTATAATAATAAGTTTTATGTTTTGCCTGTGGACCCCTAGAAATATTCCATGGACCCCTAGGGTCCATGTAGACCCCGGTTGAGAACCCCTGTTCTAAACCAAGGAAACTTTAATTAGGTTTCAATCCTGTGACCTTCAATGGAGCGAGAATCTTGTCACAGGAAAAATAAAAATGGGAATTAGAAATAAAATTAAGAAAATCACTCTTCAAAGAAAAATACTTTATCGAAGGTGTTTGTATAAAATTTCTCGGTATGTGTATCCAAAATAAAAAATAAATAAAAAATGATGCTAACTGAAAAAATCTAAACGATATTTTATATTTATTCATGTAGTAAGAAATCCTTCTAGACCGAGACGTTTTCCACAATCTAGTAAGTAAATTACAAGTGAGCGGTTTAAATTAAACAATTGTCTTCACATATTTAATGGAATGAGTTTTTTTTTTGTTTTTGTTTTTTTATTGATGTAAGACATAATGTTTGAAAAAAAAAAACGTTATTCTACAATGAAATCGCTGTTTATTTTGTTGTGAATTATCACAAATGGAAACTATAACTTTTAGTAAATTTTAGCTTTTTGTTTATTTGAAGAAGCCTGTATGGAAGTGTATCGTCTGAAAAAAAAAACTAAAATATATTCGAAAAGACCAACAGTTGAACCACACTTGCCGAAACCTAGCAGACGTTGAATGTGTCTTTGAATGCGGTTAACCAAAACGTATAATTATCAAGCAGCCAGAATTACAGAATTAAAATCCAGAATCATGGAATCTAGCTGTGTAATAGTTTGCCCTTATGTAAACCAATGACTCTGTGTTAATGGATAGCATGTAAATAGATATTTTATAGAGGGAATATGGTTGCCAGGCTCCATTTCAAAACCGTTTTTTGGGGAGAAACAGAAATCTTGAAATAAATGTAATATTTTTTGTGATAATTAAAAATGTAAAAATATTTTCTGTATAATTTTCATATAATTGCTGAATTTAAAGGGAAACAATAGAGATAACTTTGCTATATACAACATATATATATTTGCCAGTATTATAAAATTATTTTATATTTCTCAAGGTAATAAAATAATCCTCAATATTGAAGACTAGCATGGGTGCCCGGCGTTGCCCGGGTATTTGGAGGTGTATGCTGAGCACCCCCCCCCAAAAAAAACGGTCATTTTTTAAAAATTTGACCCCTATTATGATCCCTTAACATTACTTGTTTTGGGCTCAAATCAAGTTATTAAGTTAGATCCATGTCCAAGGAACCTATATCTAAAATTTCAAGTGTTTAGACCCAAAATTGTCGGAGGTGTTTGGTAGAGTTCTCATAGGTCAAATTGTTGAACTTTGACTCCTTAATAGTCAAATTTCTGGCCGAAAATCGATCACATAGATTTTCCAAAATCTCAGTACCCTATATATCAAATTTCGAGTCTGTAGACTAAAAATTGACAGTTATTGCATAGGGAGATGTACACACACACAGACAGACACTTTCACTTTTATAGATATATAGATTGAGCATTATTTTAGAGAAAATGATTCTGAAGTTGCATGCATCCCAAGTATCAAGTCCTACAACAAAGAATATTGGAAAATATAGAACAGTCACTTTAAATCTATTTTTTTTTCTTTTGTTTCTTGTAGGCTTTTTCATTTAGTGGATGCACCCACTCCTCATTCACACCTCAGACTTAAATGTTAAATACATAAATTTACTCTAAAAAAAAAAACTGTTCTACATCAAATCGAGTCGAGTGAAGACATTTTTAAAAGAATCCTGCACGGGTTAGCGTCTGATATGCACTTGGTCAAATCTTAAACTGTTGAACTTATTATGGAATACGTATTCTTCTTGACGACGTCACCACTTTTTATAAAAAAAAAAATGGAAATGACCATTTAGAGGATTGCCACACAAACGAGCTTATTATCCCCCTCCCTGGCAAAAAAAAAAAAAAAAAAAAAAAAATTTAAAAACCATTGATTTAAAATTATATTTATTGCTTGTACTCCTACTTGGAAAGGTATTTTACTACTTAATATAAAATAGATTCAAACTTCTACTCAATCTTGCTCAGCATAAGCAACGTTGAAATTGGTCAGTATTATATGGATGACCATTTGGGACTTCCAGGTGTTGTATGTGTTCTCTGCTTATCTCGGTATTTTTTCTGATTGTTCTGGACTTCTCCTTGCCACTGGACTCGAACAGTACAGATTCAGAAGAGGTGTGGTTGGAGATTGCGCAACCCTTGCCTCACAATTACATATGCAGTTGCCCCTACAAGGAGTATCCTTTGTCTTTCAATACTAAACAAACATCGGGCTCGATCATGGCTGACAAAATAAGAACAATCCATCCCTGGATTAAAGAGTTCAAATTTGTAAATACCTGTTGCAATATTTTTTGACATAATGGAGAGGGGCATGATCACAAACATCTGGACTATTATATTTATAACCTGGTGTAACAAACCCGTCAGATACCAGAATCTCTTGATAAGATATACTGAATCTCTTTGAATTGAATCTGGACTATTATATTTATAACCTGGTGTAACAAACCCGTCAGATACCAGAATCTCTTGATAAGATATACTGAATCTCTTTGAATTGAATCTGGACTATTATATTTATAACCTGGTGTAACAAACCCGTCAGATACCAGAATCTCTTGATAAGATATACTGAATCTCTTTGAATTGAATCTGGACTATTATATTTATAACCTGGTGTAACAAACCCGTCAGATACCAGAATCTCTTGATAAGATATACTGAATCTCTTTGAATTGAATCTGGACTATTATATTTATAACCTGGTGTAACAAACCCGTCAGATACCAGAATCTCTTGATAAGATATACTGAATCTCTTTGAATTGAATCTGGACTATTATATTTATAACCTGGTGTAACAAACCCGTCAGATACCAGAATCTCTTGATTAGATATACTGGATCTCTTTGAATTGAATCTGGACTATTATATTTATAACCTGGTGTAACAAACCCGTCAGATACCAGAATCTCTTGATAAGATATACTGAATCTCTTTGAATTGAATCTGGACTATTATATTTATAACCTGGTGTAACAAACCCGTCAGATACCAGAATCTCTTGATAAGATATACTGAATCTCTTTGAATTGAATCTGGACTATTATATTTATAACCTGGTGTAACAAACCCGTCAGATACCAGAATCTCTTGATAAGATATACTGAATCTCTTTGAATTGAATCTGGACTATTATATTTATAACCTGGTGTAACAAACCCGTCAGATACCAGTACCTCTTGATAAGATATACTGAATCTCGATGAATTGAATCTGGACTATTATATTTATAACCTGGTGTAACAAACCCGTCAGATACCAGAACCTCTTGATAAGATATACTGAATCTCTTTGAATTGAATCTGGACTATTATATTTATAACCTGGTGTAACAAACCCGTCAGATACCAGAATCTCTTGATAAGATATACTGAATCTCTTTGAATTGAATCTGGACTATTATATTTATAACCTGGTGTAACAAACCCGTCAAATACCAGAATCTCTTGATAAGATATACTGAATCTCTTTGAATTGAATCTGGACTATTATATTTATAACCTGGTGTAACAAACCCGTCAGATACCAGAACCTCTTGATAAGATATACTGAATCTCTTTGAATTGAATCTGGACTATTATATTTATAACCTGGTGTAACAAACCCGTCAGATACCAGAACCTCTTGATAAGATATACTGAATCTCTTTGAATTGAATCTGGACTATTATATTTATAACCTGGTGTAACAAACCCGTCAGATACCAGAACCTCTTGATAAGATATACTGAATCTCTTTGAATTGAATCTGGACTATTATATTTATAACCTGGTGTAACAAACCCGTCAGATACCAGAATCTCTTGATAAGATATACTGAATCTCTTTGAATTGAACCTACTGAATTAATACCAATTTTTTGCCTAGAATTCTTTATAATTCGAAGCTTCTTTCATTAGATTGGGACAATTACATTTAATATTCACAAATGGATACTGTAGAGTTCTTTTCTCTACAACAGTTTTCATTTTTTTTTTTTTTTTTTTTTTTTTTTTTTTTTTTTTTAATCATTTTTCTGTTACAAGAATGACCCTCCACTTAAGAGTACCCAAATCCAACAAATTCCCACTTCACACTTTTTGCACTTCACAAAGGTTGGGGTTGCTTTAGCTGAAATGTGAATATAATATATGTATATGAATATAACTGCCAAAGATGCGAACAATAGTCTGAATTATCCATCGTCATCTCAGATTCTGAAACATAATTCCAGTTGTTTTATTTTGACATCAAAAGACATTGCATATTTTGCAGACAATTAGATAAGAATAACAGCTGGTTTTGGTTAAAATGAAAAGCCTGAAAATTGCTGAAAACTACAGATTCATAAAATCTTCTGGAGAAAAACCTTTGACCCCCAAAAGTTTTCAGTTTTAAAAATTGTCCCCTGATATTTTTTGTAAGAGTAAAAATCTGGAGTTTGGTTCTAGCACTACACTGCACAACGCTGCACAACGCTGCCTTGGACAACCTTGAAGCAAGTACCTATTTACTTGACTTGCAATTAGAGCAGACTTGAACACGAGGCCAGTTTTTAATGTCTGTAAAATCCAACACCCCTAAAAAGGGCACTCTGGTTGTGATTTTTATTTTTATCACAATCCAGTGTTTGCTAACTGAGGATGGAAAAGATGAAGTTTAGTATCAAAACAGATACTACACATTGTTTCTGCCCTTGAAATACACTTTTTAGTCCTTTTTTTTTTTTTTTTTTTTTCTGCCTCCAAGCAATATTAGCTGCTCCAACTCTCTATACCAACAATCCCGAATGAGAAGTGTATGACAATGAGTTTGATAGTAATGTGGAAGTAATAATAATGACAATATGGAAGCAACAAATCCATCGTTTTGTACAGAAAACCATGATGCATTGCGTTTTAGTGTTTGACTGTCGTCAAAATGACTGCAATGACTAATAGGGTTCAATTCTTGATAAAGTTATACCAAAACTCCAAAAATTGTACTTGATGCATCCTTGCTAAATACTCTGTATCATAAGGTGGGGATCAAGGCTAAGTAGAGCAATCGAGAGAAAGAAGTAAATTTTTATAGTCAATGAAAAGTAAGGGTTGGGTTGCCTTTGATGAAGGTCGATTCGTTCATATATTTATGCCACAAAACGATCAAACTAAAATTGGAAAGTTTTAATCATAATCCCGTCACCAAAGTTAAGCGAAATTGAGACAGTTTAGTATTGAAATGGGTGACCATTTGATAATACCAGGTGCTGTATGTGCTTTGAAGCCTGAAGAGGGATGGGTGCCGTCAGACTCTTCTTGCTTCAGACATGCTGCATGAAATAATGCAGTGCTCCCCCCCCCCCCACACACACAATGAGGGTTAAGGGACTTGTCCATCATCCAAATTTTCTAGGAAATTTTCAGCCCCCCCCCCTCATCTGTATTATTTAAGCATTAGTACATGTCTCGGATGACAGCATAACGTAGATAAGAACATAGGTAGGTAGCTAATAACGGGACTATTAACATTTTAAAACATTAGCTACCATTTAAATGTTTTTCTGTTTTGTTGGTAATTTTTACATTTTTGACAACCGAAAGGAAATTCTGCTTCCTGCTGGGAATTTTTTTCTTTTGTTTTCTTCCCCGCTTTTCTTCTAATCACTAAAACATTCGTGTTGTGTGTGTGTGTGTGTATATATATATATATATATAGAGAGAGAGAGAGAGAGAGAGAGAGGGAGTGTGTGTGTTTACTTACTACACACAAATGAGAATCCATACTAAAAAAACAAATGTCGGCTAATTTAGAACATTTTGAAATGCCTAAAGAAATTGCTTAATGTATTGTAAGTTATTTTTTTTTATTTTTTTTTTTTTTTAATTTGCTCCCAAGTTCTGCCCGTCCGCCCTCCAGAGGCTAATTTTGTCAGACGACATATTACAGTAAATATCAAGCTAATATTTCTAAAAGTTTAAGAGGATGAGTTCAACAGAAAATTTCCTAGTCTGATAATTATGACAAAGAATTTTAAACTTAGAGATGATGGAAATTTTATGGTGATTTTAAAAAAAAAAAAAAAAAAAAAAAAAAAAAAATTTTAAAACGCCATTCATTAAAATCACATCGATCATTTAGTTTCACGCGTATCTGAGGTGTGTTGAATGGCTTTTTTAAATTGACTTCTAAACTAACCTACCTCAGAGCAGGTCCTCTTTCTTTCAAGTTCATCCCGTTTCTTCCCATGTTTTTCTTAGCATGGCCCTGCTACCCTAACGTTCTACATCTACTTTCTCTTCTTTCAATGTGTCTAAACCAACAAGTCTCATGTTCTAAAAGACTTAATTTCATAAGTACCTTTTGTCTGAAATCGAGAAAATGGCACTAGTTATTTTTATAAACTAGTAGGGATATCGTTTTGTCCTCCCTACAATCTCATTCTCGCAAAAGACATTGCAAGTCTATCTCTGCTCTAGCGCTATTTTCATAACTAAACTTCAACTTATCTCTCTCTCCCCTTGCAAAACTTTCACAACAAAGACTCTTCTAGCTACAACCACTATCAACAATTTCCCCCATTATCTGTCTGTGCCTAAATCTAAACACAAATTCCTAGAACTACCTGCCTATGAAACTTTATACTGAGGGTCTACTTTCCAGTTGACTACAATATGGTAGTTTTCAAGTAAACTAGTTCTGGAGTCATTTTCTAAAATAATCAAATTCAACCCAATTACCACAACTTTCTCACTGACCACCTTACCGTGATAAGTGTTGATTCCCTTGTAAAATATATATATATATATATATATATATATAAGAGCCAGGTATGTTCAAGGATGGAGTACTGTTGCCACATATGGGCAGGAGCTGCTAGAAAAACCTTATCCTGTCTTGACAGTTCAAAATAGTCTCTGTAGTCTAGTGAGGACGCCCTTTTTTCTTCCCTGTAATCTTTCTCACAGAAAAGACGTTGCGAGCCTGTCTCTGCTTTATCGTTATTTTCATGGCAAGTGCTCGTCTAAACTCCAATCTATGGTCCCCCCTCACCAAACATTCACAAAAAATACTCGTCTAGCTGAAAACACTATCAATACTCCCCCCCCCCACTCTGTATTTGTGCCTAGACCTGAACGTGGATTCCATGAACAAAGCTTCTTAGAACTGCACACCTGTAGAACTCTTTTGCTTGCTTTCCAGCTGACTACAATATGGTCATCTTCAAGTCCAGTGAAAACAAGTTCTTGATGAGCCGTTCCCCTTAAGTAATCCAATTTACCAAATTTACACTTCTAATGATTACTATATTATCCATTCGACTACTGTACACTCTTTAACCCTTATCCTAGAGTGGCTTCTGGGCTCTAAGTGGTGATTCCTTTGTAAAAATATATATATATACACACACTCATGTGTTGGATAAACTAAGTAAAGCACTTAAATTTGAATCATCGTGACGGCAACTCTTTTATAATAACCAGCTTTGAGATCATACAAGTTGGAAAAATCGCAAGGGTGGTGATACTCCAAAACAGGACAGCCACCTTTAAGTAAATAAACCTGGGAGTGTAATCCTAAAAAATACAATTTTTATAAGTGTTAAGACTATTATAATATTTATAGACATCCTAACAAGTTTTTAACTTTTAAAATTAAAAATGTATTCTTTTATGAATTTCTGAAGTCGTTTTTAATTTAGTTTTCCAAAAAAAGGAGGCATGCTGGATTTGAACAAAAAGTAAATAGGGACAATGTTTTTTTATGTGAACCCTTCTCCTTTTAAAAACCAAATAAGAATAGTTTTAATTTAAAAAAAATGTTTCACAGAAAAAATCGGTTTTGTAATTTTATAATTTTTGTATATAAAATGATGTATTTGTTAAATATTATTTCGCTTGTTTATACATTTTACTTACAGAAAGAATTCTCTACAATGTTCTTTTTTTTTGTTTTGTTTTTTTTGAATACTTTTTCCTTTTTCTTAAACTAAGAAAAATCAAACAATGCAGTTTCAGTTTGAGATGAGGATTGTTAAGCATCTAAATGTTATTTAGGTTAGGACTACTGTTACATTGAATGTTATTCACACAACGTTTCAACCAGTGTAACCTCTTACCTTCAGGTGTATTTTTCTGTCAAACTCTAGGGGCGGGGGTCAATCAGCACAGAATTTCTGCCAGCACTTTTTGGCATAATGGATAAAATACTTGATAAAATTCAGTTAAAAGTTACACTTTCTGAAGGTTGAAGGTTCGATTCTCAGTACAGGTGACCCTCAAAATGCAATCGCAAATTACTTGGAATTTCTACTCGGTCATGACTGATGAAATGAGAATATCCTACCCTCATGGATTAAATAAAATGTTCTGTTAAGTTGGCTATTCAGAAACTAACCATTCATCGAGAGTCCAAAAGATGTTTTCGTCCCCTCCCTCGGCTTTTTACTTCTTATACTTTAGCTCCACTAATGAACTATTTTCTCCCATTGTTATGGTTTTTTTTTTTATCCCTTCCTAACACTCTGGGAGGAGGGCCGTCCATAGTCTTACATTTTAATCACACTGTCAGTGTGACAAATGTCTTAACGTTTATAAATATACATCAAATAGCTAATGGAATGTGTATGGTGAGACGAAAGATTCATCTGAAATGTTATGTATGATGTCATGTGCGCAAATGGTAGTATTGCAGAGGGTTTGCTTGTTTTCATTGGAACAAATGTGCAACGATTAATCAAAACCATGAAATGGGAGGATGGAGTCTCATGATGGGTTAAGCTTTAGATCTGAAAACACGATTACTACAAAGAGCAAAGCGTTTTACAATAATACAAAAATAAAAACCTCTGTAATGCAACAATCTAATTAAATATCGACCTTTTCGTGATAAACAGATACTTTAATAGTATATTTCATCTGTCTTTGGTCAATGAAATAGATATTCTTCTAGATTGATGCAAAAATTTTTGTTCAAATTTAGAGTGGTCCTCTTTGAAGGGTTAGATTTTTTTCCTTGCATTAAAAATCGACCTTTTCTAGGGTGGTCCCCATGAGGAGGCAAATTAAATCGTACCGTACGTAATCAATGAAGTCATAAACTGTAAGGAATGAAGTAAGATTGTAAATCTAAAAAAAATAAGTTTAAGGCTCCCAAAATTCATACTAAGAATTATCCACAATGACCTGTGGCATAACGGATAAAGTACTTGGTAAATTCAGTCATAAGTTTCACTCTTGTGGAAGTTGAAAATTAAATCCTCAGTGCAGGCGATACACAAAATTCAATTATGAATTGCTTGTGACTTCTACTTGGTCATGGCTGATGAAACGAGAGCATACTAACCCTGTGAATTTTTGTTCAAAATCCGTGCAGATACTAGAATTTTATGAGACCCGCTCATTACTTCTATCTGTGCAGCACATATCCTCAACACTTATTGGCAAAATTTCACTTCTATACATCAAACTGATGTCTGATAAACTCTTCCCTTAATCAACAATGGTAATGCTATGCTAGTTAGTAATAGAAGTGCCTTGAATTTTTATTTCATTCCTAACTCTCACCAGCTACTTCCTATGTGTCTTTGTGGCAAACAACTTCTGAACAACGGCAATAATTTTGCCATCCAAATAAACATCTGTCTCTCAACTAAATTTCTGTTTTCATTATCTTAAATTTCTCATTTTGCTGATGCAACAAAAAGATGTGTGTGGTAAATAATGGTTACATGTGTGCATCAAGAATAGTTATGTACAGGATGATCCCATGAAAATGAACCCCCTCCTCCTAACTTTCGATTGACCTCGTTTCTGAATATTCTGTACGAATTAAATTACACTTTGATAACGGGTTTATTCTGTTATGAATGTGAGCCTTTGGACACTTTTTTTTCAATAAAGAGTATTTGCGTTGGAGGTAACCTTCATTTCTTGAATTGATGCTACCAGATCAAGCTGTACTGTTTTCCTGACCAAAAATGCACCAAACATTAATGTTATCTTTTTTTTTTCCTCTCCCTTTGCAAAACTCAATTATGTTTTACAAAGCCAAAAATAAAACCACAAATTTTCTCTACTAAACAACCAAACTAAACACCATGAATAAATATTTGAAGATATAAAAAATATTGAAGTATAAAAACCTTTTTCAGAAATACTGGATCTGGCATTAAATAACCTGAAAAGGATTGATATGCCACGAAACAAAGCAACTAAATCTGTTTCTTGAGATGGAACATAAATGTGTCCCTGACATCCTTACAAACCTTACGTGATGGCTTTAGTTTCATGATGGCCTTGATTCTTTACGAATAGGCCTGGGGAAACAAATGGGAAGGGCTAAGATGCCCACTCAAATCAGTCTTAAAACTAACCATATAACCAAATATTTCTTTTTTTAGACAATCCTAAGACAAATTTGAGAGCTTGCTCCATCTTGCTGTAACCGGGATTTTAAAATATATGATGGTGTACACAGTTTGCAGCCCATTTTTGTGCACTATATTTTGAAATTCTGCTGAATTGACTTTCTCCTGCTTTCTATCAACTCAGCTATACATTTAAGATGTCTTGAATTGCTTGGGAAATTATCATTGGCTGCGATGTAATTCTCGACATGGTCCATCTAGTCGTAAATGCTCTTCTTGAAATGTCTTGCATTTTCTTGAACAAACTTTTGATGCTGCCATTAAGATTTGTGTTCACATGTTCTGCAAAATGAAGGATCAATGAAGTAATGAAAGATAGGTTGATGAGGGCCCCATTTGGAGAATGTCGAGTTTCCCTTTAGTTACCGTTGCTCCCAGGTCGACTCTGGCTAATACCTGTTAGGGCATCTGGTAATACCAGATCAGGCTGTCTGAAAATATTGGCTTCCTGGTCAAAAATGCACCAACCATTAAACCATACACCATGAATAAATATTTAAATATTTGAAGTATACAAATTTTTCTAAAATTACTGAATTCAACTTAAATAACTGAAAAGGACTTGATATGCCAAAAAATAAAAGCAACCTTTCACCGTTCCAGCTTATTTTGCATTGCATGCAGCCTTATTAAATGCCTTGCATATTTAGCAGCCCCTCCCCTTTTATTTCACATAAAAAAAAAAACTCATGCGCTTCATGAAGAATATTTTCAAGAAAGATGAATCCACGAGAATGAGTTTATCAATTTGTAGTTTCAATGGAGAATTGAAACTGTACCTACCTCAATGGTAAATAGCAGACACCTAAACAGAAATTCCTTCCTCTGATAGTTTCATTATTTAATGCCAGCTGTGAAGTGCTTATTTGCGTCTATATTTACTTTTCTTATAATAGCAATGTCTTTTAGTGCCAAATTTTCATGTTTGGAAATCCAAATTATTTTTTCTATCATTGTAATTTGGATTGAAAGTTATTTTTACCTAGTTTTTGATGAGTGTTAAATAATTCTTTTCCATTCCAAACAAGACATATTGCCACTGAGATGTGATTAGGGGCCAGATTTATAGACAACACGATATTATCTCTTTGTTAAAAGGTTAGGCACAAGGTTAAGTGTGGTTTTGAGATGGCAGCACACTCTGGCCTACAAAAATGTCTGAGTAACTTTGTCAGCATTTTGTGTACATCAGTGTTGTAGTTAAAACCAAGATAGTGGCATTTCAAACAATGAATTTTGGTGAGGGAAGATTCACAATTTTTTTTTTTTTTACTCAAGATGAACAACTATTATTTACTCTAGGGCTAATAAAAACACTCCATTTTTGGGACTATTTTACCATATTTGTCCAAAATTTTTTGTATGTCTATTTAGCAGTTTTGCATGGTACTGAATTCAATTGTTACGCCCTTGGGGGGGGGGGGTGCAAATGCTGAACTTAGTCATTTTTTATGCCTCATTCACTGTGCACTCACGGGGGACCATGCCTGCTTCACTTGTTTTTTTTTTTTTTTTTTTTTTTTTCTAAGATAGCCTGTGATCGTTGATGATGCAATGTAGTAAAAGAAATTTTTATCTGATATCATTGTATTAAACGTGAAACCCTAACTAAAATTAAAAACTAATTCAAAGTGTAGTATCTGTTCTGTCCAAAGATGATACAATATAGAGTGGAAAGTTGTCACAGACACCTACAATAGTTTTGGAGGTATCCCATAACCAAAAATATTCTGAAACTATTAATCTGAATACATGGAAGTAGGTTTCTCTTTGAATAATAATATAATTGTGCTCAGCGTTCATATAATGAAAATATTTTTAAGCATGGCAGCAATATGCAACAGATAATGCAAATATTTTTAAGCATGGCAGCAATATGCAACAGATAAAGCAATATACAACAGATAAAGCAATATGCAACAGATAAAGCAATATACAACAGATAAAGCAATATACAACAGATAAAGCAATATGCAACAGATAAAGCAATATACAACAGATAAAGCAATATACAACAGATAAAGCAATATGCAACAGATAAAGGCTACAACTGTGAAATTTCCCCAGGTCGCACTAGTATTCTATAATTGAATTATGTTAAAAAAAAAAACGTTGGTTTTACTTATTCTAATTAGCTTTAATTTATAATTAACTCAACAAATCAATTCTGGGGATAAGATGAAGCGGTTGAACTATCAACCAAGAAGTCTGAGACTACATGAGCCAATAGTAATCTGTAAACAATGTCTTTGGACATTCCCTAAGATTGGTCTCAGAAAGAATTGTCAACCAAGTGTTTTTCTGATGGAAAAATAAAGACCAAAAATGAACTGGAAACAAATGAAGAGATTTGATTTCAACAGGAAGAAGCTGGAAGGATGCTGTGAATCTGGCTTCAGTTCGAAAAAAAAAAAAAACTATGGTATACCTTGATTGTTTCATACATTACAAGATCTGAGAGTTTCTAAGTCAACAAGTCATCCATTCCTCGCTTAGCTATGTATTTTCTATTGCCCATTCTCATTCTGTTGATTCAACCACTCTAATATTAATGAAGGATAACAAACTAAAATGTAATCATTCCTTTCATCTGCAATTCAACACAATCTTGAAGTCTTTAATCTATAACTGGGTGGAGATAAGATCAATTGTTTGTTAACTTGCCCACATCAGACCACTAAACGGAATCTCTAATGTCAAAGTCTGATGTTGCTATCCCACTCATTTTGTTCCCCCATGATTTGCAACTAAACGTTTTTGTTAAGTCACTCTCTCCAATGCGATGAAAACGAACTTGTACACAAAGCTGTGGTTCCTAAACCTATGCCTGAATGGTAAAAGCGTACATGCAGTCAGCTTAAAACCTATCAGTGGCTATTTGAAAATAATTCCAATCTGGATAAAGTATTTTCTGTAAGGGAGTCAAGCGAATAAAATTTTATTTTAGTTAACCTGCTGTAATGATCCAGGAGAAAAGTCAATAGCGAGAATGAAATACTGATTTTTGTAGGAGGAATGTTATACTATCGTCTCCCCCTACCCCCACTCCCCCAAAAAATGTTAGGTTTTTTAAAATGGAAATAAATTGATCAACACAACAGAAGTATAGAAAATGATGTTGGTGGAAAGATGGTGGGGAGGAAGATATTCACTAAGGAACATAAAAGAAAGTTGGAATAGGATTGTTAATTAAGGTGTAGCAGTGATTGATACAAAGGATCAGACATAGTGGTTGATATATTTAGGGCTAGTTTACAGTTTTAGGAGTAGCAGTAGATTTTGCGACAGTTGGGGACAGTCTACAGACTGCTCTGAATTTGCAACAGTCTACAAACTGTCTTGAATTGGGAACAGTTGAAAGTAGGTTGTGGCTCTTACCAGATTGGGAAAGTTTTAGGAGGCAGAGGTTAATTGATCAATGAACGTAGCTTTAACAGATGATTAAGATGTGGAAGTTGGCGATTAGAGGGTCGTTTCTCACGAGGTGGCTTCTTTGTGTACGTACACACACACACACACACACAGCCCAACTAACATTTACAGAAAATGTAGAAGTCTGTTTTCTTTTCTTTCTCTTGTGTTTATTTTTATATTTGTGAACCTGTGCTTGCCTCCTCGACGTTCACCAATGCGAGAGACAATGACGACATTGCCAGAAGAGAAGAAGAATATGGAAACAGTATTTGGATCGTCAATTGTTGTCGAGTGAGGGAGCATACGATTGCACAAAAGTTATTGATGACAAAGAAAAGATACACTGACTTTACATGTTTCGTTATTGGCGGTTTTAATGAAATAATTCTACATAACCTGTGCGAGCGTGAGTGGTTTTGAAGCTGGAAGTGATTTGTGAGTGAGCTTGTCTGGGTTGAGACGAATCCAGAAAGAGTGAGTTTTAATGTTTTACTAATTGTACATGAATGTTTGAAAGAGCAGTATTTGTTGGTGATCCTTTAAAAACAACAAACCTGATATCCTACGTTTCTTACCTTTTTTTGACCTTTTCGAAAGCTCAGATTGTCATTGTGTACATCTCTTGCATTCCAATGAAGACAGAATTTGAATGAAATAAAGTGATAACTATTCCAAACGCTTACCGTATTTCCTGCATTCTTTTGAGAATAAAAGGGGTTTCAGTGCATGGAAATGGTAAGTAAGGGAGAGGGGTGATTTCCTCTCTACCTCCTCTGTCTGTACTATGAATGTTATAAAATATTTTTCTTTGCTTTTGCATGCCTACGATTTATTGCAGTTAACAATGGCATTTACCCTGGGCGGGTTAAACCAGCTTCCTCTAAAGGAAGAAGTTTCATGGGAATATTAAGTTCACAAGCAGTCTCATGTATATCACGGTCAAGGGAGATGATGACATTAGGTTTTTGCAGTTCCCAAATGATCACCCATTTTAGTACTGACCAGGCTCAATGTTGCTTAACTTTGATCAACTTGTGAACTTGTGTCAAAGTGATTATACTGTATAAACTTTGATCAACTTGTGAACTTGTGTCAAAGTGATTATACTGTATAAACTTTGATCTTACAAGGAAATGCAATTCTTCTGCGATTTTTAAACTATAAAAGAGAATTAAATGCTACTTGCTGTAAGCATGGAGAAGAAAATGAAGAGTTATTAGTTTTGAAGCATGTCAACTGTTTCACATGTTGGGCATTCGATTTTTTAGTCTAAGAACTTGTTTGTAGTTAGACAACTACTTTAAGGACAAATTGGAAGACATGTATTTGAATTTTTGACAGCTCGAGAGTAGCGCTGAGATTTGTTGCTGGTCATCATTATGGTGTTGTTGAGAAGTTGTGTTAGTTTCCTTAAAGGATTAGGGAAACTAAACATTCGTATGTTGAAAACTATAACGTAACCTAAGGGAAACTCTGAAATAACGCTCACAGATGATGAAATAGTGATCAACACCATGATTACTGGAGATGAATCACGGGTGTACAAGTACGATCCAGAAACAAAAAAACAGTCAGCGCAATGGAAGCATCCAGACTCTTCAGTGCAATGAAAAAGTGAAGTATGTTAAATGCGTGAGGCAGAGTTTGCATCCTATCACTTCTGTTGCGTTGATTTATTTTTGCGACAATATTAGTGTGATATTGGTTATGGTGATATGGTTATGTAGAGCAATCATCCTCCTGAATAAACTGTTGCATAAGCATGTATGTTTTAAATTGCAGGAAGGTTAGCCAGTCAAGGAAAACTTGGAAGAAAGTGATTAGATAAAATTGTACAAAGTGAAATTTGGATTGTTGACTTATTGAGCTGTGACGAATGGAAAGTGAACTGGCAAAATATTAAAATAAAAAAAACTATGAACCCAACACCCCCACTCAACCCCCGACAGTGCAAAATTGACGTTAAATGAGAGCTAGAGATGGACCTATAATTTGCCCTCAACTCAACATGTTTAATATTAACAGAAATATTCACTAATTTTATTTATTGCGGACTATTATCCTTATCCTTTCTTAATTGTTTCCCAATGTTTCGGCCTCTGTCAGGTGGTAACCGCGACGGGATAGCAACTCTGGATCTCTTAACTGCAATTACTGCCTTCAGTAGTTGTTGTCTCCTCACATTTTGGCCAAGTAAGCCTCTGGCTGGCTTTGGGTAGGATTGAAACCGCTATCTTCAGACAATTCTCACCTGGAACCGTAGGGATTCAGCATCTCTACCCACTGTGCCACGGGCCCCAAAGGCGATCAAGGTTGAATTTTTTGGTCTTATAAATTCATGCTTATTTATCTGATTTTCCATGGTCGGATCCGCACCGAATGGTATATATTATTTAATTGGAATTCAGTATTGATGCTCCTCTCAATAATGAATTCCAATTAAATAATAGAAATATTAACGTCTAAAATATTATTTTGGCGCTCCCTTAAAAAAAAAATGCTTTTTTTGTTATAAAATGGATAAACTGAAGCAGATGAAGATTGACAGATTTTTTTACAATAACAAAAATGCTCTCATAAGGATTCCAAGAAAGGCTGGTTGTGTGTATAACCATAAACATATTCAGTAATGAAGCCCCAATTTGTAAACTTCGGAGTGTTGAATCATGCCGCCTTAGTTGTCAGTGGAGTGTGTCAGACACTATGATTCCTCGTGTAGTCAAGTTATCATCATGGCATGAGATGAGGTCAGTAACCATTGCTGCCAGGTATGCGCCATCTAAGATTACTAAGCATGAACAGACATCTAAAAAAAAAAAAAAAATAAAAAAAAATAGATTTTGATCTTCATCTGCATCTTGGCTAGTTCGTGCCCCCCCCTTTCTCTAATGTTTGATCTGTATGAGATTATATTACAAATACAATCTCTAACGTATTTATTTGCTTCCTCACCAAAGCAAATTAGGCACAAGGCCGTTTTTAATGTGGGGTTAAAACCATTGACTGGTACAAATTATCTTAAGTGCAGCATCTGCAGAACAGATACTACACTTTGATCCCGGCCCAAAGGCCAAGAACAACACTGAGTATTTATTTGCTCCCCCACCAAGCAAATTAGGCACAAGGCCGATTTTTTAATGTGAGGAGTGAAGTGGGGGGGGGGGGATCAACTTCCCGGGAAGTAGGGGAGCTGGATAGTGACAATTGGTATGAAGGGTTGCCCCTACATTGACTAAGGTCTTATATGTGGGGTTTCCCCACATACGGTCTTTGCTTGCAGTATCTGCCGGAACAGATACTACACTTTGAGATATTAAATTTTTTATTCACAGAAAAAAAAATACAATTGGGAAAATGAACAAAAAACTTAGGCACAAGGCCAACTCAACAAGAAGGGGGGATGGTGTGGTTGGTTGATCCATCTCGTGTCTGTTGTAAATTTTAAATGATTTTTCTCTCGGCCAGCCTCTTTTATCATGGTTACTCCTTTAAATTTGTATTTAAGTGTGTGTGGTGGGAATGGGGTTTCCTACTTAAGCCCAATTTTAAAATATTTTTTATTTATATCAAAAAATACAAAAAAGATAACAATATTAATAAAATTTCATTTGTGTTGAGGGACTTGGGGGGGGGGGAATTAACCTGTTAGTAAGGCCCTCCCAACCCTATCTGAAATGCTAGACCATTCGTTGGTGTTTGATTTAATTTCCTCCAAGCTGGGTTAAATTTCGAGAGGAAGGGCGGGCAAAAGAAAGAATTGTTGTTTTTGGAGGCTGGGAATCTTGGAGGCTTTCTAATAAGGGAAACAAGATTTATTCGGCTGAAGGAAGTAGAATTGGAAAGGGGTGGGGGTCCGACAAACCCTAGAACTGAGCGCTCCACACCTAGGTGGGAAACACGTATTCAAATTTGGCCCCTCTTCATACACACAGACTTGCTAACTGTATCCATCTTCTTTCAAAAGCCACGCGATGCAGCCTTCCTCTGTCGCATCTGATCTTTACCCGTAGTTGGTGTTTAAAGAAAGCGATCAGATCCTGATCAGAAAAAAACGGCAGCCCCTGGCCATCTTGCAGTCTCGCCGTCCAAATCACCATTCTCGCCACGGTCAGGATTGCAATGTAGACCATTTGTCTCTCCCGGTCCCACGGCGGCCTCACGTTGTCCACTATGTTGGATACAGTAATCGTGCGAGGATACTTGAGGTCGATGCGAGCCGTCACCTCGCCAACATACGACCAGTACTGGCGGAGTTCACGGCAATCAAAAAATGCGTGATCAGTTGTTTCTGCGGCCGTCGTCCCACAATGGGGACAGGCCGGCGACTCCAAGAAACCAGAACTGCATTGTACATTGTTGAGGGGAAACACATTTCGGGCCAATCGCCAGGTCAGAGAGAACTCTGAATTGTTCAGATGACTCGAACCTGGCGCCCAGCTCCACGCGGAGCGGATATCACTCTGCTGCTAACCCAAACACGCACATAGCGAATCGTCGGTGGCCCTCCCTCAATAGATCCCTGTGGAGTTCCTTACGGGTGCCAGTCACAAGATCGCTGGACCCTGGTAGTCGTTTTAGCGCAGCTCGACACTCTTTCAGGAAGGCTGAATCTCCCCGCGGCCTGCAACGACTCTTGATAGCGGGGTCGAGAATGAGGTCGGGAAAAGCGGCAGTGATCGCAGGATGCCACGGTTGATCATCTTGGAGGTAGTGGCTAAGGAAGGCCAGCCTCTCAGCGTCTCGATGATACCTCAAGTCCGGCATTCCCAAACCTCCCTCACACGGACGTTGAATACAGACCTGTCTGCTTACCCAGTGTTTTCCTTTGTCCCAAAGGAGCGAGGACAAGAGTTCGACAAGAGCTGTTAGGTGTTGTGCAGGCAGAGGAAGTACGGCCAGTTGATAAAGGATAAGAAGGAAGACGTATGTGGCGCACGCCTCAGCTCTACCCTTTAAGGAAACCTACAAGGACCTCACGGAAGCTGCCACCTTTGACCGTACCTCCGACCAATTCTTATCAAGTTGGAGACCCGGTCCAAACCACACGCCGAGGATCTAAACCGGGCCATCTGTTCAGCAGAAGGGCGCCAGGAGGTTTGTGTTGCCAGTCCAGGTGCCCAACCGCAGTCCGACCGACTTGCTGTGGTTTATCTTGGGCCCCCCCCTTGATTCTTTCGTACTGTGCAAGCGCCTCCGATACGATCTCGATGTCTCTGAAGCCTGACACAAAGACTGTGACATCATCGGCGAACGCAGATACCTTGGCAGCTGAGTCGCCAGGCAGAGCCATTCCGCGCAGGGCCGAATTTGCCTCCCCACGTCTCAGCTTGTGGAGCAGAGGCTCCAAGGCAAGGACGTAAAGCAGGGGCGACAGCGGACAACATTGACGAACCAACCGAGAGATAACAAAGGGTTTCAAGCGCTTTCCGTTGACTTGCACAACAGCCATGGGCTGTTGATACATCACGGAGATCCACTTGCAGAAGTCCGGTTTAAAACCGGCGGCCTCTAAGACAGACGCCAGGAAACGATGGTTGACCCTATCGAATGCTTTGGACTTATCTAAGTTGATCAGCGCGGCTTCCGTGTTGTCATCTATTCCCCCCTCTAGGATTGTGCGGATCAGGTGCAAGTTGTTCTGAATCGATCTCCCCTTCACAGCGTAGTTTTGTTCCGGTTCAACCAACTCTTCGATAACAACCTGCAGCCGATTCGACAGGACCTTGGCTAAAATCTTCAACTCTGTGTTCAGCAGATTTATGGGCCTGTAGTCGTTTAACTCTTCCCCACCATGCCCATCACCTTTCCTCAGCAATGTGATCACTCCCTTGGTTACATGTCCTGGGATGGATCCCTGAGCAAACCAATGGTTGAATACATCCGTCAGAAGAGGCAGAAACATAGGCGACAGCCTCAAATACAGTTTGTATGGCAGACCATCGAGTCCCAGGGATCTGTCACAGCTGACCTGCTTCAGCGCAGTAAAGACCTCCTGCTCCATCACCCGGCCCTCGCAACCAGCCGTGACAAGACGGGGAGAGTCGGCCAAATAGTTGCTAAACTCAAGGACCGGAAGATCGGGCTGCTGCTTAAAACGCTCCTCGAAATGTTCTTGAAACCCCTCGCAGATCTCCTGAGTCGATTCAAGGGTGCGTCCATCCGGATGTCTAACTTTTGCAATGTATTTGTCTGAGCCACGCCTAGAAATCTCACGACGCGCAACAGCGTCAGAATTGACTGCTTGGTTGCCTAGCTCTGACTACTTGACCTTCGTAGCGCTCGCTAGTCTCATGCAGAAGATCCTGCCTAGCTAGTTCCTGACTAACCCTATCACCCTCCCCCGTAGCCTGGGCTAGTTTCTGCTCTAGCTGCTTCTTCGTCTTGGCCTTATCTGGCTCAAGGCGCTGGGCATACTTGACAGAGAAGCTTCTAATCTTGGCTTTTAGACCTAACCACCACTTACTCCCGGTAACGGCCCCCACTAGAGCCTTTTTAATTAATTCTCCTAACTGGTCTCGGAAGTCTTGTATCTCCAGAAGGGAGGTGTTTAACTTCCAGTACCCCGCTAACTTAGGCCTATTTCCTAGCTTCAGGCAGACCATAACTAGTTTATGGTCTGACTGACCTCACCAAGTGAACGTGGGGCAAGATAAGAAATCTATTTCGCCTCTTCTAACTAGTATCCTGTCCAAATAGGTATTCGGATAGGAAGGAACGCTATTGGTCCACGTCCACATCTCCCGTCCTGGATACTCGACCCGAAACCTGTCGACCAGATCGCATCTAGCCATCAGGTCAGCCAGGCTAGGCTCACATGTTTCCAACCCTCTAGCTTCGCCTCCTACTTTATCTAAATCTGAGTCTAAGATGGCATTCCAATCCCCCATTAGCACTTCCGACAATCTACAAACGCGTCAAGCTGACTGAAGAATGAGACCTTCTCATGAGCGGTGCTGGGCGCATGAACCGCAACTACCCGAGACACAGAATCTTTTACGGCAACATCGGCTACGACCAGCCTGCCCACCGTATCTCTATGAACGTCGATCGTCGTGGACAGAGTTCGCTTCACTAGCAAGGAGACTCCCCTTCCCCGCGGGCTGCCATATGCTGAGAAAACTTCAAAATCCCGGTTCAGCACCTGACAGTCCACAGAAGAAACGAAATGCGTCTCCTGGATCGCAACAACATCCACTCCCAGGGACAAGAGGTCATGCCGGAGGCGAGGCGCTCGGCCCGGTGATCTCAACCCCCTTGCATTCAAACTGACCAAATTTAAAGACATGGTACCTACCTTTAGGGTGTGTTGCACTTGGCTCCAAAGTCGGTCAGCGTAAGGATGCCGACATTGTACGCGATGCTCAAGGAGGTCAAGTTTTTCAGGTCCTGGCCTTCTCTCACAATGCCGCCAACATCTAGGGGAAAGGTCAATTTTAGGGCCCTGTAGAGAGACGGATGGACCAACACTGGGACCCTTCCCTTGCATTGTTTTGACAGTTCGTCAAAGGAAGAGTCGCTTTTTTTAAACAGTTCCATTTTCGGAGAGGCCCCTTCCGCTGCCTCCACAAGTTGCTCTTGCAAGCCTCTGTAGTTCTAACAAAAGTTATTAGGAGCGAGGTATCCGGGAAATTTGAGGGGATGTTAACATTTTTCCCCTCTATCTGTTGGCAATCCAGCAGTGGCTTTAAAGTCTTCCTCTGACGATGTGAGAGGGCCGTTGCCACCATCAGAGGGTCAATTCAACACAGTTCTTGTGTTTTAGTCAGTCCTCGAGAGGAAGAGCGACCCCCTCCCTCTCCTGGGTTCATTCGTTTCTTTTTCTCTTTGTGGTGGTTCAGTTTGCATTGGTGTAGGGGTGTGTGTTGGTGCAGTGTCAGATGTTGGTGTGGTTTGTGTGGTGTCTGGTGTTGTGTTGGGTGTTATGGTTGGTGCAGTGTTTGGTTTTGGTGCAGTGTCTGGGTGGGGGGTGGATTTTGTTGTTGTTGCTGTTTGGGATGGTGTAAGCTCACAGGGGGTGGGAGCCACCTTTACTTCCCCTTCCATCTTTTTAATTTTCTTTTTCTTTCTCTTTAGTTCCTCGAATGGCCCGGGGAGTGGGGGAGTTTGTTTTCCCTCCCTCTCGCTGGCAGACTCATCTTCTGAGGAGCAGTCCTTCCTGGCCTGGTTTGTTCTGCTCCTCTTGCTGTTGTTGATGATGCTTTTCCTTCTGCTGTTGCTTCTGCTGCGGTTGCTGCTGCTTGGGTTGTGACGTCTTTGGCTGCGGCGGCTGTTGTTGTTGCTGCGGCGCTTGTTTTTTGTCCGCTTGCTGGCTGGAATTGGGGGACTTTGTTTTCCCCTTTCAAATCACTGTGACTCATCCAATGCTGGGGGATGGGTCCACTGGCTTGGTTGTCGTCTCTGGGGCACAAGGCTTGTCAGCAGCTGTAGGGGCTTTGGTCGGATTTCTTTTAGGCCAATCCTTAGCATGTGTCCCTTCTCTTGACAGTGCCAGCAGTGTGATCTCCGTTCCTCTACTATGACAGACATTGTCCCCTCTTACACCTCAGTGTTGCTGGTATTTGGTTGAAGCCAGCTTTGTCGAGGCGCATCTGGAGTCTGTAGTCTCCAGTCAGGACGTCCCTCTTCTTGCTTGTTTGGGCCACGGACACCACGTCTCCATACTGGCTGAAGACCATTCCTAGTTGCTTTGCTCCCAGGAGACGGGACGTTCAGCACGGCGACATTGGTGACGATTTGGCTAAGGTATTCTGGCTGGAGTTTGATGTTTTTCCAGCGCAGATTTGTCCTATTGGCTGTCTCTTCAACCTCTCTTTGGGTTGGGAGCAGGACGTCCCACATTGCGTAGCTCCTCCTGCATATGTATTTGGCTGGGATCTTCAGATCCAGGAGGAGGTCCACCATGCTGTCCTTGTCTACTCCTGCGAGGCCTCTTTTCTTTGTGTCCGAGATGATGAAGGACACTATCCTCTTCTTAAGGTCCTCTGCAGTGCCTGGAAGGGGTTTTATTACGTTCCCTTCCGTGAGGTCCTTGTAAGTGGACTCGAAAAGGTCCCGGTATTCCTGAGGGGACATTTGGGTTTGTGGACCCCATTCAGTGTCTTCATTACTGGCAATGCAGGTCCAGGACAGTGTTGTCTGGCTTGGGTGTTGCTGCTGCTGCTTCTGCTGACCGGGGTTTGGTGGTTTGCCCAGTGGGATGAGAGCCAGCCAATCTGTGTTGAATGTTGCCAATCTACTGGTTCCTGCCTACTGGGTCTCTTTCTTTTTCTTCCTTGGAGGGGATAGTTGGCTCCTGGGTGCCACCTGGTGTGCTCCACTACTTATGGGGGTTGCCTCTGCTCCAGTGTTCTTTGTCAGGCTTTTGTTGCTGGGTATCTCCCTTTCTGGAGGGGTGGCTGGTTTGGGCTTGGTCTCTTGGGGAGCGTTTAAGCAGGCTGGATCTTTGGTCACCCCGCCGAGGATCTTTAAAGACGTTATCGTTTTTCCTGTGGTAGCCCCCTGGCTGGGGGTATCTGTATTGGTGGCCCCCGGGCTGGGGGGGGGGGGTCCATTTTAAAAAAAAAAAAAAAAAAAAGCTCTCTTCCTTGTATTAAAAATCGCCAAAATGAGTGACGTGGAGTCGGCGTCCAAAGTGGGGAGCCAACTTGGCGCCAAAAAGAAGTGGCGCCAAAGAGAGGGAGTGGGAAGTTAGTGGAGGGAAGAGAGAAAGTGTTTCCGACCCTCCCTCGCGGGAAGGTCGTAAATTATCAGCTCGGATCCCCCCGTGACGGGGGAGAGCAGAGAAAGACGGACCAAGTGGGGGTGCAGATAGAACGCTACCCAACAAGCTCGTCAGGTGTTCCGGGCACGGGAATGTGTCACCAGAACAGCACTGCCTAGTGCGGTGTATGTATCAGAACAGATACTACACTTTGATCCTGGCCCGAAGGCCAGGAACAACAGGATATTTATTTGCTCCCTCACCGAGCAAATTAGGCACAGGGCCGATTTTTAATGTGAGGAGTGAAGGGGAAATGGAGACAAACTCCCCGGGGAGTAGTGGAGCTGGATAGTGACAACTGGTATGAAGGGTTGCCCCTACATTGACCAAGGTCTTATATGTGGGGTTACCTCCACATATGGTCTTTGCTTGCAGTATCTGCCAGGACAGATACTACACTTTGGCCAGGAACAACAGAATCTCTAAGAAAAATTATATTCATTTATAAAAGTATTATAGGCTCTTTTAACTAGGATTGGGTCTATTTAAGAATTATAAGCTGTTAACTATAGTGTAATGCAATTTTCCAGCTCTGCTGTTGAACACTATCTGACTAACTTTCTGTATTTGATCGCTTCCCTCAACATTATATTATACCACTTAATTCTTTTTCCTTTCACATAATTAAACTTTGTGATTGAGGGGTTGGATGCCGGGCTGCTAAATCAAAACTAACTTTGTGACTGGGTTCAAATCCTTTGACCAGCAGTAATTGTTATTTATTACATGGATTGTCTAAGTATGAAATAGTAGTGACTATGATAAAAAAATAATTATGTATTTATAAAAAAATTATTTATTAGGATCAAATTGAGATATATATCTATGTATTAACCCCAGCAGGTCTATATCTCACTTGTGATGAACTTGATCTTTAACTTTATTCCATTTTATTCTTGTTCGAATAACAAATTTATTTTGAAATTTATCCACACATTTAGTTTGGAACCACATTTTCATTGATTTATCATGCTCTAGTTCGAAACCACTTTTTATAACTAAGCATGCAGATTAAATGACGTCATCTTAGAAATACTCATTCTTCATTTGATGTCTTTTGTGGCTTATTTTTTATTTATTTATTTATTTTTTTTAATCTTATATTTTAGATACTCACATACGAAATGATATAAAATTTTCCTCTACCCACGTCTGTTTTGCGTGCCTGTTGGCTATGCAAAAAAAAAAAAAATCTGTTCAGGGAAGGAAAACTTTGTGTAAACAAAACTTTGTTTGATTTACTGAACAGACACTATTTCCTAACCTCCCCCTCTTTCCCATGATCATTGTTGCCAAAGAAGCTTGCGCCCTCTCCCAGGGTCTCCTACACTTTGTATTTTAAGTCTATGGTGATCTTTTATATATTCTACTTCTTCCTCATTCTTAATACCAATGATATATATTATATATCATATTAAGATTTTTTTTTCACAAAGGGGTTATAACTTAGCAAGGCTCAAAGGCCACTGGAGGCCAAGTGTTAATGAGTATCAGGTGGCCGTGAGACAACATTATGATCATTAATGGTGGAAATTGGTAGGATTTCATTATTAAGAGGGCGGCTCGATAAGAACTTGTTTGACTTGAAAATCACCAACAGATCCACAATATTGTATTCCACAGATGAACAACTCTAGGAAAGGTGCTTTGCTCATGGAATTTTCTAGTTTTAGGTGCAGTTGTTGTAGCTAGATGAGTGTTTGCTGTGAATGTCTTACAGGAGTGGAGAACCAAAGATTTAGTTTAGTACCTTCTATGAAAATAACGGTAGAGCAGAGATAGACTCAACATTTCCTCAGAGACTGAAATAGTAGGGAGGAGAAAAGGACATTGTACACTAGATTTCAAAGCTAGTTTTGAATTATTAGAACATAATAGGTTGAATCCTGTGAAAACAGTCGTGAAAACGAGTGTCCAAGGGTGGTGTGTGCAGATTTGCGTAAAGTCAAAGATACTCAAACTCGAAAACCAACCGATAGAAAACAAAAAGGTGACATGCAAATTAAGATGTCGAATTTGAGCATATAAAAAAGCCGGCATTTCTTTCATTGGCAAGGAGATTGTTGACTACGAGTCGGTTGAACATACCATTAATTTGCGTGTCAGTGAGAGGACGGATTTTCTGCAAATGTTAAAACGGGAAGAGAAAAAAATTTTTTTTTTTTTTTTTTTTTTTGCATGAACATTTGATTGTATTCGGCAGTTTAAAGAAAAACTTAACTTTCAACACTTCAAATCCACTTTTATTATAGAATTGGGATTATATATATAATTGTTTATCCAAAAAGATGCAAACCACACTCCATACACATGAAAACCGCTATTAACAGATGATCCATTTTCCAAGAGTCATGCAATGAGTTCTGAGAGCGATGTATGTATTCCAGAAATATAAATAATTATCCTAGCTATGGAATTATATTTGACAAGTTTATTCAGCATTAAATAACCTATAGATAGTTGATACGTCATTAAAAAAAGGAGGAGGTCGTGATCTGAAACTTAAGTTTTGTCCTCCTTTGGGTTCTTCAAATAGATCAAGATGTATCTTGCCGAAAACCCCAAAGGAGATTGATATATGGTGTGTGGGCTGCAGTGCGTCTTTTTGTGGAAAAATAATTATCTCTAATATAAAAATTTAATCTTCTAAGGTAATATCAAATCACCTGGGTTAATTAGCGATGTAAATTAGATACTCACTTGCGGTAATGATAACTTTTTAGATCTCTCGTTTGAATACGAAGAAATTAGTTTATGCACCATAGACCGGAACTGGTTGTGGTTAACAACATCAACTAGAATCGTAGCTGGTTGCTGGTTTTGAGCTCACTTGAGTGCTATTCTTGCTTTCACTGATACTGTATACAAACCGAATTGGAGTTTTAAGAGCAAAATTAAGTACATCTAGTAAAATTCCAGTAGCATAGACAATTTTTTTAAGACAATTTATTTTCAACAATTTGTTTACTTGAATTAAATAAAATTTAAAAAATTTTTATAAATGAATTTTTTTATTTGAAAATATTTTCATATTAGTACTATTAACCAAAGTACCATGTTATCTATCAGCGGATAGGTATTCTGAACCTCATAGCATTTATATTTGTTTGCTTTTTTAGTTTGTTTGTTTGCCAGGCCCCGGTTTATTTTATTTGTGATCCTATCACAAATAGTCTTTTCTCATATGTAGAAATGCAGAGAAATAACAATGCACAATCGCATACATTGAATATGATGTTTACAATAAAGAATGGTGATCAGTATTTGCTTCAAAGGCCTGTAATTTGGAAACCAAACATTTTCAGATCTATACCTGCAGAACATAATCCTGAACTTTTTTTCATTAATTTTTTGAACAACTTTTATGTTGACAAGTTTGTGTTATTTGGGCTACCACTCTAATCTTGGTTGTTATTTTTACAAAATTTCAACCGATATAACCTTCACCCTTCTTCAGATGCATTTTTTTTTTTTTTTTTTTTAAAAAAAAAAAACCTATACGGAATTTCAAACTAAACTGGAAGTAGATTGTTCTCTGTCAGCTATAACCGAATACCAAGTGTTAAATTATGTTTTAGTTATTATTGCCTGTAGTGGTAATTTAGCCCCCCCCCCACACACACACCTCAAAAAAAAAAAAAGAAGATTCTGTTAGAACTGATTCTTAATTGATGCTTTTATGTATTGTACAATGGTCCGTGTGGACAATTCTAGTATGAATTTTAAGTATGGATCAGTCTTTGATTCCATCTTGGATATTGGTTGACAGAATAATCTTGTTACTCACATCAGCTAATGCATCCAGATGACTGCAGCAAACGAAATGCCACCCGTGTGGGTGGAAGAGCAGTGGTTGCAGCAAAATAAACTAAAATGTTTGCATCTGGTGGTTGTGGCATTAACAAAGATCGTCTGCAAAATGAAATGCATCTGTTTACTAAATAAACACTACGCAGCTGCAGAGAGACGTTGCTACAGGAAGTTTCATAGGTACTCTGTTGTTGGATGCTTATGTCAAATAAAAACCAGCAGACCAAATCGAGGCAAATAAATATGATCAGCACAAATCCAAGACCACACAATGGATAAAAAAGAAATGGACTGCAAGAAAATTAGATTAGTAATGAATAAGGAATCCCAATAGAAAGTCTCCCTTATACATATCATGCAGCATTCATAGTTATGTCATCGATTTTTTTTTTTTTTTCAAACACTATATATTATATGATTGCATTGCTGTGTTTCTTAGATGTTAATCCAATGAAACTCCCTTGTTTATAGAATGCTACTCAATAACGGGTAGAGATATTATTGTATAATTTTCTTTACAAACGTTACATATGTATATACATGTTTCAGCTATGATTTCTTTTGAAATCCAGTTTGAAAGCTGATAACACAAGATTTTGAAAGAAATCACAACTGAAACGTGTGTGCACATATGTAACCAATAGTGTTTGTATAGATAAAGAAAATTATACAATATGTTAAGGGTGTCAGTTCTGTTATAGAAGCGTTGATTTAATTTGAATAAAATAAAATATGCATCAAGTACGCTTGAAAGCCAAAAATAACAGCGCAAATTTACGAAAATAAACAAATATTTTACTCGCTTGAAATTTATAATTTAAATATATTTCGGAGATGTTAATCTCACGTCGCCATCGCATCGTCTCAACATTTCAAAATACAACCACTGAGAGACTACGCTCGGATCTTTATTACTGACTTTTCTTTTCCAACTTTACAACATGGCAAAAAAGAAGAAAAAGAAACAAGATACTAAGGATGGAGTTTGACTCTGAAATATATTTAAACTAGCGAGGGGTACCCGGCGTTGCCCGGGTGTTTTTCGGGGTATGTGAAAAAACCCCCGAAAATGTGAAAAAAAAACAGGTGCCCGTGAAAAAAAACGAAGCCTTCACGACGCGCAGTTGGAAAATAGTAAAGTGTTTAAAAAAAACTAAAAAAAACAGGTGCGTGTTTTTGATTGACATTAGGTATTCAGCAGTTAGCATTTTGTGCGGGACAGTTTTGAATGAGATGAATAAATCGGTTTGTTTGTTTTTAAAAACACGCTTCCTGTTTATTAGGAGGAGCGAAATGAAAGCTACAGTCTGATATGACGAAGTCGACATTGAACAAACGTTACTTAGCTCTCTTGAGACAACTGGCTTTCGGCCTGTGATTAGAGTCGAGTTTCGCTTTTTTTTATACCGAAAACCGAATGTAACGCGTGCCGATGCGGGGAAATGTCGAATAATTAACGTTTGAAAGTCAATAAAATTAAATAGACAGGCGAGCTCCGTGAGTAACTCTGAGATATTACAATTTATAGATGATATAAAAAGTTTTAAGAAGTTGTGAACTGAGCAAGCGCTTCTCTGAAAGAAGCCTTTTGTGGACATCGAGGAAAAGCGTACATACATACATACATACATTTTCGCATTTATATATATATAGATTATAAATTTCAAGCAAGTAAAATATTTATTTTCATAAAATTGCATTATTTGGCTTTCAAGCGCACTTGATGCATATTTTATTTTATAATTTTGCTAATCTTTTTTTAATCTACACCTTCTCGTCACTCCTTCTCTCTTCCATCTTCTTATTTTTTCCATTAAGAATGCGTGGGTGTCCAAAATTGCTATATTAACCATTTACATTTTTTTTTATCCAGAGGGAAAATCAGATTATGTCTGCTTATCAATTTTATTTTGCACACTCTTTCTTCACAACTCTAAAAAACACTTTTAGTTGCTTCTGTCTTCATAGCATGCTAAACGTTCCTTGGTATATTATTTGAATTGTCCCAACTACTGTTCACATCTTAAATTTTATTCTCATGTTTTTTTTTTTTTTGCTGATATCACCTCTGACCTAATTCAGCTGCATCTTGTTAAACTTGAATCTGTATGAAATTTCAAATCAAACTTATAAACGGGGCTAGATTGCTCTTATTCTGTCAGCCATGAATAATTCTAGTTTTAGATATGTAGTCTTACTACTTGTGTGTATGTGTGGTAATAAATACTATTATAACGCATCTATACGACCTTGAGTAAGATTCTCTCTCTCTCATATACACACACACACACATATGAGAAAGATCTGCCATCCTCTAACTACATCTACTACCTATAATCACATAGACAGGGTTTAACCTCAAGGCCACCTATCAAAAAAAACTCTGCAACATATTACTCGAGACCCAACAGAATTTGTCAACATGATAAAAATGGCAAAAAGCAAAACACTTGTTTATTTCTTTTGAGAAAAAAAAAATTCTTCACAGCAAAGTTGTTTAAAATGTATATTCTACCTAATCTAGTTCTAACTAGATGAATACCAGTCCTAAGGTGGGTAGAATCAATTCTCCTTATCTCGTTTCTTATTAGATTTTAAAATTTCTCATATCAATGTTTCTACTGTAGTAAAATTCATCTCAGTTAAACTGTTTTAATGGTTCCAATTAGCTGTAATTTGTAATTAACTGGACAAGTCGCTTATTTCTCCCATGGCTATCTTTATATTTCTCTTCTCTCAATCTGTGTTCATTCAGCCACTCCGTTTTTAATGTCACTGAACATTTAGAGAAAAGGTGACCCTGTTTTTCAGCTTCATTATTTAATTTACATTTGTGTGTCTGTACACACCACAACTACTTATGTAAAGTAGATGGCAAAATAATCTTTACTTCTATCCTCCACCTCATAATAAAGACCAATGTGTATTTGTATATATTCGTTTTGCACCACTTTTATGTTCCCTTACGAAGATTAAAATCAAAATACACTTTATTTATAGAATCCTTATTCAAATTTTGATCAAAATTCGTATGGTTTGATTCTAGAAAGTGTCTCAAATTTAAAGCATAAGCTCAAGAAGAAATACAAATTCAGGAAATCAAATTTAATGCCAATTTAAATGTACAAATAGGAGGTTATGCCCAGATCATGCCTTCTACAATTTTTAAATATTACAAAGCTGTAATGTAGGGGATATTTAATTTTACAGAAAAAATTGGAGATATTTGAATTTTTATGAAGGGCTTCCACCCCCCTTTTCCTCTTTTCATAAAACTAAATGTAACCCATCATCCACCTTACATGTTAAAAATCTATAATGATCAGCTAATTAGTTTGAAAGAAAATCCTATATATATGCACAGACCTGGGTTTATATGCATGCATCACCTAAATATTAAAATTTACAAAAATAAAAATAATGATGAGCCCATGTTACTCACTGTGTTGCCAATAATATATGTTCCAAAATTCATGATAGGTTTATTGGTTTAGGAGTTTATTCTGTACAATGAAATATATTACAATGGGAAAGTGTGAGCATGGAAAGAAATATGGTTAAGCTTAAACATGGAAAAGTAAAGGACTAGTTGTTAAAACTGGAAAAGAAAAGGACAAGGTATTCTAGTAAAAAAAATATAATAAATTTATAACTTAAAATATTGCAGCATTAAGAATTTTTTTTTAAATTCAATTTATAACATTATATAATCAATTCATGCTCGCATTTTTCTATTGTAATCTATGATTTTTCCAGGCTTTCAATAAATTCACTTGTTCTGTTTAATTTCAGTCTTCTTTTTTTCCCCCCTCTAAACACATATGTAATAACAATGTACGGCACTCGTCTGCTTTCAATAAAATCCCCTCCCCAAATTATCTCCTTTTCATGCTTTCATTCTCTGTTTCACCTATTACTTTTCTTTTCGTGACAGTGAATTAGTAGCAACAGTTGGTTGCTATGGAAACCAGTCATGAAAAGCGTCGCTCACCTCCTTACATATTTTTACGATTTTGAAGACCAGAAAATTCATAACGTTTTTTTTTTTTTTCACAGTATAGCTGAGAAGGTGATCTATAAACTGTAATAATTGTTTGAAATTTTGTTGAAAAATGAGTGAGCGGTGAAGCTTTAAAGCAGTTCTAAATGACTAAACTGCCACTTGACCATATATTCAAACACTACGATGTTTGAATAAGAGAAAGATATTTATTTGTGTGTGAGAGGGGGGTAGCGTTAGTCCTCTTCTATACTCTTTAGTTATTTGCCTCTTTTCACTACTTCAGTCGTTTATGACATCATCCAATATAAACAAGATGCTCATGGTTTCCATAATATAAGTTTGTTATCAACACTTATAAGAGATGATTATTATTCACCTGATGTGAAATCGTCAATGCTGTCTGCATTATGTGTTAGCATACGTTGAACGTTTTTAAGAAATTGACTTGCAACATCATTTACCTCTTATCACTCATAAGTTCATTTTTATCACTCCCTCCCCTCAGTTTTTCTTGGCCTGTCCCTGTGAACTGAACTTGCTGCTTCAACTGTTCTACATCTACTAACCTTATAATATTCATCTATTCTTCCGTGACAATACCATCAAAGTCGTCTCTTTTACATACTTCTCCATAGTGTCAAGAGTTAATTTTCCTCTGAGAACAATATTACACATTGATTGTATCTTTCTTTTTATCTTCATGCAACGCATTTCCTCAACTCTTGCTGAGATGTAGAAATAAATGCTTGTCTCTGCACTTTTCTCTCCGTCTGCAAAGATAGAACTATTTCTGTTGGTCTGGTATCCTTCTCGAGAGAATTGGCTAATTCTTCACTTTTTATTTTAAGAACCTCGAGTTTCTTTGCAGTGCCTGATAATATATAATTCAAAGCTTATCAGGTGGCTTTTTTCAACTGGAGAAACTTGTAAAACCTTATCAGCCAGCTGGATTATCTTGCTAGCAGGAACTTTTCTGCATGCTTATATATATATATAATGTATGTGTGTGTGTGTGTGTGTATATATATATATATATATATATATATATATATATATATATATATATATATATATAATATATATGGCATAAGTAGAATTACTTGCAGCTGTTTAGTAAGTGAACATATTGTTTCATTCTTATACTCAGATTGTCGATAAGCTAAAAAAAAATCCTTCTCTTTGGTTAATAAAAAAAAATAATAAAGTTTACAGTTGTACATATCTATGTGCTTAAATATGAGAACAGATATTCTTAAGATGCGTCCATTAAATCTGGGATTAACAATCTATATTGTATTTTTTTATTTTTATTTTTTTACATAGGCATCCCCACTTATCAAGGCCAAGCGGCCACTCGAGGATAAGAGTTAAAGAGTGTACAGTAGAAATTGGACAATATAGTAATCGTTAGTAATGGAAATTCGGTAAATTTGTTAACAAGTGGAACGGCTCACTTGTTTACGTTAGACTTGAAGACAATCATATTGTAGTCAGCCGGAAAGCAGGAAAACGGAAGACAATTCCACAGGCGTGCAGTTCTAAGAAAGAAGCTTTGTTCATGGAATCTATGTTTAGATTTAGGCACTGATAACAAGTGGGGGGAATTATTGATAGTGTTTTCAGCTAGATGAGTGTTTCTTGTGAAAGTTTGGTGAGGGGGAACCATAGACTGAAGCTCAGTCGGACACTTTCCATGAAAATAACTATACAGTAGAGACAAACTTGCAACATCTCTTCTGTGAGATAGAGGTTTCAGGGAAGAGAAAAGGACATCTCCTACGAGGCTACGAAGTCTATTTTGAACTCTATCAAGGCAGGACAAGTCCTTTCTAGCAGCTCCTGCCCATATGTGGCAACAGTATTCCATCCTTGGATGTACCTGGCTCTTATATAGATAGAGAATTTCATCAGCAGTGAGATATCTACTGGATCGATAGAAGGATCCCACCATTTTTTCAGCAGCCTTAGCAACAGATTTGATGTACGTGTTCCATTTAAGATTAGGAGTAAAGGTCAAGCCCAGAAGCTTGTCAAAACTTGAAGCTCTCCTCAAGACGAGAGCCATTCATTTCAATTGATGCCAGATGTGGATCAGAACGTTGATGATGAAAAGAGAGAAGCTTGGTTTTAGATGCATTAAAAGTAACCAGCCACTCCTTTCCCCATTGTACCACGTGCTCAAGATCAGAGGAAAGCGAATCAGAGAGAACTTGGTCATTTACTGACTTAGATGTGCTACCATAAATGGTAGTGTCATCAGCATAAATGTCTACAAATGATGTAAGGATGTGATTTGGAAGATCATTAATGTAGATCAGGAAAAGAGTTCTTTGTCTGTTTCACTTTTCTCTTTGGTTAATTACTTGATCGATCTGGCTGAAATTTTGTATGGAACTTGGATACAGCGCAACAAACTAAGTATTAAGATATCTATTCAATGCACAATTAGGGATTAATATTTAATGCAAAAATTAGTACCAAATTAAACATATTCAACCATCAATTTGGCATAAAACATTCCTTTTAAGTCAATGCACTGTAACTTTTTATTAAAATGGGATTTATGTATCAAAGTTTTGGACTTGCATAAAGTTGAAATCTAGTATTAACATTGTTAAAAATAAAAGAAATTATTCTCTTAGTAATGTTTGCTCTGCCTATTCTTTTTTATTTGTTCAGTCACATTTCTCTTTGCGTACAAACTCCCAAGACTTTATAATAATATATTGAGTGGATTCGGCATTAAATATCAATAAATGGCTGATATACCATAAAACAAAACAACTAAACCAAAGCAACTTCTGTTTTATTCTTAATAAAAAAAAAAAATGCTTGACACTTTTTCATAAATTTGACTCGATCCACTTAACAAACTGCCTTTTTTCTAAAACTATTGAAGAGAAAATTCCATGATAAATTGTTTCTTATGACCTTTCACTATTGACCTTATTCATAATTTAAATATCGTGTCAAGCTTTAAAATTGCCCTCCTTGCTAAAAGACAAATTCTTCAGTTTCTTTTCATTTAACATGTTTGCTGTTTTAAGCAGATACACATCCTCAGTGATGTAATCGAGAATGTGGCATTGGGAGTCCAAGCAAATTTATTTCTGTTATTGGACCAATTAAGAATGTTGTTGCAATCGCATCCACCTTAGTCGGATTGAGCTGGTTTCTTCCTTGACCTATGCTATAGCTTCAGTCACAGCAGTTCGGAGCATGGTTGCACAAGATTACTCGCGAATCGTGATCCCACTGTTCTTTCTACTTCTCACAAATCTGTTCTCTCTATTGTTCTAAACACTTTCCCACACCTGAGCCTATTCTCTATCGATCTAAACACTTTCTCACACTTGAACCTATTCTCTATCGATGTAAACACTTTCCCACACCTGAACCTATTCTCTATTGATGTAAACACTTTCCCACACCTGAACCTATTCTCTATCGATGTAAACACTTTCTCACACTTGAACCTATTCTCTATCGATCTAAACACTTTCTCACACCTGAACCTATTCTCTATCGATGTAAACACTTTCCCACACCTGAACCTATTCTCTATCGATGTAAACACTTTCCCACACCTGAGCCTATTCTCTATCGATGTAAACACTTTCTCACACCTGAACCTGTTCTCTATCGATCTAAACACTTTCTCACACCTGAACCTATTCTCTATCGATTTAAACACTTTCTCACACCTGAACCTATTCTCTATCGATCTGAACACTTTCCCACACCTGAACCTATTCTCTATCGATGTAAACACTTTCTCACACCTGAACCTATTCTCTATCGATGTAAACACTTTCTCACACCTGAACCTATTCTCTATCGATCTAAACACTTTCTCACACCTGAACCTATTCTCTATCGATTTAAACACTTTCCCACACCTGAACCTATTCTCTATCGATTTAAACACTTTCCCACACCTGAACCTATTCTCTATCGATTTAAACACTTTCCCACACCTGAACCTATTCTCTATCGATTTAAACACTTTCCCACACCTGAACCTATTCTCTATCGATCTGAACACTTTCCCACACCTGAACCTATTCTCTATCGATGTAAACACTTTCTCACATCTGAACCTATTCTCTATCGATGTAAACACTTTCTCACATCTGAACCTATTCTCTATCGATGTAAACACTTTCTCACACCTGAGCCTATTCTCTATCGATGTAAACACTTTCTCACACCTGAGGCTATTCTCTATCGATGTAAACACTTTCTCACACCTGGGGCTATTCTCTATTGATCTAAACACTTTCCCACACCTGAGCCTATTCTCTATCGATTTAAACACTTTCTCACACCTGAGCCTATTCTCTATCGATCTAAACACTTTCCCACACCTGAGGCTATTCTCTATCTCTACAAATCTACTATCAGACCACGTATGGAATACTGTTGTCATATTTGGACTGGAAAAATCTCTATCCCAATTGAATTTTTGATAAAGTGCAGAAACGTAATTTGATAAGCTCCACCCTTTCTTCTCTGCATCCTTACTCTCACAGATTTGATGTTGCTAGTCTCAGTCTTTTTTATAAATCCTATTATGGTGTGTGTTCTTCAGAATTGTCTAGTTTATTCTCTGCTTGATTTGTTCCAGCTTATTTGAATTGTTGGTTTAGTGGTCTCCATCAACTTGTTTCTTTTTTGTTTTTTTTCGTTGTTTTTTTTGTTTTTTATAATTCTTTCCAAGAACTGCAAAATTGTGAAAGTTTGTCGGCTGCTTTCTTGTCTATAGTATTTTTTGTTTTCTGGCAGTGTTTAACATTTACGCGGTTTTTTAACCAAATAAAAATTTTACATTCAATAAAAATACTAAAAACTTGCCTTTGATAACATTTATTTGTTATATATTTGTTTTGTGACAATTTTTTTCGTATCTGTGTATAGTAATACAAACCCACTTTTTTATACTTGATAACATTACCATAGGTACATGCAAAATGAATGCCGAGACTTTAGTTTTTGTTGACATTCTGTGAAGCGAGAATCTCTCGCTTTTGGGGGGCTAATTAAGCTATTTTTTGTACAAACAAGGTGTTTTTTTTTTAATTCAATATCTTAGGGCTTTACTTTACTAATTATCATTGAAATATACCCAGAAAACTAATATTTATCTTTCAAAGGATTTTTACAATCAATTTATTTAACTTCAGAATTTAGCTGAATTGGTTAACTCGCCATGAAAACATTTTACATTTTTTTTCACATTTTTTTTTTTTTTTTTTTTTTGGAAAATAACTTTTCGTCTTTAATTTTTCAAATACAATAAAAAATTATGATAAATCAGCTTTCCTTCCACCATTTTTGCCCATACCTACATTACCTTTGGCGACATTATCAGCATTTTGGCATCTGATTTATAATAATGCTAGGAATTCATTTGCCGTTTTAATCACCAAAAAATTAAACATCTGAATATTGGAATAAGGAGTTCATTCTGTTTTACTTTTAATCTTAGGGGTCAAACCTTTCACACTCCAGCTTTGGGATGACTATGGAAAACTTAAAAAAAAAAAAAAAAAAAAAAAAAAAAAAAAAAAAAAAAAAAAATTATAAGCATATCAAGTTCAACTGTTTTGTATTAAAGAATAAACTTCTTGGAAGAAATAGAAGACCTATTTAAAATAAATTGTGTCTGAGGATTGGTTGCCATCCAAGCATATTTAATAAAGAAAAAGAAACTTGTTTTTCTAAATCTTAAGCGACCTTTGAAAGAAGCCATTGCCAATTCCACAGACGTTTTTACAGATTTTTCACCATCTTTTGATATAAACCGGCACCAATTCATTAATTCTTCCTCTTTAGATTCCCATCTTTGCTGCATTATCATAATATTTTAACAGGTGCTCTTCATTACATCCCAGCAAAAATGTAACGATAATAGATATGGCTTATTTTTATTTTTTTTATTTTTTTTTATTTTTTAATATATTCAAAAAGCGGTTTTAGTCATTTATGTAGGAAAAACAAAACGTTATGTATTCATCGTTAATAATACAGGGTGTCTTTAAAAAATGTACTCTAACTGTTATCAGCATTGTCTAGACAATAAGGGTCATCAATTTGAGCATTTGCGAATATGATTCTTCAATTATGTGTCTTCTGTATTCAAAACTATTCCATTGCCTAAATAAATGTTTTATCATTCGAAGGATGTGTGTATACCCAAAATGGCCGACTTATAACAACGTGGGAATGGAAATTTCTTTTCCCCAAACACTAGGTTTATCATGTACAAAATCAACCTTTTGTTGGTAACATCGAATGGAAACATGAGTTGATGGGAATCAGGAGATTTTCATGAATACATAAAATCATAAAATTGCCATCCCATTAACAAAATGGCTGTAATGGAGAAATTCAAGATGAAATAAACAAGTTACAAAAAAGAAAAAAATGTAAGTCTTTGAATTTCAACAAGTTTTGTACTATATATATATATATATATATATACTAGCAGGCCGCCCAGCATTGCCCTGTCGTAAAATACGCTTAAATATATTTTGATTAATGCAGATTTTGTATTATTATAATATTAGACCCAATATGTAGTAATGATTGAAAAAGTTAAGAAAAAAAAAGACTCTTACACCACCACTGAGAATTGAAACCAAAACATTTAGCTTACGATTTACTTTTTCCTTTGACATTGATACCTGAGCTATGAAGAAATGTTTGCTGCAAGGCTAAAAATTAAAACGTGAACCAATAGCTATTAAATTACGCATGCATATTCGTAATGCCATCATTCGACCTTCACCTGGCAAATTCCATTTTTTTAATTTTCACTTTTGCACCGATTTTCCCCTGCCAAAACCCAGATATAAAGTTTTGCATGGGTTCGAATACTCTATATATGAAATTTCATGTCTGTAGACCAAAAATTAACAGGAGTTTGGTAGGCAAAATTCCTTAAACAAATATATATGCTTACATAAAATATATATAGAAAGAGGTTTGTAGAATATCTACATGAACATAATTACATGTAATAGTTAACTAAAGATGATTATCCCTTAAGAAAACCGAATAGAGAATTAAAATGAATGTTTAAATTAGCTAGATCTTTTGCAGATGAATGCAATTCCACGATCCATATATAACAAAGTTGTATTTTCTTTTTAAATAAATAGAAAGTGTTTTTAATATGAATATATATTTTAATATATGAAAAAAAAGGTTTATAGGAATAAAGATATATACATGCTTTTTTTTTTTTTTTTTTTGACAAAGATATATACATTTTTTTTTTTTTTTTTTTTTTTTTTTTTGACACTTTACAAATGCTAGCAAAAGAAAAAAAAAACAATTTATATAGGCCATCCATAAAAATTGTGCAAAGGTTGGCAGAATAACTTTCATGAAGGCAAGTGTGATAATTGTGACCGAATTTTGCTCTGAAAGGCTGTCAATCACTTGAAGTTTAATGCCATGAGGGTCACTGTCTACCCTCTCTCCAAGGCCAAATATTCTGTCATGTTTAATGTGTGGGAAGATCTGTAAATCGGTATTATGGCAGTACACAAAATCAAATTCAACAAAGCAATTCTATCACTCCAGTCGAAGCTATTTCTTTCATCTGCCACTGATGTTTCTAGCTTTGCAGGTCAAGGGCTACAAATAAAAACTATTGGTATTAACAACAGTTAATCATAAAATTGCCATCCCATTAACAAAACGGCTGTAATGAAGAAATTCAAGATGAAATAAACAAGTTACAAAAAAGAAAAAAATGTAAGTCTTTGAATTTCAACAAGTTTTGTACTATATATATATTTGGTAACAGAGGTCAAAGATGTAAACATCTATAAAGATGGCCAATCATGATATATATATATATATATATATATATATATATATATATATATATATATATAGTACTTAATTTAATCACATAAATTAATATACGAAAGTATAATTTTACGCGTAAACTTGAAATCTTCAACAGTGCTCAATACATAGGTAGTAAGTTATAAGGTTGGATGATTAGGAAACGCGTGGTGGAAACTAGAAAGCTGATTAGCTAACTAAAAACTCAATAGAATGTTCGTATATAAAAACATAAGACAACCACAACTCTTCACATAAGCCTGACGAATCCTAGCATAGATGAAATGCAGAATATTCTGTGTAGCTTAATTGCCGTGTGTGTGTGTGTGTGTATATATATATATGTATATATATGCTTTCATTATATTCCAGTCACACTTGATTACAATGAAGATTTATTTTAGAACTTATGAAGTATAATTTCATTAAATTTAGTGATAATATTGGATTTTACAATAATTCTTTCAAACCTTGCATTTTCTTCATTGTGGATCTTACCGAGTACAATTTCATTAATTCTTTTTCTTGTTTTTTTTTTTTTGTTTTTTTTTTTGTTTTGGAATTGATTGATCAGCTAATTAGCTGATTAATTTATTAATCTTTTATTCTATTGAAAATGTAAAAAGTTTATATATTTCTTAAAAATATTTTAAGTTTATACTAGCCAGTGATGCATTTTTTTTTATTAGTGATCCTCTGATGAAAAGTGATTTTCTTTGAAAATACATGTATGAAGGGTTTTTAATTATTATAATTCCTGTAATTAAATTTTTTATTTTTTATTTTCATTAGTTTCTTTGGTTTGTTTATATGCGCACGCGCACACACACACACACACACACACACACACAATCTGTCTTAATGGGCGATTACCAAGATTCTACATTCTAAGCAATCCTAACATGGATTCAATTGTTTTTCTTCCTTTCTGGTTTCCCATGGAGAAAGAAATATACTGTCGATAAACCTGACCTGGGAAATATACAACTCTGGTCTACGACTGGTAACCAAAATTACTACTAAATGCTTATATCTGTTTCACTCAAGGTGATCCTTATACAAAGCCTAGTAAATATGTGACCAAAATTATTAATGATTATAGTGAAAAATTTAATGAATTTATTAGTGATGTCTAAAAATTAGTTAATACATATTAAAAACAATTTGATTATTGACTAAAAATGAAATGTACAAACAATGAACAAAATTAAATTCTATTTTTATTTATAATTGCGTTTTGCAAAGATTGAATTTCATTGCATAGTAAAAAATACTTTTAAAATATCACTCCTTTTCTTTTCATAGCTCGGAAAATAAATGCAAGTTAAATGCACTTGCTTTGAACAACAATATCAGCTGTTTTTACTGACAATAATATTAGCTGTTTTATGTTGTGAGATAAATCTGGCGATTATTTTTTATAGAATATGTGCACGTAACCAGCTCATCTTTAACATACAAAGCCTAAAAACAACCGCTTTTGAAGAAGTACCGACTTGTATAAGTATCGATATCTAATGGAACATAATTTTCAACTATAATAAAATAAAAACATACGTATCTGATGCTATTTTTTTTTTTATTATTAAAATTTTTTTTTCAACTTGCATATAAAGCAGTTTCCTTTTATATCTTTAGTTTCATTGCGATAAAAAAATATTTTATGAGAAAAAATCTGTTTGACTTGTGTAATTTTGATATCATCTGTGAGTAGTGTTGTATCCTGATATGTATCACATTGTCACGTGACAACTATAGGCATCATAAGTTAGTACCACTTCCCAGTAACAAAATGTACACACAATATAGTTATTTCAATATATAAAAAAAAAATATATAATACTATTAAAACCTTACAATTAAGTATTCTGTGATATGTGATATAAAATTATATAGGAATAAAAAAAAATATGAAAGCTTAAATACCTTACGTATTAGACAGCAATTTACACGATTTACATTTTTCAGTGTTCTTAAATATTGTCTTGACTCGGTAAAGCAAGTTTATGAATATCTGGTAATTTATGAAGTATGGATCTGAGTTTTTTGTTTTTTCTCTGATGCTTTTGATCTTTGTAATTGTCTTCATCTATCGAGATTTATTTTATTTAAATGCTATACATTACTCTATTTGCTGGAAATACCCGGGTTTCATCGATATGGATTTGGGAGAAAATCTGTTTACTTTCTGAAAAAATTCATTGGTTCTGCTGTTTCAATATTTAACCTCAATCTTTCAATAATGATCAGCTCTTGGTGAAACTAATGAATCTTTCTGAATAGAAAGCTGGATTTTCTCCTAAATCTTAGATAACCCGATCAATGAAAACTAGGCATTCCTAGTAGACCTAGTTTAATGTTTAAATGAAATAAACCTGCGATCCAGCACTGTTTTTTTTAATGGAGGGGGGTTAATTTGTTATACACGATATATGAAGTGCCTTCAATAAGTTTCCAGACAATTTTTACACATGCATTTCAAATTGTTGTCGATTTTAAAATTCAGTATGTTATTGCTATACATCTTATGAGATGACTGACCAATTTTTATGAATTCAGGTTTAAATGAACAGCTACAGCAAGAATTGGAATACACCCTACTAAAGCCTTATTGTTACAGCTGGTGAATTTCAAAACTACAATCTGGATATAAGGACATTTTAGATGAACGATATGCAATAAAATTCTGTTTTAAACCTGGAAAAAATGCCACAAAATCGTATGGAATACTTCAGACTGCTTTTGGACCATCGTGCATGAATTTAGCATCAGATTTTGAGTGGTAGAAGAGATTCAAGGAAGGCAGGTGTTAGTGAGGGATGATGAGAGGAGTAAGAAAGTCAGACCACCAGAGCTGATTGGCCAAATAAAGAATTTCATGTATAAGGACTGTTGTGTGTCTGTAGAAACAAGTGCATGGTGTGATGTCAGTGTGGAAGCTGTACACATAATTATTTACAAGGAACTAATGATGCAAAAGATTTATGTGAAGTTTGTTCCAAGAGTGCTCCATCCTTGTCACAGACTTTGACCAAGATGAGCATCAAGATAATTCCTCCTCCTCCCCCCCTCCCCTATAGTCCAGACCTTGCTCTCTGTGACTTTTGGTTATTCCCTAAGCTCAAGGAAATTCCTATAGACTGTCATTATGTGACAACTGAGGAGATGAAAGAAGCTGTGACAAGGGTCATTAACACGCTTCCACAAGAGGACTTCCATGGGGCCTTCCAGAAGTTGTTGGAACGGCACAACAAGTGCATAGCAGCCGGAGGAGATTACTTTGAATGAGAGTAACGTTTCATGTGTGTACTATCAATAAAAGTGCTCCTACAAAAAACTATGGAAACTTATTGAAGGCACCTTGTATATAATTACGATTTACATTTTTCAGTATTCTTAAGTAATACGTTTAGATTAACTAAAAGTTAAAATTAGAAAATGTTCAACTTGAGAAAGCATTTCTTTTAGTCTTTAGTCTAATTTCAACGTGGTAACGACTCCTTGTATTAAAACACTGTTTATTATGTGCCATCGTGAACAGAATTGTATCATGCTATAGTGGGACTCCACTGTAGTTTTCTGCCTAGAATCATCGTGCGAAAGAAACGCTAGTGTTGTTAGTTTTTTTTTTTTTTTTTTTTTTTTTTTTTTTTTAGAATAATGAATGATGGTTGCTGAGTTGGATAAAATGCCGAAAACATGAGTCTCGAATTTTTCTTTAGAATTGAAAGGTAGTGGATGAGTCATGTTTGCCTGATCGATAGGAAGAAATTTTAAAAACGAACCCATGAACTGTTGAGTTGCAACCATTACCACTATTTTTGATAAAATCATTCGAAAATAGATAAACTGTGTTGAATCTTTATTCTTGCATAACTAAAAATAAGCTTCTTTTTATTCTATAATTATTATTTTTATGCTATTGGCCTTGATATTATGGTATTGACCTCTTTCAAGGTAAAGTGTGGGTTTGATGAAAGTGTTTCTTTGGGATGAACTGGATTCAAACTTGGTGTATACTTTAATATTTCCTACTGTACGTACTGCTAGGTTCATTTCTTTGCTAATTTTTCGGTAACCTTGTTTTCCTTTGTGACGTTCAATGCATAATTCTTTACTTTTTGCCATTGTTAATCCTTGAATTGCAGAATGCATACGAAAGTCCTAATCATCTGACTCTATCTTGTAAACAATTGTGTGCTTCTCTGATTGGTCAGAGATAAGATCCCGATACTGTAGAAAATTTGAACCTTTAAAATCTTCAAAGACAAAGTTTTGATTAGAAATTTGGAAAAAAAAATATTATGCATTCAATACGTTTGCGTAAGGAATATTTTGAACTTTAATTTAAAAAAAAAAAGAAGGGATTTAACCACGAGTTTCTAAGTTTTCCTTCCACATACAACTAAAACAGCATTGAGATATTGCTTACCAAATATCAGGCAAAATGATGGACATAAACTAGAGTTATAGCAGAAAATAATGCTTATGCAGATTACTATTTATGTATACTAGCAGGGAGACTCAACGTTGTCAGAGATTGAATGAGGATCAACAAATGTTCCACACTTGCAATAATTTTATTGTCATCCAAATCTGTGGAAATTGCCCATTTTTCAATCAAATCTATAGATTGCCTGCTCTAGTCAGGGATCCATCGCGGTGAACCGGAAGGAAACTTCACATGCCTCCCTATAATGACTTAGTTCACAATACATTGTGGTTTACATTGCACTGTAGAGAACCTGTGTTATTTTTTATTTAAAAAAATTTTATATAACAGTGTGAATTAAAGTTTAGAGCACAACTGAACTTTTGCATTTTAAACAAACCTTCATTTCGAATGCGCACCTTATCTAAGAACCTACTTTTCTATTTTTATATGCTGGGCTCTTCTACTTGCGCAGTGATAAAACTTCTAAAATGCATTTGTGATGTTAGGTTGTATCCATGTTAACTTTAGTCAAAATCGAATTGTTTTGTCTTTGGATTTATTTTTATTATCAATTTTTAATACCTATTGGGGTGCATTCTGATACAAAACCTGACTTAGAACACTGTCAGACACATGAAGTACATTTGTGTGAAATTTATAAAAAAAAAAAAAAAACAAATTGACCCAGCGATTTCAGAGTCCATATGAAACGAACTCCAACACAGACAAAGTGCCCTTTATATATAAGTAGATATATATATATATTTTTTATTTTATTTTAAAAGTATACATAAATATCTGTGTTTCAGGATTTCATCAGTCTGACCTGCCAAATCTCAAATAGAAATCTGTTTATAGTGGGTGACACTCTTCGGCAGTGTTCACTAAGCAAAGTATCAAAGTTTTATTGATCCAAACATGTTGGGTCTGGAGTAAAAACCAACTTAAAGTGGGAGACTAAGTCTTCAGTATTGTTCAGTTTACTAGTAATGTTTGCTTGTAATGTATAGTTGTTAGCTAAAATACTTTAATTAGCTTTTATAGAACCTACAAACAAGTACACTTATGATACTATAATACTTTGTCATGGTTTAATTTCTCCTCAGTGTGGCTAGATATAGTGAATGTGTCAATCCTGAGATTTGAAACCATGACACCATAGCCAACTGGGTTCTGATATCTTACCATCTAACCTGCTGCTACCAGATCGGGCATTGGCTTCTGAACTTAAATGCACCAAACATTAATGTTTTTTTTTGTTTTTTTCAAAAACTTGATCATGTTCTGCAAAGCCAAAATCAACAATTTTTGTTTCTAAAAAAAGAAACTAAAAAACACCATGAATAAATAAAGATATAAATAACTTGAAGCATGAAAACTAGGCACGGGCAAAAAATAGAAGAAAAAAAAAATTTTTTTTTTTTTTTTTTTTTTTTTTTAAACGAATTAAAATCTATCAAAATCTATTATTCTTGGGTAACTTTTTTTCCAAAAATATAAAAGCTTAAATTTTATCATATGAAAAGCAGAACAATAAAACTTTTTCTATTATTTTTAATAGATTTTGAATTTTCCAAAAAAACTCCATTCACCGCCATTTTTGTCTCAATGAATAACATATTTGAATATTTTTTTAAAAGGCTTTTGAACCAATTATTTTTTTTGGTGTGTCTAAATAAGATTTAGGATGATTTGCTATAAGAATATGTAAAAATAAGTTCCTGAATTTCAAATAATTCCATCTTTTCTCTTTCGCATAGCAAAATTAAAAAATCAAAAAATTCAAAATTTAATGATAGTTTGTAAGAAACTAGAGTAGCCTTTACATATAAATTTCCATGTATTTTTAATGTTTGTTTTGATGATTAAATGAAGAATCAACTTTATAAAGGTTTAATTCTTTTTTCATAAGTGATATATATTTGTTGCCTACATAACCCCTAAAGTTAAGCAATGTTGAGGCTGACTAGTCACAGCAAAAAGGAAAAGGGGAAGATAACTGTTTATAATTTTTATTTTATTTTTTTATTATTTGTATTTCATTTTTTGTATTTATTTTATTTTTGGTACTAGCAATTCATCCCCGCTTTGCTTGGGCTCTATGTACTGTTCATAACTTCCCCTACGTGTGAATACACTTTATGTAAGATTTCAACTATTTAGACCCAAAATTGACTGAGTGATTTTGTAGAGACCGTGGAGGTAAATTTCTTTATAAATTGGACGCCAATTTTGACCCCTTAACATTAATTATTTTGGTCTCAAATCAAAATATATAGTTTTACCCATGTCCAAGTTACCTACATCTAAACTTTCAAGTCTTTAGACCCAAAATTGGCGGAGAAATTTCGTAGAATCGGCAAAGGTCAACTCTTTCAACTTTGACATTTTGGCAGCCAAATTTTCGCCCCAAAACTGATTAAAATGCTTGACACCTGTGTGAATACACATTATGTGTAAATTTTAAATGATTAGACCCAAAATTGGCTGAGTAGTTTGCTAGACACCGCAAAGGTAAAATCTTTTGAACTTTGACCTCTCAGAAGCTTAAATTTTCGACCTAAACCAATTAAAAAGCTTGCCCTATCTCTGAATACCTTTATGTAAAATTTCAAATGTTTAGACCAGAAATTGTCTGAGTAATTTGGTAGAGACCGCAGAGTTAAAAAAAAAAAAAAGTACGTATGAGGATCGAACCCGAAAAAAGACAAAAAAAACGTGCGACGTTAACCATTGCCCCACCGCGAGATGCTAACGGAAACACGTTTGAATTTATTTAATTACTTGGATTTAGCAGGTGCCCGTTTTAATGAGTTAATGAGGTCAAGTTTGACTGCGGGATTTCATTTACTGCTGAACGCTTCCCCCCCCCCCAAGATGTTATAGGAAAAAGACTAACCCACATGCGGCGAGCGACAAATATTGAATATTTATCTTCCCGAAATCGAGCAAATTAAATAGACAGGCGAGCTTCGTTGTTAACTCTGAGATATTACAATTTATATGTGATATAAAAAATTTTAAAAAGTTGTGAAGCGAGCGACCACTTCTTTGCAAAAAGCCTTTTGTAGACATACAGAAAAAGCGAACACACATACATACATACACACATACATTTTCGCTTTTATATTTATATATATAATAGATAGATAGATAGGTTTATTTTATTTTTTTGTGTTTTATTGTTTTGTAATCTACAACCCTCAACCTCCCTTCAATTCAATATATTTTTTTCAGTTTCGGCTGATTATTTTAAGCATATTTGTAACCACAAATAAAGAGGGATTTTAGGCAAAAAATATAAATATCGATTATGAAAAAGTTCACCGTTATAAAGTTCATTCTTCGCTTAATAATCGGTGAAAATTTCGTATTGATTGAATAATTACTTAATTTTTGGTAGATTTTTAAAGAGAGGCTCCGTCAAAAAATACTCCCTTCTTCCGTTTTGGCCATGCCTGATGAAAACTTTTACCAAAATAGTTGAATCCAAAAAGGGTTGATATACAATAAAACAAGACAACTAAACGCCCTAAAAATATATTTGAAGTTATAAAAAACTTGAAGCATAAAAAAACCTTTTTCTAAAATTATTAGATTCGGTATTTTAAAAAGGTTAATATATAAAAACATTACTATCCGAGCTAACGTACCTGCTACTGGGAGTGAAAGAAATTTTATTGATTTTAAATACATCTATTCACTTGTTTACAAATTTTATTATCCTGGATCCAATTCTTTTAACAGAAAGGTAATGCGCTATGCCAAGTGGAAATATATATATAAAGTCCACTGTTAATAAGTATAAAATTTTGTATTGATTGTATAATTACTTGATTTTTGGTAGATTTTTAAAGAGAGGCTCCGTCAAAAAATACTTACTCCCTATGTATGAGGCATTTAGAAACGTGCATATATATATATATATATATATATATATATATATATATATATACATATATATATATATATATATACATACATGCACGTTTGTACATGCCCCACTTTTCTGTTTACAAATCTCTGTATCTTCATTCGTGACCCCCACCTGCGTCCACAAAATGTACCCAAATCTGCTAAAGTTAACTTGTATAAAAATCTCTTCAATTCTTCTGCTCCACTGACGTTCTTCTCTTTCTCTCTCTCTCTCTCTCTCTCTCTCTCTCTCTCTCTCTCTCTCCTTCAACATAGACGCAAGACTATCTCTTTCATCAGTATTCTATGAGTGGGTGGGAGGACTGTTGAAGTGTGGGATTTTTTGCTTGAGTTGTAAGATGTTGAATACAATTTGTTTTTACTGAGGAAAATCAAATTTTCCAAACGCATTTCTTTCCTAACTGTAACCCTTTATGGGGGAGGGGATTGTAAAATAAATGTAAAACTTTAACTTAATACATACAGCATACAAGTTACCTTTTTTTTCAAAGCAACAAACTACAATGGCAGCTGAGGAGTCTAAAAAGTGGTCATGTTGCTCCCCACCCGTTGGATTTGAAACGAACGATACTGATGTTCCGAACTTCTGTAATACATTTATGCATTATTTTTTAATTAAAAAAAAAAGAAAAACTAAAATAGGGTTCTTTCTCCACTGCTCTTACAACATTTTGTAATCATTCTAAAGGTTAATGAGGAATACTTGTTTCAACATAAGATAAACTAAGTTTTCTATTTTCTATTCATTTATTAACTGATATTAATTTAAAAAAAATCTTTCTGGTGATTTGAAATTTGTCCTGTGTTTATCAGACCAATTTGATAACTGCTTCTTCGTATGGACTTTGAAAAGATAATCTTTCTATCTTGATGGTTGATTTTTCTTTACTTCGATATTGGGGATGCATCATCTATAAGTAGTAGGCTGTGGGGGGAAAATAGAGAAGGCTTACCGCAAAAGACGTGCTCGTGTCTGTCCTGCAGGCTGAGAAAAAAAAACGAAAAGATCCAAGATGACAACTATGGTCTTTTAATGCCCACGGCCCCGCGCAGTTCTCGAAAAATCATGTCTTGTGATTTTGACGTGCAGCCGGACACCATAAAAGCAGGTTGCTGGGGGGAGTGGGCAGAAGTGTTCAGACCTGTGCGGAGTGAACATGGTCAGACTTTTCCGAACTTGTTTACATTTTACTTGAAGGCAACGATATTGTAGTCAGTCAAGAAGCAAGCCAGCAGAACAATGTTCCATAGTTGGGCAGTTCTAAGAAAGAAGCGTTCAGACCTATGTCGAGTAAACATCGTCGTGCAACTCGTCAGATTTTTCCAATTCATGGGCAACAGTAGCACTCGTCTGTATAGAACTACTAGTACAATTCTAATATGGTTCTATCGCTTGCACACTTCATCTGTACATGAATGCTTTAAATCGTGAGGATGGCGAATGACATAAACTGAGGGGAGTGAGAGGGAGGTAATTATGCCACAAGTTTCATAAATATTTGGGATTTTAAAATTTTATGAAACAGTTGAAAAAATTTAACACATGTTTAGAGGGTGATATGTCCTGCGAAAAAGATATTTTTTTGAAGTAACTGAGTGGTCTTGGCTACAATGTTCGTGTTCGGAACTGGTATTCCTTAGTGTGAGGCTTTTGTCGTACCTTTTGTCGTCTTTCTAGGCAGCTCTACTCATTGGTCTTAATAACTTAACCAGCCAACCATATTCTTGTAAGGAGGAACCTGGATGTACTCGTATTCATTCAGGTTTTTTAAACTGCCCAAGTAATGAAACAAGAGAATGACAACCTACATATCTCTTGACAAATCTAAACTGGAAGAAATATTGTCGCATGATAGAAGCAATAAAAACGCTATCTGATTCTATTATAAAAAGTTGCCAATCATTATCTTAAACACAATGTGTGATTAAACATTAGCACAAACCAGTTTATGTGCAGTCTGCAGTTCTGTGTAGACAGGAAGGAGAGGGAAAAAAATGGTCGCCTTTTTCTTTGTAATGTTGTCACATGAGATGCTTCCGTTGAAGATAAAAAGGCTGATTTTTAATCACAACCATTCTTGATTTGGCTGTCAGAGGAACAAGTTTTGGCAGCAGTATGTTAACATTTTTTAACCACAAACTATTTTGGCGCGAAAAGTTCATTGCTCCTCTCCATGACTATCTTTCGCTCGAGCGCCATCCATTTTCAGGGCTGGTCGATTCGTAGGTGAGTTGTTACACACCTCTTCTGTGCCCACCGTTTTTAGTCAAAACAGTAAAAGAAAGGAAGCTTTTATAATCTCATACAAAGATACTTTTTCAACTGTTTCATAAATACTGGCAGTATTCTTAGATAGGTTTTGTATCGGAATGTCTTTAATAAGTTTCTATAATCGAAATGATACTATGACAGATTTTAACCAAAGTTAACACTTTTACACTACCTAAAACACAAGTGCATTTGAGAAGTTTTATTACCACACAAGCTGAAAGGCATGACATAAAAATCAACAGTAAGTTCTTTCATATGACTCTTTCAAAAGGAATGTTTCTGTTTAAAGCATAATTGCAGCATGATACTTGACTTTAGTATTTTAAACTTTAATTCAAGCCATTATATATAAAAAAAAAAAATCAAGAGTTTGTTCTCTACAGTACAATGTAGAATGTTGTGAGCTAAGTCACTTCAGGAAGGCATGTGAAGCAGGCAATCAACTGATTTGATTGAAAAATGGGCGATTTCACCAATTTCAATAATAAAATATGGGAGTATTAAACATTCATTCATTATCATTCAATTCCGGGCAGTGTCGAGTCTCCCTACTACTATTGAACAAAATTCCATCATAAATTGTAGCCAGATGAAACATCCGGGTAAAAAAGCTTTCAGATAATCAAGAGTACTATAAAGATAATATAAGTCAAAACTTAATACTAACAAAAAATGAAATGTTCAAAAACTGTAAGGCACAACACCTGTTCTTTACTTTTTCGTAAACTCTAGCCATTTGAATACTGAGCTTCATTTTACTTTGGAAATTGATTCTCATAAGAATAAACTTGCAGTTTGAACTCATGAATTCAAGTTTTATTTTATTCAATCGATGCTGTACATTTAGTTCACACATTGGTTTCATGGAAATATTAGAAACTCAATCTGTATGGTTAAAGATACCAAATGTGACCGGTTCATCAGCAAATTAATACATCGTGCAACCGAAAATACTGATGAATTATCAAAATGATGTATCATGTAGATTGAATAAAGTGCTCTTGCACAAGTAATTGAACTCTTATTTCTCCTATAACACACGTTGTATGCATATTATAATTTTTCTTTCTATACAAGCATTATTGACTACACATGTGCTTCAGCTGTGATTTCTTTGAAAATCCAGTGTCACCAGGTCACTAGTCTCAAATGTATGAGTTTTTTTAAATTTTTTCCCCTACTTTACATTGTAAAACAGAAAAAATTGTTTAATAAAAACAAAAAAAAAGAAAACCCAAAGAACTCTTGCATCATACCACTAGTCTCAAATGTTACATTTTGAAAAAAGTCACAGCTGAAGCATCTATGCACATAAGTAATGCAGTATTATTGTATATTCATACAAACATTAACTACATGTTGTTGAATACGTTTATAAACGCTAAAGTTTCATTGGATTAACATTTTGGAAACCATAGCAGTATAATAATTATATATATTTAGCCTTGCCTGTAGAATTAAGAAAAGGCTGTCAACTAGTGATATACAACATTCTGACTTCAAGTCATTAGAATGCTCACTGACTGCTTACTATGTTATGCTGCATTTGGCATTTATAGGTGTTTAATTTCCTTTAATGCTTGTGAAAATTACCAATGGTCTAGAGGTAACATCCTAGTCAATAGTCAAAAGTTACCTTTGCGATTGGATTCGGGTCCCCCGACCACAGTAATTATAACTTGCTACACTGATGATTGCAAAAGTATGAAACGCTAGTGTTTCTAGGCATAAAAATATATATATATATATATACTAGCAAGTGGGAGGGGGGGGGCGACCTTGCCAAGTTGTAAAATATGCTTAAATATATTTTAATTCATGCAGATTTCATATTTATTATTAAAACTAATTCTCTTTTGAACATTATTGTTAATTTCAAAAGTTAAGAAAAAAAAAAAAAACAGACTTGGGTGTCATCAGCTAGAATCGAAACCAAAACATTCAGCGTTCCAACCACAGCTCCTACTGATGCAGCTATCGAGAGATTGGTAAAAAAGATTTCATATCAAACCACTTGAAAAAATGAATTGAATTTGGTCATGTGCAGAAAGAAGTAAAAATATGTCGGCAAGTTGAGGTGAGCAGTTTGCATTTCAACTTGCCAATATGTCTGTACGCATTATTCATCCATCCAAGGTTTTACAATTTCCTGTTAATTTCAGTAGTTTAAGAATTTATCAGTTAAATACACACACACACACTTTATTTATGTAGATTATATATATATATATTAGGTATGTGTGTGAAAAAGAAAATGCGAGCAGCTAGTCTGCATCAGCAGAAGAGCGATTGTTTTGTTTTTTTTTCTTTTTTTTTATATTGTTTGCAGGATAACACGGAAGTAACAAAAATGAGGGCAAATGAAATGCACGATTAGAAAATGGTTAATTTTTTAGGGAATTTCAACTAAAAATCGACATTTGATAAGTTGTAATAACCCCCTCTAACGTCATATGCTAAGGTTGGAAAAGGATGTATTAAAACAAAGTTCTTGAAGCCAAAGAGGTACTGAATAACTGGGTAGATATCTTTTGATTACAAATCCTACCTGGGCAATTTTACAAGCCGGCATCTGTTCAAAAATGTCAAGGACTTTTAATGTCAAGGATCTTTCGTGTTGATTCTTAAGGGTTTTGGAAGGGATGGGGGTATACATTTGTGGAAGTGGGTTGTTCTCCTGAGATAATATGGCATGAGGGATGGCAAGAAAACAAGGGTAATTTAATAGCTCTGTCTCTTTTGGGAGAGAGAAGGGGAACGTATATATAATAAAAAATAACCTTCATGAAAGTAATTCTTGAAGGATAAAACTTAAAAAAAAAAAAATATATATATATATATATATATATATATATTCACACAGTGCTGCCAAAAAGAAAGTCCGCACTTGTCATTTTTACAAAAACCCGCAAATTTAAGTTAAATTGAATGTAACTGTTTAAATACCCTATACCTCATTTGATTTGCCTTTTATTCCTCTATAATTTTACCTGTTCATATTTGACTTTTAATTGAAATATTCTAGTGTTCACGTCGGTTTTTAAAAAATGTCTTCAAACAGAAGGCAAAAAGAAACTACGTAGCAACAAATGAGGTTAAAACCAGCTTAAAATATTCACTTTTTAGCAGCTCTAATTGTAATTGTTGTTGATCCTAGGTTATACAACATAACATTTAGTCCATATATCTTGAGTCTCTTTTAATGATTGTTAGGAGCTCATTAATCTCCACCTTTTTGGTTTATCCAATTGAGAAATCGGTTACAGATTGAAATGTGATGAGAAAACGATACAAATGACTGTGCAAAATACTGGCAGTGTTCATGATGCTCCTAAATCTGGTCGTCCTAGAGTTACTTCTTACAGGGAAGACAATGCTATCAAGATCTGCAGCCTTAGAAACCGATTTGAACCGGCTCCCAAAATCCAACAACAGTGTAATTTTGTTAAAAAGTGGTCTCTTTCTATTAAGAACAGATTGAAGGAATTTAATTTGTGAGGCTGTGTTCCAAGACACAAGCCAATGCTTTCTGTAAAGAACAAAAAGCGTCATCTGGACTTCGTCAGATGCAAAGAAGATCATGATTCTCCATAGTAGTCGAAAGTGATTTTTAGCGACGAAAACAAGTTCAATAGGTTAGACAGTGATGGTAGGTAGTACGTCCGTCGAATGAAGAATTTAATCCTGGGTGCACAGTTTCAACGCTGCAAGTTAGTGGAGGTTCAGCTTTGGTGTGAGGCGTTATTAGTGCCAATGGTCCAGGACCTATTAATCCGACAAACTGGTCCAGGACAATTTGACAAACTACAATATGTTGACTGAGCATTTTCTACCCTACTTTGGTCGGAATTTGAATGATCTCATCTTTATGCAGGATAATGCTCCTATTCATACAGCTGATAACGTCAAGAGGTTTCTTGAAGAGCATGACATTCCGTGTTTGGATTGGCCTTTACAATCTCCAGACTTCAGTCTTATCAAAAACATATAGCATTACATCAAGCAACAGCAATGCAATGATAAAATTTCAAATTTGGAAGAACTTTTGACAAAAATTAAAGAAGTGGGGTGCCCTTTCACCAGAGTATTGCCACAAACTAATTCAAGGGAATGGTCCAAAATTTGCAGGCTGTCAAATTGCAGAAGAGCTACACTACTAAATATTAATTAGTTCATTGTGTTCCTGTTGTATTGCATTAATGTTCTAAAGTTACATTTAAATAACAATTTTCCATTGTGCGGAATCTCTTTTTGCCTTCTTGATTTGAAGTTGATTTTTTTTAAATTGATGTGAACACTAGGAAAAGTCAAATATGAATACATAAAATTATAGAAGAATAAAAGGTGAATCAAATGAGGTATAAGTTGTTTAAACAGTTATGTTCAATTTAGTTTAAACTAGCATTTCAGCCTGGCATTGTCCGGGTGTTTGGAGGTGTATGTTGAAAAAAAAGGTCAATTTTTTAAAAATTTGACCCCTATTATGACCCCTTAACATCTATTGTTTTGGGCTCAAATCAAGTTAAGTTAGATCCATGTCCAAGGAACCTATATCTAAAATTTCAAGTGTTTAGACCCAAAATTGTCGGAGTTTGGTAGAGTTCTCAAAGATCAAATCGTTGAACTTTGACCCCTTAACAGCCAAATTTCTGGCCGAAAACCAATTGCAAAGATTTTCCCAAATCTCAGTACTCTCTATATCAAATTCGAGTCTGTAGACTTTAAATTGACAGTTATTGCGTAGGGAAATGTACACACACACACACACACACACGTTCACTTTTATAGATATATAGATTTGCGGTTTTTGAAAAAATGACAAGTGCGGACTTTCTTTTTGGCAGCACTAATATATGTGTGTGTGTGTGTGTGTTTTACAAGGTGGTCATCACTTATCAAGGCCTGGAAGCCACTCTAGGATAAGGGTTATTGCGTGTACAGTACGTTAGTGTTGAGATTTGATAAAATGTCTTACTTAAGGGGGCGGTTCATCAGGAATTTGTTTATGTTGGACTTGAAGACATCCAGGTTGTAGTCAGATGGGAAACAGGCAGACGGAACAGTTCCACAGGCGTGCACTTCTAAGAAAGAAGCTTTGTTCATGGAATCTACGTTTTGGTTTTGGCACAGATAAAGAGTGGGGAAAATTTTTTACAGTGGTTTCAGCTAGACAGGTGCTTCTCGTGAAAGATTGGTGAGGAGGGACCAGAGATTGGAGCTCAGGCGAGCACTTGCCATAGAAGTAACGATAAAACAAAGACAGGCTCGCAACGTCTCTCCTGTGGGAGAGGTTGTAGGGAAGAGAAAAGGGCATCCCCCGCTAAGCCACAAAGCCTATTTTGTACTCTGTCAAGGCAGGATAGGCTGTTTTTAGAAGCTCCTGCTCAGATGTGGCAACAGTACTCCATCCTTGGACGTACTTGGCTTTTATATAGATAGAGAATTGCATCAGCAGTGAGATATTTTCTGGAACGATAGAATGATCCTACAAATTTTTCCAGTGACCTTGGCAATATGTGCTCCATTTCAGATCAGGAGTAAAGGTCAAGCCAAGAAGCTTATCAAAACCTGGAGCTTCCCCTAGTCGAGAGCCATCCATTTCAATTGATGCCAGATGGGGATCAGAGCGTTGGTGATGTAAAGATAGGAGCTTGGTTTTAGATGCATTAAAAGTAACAAGCCACCTCTTCCCCCACTGTACCATGCGCTCGAGATCAGAGGAGAGAGAATCAGAGAGAACTTTGTCATTTATGGCCTTTGATGTGTTGCCATAGATGGTTGTATCATCAGCATAGATGTCAACGAATGATTTAAGTGTGTGTTTTGGGAGATCATTGATATAGATCAGGAAGAGAGTTAGGCCCAGGATGAACCCCTGAGGGATTCCAGCATTAATACTGAGGGCCTCTGATTTCTGCCCATCAACCACTACTCTTATGAGCATTAGAGAGAAATGATTTAATGATCGAGAAAACGTTTCCAGTTATACCGTAGCTAATATATACGTTCACTTTTATAGATATATAGATTTGCGATTTTTGAAAAAAATGACAAGTGCGGACTTTCTTTTGGGCATCTGTAACAGCAAATTTTTTCCCCCATTTTTTTTTTTTTTCCTTCGCAGTACCTTCCTACTACCACTTTTTTTTTTTTTTCCTCAACATACACCTCCAAACACCCGGGCAACGCCGGGCTGAAATGCTAGTAATACATAAAATGGTACTGTTTATTTATTTATTTATTTATTTATTGAAAAATAGAATACAATGTTTTTTTGATTTTTTTCTTTTCAATGGTTTAAATCTGTTTTAGTATTATAACAATGTTACTTTAATAAATATTTGATTTCTTTCTTTTCTTTTTTTAAGAAGTAGAGCACTGGGTTTTTTGTATTATTAAAGTATATTTTTGAAAGAAAACAAACCTGAACAAACATAGTACACACAGATTTCATGTAAAATATTGCTGAAGCAGTTGTTTAAAACTTTTTAAAAATAATTATTTTGTGCGTCTTTCTTTTTTTATTTTCTATTGATTTATTTTTTATATTTATTTTTATTATTTATTTTATATTTTATTCACGTCAAAAATACCTTTGATGTAAATAAGAAAACGCTTAAACATGGCTGCCAGTGATTTAAACTAAAACAGGAAGTTAAATTTGGTAAGCAGAACATTTGTATATCAGCAAGTGGTTTTCAACTGACACCAGTCTTAGTCGTCTAAGGTTTTGTTTTGCCCAAAACTATATCAATAAATTATTGTACTAGTAGTAATATTAACACAATAGTAGTGAAGTAGTCAGGCAATGTAGGAACTGTATACAGTATTGTTTGTTTCGATAAAAATTATCTAATAAAATTAATAAAAAAAAAGAATAGCAATAAGAATGTTGTGAAGTTACTGAAGGGTCCTAAAATTCAGTGTCAGTTTTCCAATTAAACATCTTAAAAAAAAAATAAATAAATAAATAAAATAAAACTGTTATAATTATTTTTGAATCAAGACGAGAATAAGAACACCAATCAACGGAGAAAAACAAAAGGATTGATTTCGATTGACATCGGTTTGACCTTGACATATGCACACGCACGTCATCTCCATCAGTTATGTATTAATTTATTTACCTAATTGTTTTTCTTTTTACACTTTCCCCGGTCGCCCCCCCCCCCCGATAATATTGTTAAATCTTATTGGAGTTTATTGTTAATTTGTGGCTTGTGAATTCACCTGCTAAATTCTTCCTCAAAATAAATGCGTTTGAATTCAACGTCTTCCCACATTCTTTTTGCAAAAAAACAAAAAGCAGAAGAAAAAAAACCTGCCGACACCATTCCATTTTTAAGTATACTTTTCAAATAGTCATACTAAAAAATGCACCATCTAGCGTCGAATAAAAGGGTAGACAATTTCCATTCAAATCAAACCGAGAATGACACAAGAAAATTTAGCAGAGTTGCTCAAGAATTACATACGTTAAATTTGCCAACTGAATATCCTTAAGTAAAATGAGAGTGGGGAACCTACCACCATACTTACTCTAAAAAAAAATGTCAATTGGACTTTAAGTAGAATTATTCAGTTTTTTTTTTAATGGAGAGTAGACAATGTATTGTAGATGTGTTGTCAGCAGCTCCCATAACTCTCGCTTCTCCTAATTTGTCTCTCAGTCCTCATTATTTAGAACAAGAGATTTTTGTGACAAACAGAAGAAAAGGCTGTACTCTAGGTCGGCAGTATTTTTGCATGAGCAATTGGCTAAGATGTCAGAAATTTTTGTTACTATTTCTATCCTTGTAACCATGTCACTAATAAGGATGCTGGAGGTAAATGTTTTTTCTGGGCTGATGTTATCCACCTGATAATCAGGGACCTGAACTTTGGACAAACCGCTAAGGAGGCCATCCTATCAGCAGGTGATAATACAGTAGTATTGCCATTTTGTGAATGGATTTTTGGACCATGCAGTAGCTTCTGGTGGGATTTCTCGATTCTGTATTAGTAGGTAATTGTTACAGCTTTACCGTATGGTCTACAAAAACAAATATTTCTTCTCTTTTTCTGTTTACTTACTTTCCTTTCTGCCCTGCTCTAACCAAGTCTGTCGACCCATTCCACAAATCTTAGAACTCCATCTCCAGAAACAATACACAATTAAACCCAGAAATCCAATTTCTGATATAGACCCCCACTATTATGTCTCCTTCTCCAACATCAGGGGTCTACATTCCAACCTTCCAGAAGTTGAAATCCAATTACAGGAGACCAAACCAGACCTATTCTTCCTACACGAAACTGGCGTTGGACAGACTATTTCCCTAGATGAGTTCGTAATTAAAGGATATTCTAACTTAACATCCAAATCTGATCCCCAAGATCGCCGTGGGCATGGAATATATGCCTACATTAGAGATGGCTTCCCATGTGGCCGGGACCTCTCCAGAAGAAACCCTAAATTGGCCGAAATGTGCTTTTGGATTGCACTTGCTCACACCACTGTTTATATTTGCCCTCTATCACCGTCAAAACAGTGGAGTTAATATATTTAAAAGCATATCTGAGAAAATTGACCTCATCCTGTCTGCTCATCTTTCAGTTAACATTCACGTCTTTGGAGACCTCAATGATTACAATGTGGAATGATTAGGCCGTTCAGGCAAGACAGATGATGAGGGAAGATTCTGCCATGATTTCTCCATTTCTCATGACCTAACTCAGATTGTTCACAAACCCACCCGTGTGCCCGACACTGATGGTCAATATGCAAATCTCCTAGACCTTTTTCTCACAACTTGTTCATCTACCGTTCTGTCCCCACTGGGATCTTCCAACCACTCAGTGGTCTTAGTTAAGATAAAAACAAAATGTAACAAGTCCTCCGATATACCTCTCCATCGTACAGTATATCAATACTCTATGGCTAACTGGGATAGCTTTCGTACATTTATATCAGATCTGCCTTTAAGTTCCATGTTCAAAAAGAATGTGTCCATTATAGTATCAGTCTTCACAGAATGGTTAATTGTAGATAGATTGCTTCATACCCTCCAAAATATTCCAGCAAAAACTTAAGTCAGCCATGATTCTCTCCAGAATTTGCTGCTGCCATTGTGCACAGAAATTGCTATTTCCATTGCTTCCAATGCTTCAGTACATCTAAATATTATCTTATATATTAGCAAAAATATTCAACTCGATTGCTAGTATTAGTAAAAATAATTGTGAGCACTTGTGTGTATTTCTTGTCCCTATGTGACATTAATAGGAACCACTTTATTGAAACCGAAAATGGTGTAAAGTACCAAAAAAAATTTTTTAATCCTATTTAAAAGAAAAATAATTATAAAATCAAATTCGACACAAAGCATTGTTTTTTTTTGTTTGTTTTTTTTTTAACAAAACAATGAATTACTTTGTAAACTTTTGAAATTTTAAGAATGTAGAAATACTTATTATAATTTTTGGCATTTTTACCATAGCTAACATTTACTTTGAATGAAAAATAGTATCAACTCTGCTATTTTTTTTTTTTTTTTTGTTCCAACACAGTCTCATATTGAACCCGATAATCTTTCAAAAACCAAAAATTAAACAAAATACTGGTAGAAACTCATCTAAATGTCACCAATTATATGAAAATGTAATTTTCTACAAGTATTTTATTTAATTTTTGAGTAATTATCCTGTTTTGGTAACATTTAATTGTATGTTCATTTTTTTTTTTTTTTTTTTTTTTTCACTTTTTTAATTTTATTTACTGTTGTAAAAGTGTTTCAAGTTTAAGGTATTTAACTCAATAATTTTACGAATAGATTACATTACCTTAATTTTATAACATCTTTGTTCAGTTAATAATTTAATGACCAAACGATACATTAAATTTAACTTTGATCCCCCCCCCCCCGCTCAGTGCCCTAATTTATAAAACAAAAACAGACTCCCAGACAATGCTGAATATGTACAGATTGGTGTACTCTATCCTGGCACCAAAAGAATTAGATGTAGGAATCTAACAACTAAATTTCAACTATAAAAATAGGTTAGAATCTTTAGGTTTAATTACTTTACTAGAGAGAAGAATGATGGGGATTTAATGGAAACATTTAAGATAAAATCCTATTTTGTTATTAGCAAATATATGCTCCTGCTACTTGCATATTTTTGCTAGGCTATGACAAGGAAACTGAGGGTATTTCCAAAAGGAAAGCCTCCATTTTTTTTTTCTCTTCAACTCAAAAAATTGAAGAACTTTGAAGACAGGAATAATACTATTAAAACTAATTTTGCACTTTTGCAAGAAATTCAATAATGCAGATCTGCTTCTAACTTGTGTCCATAACAAGGGGTTACTTAGTCTCACACAGTCAATATCTGCAAGAGATGCAACTTTCAGATCATGAATGCGTAAATTCAGTCTTCATAACAATACAATTTGCAATCCCCATTTGATCCATTCAGACAGAATAAAAATAGGAGGCATTACCTTTGGAATATCCTTCATGCAATACATAAACTAAAATAAATTGTTTTGGACCATCAAAATAATTTCCAAAACTGGATTCACGTTTGTGAATTTTTGAGATGATGATTGATCATTCGTATTAGTTCGATTCTACAGACTTCTGTTCTCATTTTGACAGAAAGATTCTCTGAGTTCAAGATACACCTGAAGAAGGTTGGAGGTTACATTGACCAAAATCTTGTGCAAATAACACTCAAGATGAGAACAGTAGTTGGAAGAGTCCAAATAATGACTAGGGCTATGACAAGAGAATATTCTTTTCATTATTTTGACTCTCGAGTATATATCAGCTAATATCTTGTTTGTAGATGATGTGGTTCTCGATTGTCTAACTGTGTCGGATATACACTCGAGTCAAAACAATGAAAAGAATATTCTATTGGCATAGCCCTAATAATGACTACTGATTCCTTTGTTTTTGTTTTTGTTTTTTTTTTTCTAGTAACGTTTGAATGCATGTTTTTAAGCAAATAAATCTGACATTTCGACAAAACTATTTTGTTAAAGTAAGGTTTTAAATTCTATTTCTTGGAAAGTCGAAATTGCTCAGTTGGTAAAACTGTAGATCTCAAATCAAAAGTACATAATTTTGTTTTTCAATCTTTTAGATAAAAAAAAATATTAACTAGTTTTATCAATCAGCATTACTCTGCATCCATTACATTCAAATTTATTGTGTAAATATTTGTTTTTTTTTTTTTTTTCATGTTTAGTATCTAAACTAAAAGTGAACTTGTTTGTGATTTAATGACAAAGCAAAATCCAAATTAAAAGAAATGTCAATCATAATCCAGCAGCATCGAAATTTCAAATGATTTTTTGTTTATAAACAAAGAATGAGAAAAAATAATTATTGGTAAAGTAAAAAAAAATTCTGTCCGTTTTGAAAGGGGAAAAAAACTCTTCGCATTATGCGTAAGTTATATTTAATTTTCGAAGGAATTGGCATCCACCACCTTTTACTAATGGATGTCTAGCTGTTCAATCTCTTTGCAGTAAAACTATGGGGTTGGAACACATAGTCTGCTTCATTGGTTTCTCACAAAGATGATTATCCAGGGAGTGGAAGAAATGATAATTGGACGGTGCAAGGTCGGGTGAATAAGTTGAATGGCACAAAGTCTCCCACCCAAATCGCTGTATGATATCCCTGACCATTTACAGGAAATGCGCCCTGATAGTTTTATGAAGGAAAAGCACACCTTTGTGGATCGCCAGTGTTGGCTCCTTCTGGTGCAATGCTTGTTGCACACGTTTTATGGTTATGTCTCCAGTGACCGTTTGGTCCATTCCTAGCAGTTCATAATGAACCATTTGACACCTGTCCACTAGACATAAAGCATTATTTTGCATGGGTACATAAGTATTCTTGCAGTGTGAGGGGCAGTATCCTGAAGAGACAATGTCTGGAACGCTTGGGAGTTTTGAACAGAGCTATTGAATAAGGATGCAGTACAGAGCTAGCTTATCACTTATCTATTGAATAAGGATGCAGTACAGTGGTGAGAAAACAAACAGCATTGGACCAAATCTCTAGACACTTCCATCCTTCTCACAGCTGTCCGGCTTATAACTCATGTCCAGGTATGGTGCGCATGTTTTTATAACGTCCGATGTTCCTACTTCCAGCTATCTGAATTTGAAAATAATTGCTACACGCATTTCATATATATTTCAACTTCATTCAATGTCTAATCAAAAAGTAGAACTTTTTGATTGTCTAGTATTTCTGGCAGCAGTTGTCCATCTTAGAGCATATCTGACTCTTATACAGGTAGAGGATTGCATTAGGAATCGCATACTTTCTGGAGCAATAGAATGATCCAACAATTGTTTTCATAAACAGATTTACTTCTCTGCAATTGGGAAAGTTATTTCTCCCAAGCCTTTTGCACACGGTTAGAAACTTTGGAAACCTTCATGTCACACTTGACTGCAGTCAGTCATTTTTTATTTAAAATGAAACATTTTTTTAAAATCCCCAAAGCAAAATTTAAGAAATTATTTTTTCTAATTGTTTTTTAAAATTTATTTTCCATTTTTAAATGTGAATTCTTCTTTCTTATTTCAGTCAAAATATGCATTGTTAGATGAACGAGATATATCACTCATGTCCCAATATGCAATTGAGGTAAGCATCTTTTATTTTATTTTTAAATTTTCAAGAAATTACTTTAAATCATTATATAATCTTAATTCTTATCATTTAGGACTTGTTTTTAATGAATTTGGTATTTATTTATATATTTATTTTTATATACTCCCTAGATTATAATATCTATGATTCGCAAAGAGACATCGTCTCTAGATTTATTTTGATCAACTTTTATAAAATTAATGCTATTCCTTCCTCTCTCATGTTTGTTCAGCTTTGTCTATAAAGGCAAAACTAAAGTGAAGGCAGCTTCCTAGCCTTTCGTGTCGGGACGTCCAGAAAGCAATCAGCTTTGATCAATGTGGGGGGAAACCCCCTCATATCAGACAATTGCTATTCATTTGGACACTCTCTTTTTGTAGAGAGCTGGTTTTCCTGCAGAAACAAAACTGTGAGAAGCCAAACTGGCTTCCAGCCAACGTTCGTTTCTGCATGTCAACTTTTTTTATCAGCATCACTAAATTTCAACGCTTTTCACTTCTTATGGCCTCATAGCATAGCGGTAAGATTTCATGTTTTCTTTCACTTTCTTTTCTGCCTTCGGGTTCGTCACAGGTTCGAATCTCCCTCTCTACTAACACTTTTTTTTTGCACCTACGAACACCTGGGCAATGCCGGGTACCACCCCCTCTCCAGTATGTATGTGTATATATATATATATATATATATATATATATATATATATATATATATAATTGATGAGATGATTCCAGTATTTTTCCTGGTTCCGATAAAATTGTTATATTATAGACTAGTCTGGGTGCCTGGCGTTGCGTGGTTGTTTGGGGGGGGTGCAAAAAAAAGAAGTGGTAGTAGGCAAGCAGGTTCGAACCCATACCACAAAGGAGGAAAAGAAAAAAAAAAAAAAAAGTGACGTATTTGTTGTTGCGCTCATCTCCAAACCAGAAGTGATGTAGACAATCGAAAAGAGGTGATGACTTTCGAAAATATTGGCGAAAAAAAGTGACCCCCCCCCCCTGTAGAAAAGTGTCCACTTGAGGGTGAAAGAATTAATGTTTTGGGCCAATTTTTCGATATCTGTCATCTGAAGGGTCGAGTTTCAAAATGATACCGATCTCGTGAAAATCTGTCACCTCTGTCAAAAGATTTAGGCAGACATACAAACATAATGCATACACATTAAACAGACAGGTGAGATTTATATAATAGACTAGCGGGGGTACCCGGCGTTGCCTGGGTGTTTGGAGGTGTGTGTGTTAAATAAAAAAGAAACCGGCAAAGGCAAAGTTTGAATATAAAATGTGAAAAAAACATGAACCATTCGGCCAGCCAGAATGAGTTACTGAAAGATGTTTGAATTTATTTAAGTAAGAACCAAATTGACAGGTGCCTGCACGGAAGTCGTAGAGCATTACGACGACGACGTAAGCAATAGCTATTAAGCAAATGAGGTCAATGACCAGGTTTTCTTTTTATAAGCGAAGTAAAAAAGAAAACATAAAAACGAACATTAAAACTTAAGCAAAACATTGCAAAAAAAATACAAAAAAAAGTAACATAAGGCAAACGAACGATGTCCAAATGTAAAAATCGAAAAAAGAAAACAGAAAAACGAACGTTAAAATCAAAGAAAAAAAACACGTGAAAAATGGCTAAAATAAGCCTGTTTCGATATTAAAATTTAAAAAATCGGTGGGTACCCAGGTATTTTTGGGTGTCGTTAAGAATAAGCGAAGTAAAAAAAAAAAAAAAAAAAAAAAAAAAAAAGTTACGTGAAAAATGGCTTAAATAACACTGGTTCAATATTTAAATTTAAAAAATCGAAAAAAGGACATCTCACACGACGATTCGAACCCAAAACGTTTAGATAATGAACCAATGCGCTAACCAACTGAGCTAACGCGATGTACATGAAATTTAGTCAGTTCTTCAAGTATTTAAAGTAAATCAGGTCATGACATCATCTGACGCATGCGTAGAACCAGTTATCGTCACGAGAGGACCGTTTTTGTTGACCAAACCCCCCCCCCTGTCGAAAATTGTCGATTTCGGGGTGAAAAAATGAACGTTTTTTTGCCAATTTTTCGATATTTTTTGTGCGAAGGATGGGGCTTCAATATGATACCGAGTTTGTGAATTTTCGTCGTGGCTGTCAAAAGTTTTTAGCGAACACACACACATACATACATACATACATACACACATTTTCGCTTTTATATATATACTAGCGGGAGGTACCCGCGGATGCCCGGGTGTTTTGAGGTAAATCAAAACGCCGGGGGGGAGGGGGGGGGTTAAAATAATAAAAAGAAAAGTTTTGGTAGGTGAGTATGAGGATCGAACCCAAACCCTTGAGGCAAAGTTGGAAATTAAAGTATGGAAAAAAAAACATGCGACGTTAACCATTGGGCCACCGCGACATACAACGGAGACATGTTTGACTTTATTTAACTACTAAAAACATGTGCCTGCAATAAAAGTTAACTCTGCTGCTTCCAATTGACCTAATTAAGAAGGTAAAATAGAAGTCACGCAGCGTTTGGGTTTGTTTACCCAAATTTAACTGTTTTTCCCCCAACAGATGTTGGGGAGGGGGAAACCAGCTTCAAATTGTCCAGATTGAATAGCAACTGTCTGATATACAAGATTGATCAAAGCTGATTGCTTTTGGACGTTTCCTGGCGCGATGCCGAGGAGGCTGTTAACTTTGAATTAGTTTCGCTTTTTATACGAAAAAGTCGAATCAACACGTGAGAAGCCAAAATAGCAATAATTTTGTAAAAGTCGACGCAAATAAATTTATACGCTACACACGTTCCCAAATCGTAGATATTATTATATAGGGGGTATATAAACAGTTCTAAGCAATAGTAACCCCCCCCTCCCCCGGGAGCGCATGCGAGAAAAGCCTTTGCAAGACATATACGAAGTGGTCACACACATTTTGCCTTTTATATATAGAGATATCGATTATTTTAATTGTTGTTATTTGAAATCTAGATGTTTGAATGCTAAAAATGCAATAGAGAAATAATGTTGATGGAAACGAGATATTTCAATAGGGTTTAGAATTTGGGAAACTGGAATGACAGCTAAAATATGTATTAGGAATTTTACTTGCTGAAATGGAATATTAGAAACAAACTTAGGAATTTTAGTTTTCATAAATAACGAATGGATTACAAAGATGAGGTGACTTTTTTGTGCTATGTAGCATTCTTAAGTGTTCACGTGGTCAGAGAATTAAACAAAGATAGTTTTATACACAGCAGTTAGTCAGGGAGTCAGACCAGATAGCAGTTTGAAGTGAGCGTGTCAGAGGTTGGTCAAGTTGGAAAGCAGATACATAAGCTGTGAGACTAAGAGAAATGTACCATGGGTGAGGGGAAACGTCAGGAAATATATAACCAGTGTTGATTGTTGTGCCTCAGGAAATCTTAGATAGTAAAGACCAATCAACAGAAGAAGGTATGTCCCCCCCCCTCTTTGTGTCCTAAATAATCCCCCAGGAAGATGTTTATTCATCCTGTAAGGAACTGTTTGTAAATTTCTGTCCTCATTTGTTGAACTATGTACACTTATGTGTGCACACATACACACTATATGCCATCACGTATCTACACGTGTACACCGAACATATTAATAGAAAAAATACAGACGTTGATACAAACATACACAAATGCTAGACGATCACAAACACATTATGTATACTATGTATATAACCTGACATTACATACCTTAAATAAACTCCTTATATGCACTGGCTATATAACGCTATTACCAATTCTATAAAAACTTCTAATTATTTAGCTACAGAGTTATTTACTTCTGAATTACTGTAAAAACCCATGTAATATGTGTATATATTTTTGCAAATGTAAAAACTACACTGGGTGATATATAGATTTAATTTCATCGGTAGTTGACATTTTATCATTGATACCAACAATGAAAAACTAAGTTTTAAACAAAATTAAGCCAAAAATTTGTGCCTATTGGCAAAAATGATTGATTCCAATACCCCCAAATTTTCTGATATGGATGATTCCGATAAATCATCACAACACGCACACACACACACACACACACACACATATATATATATATATATATATATATCATTATTATTATTATTCTTTGAGGGTAAACAGTTACATATGGTAGCTACAAATAGCTATCTGTTTCAGTCAAAGAGACTTCCTCAAGCGACCTAGAACCACTTAACGCCAAAAAGAAAAATGGGAAAGATTAGAAAGAAATTGAAAAGGAAAAATGGACCTCTTCCAAAAAAGTATAAAAAGATCATAAAAAGTTGTGAGCTCTCTAAAAAAAGGGGATGAAAAAAAACGGAGATAAAAAAGGGAAAGATCGCATTAGAACCTATTGGAAGGTTATTCAAAACTATTTAACAGGATATAAATCTGAAATAATTAAAGTGGGTCATAATTTAACTGGAACTGTAAATTGTATAGGAAAGTGGGTGTAGGGGTGGGGTTCTGTTTATACATTGATTTTGAACGTGTCGGGGTGGGGGGAAAGAGCTTGCAAGTGTATTATTTGACATCAGGAGTTACGTGTCATTATACGTTAAGTTAGGGGTGGGGGGATTGACTAATGCAGACATATTCATACCGAGACATACATCTATATATATATATATATATATATATATATATATATATATATATATATATACATACATACAAAATATACAAATACATACATATGTGTGCAAAATCGACACGCACATACACGCGTAAATATATACATATAAGAAAATACGCACATGCATGAATACACAACTATATGTATAGATACACAAATAATCACAGGTATACATATATACAAATACTTACATACACACACACACACACAATCTATATATAATCTCAGCAAATCCATCTATATGTACACCTACATATATACGTATGTATACAATAAATATACACAGACGGGCATCTACAGAAATAAAACTACGTACAGAGATACTATTATACAGACATAAGTATATATTTAATTAAATAGTATTAGGATATTAAAAGTTAAAATGAATTATATTTAAGATAAAATTTTCGATTAAAGACTATTATGGAATTATTAAGAAATTAAGAGAATTAAAATTTAATTGTAAATATGAAAATATGTGCATATTATTAATAAGCAGTTATTAGTATCATCACTATAATGAGTTAGAAAAGGTGTTAAATTTTATATCATTATATGTTATGTAAAGTATTCATTTTACTAGTTATTAAAGTTTATGATATCATTTTTTTTTTTTTTTTTTTTAATGAATAGATTGTAGTTGGGTGGTGCATGGAATTGCAAATCATATCAGAATAGTAAGAGAATATTAAATAGGTACAAATATACAGATGTAAATACAAATGGGTACAAACATAAAGTATGCATACAAAAGAATACACATGCATATACAGGTATATAATAAAGGGGTAAGAAAGTATTAAATGTATGGTCATTTGCAAAACGTCATCTGGTCTCAGGCTCTTTTCTTCATCTAGTTAAAATTTAGTTATATATTAGTTATACAAGAATTAAAACATACTAAAGTACTAAGATGAGGTTGGGGGGGTATAGTAATATGTACGTTTACAATATAGGTGGGGAGCAGAAATTTAGACATGTAAAAAAAAAAAAAAAAAAAAAAAAAATACAGAATTTACATATAAAAAATATATAAATAAATATGACAAAAGATGGAAGATTATCTGAAATAAAAATATGTAGTTATTAATGGGTTAGATACTTAATATAGGTGAATTAAGGGTGGAGTGAAAGGAGTATATAGGAAATAAGATCATATTGAGTATGATTGTTCACAGCAATATAAGGTTCTAGGTCGCCTGAAGAAGTCTCTGACTGAAACAGATGACTATTTGTAGCGACCATATGTAACTGTTTACTCTCAAATAATAAAAAAATATATATATATTGGTCTTTTTATTGAGCACTATTTAACAACCTCGTTGTCTTCATTAGTCCCGACTTTTGAACACCTCAAGCCTGAATGAAATATATACAGGATGACCCCCCCCCCCAAAAAAAACGGGCCCCCAACTCTAATTAGGCCACGTTTCTTAGTGTTTTGTCCGAATGAAATGAAACTTTGGTCATAACTAGTTTATTATATGCAAAACGTCACATCAAAACACAAGGGTCTTTGGCCTTTTTTCTCCATTCTACAGCATATGTTCTAGATATATTTTCTATGTTTTTTTTTTGGGGGGGGGGGTCACCCTGTATATATATATATATATATATATATATATATTAAAACTCTGCAAATCTTGTTTGATTGTCCCTGTGTTCACTCCTTCCTCTCTTTTCGCTATGTTTGGTTCATTCGCAACTCTGAATCGGTGGATCATCCCTCAACATAGATAGTAAATACAATTTAGTAACTGCTTAAAAAATGTGCCGTTTCCTTTTTATGGGAAACTCCTTCCATGAAAAATAAACAAATATTATTGCCTAAGAACAAAAAGAAAAATACAAACAGTAATAAAATAATTTGTTATTCAAAATAACATGTTGACTACAAATGTGGAAGTCGCTATCTTTCTCCATCCAGGTTTAAAAAATAATATAGATATCATCAGAATCCATAGATAGATGTGTGATTTACTATCGGCAACAAAATAACCTGAGTTTTAAAATCTGAGATTTTGGAAGGAGTTAAACTCTTGCGAATGCTAATCTTTGAAGAATTAACACTGAATATTGACCTTTTGTCAGTGAAGAAAGTGTAGTATCTGTTCAGGAGAACAGAAAGTGGACTTTAAGTTTACTTTAAGCAGCTTCCCTTATTTTGTCCTTTAGTCCACACGTCATGAGCGGTGTTTGTAACAAAGGGGGAAGAATTGCGTTTTTTTTATTTTTTTAAAATTTTTTTTTTTGATTGAGATCTACCCATCTCAGATTATCGGTGGCTAGTTTTTAATCTTGAAGATTTTTTTAAAGCTCCTTACATCAAGTGGCTTCATGCCTTGTCTGGAGCGATTTCTATAAAAAATACTTTCTCTTTCCTGTCAGCGAAAGAAATTCTTCTAGACTGAAGCTACTTTTATTTTTGTTGTGGTAAAAACTGATTATGTCTAACGCTGCCTTAGATTCATTAACAGATACAAAACTTTAATGTGGATGAAATCTAATTTGATGGCTTGGCTCTTAGAAATGTAAAATTTCAATGTAGTCGAATGTAATCTGGTTAAATTGTGTCCAAGAATTTGGTTTTATGTGCAGCCATTTTTTATTTTAATTCAGACATTAATGCAATTTGATTGAGTTCGGAAATATGGCAGGCAGAAGAAAATTTCGTATGTCTAAAAATTATGTAATGAATACATCCGGGTTCCTCCACACAAGATTATGATTGGCTGGTGAAAGTCATAAATATCGACAGGTATAGCAGCCTGGGGAGATGTTGAAATATAAATCTTAAGCTTAAGCATATTAACAGCTTATGACCACAAACATGTGTTCATTAATATGGCTTACTAGATTGTAATACTCGAAATGTAGCCAAGACCACTCAGCTATTTCAAGCAAATGTATCTCTTTTCGGAAGATATCAAGAAAAGACTCTAAATCCACCGATATCAATTCGAGGTGCAGTAGAGGTAAACACCTTGCCTATAAGTGCTTGAGAAAATTTAATGTCAGCTCTGGGACCAATTTTATTTAACTAGTAGATCTGACCTTGACAAGTGCTGGCACTCCAGGTAAAAGTGGAACTGCATCAAGTAATGCTAAGTAAAGGGTAATTGCTCTGTTTTCAAATCCCAGATTGGAGGAGAAAGGGGAGGGGGGTAACATGGGCTTTGTTTTGCTGGCTGTTTGCTGATTTCTGTTGTGTTTAACTTGAAGATCTTTGTCTTCTATGGAATGTTTATTTTGATTGTCAAACGATCCAGACAAACATCCGCATCCACCCCAAAATTGTCATCTGTCAGTAAAATAATAAATACTAAATCCTAACCCAGGCACATATGTTTGCGATTTTACACACCTACAAATATCTTTCCCTCTTCCTCCCTCTCTTCCTCTGTGTCGCTTCCTCCCTCTCTTCCTCCTTCTGTGTCTCCCTCTCTTCCTCTGTGTCGCTTCCTCCCTCTCTTCCTCTGTGTCGCTTCCTCCCTCTCTTCCTCTGTGTCGCTTCCTCCCTCTCTTCCTCTGTGTCGCTTCCTCCCTCACTTCCTCCTTCTGTGTGTCTCCCTCTCTTCCTCTGTGTCGCTTCCTCCCTCTCTTCCTCCTTCTGTGTGTCTCTCTCTTTTTCTCTCTGCCCCTCTTTCTCTCTGCCTCTCTCTCCCCCTCTTTTTCCGTTCCTCCCTCTTGTTTTTTCCTTCTTAGCATCTTTTCTTTAGACAGGATCAAAAAAAAATAACTATTAAATAAGTCATGCATGATCACTAAGCTTAAATCCCATCACTACAATATTGCGTTCTTGTGCTTGTTTGCAAGTACTTTTATGAAATGTGATTCGACAAACTTGCTGCACTTGACATAAATTTCCCCAACTGAACCAACAATAAGCGAAATATCACCGTTTCACTGTAGAAATCCTCTGCTTCTTTTCTTGAACTGCTAGCATTTGAAAGTTTCTCTCTGCTCCCTGTTTCTTTTCTTTAACATTCAGAAATTTAAATGTAATGTGAATAAGCATCTTGCTGCTAAGTTTCATATTTTGGATGCCCTGTAGGCATGATCCCTAATTCACAGGCCCTTGTTTGGAGTAAAAAAAAAAAAAAAAACTGTTTAAAAATTCCTTTTCATAAAGTCTTATCTATCCCTCCAGACATTTTCTTACATTTGAAGCTATTCTCTCTACTTTACATCTGCTATCAGACCTCCGTCTTTTCTATAATAACTATTATAACATATTAAGGAATAATATATATATTATAACATATGTTCATCAGAATTGTCCGATTTATTCTCGGCCTTCTTTGTTCTAACTCGTTTGATCTGTAAATTTTAATGGTTTTCAACAATTCACTATTTTGCTATAATACAGCTTTCAATTTCAGTAGTTTATTTCCAAGAACTGCAGGCCTGTGTAACTCTTTTCCTGCTGACTGCTTTCCTCCTACCTACAGTTTTTTTGTTTGTATTTTTTCAAATAGATTAATTGCATCAAATATATTCATACCTTGTCTAGAGCAACTTCCATAAAAGATATTTTTCGTTACACACTTACACTTGGAATTATTTTCCATAGCTCTTTCTAGCTAAGTTGACCCTTAAATTGATCCCTATTTTAAAACGGATTTGAATTCTGTTGGAGTCTCCTTTTCCTCTTTATGGATTTGCCTGTTCAAACCCCATAGATAATTATCCTCTTAGATGCTAGCAGGATTATTACTCATCGTAATCCGGGATTTTAATGTTCTAATTTTCATTTAAAAAAATTGTTTTTAGTACTGTAATTTGAAATGTTACAATTCATTTGGGGAGAAAATCAGTGTGTGTGTATATATGTATGTGTGTGTGTGTATATATATATATATATATATATATATATATATTTTATTATATTTTCACCCCAAACAAGGCACATTGCCACTTTGTTGTATAGGGCTACTATCAGGGACATAGGCATCAGGAGTACTGTGTAAGGAGTTGGGCAGCAAGATGTCGGTTCATGTTGCACTTGAACTTCTGCATGTCAGTACAGTTGGGGAAACAGGGACCCGGAAGTGAATTCCAAAGTCATGCTGTCCTGGGGAAGAAACTACTGGAGTAGAAGGCTCTCTTACATCTAGGGATCTCTACTGTGAAGGGGTGGGATTTAGCTGCTTGTCAAGTTTTTCGGGGGTATTTACGTCGAGGGGGCACAAGTGCTTGCAGTTCGTCAGAGCATTCACCGTTAAAGTATTTGTAGAACAGGCAGAGGGATGCAACATTTCGTTGATGGGACAGAGGTTGAAGTTTAGATGACAGTTCAGGACCTATCAGATTGGCAACTCTTTTGAACCTTGTCTAGGAGTGAGAGACTAGTGGTAGATGCACCAGCCCAAATATGACAACAATACTCCATACATGGGCGAATGGTGGCCTTATAGAGGTATAGGATATTGTTGGGTGTTAGTAGCTTTCTAGCATGGTAGAGAGAACCCACCTTCTTCGCAGTGGTCCTGGCGATACTCTAAATGTAATTGTTCCAACTCCTGTTTCCTGAGAGCATTAGGCCGAGGAGTTTAAAAGATGTACTTTCAGATAGTCATTGGTCATTGCTATTGGTGGTAGAAAAGGTTTCTTGTAATTATTGAAGGAAACGAGTTTAGTCTTGGTAGCATTGAATGTGACCATCCATTTATGTCCCCATTCCACTACAGATCGGAGGTCATCCTCTAGTGCTTCTGCCATTTCTTTAGATATGTGTTCATTTGTTTTCTTGTTGTGTCTGTTATAGAGCGTGGTGTCATCAGCATATATACCCATCTCACAGACAATTTTGTCAGGGAGGTCATTTATGAATATTAGGAATAACAGAGGTCCTAGGATAGACCTCTGAGGCACTCCCGCATATGTACGACCGTCGCGGACAACCTGGATTTTGTCTTATCTAAGAAGGGTTTTATTATGTCATGTATTCTCCCAGTGATACCATATGATCTGATTTTCCTGAGAAGACCTTCATGCCATACCCTGTCAAAAGTTAGATATATCTAGAGCTACCACTCTACCCTCCCCCGCTTTGTCCAGTGACTGGTATATACATTCTGAGATTAGTTAGGATGTCTGCTGTGGAACGGGCTTGCCTAAATCCATATTGTTGGTCAGTCAGAAGTTTAGCATCTATATACACACACACACGCACACACACACACACACACACACACACACACACACACACACACACACACACACACTTACACTACAGGTGAAGTTGCTGAATACATTATTCAACCTAAATGTTTCTTAAAATCCCAACAAGAAACATTCCTTCCGTCTTTTATCCCTCTTTTTATTTTCTGTTTCTACAAGTCAGCCAAATAAAAGAAAAGACAGACTAACAAAAAAAAAAACCCAAATCGGTGAGGATAAAAAGAATTGTTTATCAAATTAGTACCCGGTGATTTGGGTAGCAGTATTAAGATTTGACTTTCGATCTTCAGCAAGTCTCAAGAATCCACCTTTATGGTATAGTTTTGCATTGAACTGATCAGCAATTCAACTTTTTCAAATATTAGTTTACAAAGAACCGTGACATTTAAATTAAACATTTACATGGCATTTTGTTTCTCTGGCTTTTTTTTTTTTTTTGCGATATGCAATTGGCATATACACCAGACATAAACAGCAAATGCTTTACTTTATCATACATTTTTTATTATATATATATATATATATATATATACTAGCAAGCGACCTGGCGTTGCCCGGTTGTAAAATATGCATAAGTATTATATTTTAATTCATATTAAAATTGAGAGATGAATATTATGGGGTTTTTCTAAACAGTCCACTTCTTGTAAGTAAAAAAAAACAAAAAAACTCAAGCTGAGATCACAACTAAAACCTAAATACAGCAAGTCAAGTACGATAACCATTAAGCCAGTGTGACATGTTTTTTAAAGTGTTTTCAAACCGCATATACCTAACATAAATCTGATTTGAACCATTCATTCACGCATGTGCAATTTCAAAACAAATAGTAAACAGAAAAATCCGACGACTCCCACGTACCAATTTTTCTACTTTGACCCTTTGAAGCCCTTTTTCCAAATGAAAACCTATTAAAGTTTTCCACCTCTCTAAATAACCTTATACCAAATTTCAATTAAAAATGTATCGCGTATATAGGTTGAGAAGTGTCTGCACGCACACGCATATTCTCACTTTTATAGATATACTAGCCGGCCGCCCGGCATTGCCCGGTCATAAAATATGCTTAAATACAATATTTTGATTAATGCAAATTTCATATTTATTATTATATTGGACCCAATAAATATATAGTAATGATTTAAAAAAAAAAAAAAAAAAACTTGTGCGCCACCACTGAAAATTGAAATCAAATAATTTTGTAATTTTTTTTTTTTCTTTTTAAATGAGAATAACTACTTATCAAGGCCCGAAGACCACTCCAGAATAAGACTCCAAGATGGTAGTGTAGTAATTGTTAATGTATAGGTTTGGTAGAATTTGGATTATTTAAGGGGCAACTCAACAAGAACTTGTTTACATTGGACTTGAAGGCTACTATATTGTAATTGTCCAGGAAGCAGGCCAGTGGAACAATGTTCCACAGGCAGGCAGCTATAGGAAAGAATGTTTGTTCATTGAATCTGCGTTTAGATTTAGGCACAAATGTTTGCTTAAATGAAAAACCCTATCTGAGTAGGCTATATAATTTTTCATTTACATATATATGCGATGTATACTAATTTGGACATTTTTTTTTTTAAATATATACATACACACACGTCCTATGACACAAAAATTAGTAAAGACATTTTACTAACATGTTCTTTTTTTTATTTCAAAGCAAACCAGAATAAAAAAAATTCAGACGAGCCCAATATTTGCCTGGTTTGACTCATGAAAAGAAATTATTTCTTAGTTTTTTTCTTTTTTATAAATTGTATTAAAAAAAAAAAAAGCAACCATTTTTGATCACAAGAATAGGGGGGGGGGGCTAATTTGGCTTATATATAATATGGTACTTGTCTATAGAAAATAGCCTTAAAACACGATGCTTACTCAAAAACCAAACTAATTGACCAATCAAAACCAAACAGAAAATAAGTGACGTTATTTATTCAAATTTTAGGTCAACTTTGACAAAATTCGCCAACACTAAGCTTTTGTAAACAGGCAAAATACACAAACCCTATTCATGGTTAATGAAGAAAATTGAAAAAGTGTTTCTGATGATCGTCTCTTTTTTTTTTTTTCCTCCCCTCTCTAGATACACTAGAGTTTGAACTAGCATATTTGGTCGGTCTGTCAGGCTCAAGTTGGAAATGTTTTCATGACCAAACGCATGGATTGAATAGATGCCACTAATGAATAGGTCTTTGTTTTTACTTTTTTCTGTTTATCTAATGCAAAAGAATCTGCTTGTTTTTCTTATATACCCCCCTCACTGTTGATCTCCTCCCCCACATCACCCTGTCTGTGAGTGAGAACATCATCTTCTATAGCAAGATGGCTGACCGGCAAAGAACGTTGACTCTTCTTAGACAGGATTTCTGTTCAACATTTTAAAATGTTATTTATTTGCCGACTTGACATTTTCACTCTTTGAGAATTATCAGGTTCCCTTGTTCTTTGGTTGATGCTTGCCAATTTCAGTGGCGGCATAAGCAAATTTATATCATTCTTTTTATGCCCACACCATCTCTGCGCCTTACCCCAAAATTGTTGTGTGCCGAGTAATAACTGGTTTATATAGAAAGTAGGGAGACATTTGGAAAGGCCAAACCAATACCTTTATTCAGTGTGTGTGTGTGTGTGTGTGTGTGTGTGTGTGTGTGTGGTTTTTCCTCAAAGTATTATTTCTCTGGTTGTATACCTATAATATTACTGTACTATCTAGTGATATTAGGAACAAGTGAATGTCATATTGCCATTCATTGTCCTTTTAGCTAGGAGCAAAGTGTATTATCTGTTCTCATACTTTCTCATTTTTTATGTCCTAAGTCCATGAAGGAGGTTTTTCGAGACTGGGGCAGTTTTTATTTGGTCCCAATCCAGAGTGTCCCCTTTATGGAAGGTGGATTTTCTCCACATTACAAACCGACTTTAATTTTTTAATTGTAATAAAATATGTTGGGGGTGAGGGGGGACTCTTTATCTAAAACGAAACTCATCTCCTTTCATCACCAATGCTCAGATCCTTGATTTGCCCCAGTCAAAATGAATTGCCCCCTTCTTGTGGAAACCATTTGTTTTGATAAGCTCTTAATGCTAATTTCCAGATAAATGGCTTTAAGAAAATGTTTATAATTGAAAAATTAATATATAAAAGATTCAAATATCTTGAGTAAAATTTTACAAGGAGTTTGAGTACAAAGAGATAGCATGACAAAGTAGGCAGAATTTCAGAGACGATTGATATCAGAATGACAGTTTGACTTGATCGAACCGACTGTGTATGTGTGTATAAAATATATATATATATATATATATATATATATATATATATATATACACACACACATGTTTAGCTTACAATTTACTTTTTCCTTTGACATTAATGCCTGAGCTATGAAGACGTGTTTGCTGCAAACTAAAACATGAACCACTAGCTATTACATTATGCATGCATATTCGTAATGCCATTGTTTGACCTTCACCTGGCAAATTCCATTTCTTTAATTTTCACACTTTTGCACCAATTTTACCCAAAAACTTGATTATAAAGTTTTGCACAGGTTCGAATACCCTATATATGAAGTTTCACGTCTGTAGACCAAAAACTGACCGGAATTTGGTAGGTAAAATTTTGTAAACATATATACGCATACATAAATATGTATAGGAAGAGGTTTGCCCCAATCCAGAGTGTCCCTTGTATAGGAGGTGGATTTTCCCCACATGAGAAAACCGAAAAAAACTCATAGGAAATTAATTAAAATGAATGTTTAAGAGAATATGAAAATTAGCTAGATCTTTTGCTAGTGAATGCAATGAAGTTATATATTCTCTTTTTTTTTTTTTTTTTTTTTTTTTTTTTTAATAAAGAGTTTTTAATATGAATATCAACATACAAAAAAAATATATATATATATATAGGAAACTACTGATCAAATGGCCCATTAAATAATTTTTCCTTAAGTTTCCATAATTTTATATTTATTAAATACTAGTTGTTCATATCCAGTGTTGCCTGGAATGCAGTTAATGTAAATGTGCACTAGGTGATTGCATATTTGATGTTGTATAAGTGAAAGATTTGCTGCAGGTAAGAAATATTTTACTAAGAGAAGGGAGAAAAATTGAAAATATCTCTGATTTTAGCCACCTAAAACTTGTTTTTCTTTGAAAAATGCTAACATTTCCTTAAATGAGGTTTCGTGCTGCAAGTAAGGCACTGCTCTTTTTTTTTTTTTTTTTTTTTTTTTTTTTTAGGAAAATACTGATTTCTGTCAAATCGCTAAATCATTTCCTTATTTTTAATTTATTTTCTTTCAGCATTATTTAGCTGAATCTTCTTTCTTCTTCCCTCCCCTGTTTTGTTTTTCTTTTCCTAATTTTTCTATCTTTCTCTTTCCTTCCTGAAAACTGAAACTAAAGTTTGCTAATTTTGCTGTGATAGCTAAAGTTTCAAATGATTTATGAAGGGGGTTAGATGACTTTTGTTTAATCAAAGAATAAATTTCTGTCTTCTCGCCTATTTCGGTGTGTCTTTTAATTTTAACTTAGTTGAACTGGAATTGTTTAGCAAAAGTTATTATTTTGCGGCTACACATATCCCTTCATTATTATTAAACGTTCTTCGCTAGCTGTATAAACTGCAATAACATGGCTGAGTGTCCACCAAAACCTACAACCTTGGGTCATTTTTATTTTGTCCATCTTTCAACGGTGTTCCCTGTATTATGCCTTCAACGCATATTTTGCATCGCCATATAATAGAACACTTAATTTGACCAAATAATCTCTGAGAATTTGAAAGCGATTGGTCTGAGTTTTTACAACTTTGCAATACTCATGCGATCAAACACTTTTTGATCAGTAATGAAGCACATGATGTAATATAGCAGTTTTTATTTTCTCTCATAATTTTATAATCCAGTTGACACACATTCATACATTCATATCTGTATAAGACTATAGGAAGGAAACTCATTATAAAAATACTTTCTTTTGGTCATTCTTTTGGACTTTCTTTTGGACATTTTTTTTAACATCCTGGCTAAAATGTCTAAATATTTTTCACTCCTTTCCCCAACACTGAGATTGGCTTGTCTATCAGTTTGTTGATTCCAGACGTGCTTTTTCTTGATAAAACAAATTTAGCCATTTTTCAAGCTCCATTTTTAACGATTGTACTATCTCTTATGGCCCAGAAGATTTCATTCTGCTTCGAATGAAAAGATAAACCTGTCATTGTTAATACAACAGTATCTTGCAATTGGTTAATGTTGGTAACCATGAACGCCGTCTCTTCCCACTTTCAAAGAAGATAAAATAAAAATTTTCTTCCTCTTTGCGCCGATATTCTTCATTGTTTTTGTTTTCTCCCATCTCTTATATACTAGCTTGACTATCGCTGTTGCCCAGGAGTTATGATGGAAAATACTGTTCAAAGCACACAAACAGTAACACTTGCTGACAACTTTGCAAATTAAGCAAGAATGTGTCAATTTATAAAAATAAAGTAAAATCCTGCATGAATGGATGAGGAAAAAACTTGGTAAAAAAAATCCTGTTTGAATTTAATTTCAGTTTCTTATCAGTGCGAGTTAAGTATTACGTAAAAAAAAAAAAAAAAAAAAATTGACGTTTCTGAATTTTTGAGATAAGGATTAATAACATGTATTATTTGGATTGTTCGGACTACTGTTCTCATCTTGGTTATTTTCATGGTTTAGTCGATGGAATCTCCAGGCTTTTTCATGTGTGTCTTGACTATGGCTCATTGGTAAATGGTGAAAAGAATATTTTTGTTCTTTTATTGCAATAAACAATAATCGTTAGAATTAAAAATGTGATGTTTGCATGAAACGGAAAGGGCATTATGTCGTTTCATTTTTCTATTGATTCGAATCCGTACCAATTTGTTATGTTTCTGAATTTTTGAGATGAGAATTCTATATCGTTTCTATTCTTCGGACTACTGTTCTCGCCTTTGTTTGTTGTTCTCACGTTTCTGTCAATATCACGTTCAACCTTCAGTTGTTTTTTTTTGTTTTTTTTGTTTTTTTTTTACATAGGCATCACCACTTATCAAGGTCCAAGAGGCTACTCGAGGATAAGGTTAAAGAGGGTATAGTAGAAATTGGACAATATAGTAATCGTTAGTAATGGAAATTCGGTAAATTTGTTAACAAGTGGAATGGCTCATCAGGAACTTGTTTACGTTAGACTTGAAGACAACTATATTGTAGTCAGCTAGAAAGCAGGAAAACGGAAGACAATTCCACAGGTGTGCAGTTCTAAGAAAGAAGCTTTGTTCATGGAATCTACGTTTAGGTTTAGGCACAGATAAAGAGTGAAGGGAATTATTGATAGTGTTTTTAGCTAGATGGGTGTTTCTTATGAAAGTTTGGTGAGAGGAGACCATAGACTGAAGCTCATTCGAACACTTTCCATGAAAATAACGATACAGCAGAGACAAACTCACAACTTCTCTTCTGTGAGAAAGAGGTTGCAGGGAAGAGAAAAGGACATCTCCTACGAGGCTACGAAGTCTATTTTGAACTCTATCAAGGCAGGACAAGTTTTTTCTAGCAGCTCCTGTCCAGATGTGGCAACAGTATTCCATCCTTGGACGTACCTGGCTCTTATATAGATAGAGAATTGCATCAGCAGTGAGATATCTACTGGATCGATAGAAGGATTCCACCATTTTTCCAGTGGCCTTAGCAACAGATTTGATGTACGTGTTCCATTTAAGATCAGGAATAAAGGTCAAGCCCAGAAGCTTGTCAAAACATGAGGCCTCCTCAAGACGAGAGCCCTTCATTTCAAGTGATGCCAGATGTGGATTAGAACGTTGATGATGTAAAGAGAGAAGCTTGGTTTTAGATGCATTAAAAGTAACCAGCCACTCCTTTCCCCAGTGTACCACGTGCTCAAGATCAGAGGAGAGAGAATTGGAGAGAACTTGGTCGTTTACTGTCTTAGATGTGCTACCATAAAATGGTAGTATCATTGGCATAAATGTCTACAAATGATGTAAGAATGTGATTTGGAAGATCATTAATGTAGATCAGGAAAAGAGTTGGGCCCAGGATGGACCCCTGAGGGACTCCAGCATTAATACTGTGAGCTTCTGATTTTTGCCCATCAACTACTACTCTTATGCACCTATCAGAAATAAATGATTTAATAATTGAGAAGACATTTCCAGCTATACCATAGCTAGAGATCTTATGAAGTAAACCTTTATGCCATACCCTATCAAAGGCCTTAGATATGTCAAGAGCAATTGCCCTAGAAAGGTTGCCTCCATTGAGAGATTCGCTAATCCTATAACTGTAAGCACATCTGCTATAGATCTAGCAGAATGGAAACCATATTGTGTCATTAAGAAGGTTATTTTTGCTGAGATGGTTGATTACTTCTGTATTTAACACAGATTCCAGTTGTATCTTGACAATGACTCTTATTGGTGAATAGTGGCAAGAATGTTTTATCCCAACAAACCAAACCAACTCTTTGGTTGGGGGGAAAAAAAAAACAAAAACAAATCTGTTTTCCACCATTTGCCAATAAGTGCAATATAAAAACAAGTGAAGCATTCATGGTCCCCATGAGTGGTCAGTGAACAAGGCATAAAAAAATGACTAAGTTTAGAACAGGGGACGTCAAATCCTGGTGAGAATGAACAACCGGTGCAGTTTCAGACCTTAACACATGTAAATTTAAATTCTGCACCATGCAAAAAAAAAAAAAGAAAAAAGATGACTATCATTTGCCCCCCCTCCCCATTTACTCCAAACGTCCGTAAGGCCTTAACATTTTTAAATTTGAGTTCAACACCATGCAAAACTGCTAGACATACACAGAAAATTTTAGACAAATATGGTAAAATAGTCCCAAAAATGGAGTGTTTTTATTAGCCCGAAAAGAGCCCCTAGGGCACACCCAAGAGTTATAATGAAGTATAGTTAGTTATTTTTATATAGTTAGTTACTTTTCAGAAAGTTTTATAAAAATCCAAGGCATCAATTTTTTTTAATAAGCACAAAAGTATCAATTTTAGCCATTTTTAACCCGAAAGGCACCCATACTCATATCATGTTTATGTTGATGCAAAATTTCAAAACCTTCCAAGGCATAATTATTGAGAACAGTGCAGACAGACGAACAAACAAGGGTAAATTTATAGGTCCACCCTCCTTTTGTTGGGGAACCAATAATACTCAAAATAAGAATAGTAGTCTAAATAATTTGGATAATACCACAAATAAACATGTTCAGAATCTTATTTTGAAAAGAAAATCCTGCTTAAATTAAGTATTACTTGAAAGAATACATTTAAAGTCTTTATCTCAAAAATTTTCTGCAGCTGTAAATAGATTTAATGAGTTTTGGAAAATTTTTAGTTATTTAAAATTTAGAAAAATCCCAATAAAATACTTATTTAAATGTTTAAAAAAATTTATACATTCTTCACTGATATATTCATTTAAATTTTATTTTTGTTTCATTTTTTTACTTGACCATATTGTTAAATATCAAAATGTCTTTATATGAAGTAGTAGGTACTACGTTAGGCCATTTTGAATTTTGTACACTTCTATAAAATGCTTGTAGCAACAGTTCTAGTGGAATGCCCATCATGAAATTCAGAATATATACTGTCATAAGATCAACAAATCTTTTGTCAAAATTAAAAAAAATTAAAATAACGTTTTTTGAGATAATTCAGGTAAAAAGTCAAGGTTAACTTTTTTATTTGACCTTGAAAAAATATCCCCAGATAAAATTGTAGATCTATCCAAGTACTTAGAATAATATATGAATGAACTTTGTAGGCCCATAAAAAACAGATGTCATCTTTTGAAGTTGGTCACTTCTTCATAAAAATTCGCATTTTTGTAAAAAGTCAAGGTCATATCTCAGAAACCCCTTGACGTTGATGTGTAACAGGTGCCATGGAAATCTATAAGTGTAACAAATTTGAAAAAAAAATCTGTGTTGATTTGACATATATGTGGGTGGGTGTTTTCCATATACTATCTGGCATTGACCAGGTTGCAATTAAATTATTTTAGTTAACTTTTATTAGTTTGCATATTTTAAAAACTTATACAGAAAACAAAATGAAATTATAGTTGTAAGGGAGACAACTCTTACATTCTTTTGACCTTCGTTATTCCCTTTGTTCATTTTTTTTTTTTAATATATAATAGTGAAGTAGATTATTATATTGCTATTAACAAATTACCAGTCCGAAACAATTTGATTTGTCAGCATAAAGGCCTTTTGAGTCTGACTTTGAAAATTCATTAATATAACTTTATATGTTAGATATATAACTTTATGTTAAATATATAATTATATTAAAAGTTGTAACTATTGATTAAAGTGGAAAAATAAATGATCAGTTCAAAAAATTTTTTATTTTGTTATTTATTTCATTATCCCCCCCCCCTTTTTTCTTGTGATTTCAGGCTCGGGTTGAAGTAGACAGAGACGGAAACGGGGCCAAAATTTATGCTTACGCTTATGATATCAGCAAAGGGCGGAGTTCTGGTCAATACCTTCATGATTTATTATGGTAAGTGGTTTTTTTTTTTTTTTTTTTTTTTTTTTTTTTTTCAACTGCTTTTATATATTTGTTTTTAGTATTTATGCAGAATATATGAAATAATAGCCTTATTTAGAAAGCCATTTTTAACATGAGGAGGGCATCTTGAAACTACTTTCTCCTAAGAATTTAATAAATATCCTATCTAAAAAAAAAAAAAAAAAAAAAAAAAAAAAAAAGTATGGTCTGTATTCTGCATAAGTATCTTGTTTTCTAATATTTACTTTTCATAAAAATTTAAATGTGGTTAATACAAGATTTGACCTCCTACTGACTTGTGACCTTGTATTTGTGTGCATTTACTCCACAGTTTGTGATTGTCCACGGTGTTTCCACTCAAATTCCGTGCTTCATTTCGACTATGGCTCATACTGTCAGTCATTTGCTCTTAGTCATTGGTGTAACAAATGGATTTTTCTTTAAAAAAATTACAAATCTATTTTCAAAGCAATCCCTGATGAAGGTGAGAGTTATCACCAAACATTTGGATTAAAATGTTTAGTTAAAAAAAAATTTGTATTGTATCGGTTTTCTAAATTACAAATTTATTCAAATTTAAACAACGCTTCCTAAGAGATGGCCTTTGGGTCAAGATCAAAATGTAGTATCTGTTCAGATCTACACTTCAATTTCTTGTCCTCTGTCAGTGGAGGAGAAATTCTTCACGACTGAGACAATTTTTATTTTTGTTCCTTTTCTCCACATTAAAAAACGACTCTGGTGTCTAACTCTGTCCCGTGGGGAGGCATTGTAAATGGGAACAACGCTTCCTAAGAGAGGGGGGGGGGCTTTTGATAATGACAAAATTTTATTTTTATACGTTTAAAATTATACTTTCACTACCAGAGAACAAATTTACAATTAGAAAAACCTGTCCACTTTAAAGTTTGACTATATCCTGAGTCAAATTGAAAGAAAACACAACTAAACACGGTCCTTCAGCTTCGGTTCCAGAGGCTAAAAGAAGTCAACTATCCCCCTCTGCCTGTTTTGCTGGAATATATAGTGAAGTACTACCCTTTGGGGTAGGACACATAACTTGTCCACTTGAAAATTATTGGCTGTTAAATCATGGAACAAAAAAAACTGACTTTTCCTCAAATATAGAGTTCAAAATAGACTTCGTAGCCTCGTAGGAGATGTCCTTTTCTCCTCCTTGCAACCTCTATCTCACAGAAGAGATGTTGCGAGTTTGTCTCTGATGTATCGTTATTTTCATGGAAAGTGTTCAACTGAGCTTCAATCTATGGTCCCCCCTCGCCAAACTTTCACAAGAAACACTCGTCTAGCTGTAAACACTATCAATAATTTCCCCCACTCTTTATCTGTGCCTAAACCTAAACGTAGATTCCATGAACAAAGCTTCTTTCTTAGAACTGCACGCCTGTGGAATTGTCTTCCGTTTTCCTGCTTTCCGGCTGACTACAATATGGTTGTGTTCAAGTCTAAAGTAAATAAGTTCTTGATGGGCCGTTCCATATAGGTTATTAAATTTGCCAAATTTTCATTACTAATGATTACTATATTGACCAATTTCTACTGTACACTCTTTAACCCTTATCCTTGAGTGGCCTCTGGGCCTTGATAATGTGGTGATGCCTTTGTAAAAAAAAAAAAAAAAAATAGGCTTTCTTTTCTTTTTTTTCACCCCCTTTTTTAAGAAACTAAATCGTTTGTATGAATGTACAATTTTTCTCAAAATAACATTTGAAAAGAAACAAATATCAATTAAACAGCATAAAAACAGGAAAAACTATTAAAAAAAAATGGCTCAAGTATTTATTTATTTTATATTTTAGGTGTAGGTCGAATTAGTCAGGAGTATTTCAGGCTTAAACAGCCTAAAATACTCCTGACTAATTCGGTAAGCAACAAAATCCCACTCTTTCATTGTTGAAGTCCCTAGATGCTGGAAAGCCTTCTATTTTAATAGTTTGTTCCCTCAGACTTTGGAATTCCTTCCTTATTTCCTGTTTCTTTGATTGTGCCAATCTGCAGACATCTCGCTTAACTCCCAATAGTTCTTTGTTAGACACAATCCCAAATAGTCGCTTTTGTTCCAAGTGGCGATATGTCCTGTTTGGGGTGTTTGGGGCAGCCAAATAGCTTACTAAAATCTAAAAATCAAACCAATCACTTGCATATTATGAATAGTCAAAATCCAACAATTTAAAAACGCTTTCACAAAAAAGAAATTTTACAAAAAATCTGATTCTAAATTTAAAAAAAAAAAAAAAAATCCTGACTAGTTGAAAGGTCCGTGAACAATGGCCTCTCTATTTTCCCCATCATATGCATTGCAACTGCACTAAGTATGCATTATTGTACGTGCTTAGAAACCTACAAAATGACCTGTGTATGTAATTTTTTTTCCTTTGTTTCACACTCTCTCCTCTGTGTCCATATTATTGCATTGGTTAATCCCAATTGGAGCAAATGTAGAAGAGTGTTCAGAACTATAACTGATCCAACATTCACAAATCCTAGGTTGCCCATGATTCAGTCACTGCTGGTGACATGGGTCTCTGTATATGGAAAATCACACAAGTTTCTACGTGTGTGACCTGAGAAGTCCTGAATGCAACTTCAAAAGATTCTAACCTATAAACTCATCATATTTAGTTTAACATCCATTTTACATTCAGGCATGTGTTGGACAGCTTTAATAAATGAACTTCTAAACTAGCCTATTTTTTTGCCAGGTCCTTATTTATTCCTTCAGCACCAAAACTAACAGTGTTGGCCATTGTTGAGATGACATGTTCTCTGTTGCCTTAGATATGTCTCTGCTTCTGTACAGTTCTAGAAGATCCATCCTCTCAGGCTTTGCTTTCTCTCTTTGAGAAGGGGTTAGTTTCAAGTTGATCACTTGAAACATTTCTACCAAGGAATACCAATGGGGCTGCCCAGGCATTTTTGTAGGCCAGAGTGCTCTTCCTCTTGGACACTGTCTTTTTAAGTCTCACTTTTCGACGCTCATGTCACATCATCCTATCAAGGAAGGAGATAAATAATTTTTATCCTCCCATCTTTTCTTTGGCATTCCTTTTTTTGACTGATCTTGCTACCGCAACTGCTCTATAGCTATTAATTCAAGAACTCTTATTCAGTCCTTCAACATAGTCATATTATCATTAAAGTATCCTGTTATGCATATAATCGTTAGCAATGAGGTTTACAAGTGTGGTTGTGAAAGGCCATGCAAGTATTCAATCCAATGAGTGTAGCCAGTTTCTTTGCATCATTCCGCTCCTCTCACTACTTACCATTCACTGTCTATATTATATTTCATTAAGTCTGTCTGTCTGTCCCTTTTTTTATCAGAAATTACTAGACCAATCTGGCTGAAATTGTGTATGGACCTTTATATGGTGCAGCAAACGAAGTGTTATGGTTCAATACACAGTTAATAATTAATAAGGATTAATATTTAATGCTGACATGGACACAAATTTAATCATATTCAACCATCAATTTGGCAGAAAGCACTTATTTTAAATTAACAAACTATAAACTTTCCTGTATTTAAGACTAAAAGGCCTAGTATTTTATAATATTTGTTGTACTGTTTGATATTAAAATATGTAACTTATATAATCTTTTAAATAGAAGATGGCAACCATTTTCCCTCCTTATATAATATCTACTAACATGCTATCCATGAACGTCAGGTCATTGGTTTAAATAAGGGAAAAATTGAATTCTGTGATTCTGAAATTTCTATTCTGTAATTTTGACAAAGAGACGAGTATGGCTGTGGACCATTTTCTATTCTCGTGAAACACAAATATAACAATTCATTGAGTGTAACCAATTTACTCTCACTTATTTACATCATTCCATTCCTCTCATCATTCACACTTTATTTACATTATTCACCCTTCCCTCAACCATCTAAAACATTTATCTACATGTGAAAGTGTGTATGGTGAAAAGATAACTGCATCGCAATCTGGCAATGATGAATTATATACACAAAAAAAAAAATGGAGGAAAAAAATATATATACAACAAATAACTGTTACCAAGTGCCAGAAAATGAAGATTTCTAACTGCATGTATAATTTTAAAGATTTAAGCTCACAGTATTAATGCTGGAGTCCCTCAGGGGTCCATCCTGGGCCCAACTCTTTTCCTGATCTACATAAATGATCTTCCAAATCACATTCTTACATCATTTGTAGACATTTATGCCAATGATATTACCATTTATGGTAGCACATCTAAGACAGTAAATGACCAAGTTCTCTCCAATTCTCTCTCCTCTGATCTTGAGCAGGTGGTACAATGGGGAAAGGAGTGGCTGGTTACTTTTAATGCATCTAAAACCAAGCTTCTCTCTTTACATCATCAACGTTCTGATCCACATCTGGCATCAATTGAAATGAAGGGCTCTCATCTTGAGGAGGCCTCAAGTTTTGACAAGCTCTGGGCTTGACCTTTACTTCTGATCTTAAATGGAACACGTACATCAAATCTGTTGCTAAGGCCACTGAAAAAATGGTGGGATCTTTCTATCGATCCAGTAGATATCTCACTACTGATGCAATTCTCTATCTACATAAGAGCCAAGTTTGTCCAAGGATGGAATACTGTTGCCACATCTGGACAGGAGCTGCTAGAAAAAACTTGTCCTGCCTTGATAGAGTTCAAAATAGACTTCCTAGCCTTATAGGAAGTATCCTTTTTTCTTCCTTGCAATCTCTATCTCACAGAAGAGATGTAGTGAGTTTGTCTTTACTTTATCGTTATTTTCATGGCAAGTGCTCGACTGAGCTTCAATCTATGATCTCCCCTCACCAAACTTTCACAAGAAACACTCGTCTAGCTGAAAATACTATCAATAATTCCCCCCACTCTTTATCTGTTTCTAAACCTAAACGTAGATTCCAGGAACAAAGCTTTTTTCTTAGAACTACACGCCTGTGGAACTATCTTCCATTTTCCTGCTTTCCAACTGACTACAATATAGTTGTCTTCAAGTCCAATGTAAACAAACTCTTAATAAGCTGTTCCTCTTAATTTAACAAATTTACTGAATTTCAATTACTGATAATTACTAAATTGTCCAATTGACTACTGTACACTCTTTAACCCTTATCCTCGAGTGGCCCCTGGGCCTTGATAAGTGGTGATGCCTAAGTAAAAAAAAAAAAAAAAAAAAACTGTTTCCAAACGTGTAAAAATAAAAATGACTTTTTATAAGTGCTTCAAAGATAATAAATTAAAAAAAAAAATAAAAGGCTTTTAATCTGACTGACTTAAGCTTATATCATTACCCCCGCTTTTAAAAAAATCTTTTAAACCTGAAATTTGTAGACACCTTCCCAAAACAAAAAGAAGAAAAAAACTACCATTTTTTTTTTCTCTATACTCGTACTTAGCTAAGTAAGTGATAATACCTTTTAGATGTAATAAATGTTAGCTTCCACACTTTAAGATTATACAGAAAATTAAATTTATTTCTTACATATATTTGCCGATCTCATTTTTGCACTGTTAACTATATTACCTCATTGCCCAGAATTTTAGTAGCATGTACATTATTCTTTGTGTCGGTCAATTATTTATTTATTTTTTTTTTATTCCAGGGAGAAACATTGTGGTGGAATTGCTCCTTCATGGAAAGTGGTTCACAAAAATGGCGTCACTGTTGACAATCGGTTAGATAATTTGTCACTGGTTATTGAATCAAGCTCAACGTATCAACTAGATGAACCATCAAACAAAGCAAATCGAGAACAGAGTTTGTATTGGATAGCCGTGCAACAGTTACAACAAGACCCCATAGAAGAGGTAGGACTTTATTTTTTTTTTTTTCTCTATCTAATAGGTTGGAATCCTTAGATTCAACTATTTTACTAGAGAGCAAACTTGAGACTTGCAACATAATGGAATTTCTAAATATGGAACACTTTTTTAATCTCTTCTCACACAGGAAATTTATTGGTTAGAGTTCAAAAACTAAAAAAAAAAATCAGATTTTTCTTTTTCTCATAGAGAAATATATATTTAGAAAAAATTACCCATGAGTCATTCCAAAAGTAAAACCTATTATTTTTCTTTAACTCAAAACATTGAAGAGTTATGAAGATTGAGATAGTACCATTTAAAACGGGTGACCTTTTGTGTTCCTAAATTTATTTCTACAGAGTCATTACCATTCTCGATGCCCTTTTGCAATGAATTCAATAACACCTCTCTGCTTCTGATCCACATCCATGACAGGGGTTGCTTACTTTCCTTACTTACTGTCAATATCTGCAACAGAGAAATGAACCTTTCAGATCATGAAAATATAAGTTCAATCATTATAATGCCATTTGCAATCCTCTCTGATCCATTCAGGCGGAATGAAAAATAGGAGGCATTACTTTTGGAGTGACCTTTATATAATGTTTTGTATAATTTGTTGTGAAGCGATGCACCCCCCCCCCTCTCGACAACCACTGTCACTTCAATACTGTTGTGTGCCATGGTTTTCTGTTATTCCTCATCTTTTCTCATTCTGGTCATCTTTTCACATTGATGATTCCCAAGGGTGCCATCACTGGTGTATAAGTACGAAAATATGAAACAAAACACAAATTTTGACACCTTCTGTAGATATCAGTTGTACTCTGGATTTGTGTGCCCCATTGCAGAAAACAATCCTCCAAACGTTAACCATCACATCTGTCTGTCAAGGCCATCACTATTGGTGGGTAAAATTCTTCTGATCTGCTTCAAACCATAAACAGAACTAACTCTAAATATATCCATCTCTATTTCCGGTTCTTTGTCTTAATTATTGCTACTGCTGCTTAATAGAAACGCTTTTTTTTTTTTTTAAATCTCTTAACATGGAGGGTGGGGGGCATTCATAGTATCGATATAGAGTTCTTGTAAAAATCTGGATACAAACTGGTGAAAAACATTACAAATGCAGCGTTAAATGCAAACTAATGATGAAAATAAAATATACACGTTTTATTATTCTTCTAAATTTAATAAATGCAAAAGTATTTTTTATTTAGTACACCTACATTACCATTAAAATTTAAATCAATAAAAAATATTTTTTTAAAAAATTGTATATAGAGAGCATGACCTAAACATATTTGTATGCCTAATTTTTATTGTTTTGTGTTCATTTTTAATTTTATAGATGCAATAGTTTTGTCCATATTAACAGTAATTAATCTGACGAAAAGAGGATAAATTAAAATATAAATTTTTAAGGGAGGTAATTTAAATGGGAATTATTGGTTTTCAAACTTGTAATAGATTTATATTAAAAACTAGTTGTACCTGGCCACACATTGCCATGGCTTAGTGGAAATGGAAAACAAAAATGTGGAAACGCCCCCCCCCCCCCCATGAAATCCACACCTTGTTTTTCTTTCGCATTAATCTCATCAATTACAAATGTAACACTCATGAGTTTAAAAAAAGGAAGTTTTTTTTTAATATTATTTTTATGATTTTTATCGTTAAGTCTGTTTTTTGGTAAATGACAACAACTGGAATACCCTGACCCAATTACCGCAAAAAAATAGTTCGCATCCATCAGACTTAAAGACTAGACCGGAAACTCAAAATGAAATGAAATATAAATTATTTATTTACTTGTTTAACTATTATTATTTTTGTTTTTGCTGCACTTTTCTTTATTTAGAACGAATTACTATTTCATTATCAGTCTAATACAAAATTGTTATTTCTAATATTTTTTCCATGTGTACCTGCTTGAATTACTATTTCAAGTTCTCCTGACTCTTTTATCTCCCAATTTTTCGTCTGCTAAAATGTTAATCATGTGATTACGATGTAGCGATAATAAAATGTACCATTCATTTAAGTGCCACTTGTTATGGATTTAGCTGAATGCGATATTAAAAATCACTTTATTGGTACTTATGTTACCGGGCTGGCGGATGTTTTGTACCTATTCTGTACTTTCACCTAACAATTTAGTAAACAAAAAGATATTGTAAAACTTGAATTTAATTCGAAAATACTATTTAAAAAATAGCAGGCATAAGCACCATTTCATTTGACATATTTCTATTCTAGAGGACCATTTGAATAAATTCACCAGGAGTGAAATTTAAAGTGTTGTGTGATTTAAAAAAATAATTTTACTTTTAGTTGCATTTGTGTTGTATTTCTTCAATTTTGAATAATTTCACAATTATGAATTTGTGTGTACTTTTAAAAAGTAATATATTTTCAGTTGCGCTTTATTTTATTTTATTTATTACTGTAATTACGTGAATATAATTTTATTAGACGAAAAATTGTGAGACTGAAGAGCCAGGAGAACAATATTTCATATTTCTTACTGAAATGAAATATAATTGTTAATTAGTTTATTTTTTCCATGCGTATGTGAATATAATGCCCCGAAAAGGAAACAAAATTTTTAAAAAACACAGCACCGAAACAATAAATATAAGTTGTTTTTTGGGCTAAAGCTAAAAGTGTAGTATCTGTTCTGATGCTGCACCTTCATGTTAACATAACGAATACATATGTACAAAGAAAACTTGCGCGCACATACTCAAACGCACATGTATGCGTATAAACACCAACACATACGTACCCAAGTTTACGTGACTTAATTAGTTCTATGGTATACGTACACCTACATACAGATGCACTCAAACGCGCACAAGTTTTTGTGGCGTATTAGTTTAATGGCACACACACATGCACGAACACGCACACAAGTAAACAAAAACAAACACGTATGTGGAAGTTTATGCGGCCTATTAGTCTAATGCACACACATACGCACACTTGTTTTTTTAATGTGTAAATACATGTGTAATGCATTGTCAGTGTGTTTAATGCCATAAATAATAAGCCAGAAGGTTTCTCTTTCATATGTATGTAATCTGAAGAGGCCATATTCAAATATAAGTGTTCGGTTTTGAGGCTGAAACTGTTAATCCTGAATGTAGGAATGCTTAGAGTTCAGCCAATCAAAATGTAGGGAATTGTGTAGATGAAAAGTGGTAAGAGTATGCGATGTGTATGAATTCAGTAGCCTGTTGTGTAGACACCAGAAAATAGGAAAAAGTATAAATTCACGTAGTGAAGAATGGGGTCATAAGAAGACTTATGGAATAGGTGGACAAATAGGAACTACTTCCGTTAAAGGTAATGGCGATAGTGATGATGTCGCTCCTAGGATGTAATGTACGATTTTATTGCATTCTGGTGGTGATGAAATCGCTGAAGGCGTTTTTGATATTGCTTAGGTTTTGTTAGATGGTCAAAGAGAGATAATCCATAAATCGATAAATGCAGAATTATCTCCCTTCCATCAAGAGATTAGTTGAGTCTGGCAGCTAGGCGAGACCAGGAGAACAGACTGGGAACATTCAACATGGCCGCTACAGACTATCGTTTCCTCAATCGTTCATTACAAACATTTAAGTTTATGTTATAGTTAAATAAATAATGTATTACAAATGCATTCAGTGTTGATTATAATTCATACCCTTTCAAGTATCGGTTTTACCAAATAATCACAAACACATCAATGGCGACGATGGATTTGGATTTTAACTCACAGAAAAACATAAACGCACATGGTGTCAGGTTCTAAGAAGCGATTTACGCCTCAAGCCGCGATTTTCCTGAGCAAATTTCCACATTTTTTTTGAACACCAAAAAAAAAAAAAAAAGGAATTTTTCCTTAAAATATTTTTTCTTGCGAAAAAAAAAAAAAAAACGAATTTTTCTTTGACAATATTTTTTTTTTCTTGTTGAAGAAAGAGAAAAAAACACTCATGGATCTAAATATGCTCGAAAGAATCCTTCAATCCCAACAAACGGAATTTTTAAAAGCTCAGAACAGTCTTATTGAAAATCTGACAACCCAGTTTAACAAGCAAATTATAAACTTACCAAAATCAAATTCTCTGGACTCCATATCAAGCACGATAACGGAATTTTTGTTCAATCCGGACTCAAAACAAACATTCAACGCTTGGTATGGCCGTTGGAAAGATACGTTTGAAAATGAATTCGCATCCATGGACGACTCCTGGAGAACGCGTTTACTGTTACGGAAACTTGGCACAGTCGAAATTTTTGGTGAGTCAGTTATCTTTATTTAATATTAGATACAATTGCTTGAAATTAAAGAAAGATGATACGGACGATTTGATAAAATATGCGGGAATTGTAAACCAAACCTGCGAAAGTTTTCAGCTGAAATCGCTGACTGAGGATCAATTCAAGTGCCTCATCTTCATCGCGGGATTACAATCACCCCAGGATGCGGACATCCGCACTTGTTTATTGTCCATGATTGAAAAAGACAAGGACATAACGATAAGACTTCTGACCACAGAATGCCAGCGGCTCACAAATTTAAAACGGGGACACAGCAATGGTGCAACAACAAACCCCATCTGTTTCAAAAATAAAATCAGTTGAGAAAAACTCTACTGGAAAAACCAAAGAACCCCCAACGCCCTGTTGGTCATGTGGGGAAATGCACTATGCTCGCTTTTGCCCATTCAAAAGACACATATGCCAACAATGCTCGCGTCGTGGGCACAAGGATGGATTTTGTGGTAATAACCACAACCCTTCTAAACACATTACGGCACAGCCAAGAGGCAAAAATCACAGAAAAACTCCAGGACGGTTCCAGAAAGCCTCATCAAATTCAATTTTTGCTACTTTCAATGTGAATTTTGAAGCTCGGAGAAAGTACCTAATTGTTGAAATAAACAACAAACCGGTGAATTTTCAGTTTGATACTGCTTCAGACATCACTCTAATTTCACGCCAAACGTGGGAGTCGTTGGGAAAACCAACACTTAAGACAAATCATGTTGCTTGTGGGGCATCAGGAAAAAAAATACAATTAACTGGTGAGTTAACATGTAATGTCTCTTTTCAAGAAAAGCAATTTTCAGGTGTGTGCTATGTTTCGGAAGTGTCAACACTGAATCTTCTTGGACTAGATTTCATTGAGGAATTGGACCTTTTTAATGTTCCCCTCAACACAGTTTTCAGTTCCTTCAACATTAATGCTGCCACAGATGCTGAAACACATTTTAAAAACTTGCTCAAAGCAAAATTCAGCAAAGTTTTTCAGGAGGGTCTTGGGCTCTGCTCGAAAGCTAAAGCAACTCTAAAACTGAAGGCAGACGCAAAACCAGTCTTCAGACCAAAACGGCCAGTGCCATACGCAGCTTTAGCTACCGTGGAGAAAGAATTGGATCGTCTTCAACAAGAAGGGGTTATCCAACCCACAAATTATTCATCCTGGGCAGCACCTATTGTCATTGTAAAGAAGGCAAATGGCAAAGTACGTTTATGCGCGGACTTCAGCACAGGGCTAAATGACCAACTTGAGACACACCAGTACCCACTACCAGTACCAGAAGATCTGTTTTCAAAACTTAATGGTGGGACTTGTTTTGCAAAACTGGACCTTGCAGACGCATATTTGCAAATGGAAGTTGACGAAGATTCCAAAAATCTTCTCACTATTAACACCCACAAGGGACTGTTTCAATTTAACCGCCTTCCATTTGGGGTCAAGTCAGCTCCAGCAATATTTCAACAAACCATGGACACCATGCTCACAGGATTGCCAGGAGTTTCTGCCTATATTGATGACATTATTGTGACAGGTACATCTCAAGAAGAACTCTTATATTGCCTCACTTCCGTGCTGGAGCGAATCCAACAATATGGATTTCACTTAAGACCAGATAAATGCAAATTTTTCCAAACTTCTGTGAAATACCTTGGATTTATATTTGAAAAAAATGGTTGAAAACCAGACCCGGGCAATATCCAGGCAATAAAGCATATGCCAGCTCCAAAGGACGTTGCAACATTACGCTCTTTTCTTGGACTTGTAAGCCACTATGGTTCATTTTTACCCGAACTACATAGGTTACGGGGACCACTAAATGATCTTTTACAAAAAGATACCAAATGGAACTGGTCCAACGCCTGTAAAGAGTCGTTTGAGAAAATTAAAGCACTTCTCAGTTCAAATTTATTACTGACACACTACGACTCATCTTTGGACATTACTGTTGTGACAGATGCTTCAGACTACGGAGTCAGAGCAGTAATATCACACATTTTCCCTGACGGAAGCGAAAAAGCAATTGCACATGCATCAAAGTCTTTGATGCCTACGGAACGAAAATACAGCCAAATTGAGAAGGAAGCACTTGCAATAATATATGCAGTCAAGAAATTCCATAAAATGTTATATGGCCGACATTTTACTCTGATCACAGACCACAAGCCCTTAATAAGCATTTTTGGTAGCAGGAAAGGAATTCCGGTATATACAGCAAACCGATTACAAAGGTGGGCAACTATGCTGCTGGACTATGACTTTTCTATAAAGCACCAACCAGGGAGCAAAATCGGCCAGGCAGATGCGCTATCAAGACTCATCTCTTCCCATCAGAAAGTAGTAGAAGACACAGTCATCGCTGCTATATCGGTGGAACCGGAAGTTATGTCTGGACTTGTTTCCACGATAAGATCTTTACCGGTCACTACAGAGATGATTCAGGAGGCTACAGCTGCAGACCCATTACTACAAAAAGTCAGAAAATTTCATCTTTCAAGCTGGCCAAAAACATGCACCAACCAGCAACTTCAACCGTTTTTTCAGAGAAGATCATCTTTATCCGAAATTAATGGAACACTTCTTTTTGGAGAACGTGTGATTGTCCCATATAAACTCCAGAACAAAGTTCTCAGACAATTCCACTATGGACACCAGGAAATAAATCGGATGAAAGCTCTGGCACGTGGCTATGTGTACTGGCCAAACATGGACAAGCAACTAGAAGAACTAGTAAGAACTTGTGAAAAATGCCAAATGGTTGCAAAATCTCCTCGGAAAACAACACTGCAGGCATGGCCTACTCCAGAAATTCCGTGGTCACGACTACACATAGACTTCGCAGGACCAATAAATGGACAAAACTATTTAATATTGGTTGACGCATACAGCAAGTGGCCAGAAATCTCCCAAATGAATCATACTACTTCCAATGAAACGGTGAAGAGACTTCAAGAAATTTTCAGCAGATTGGGTGTTCCTGAAATTTTAGTTTCTGACCACGGTACTGCATTTACATCAACAGAATTTACAAATTTCTGTAAACAAAACGGTATCCAGCACCTACGATCTCCACCTTTCCACCCACAATCTAACGGCCAAGCCGAACGCTTTGTAGACACTTTTAAGAGAGCACTCTTGAAGTTGAAGGGGGAAGGAACTACTCGAGAGATCATAGAAACATTTCTAAGTAGCTACAGAGCTACACCAAACCCAAATTGCCCGGAGGGTAAGTCTCCCGCCGAAGCATTGATGAACAGGAAGATGCGCTTACCAATGGATGCAATTCGTCCATCACCAAAGAATCACCCCAAGAGAAACAGGACGATGGAAAATCAATTCAATCGTCATCATGGAGCAAGATCACGTACATTCCTACCAGGACAAGACGTATGGGCAAAAGATTACCGAAATGGTAAAGAAAAATGGACACAGGGTCAGATAGTACATCGCTCTGGGAAAGTCATGTACGATGTGGATGTACAATCATCTATTTGGGTCAGACACGCAAATCAACTGCATCATACCTTCCAAAGAGACAATCAAATGACATTCCATTGAATGTTTTACTGGACACATTTGAATTACCTCAGAGTGTTCCCGCAGCATGCAGGAAACAAAACAAGGCTAAGAAGGACGGTCCAACACGAAGATCACAACGAAGGCGCAAACCAACCTCAGTCCTACAAGTTGACCCACAGCAAACATCTTACAAAGGGGAGGTGTTAGATGGTCAAAGAGAGATAATCCATAAATCGATAAATGCAGAATTATCTCCCTTCCATCAAGAGATTAGTTGAGTCTGGCAGCTAGGCGAGACCAGGAGAACAGACTGGGAACATTCAACATGGCCGCTACAGACTATCGTTTCCTCAATCGTTCATTACAAACATTTAAGTTTATGTTATAGTTAAATAAATAATGTATTACAAATGCATTCAGTGTTGATTATAATTCATACCCTTTCAAGTATCGGTTTTACCAAATAATCACAAACACATCAGGTTTTTTAAGCATTTCTCATGCAGAAAGTTGTCGAGATGCTTGAAAAAGTGGTAGTTGGTAGGTGAGGCCTGGAGAGTATAACAAATGAGGCAGTCTCATAACCCAATTCGGTTAACTTCTGCAGAGTCGGTTTAGCAACGTGCAGTCGGGCACTGTCGTGGAAGAGAATTGGGCCTTTTCTGTTGACTAATACTGGGTGTTGTCAAAGTTTCTGGTGCATTTCATCCATTTGACAGTACTTCATCATCGTAATGATTTTGTCTGCATTCAAAACACTGTAATAGATGTCACCAGTTGCAGACCACCAAACAATCAGTATGACCTTCTTTTGGCGTAATTCTGGCTTCAGAAAATGTTGTGGAGCTTCATCAGCGTCTAACCACTGAGCTGAGCATCGTCAATTGTTGTAAAGAACACTTTTCTTCGCTAGTCACAACTTAATCGAGGAACATGTTCTTGTTGCATAAAAGAAGATGGCATTTCATAACAGCATTTCTTTTGGTTGTTATTCAATTCATGAGGCACCCATTTATCAAGTTTTTTGTCTTTCTAATCCCTCAAGTGGTTGGAAATCGTCGTATATGTTACATCTAATTCAGAAGCAAGTTCTCAAACAGTTGTGTGTAGATTGGTTTCGACTAAAGCTTTTGATTGATCGTTGTTAACATCCGATGGTTGACCACTATGCCCATCTTCAAGACTCTCGTCGCCGTCACAAAATTTCTTAAACCACCATTGTGCTGTGCGTTCAATAGTGGTTTCTGGGCCAAACACTTCATTGATATCTCAAGCTGTTTCAGCAGTTTTTCAGCCTAGCTTGAATTGAAATAAGAAAATTGTGCGAATTTGCTTTTTTTCCCATCTTGTATACAATGTTCTGAAAAGACAATCGTTATAAAACAATTGCAATTTAAACGATAACGAAAAATGTTCTCTAAAATTATATATTAAGTAAAGGTGTTATAATGAAAACTTATTTGAAGTCAAAATTAAAAATCTGCAAGAACTTGTTTCTTAACCTAATCTTAAAATATGCTTTAATCTTTTTTATCATGAGAGTATATCTATTCCTGAGCAACACCAATTAGGGACAATTATCTAAAAATTAATCTCTATCTTTAACTTTGAAAATATTTTTATAGCATTTTCCATTTTTCAATTTTTTTATAGCATTTTCCTGAACCCATTTATAGCAAGTATTATAATTCAAATGGAGAAATTGTAGAGGATGAAGGTAAGCAAAGTTGCTTTTTTTTTCTCTTTATTGGAGTCATCTATCAACTGATGGTGAAACAGTTTTTTAAGATTGATTGTATAAACAACATGCAGTTAGGCCTTCACATTTCACAAAAATATAAATTAAATTTATAAAAATTAAAGAGAAATAATCATGTGCAATAATTAGTTTTTTTTTTTTATCTTAATGGCTTAATGTGACATGTCAAACCTGTATAGCATATGCATGGTATGTGGGGCAGTTAGGTCTTCCCATTGTCAAATACATATGGTAATCTGTTTTCACAACCAGATCATCAGTGTGCTGATGGGTGCAACATGAACTACTGCTACTGGATTTGTAGTGCAGGTCGGCTCTTCTAGATCAGCTGTTGTACTTGGATGCAACTCTGCAAGTACTGCCCTTTGGCAAACCATATTTAAATTAACAACACTTTTATTTTGATTGTTAGACAAAATTTTATCTTTGGTCCCTTTTTAAAAGAAGGCATAATTAAGACGTCCTCCTTGTTATGTTCATGTGAAATTACAATTTCAGATTTTTAAGAAGTTTATATGTACCTATGTCAGAAAGAAATATTGTATTCTGAAAATCACATAAATTGATCAAGTAGTTTTTTTTTTTTAATGAAATAATTTTTAAGCAATTAATGGGAATTTGTAGGCATTACAACAAAAATCTCACAAGTTTGAATTATGTTGAGTTATTTTTCTTGTTTCTTTAGACTGTTATCAAAATGGTGTTGCGAGACAGGCACTCCTTGATTAGCTATAATATTTGATTTTTTTAAACTATTTGTCAATTTATATGACTTTTAGAATACAATATTTTCTTTCTGTCATAAGTATATACAGATTTTTATTTTTGTTTTTAATGTAGGAGGAATTCTGAACAAGCACCAACTTACAATAGATAACCCATGACCCCCTTGGAATTCGTTATATATATTATTAAATATTTGGAAATTCCAAATTATGATTGCGGTTGCTTTCAACATGTTGCATTATCTCCCTTTGAAGGAGAGATGATGCATCTCTGAATGTCACTACCAAATAAGTTTGTTATTGAATTAGTCAGCACAAAACAAAAAAAAACTAAATCTCAAATTTCAAGAAGCACCATTTTATTTGGCTACTGGTGTTGCATCCATCTTTGATAATGGTGGGGAAAAGATGGATTAAGAACTGCAAATTTGAGGCCTTGCGCCTTGAATCATTTATCATCAATTACTTTTTTATGCCTGATTGAATCTGTGTTCAAATCTGACTCTTTGCTTTTATGTGTCCTATCTGGTCTGAAGTCATTTCCTTTAGCTAGTCTCACACAGAATGCAATAGCTCCCAAAGGTCACCTATTCTCCTCCTTCCTGCCTGATCTTTTATTTTCTGTTTACGTGCTGACATTTCTTTTATGAAATTAAATCTCCAAATATGTACTAGATGACATAGCTTTAATATTTGTGCAGATTTTTAGTATTATCCTAGATTACCCGTGACCCATTGGGTCAGTATATCTTATAGCTAGCTTTGGAATAGTGAGTATGCAATATTAATGTATAAAAGTACAAGTGACTATGCATAAACACCCAAAAATTGAATGCACGTACACATGAAAACAAACATGGCGACCAGTGAAAACATTATGGAGTACTTTGGATAATGAAGGTCTTAACATCATTGCCCTTAGATTAAATGGAAAATCTTTTATATAAGAGGGGTGTAATATGTTGAAAAAAATTGAAAATACGAAAAGAAAAAATACAAGGAGGAAATGTGCATTGTACATGGCCACACTAGTTTTTTTTTTTTTTGTGTGTGTGTGCTAACGCCCTTAAAAATATTGGAAATAATAATGTGTTGACAGTTAAGTATTTTCTTTTTGTAACATGGTTACGACTGGGCAAGGTGATTTGAGTAATTTTGTCATCTTTAAACTGCCAATTACAGAATATATAAACGACATTGAATTGTAAACATTTGTTTTGAAAACGATTCCAATTTGCAATGAAAAATGCAAATAAAATTCATAAAATGCTGATGCAAAAAAAGACAAAAGGGATTTACAGTTTTCTTTTTATTTGCGTATTTTAAATGTAAAAAAATTATAGATTTAAAAATAAAAAAGCTTTCATGACTTTGTTTTTATCTAATTACACATGCGTATCATAAAGCAGAACCCGAAACAGTTTCAACGCCCAAGCAAGACGATTTGAGTTTTATAATATAATAGAGAAATCAGCTGTTATGGCTGCTGCTGTTAACATGTACACATATTGCAAATACCTATTCCTATTTTAAATCTGAAATATTTTTAACAGCGCAGTAGTGTAGAACTAGTTATATTTTAAATTTTCTAACCGCTTTTTATATGGAAAACAAAAACTCCTTATGTTCATCAAAAAATTCTTTTATTGTGTAACAGTGTTTCGACCTGAACGATTATATACAGAAAGTTTAGCATATATGTATATTTTCTTTAGTCGAACCATCATAAACAAATTGCAATCGCTACGTGGAATAATTTTTTTTTTTTGCAATCCATCTCTTCAGTGTAGATTTTATATTGCATTTAAAAGAATGATGGCACATTGACATAATAAAAACCAGATGTACCCAGCATTGCCTGGTATTAAATGTAACGTCAAAAAAAAAAAAAAAAAAAAAAAAAAAAAAAAAAAAAAAAATAAATGAAGTAAAAGAAAAACGGAAACGGAGACATGTGCATGCAAGTATATTTTTTTTCTAAACAATTCACTTCTCATAAGTAAAAATAATAAAACAAAAAAGTGTTTTTAAACCTACTCATTCTCAACATAGGGAATCATGTGTGCATGTGCAATTGGGAAACAGTTGACAGATAAAAATCAATGAACCCCAAGTACCAATTTTTCAAGTTTGACCTTTTAACAGCCTTTTTTTTTTTTTCTGGATGAAAACTGATTAAAAAGTTTTCCACATGTCTGAATACCCTATATACCAAATTTCAAGTCGGAGATCAAAAGTTTGTTGAATATATAGGTTGAAGGTTGTCCTCACATGCACATTTTCACTTTTATAAATAACTAGCAGGGGTGCCCGGCGTTGCTCGGGTGTTTGGAGGTGTATGCTGTGCAAAAAAAGCAAAAAAACAACAAAAAAAATGGTTAATTTTTTAAAACTTTGACCTCTATTATGACCCCTTAAAATTTATTGTTTCGGGCTCAAATCACTTTATTAAGTTAGATCCAGGTTCAAGGAACCTATATCTAAAATTTCAAGTGTCTAGACCCAAAATTGTTGGAGGAGTTTGGTAGAGTTCTTAAAGGTCAAATCGTTGAAATTTGACCCCTTAACAGCCAAATTTCTGGCTGACACCCGTCACATCGATTTTCCCAAATCTCAGTACCCGGTATTTCAAATTTCGAGTCTATAGACTAAAAATTGACAGAGTTATTGCGTAGGGAAATGTACACAGACAGACAGACAGACACGTTCACTTTTATAGATATATAGATGATTGGTGATACTGATAGATTATTGGTCATTAGGAGGGAGATGTATGCACGGGAATTCGATGGGTTGATTCTGCTCTGGCCCATATCGTCAACCAACCCTGATATTCTTTTTGGTTGTTGTGTAAATATTTGTGACAACCTCAAACACTCCCTTAGGACAGCGTTGTCACTGTAGCCACAGCCAAAGGGTGTTTTATTTGGCCATTATCATTCAACTGAATTGACCTAACTTTGATTCGATTTAATTTCATTTGTGTAACCCGTGACTGAAAATTACCTTGTTTCCGTTTACAATATAATAATTAATATTAGTATCATTTATGACAACGAAATTTGCTGATTAATCGGTAATTGGTCGGTTATTAAAGGCCGATGAATCCATAATCGGCCAATTTGCTAATCAGTACCTCTCTATTCAGAATCTTTCAAATCCATCACAGACATAAATTGGCTCACTGCAGTCAACACTCTCAAACAACTTTATCATGATTGACAGGCCCAACGTCAAAGCCATCGTTTCCTTCTATGACCAACTTAAAGCATTTGGTCCAAGGATTCCACCTGCACATGGCAAGTTTTTTTGTTTTTTTAATTCATCACAATCATATGCTTTGTGCAGCCTTCAGCATATCATGGCAATGCATACCAATGAAAAACAGTCTCTTTGCATAACATGCATCGTACAAGGTATTCACAATATTTACCTTCCTTGACATAATAGTCCTCTTCTATATCTTGGTCACTCTTGAAATTCTCTTTCCAGGAGGGAACCCCATATTTGATTTGGAGTTTGTACGTTTTTCTTCTTTCAGATGATAGCTGCGTATATTATGAATGCCATTACCCGCCTTGTACAAATATTGAACGAGAAATCCGAGAATTCAGTATATGTGGACGGTGCCAAGGAGTCAGGTGAGTTTTTTTTTTTTTTTATCAGACGATGTTGTTTGGGAAGAATATCTAAAATATGAAGGGGCACGCAAACACGGATCGTACAACCGCAAGTTTTACCATTATTACAACAGTACGATAAAGTCTGTTATTGCAGTAGGAAGGGGCACTGACCTATTCTGCTTCTGTGAGTCTGGCTGCTTGACTGATGGAGTAATAAATAATTGAATGGCAATTTTGTTCACAAATTTCACTTTTTTCTTTTTCTTTTTTTTTTCTTAATGAATGTCTGCTCAACAAAATCTCGTAGCATCATTGAATTTAAAAAAACAAATCCGAGCTGCCATTGCTCAAGTGCTGTTGAACCTTTACACCAAAAGATTCTGTTCTGGCTTTGAAAAATTAGCAACATGCATTGAGCTCCATGGAGAGCACACAGAACTTTAACATATTTTATGATTTTATGGTTTTGTTAGTTTCTATGTTGCAGTTTTGGTCACTTATTTTGTTTTATTTCTATAATTCAATAACTCGAGTGTTATTTCTTCCGACCGTCACACCAATAATTTCCTGGGTAAGGTTAACACTGTTGTCCAAACTTCCAACTTCTAAACTTCTGTATACGTAACGCACCTTCTCTCAACTCCAAACGAACTTCTGCTAATTCAACTTATTTCTTCGAAATCCAACTTCAAAATGAACGTCCCTCTAAAAAATCAACCCTCTTTTATCTCCAACCAGGAGCATCTCATTTGCATATCGGGTGGTCACATTGCAGGTATATAAAGAGATAAGGCAGCCATTTTTGTTTCTTTCTTCTTCATTCATTTCATTCCACGACCGACCCGTTGAATTATGCACACGTGCTAGTTAGGTAAGTCGCACGTTTCCCTACAATTTCTGGTAACTAGCATTTCAGCCTGGCATTGCCCGGATGTTTGGAGGTGTATGTTGAGCAAAAAAAAACAAAAAAAAACGGTCAATTTTTTTAACTATGACCCCTATTATGACTCCTTAATATTTATTGTTATGGACTCAAGTTAAGTTAGATCCATGTCCAAGGAACCTATATCTAAAATTTCAAGTGTTTAGACCCAAAATTGGCGGAGGAGTTTGATAGAGTTCTCATAGGTCAAATCGTTAAACTTTGACCCCTTAACAGCCAAATTTCTGACCGAAAACGGATTACAAAGATTTTCCCAAATCTCAGTACCCTGTATATCAAATTTTGAGTCTGTAGACTGAAAATTGACAATTATTGCGTAGGAAAATGTACACACACACACACACACACAGATATGTTCACTTTTATATATATAATAGATGTTTGATATTGAAATAAAATTCAAGATGGAAATTCATGTTTACCACCTAATTCGTGGCTAATAAGAATGGTGTCACATCTGCTAACACATAAGTTAAACAAAAGGCTATTCGTTGACATTCTGTAAACTTTATTTTTTCACTTGAGGGTCACCACTTAGCAAGGCTCAAAGGCCACTTGAGGATACAGGTTAATGAATGACAGGTAAACAGTGAGACAACACCGTGATGATCAGTAATAGTGGAACTTGGGTAGAGTTTGATTATTTAAAAGAAAAACTTAACTTATTTACATTAGACTTGAAAGAAACCATGTTAGTTGGGAATGATAGTTCTAGGAAAGAAGTTTTGCTCATGTAAGTTTCGTTTAGTTTTGCAAGAGAAATTATTGACAGCTAGACAGTGTTTTGAAGGAAGTGGGGGTGGGGAGTAGATTGAGACTTAGTTGAACACCTGCCAGGCTTGCAACGTCTCACGTGAAAAAGGAAGTAGAGAAGTAGAAAGGTCCTCTTGGTGAGAGCTGTGATAAATTGCACAAGATATTTGTGCATAGAAATGATGCTGTGTTTGGTGGAAGACAAGATATTTGCGTTAAAGTGGATCAGAGGGGATTGCAAATAATGACAGAACTTATGCATTCCTGACCTGAAAGTTTCATCTCTCTGTTGCAGATATTGATGGTGTGAGACTCTAAGAAAGCAACCCCTGTTATGGATGTGCATCAGAAGCAGAGATGCATCATTTACTTTCTGGAAAAAGTGCATTGAGAATGACAGTGACTATGTAGAAAAGTAAATTCTAGAGTACAAAACATTGCTCATTATAATGGTACAACCCACGTCTTCATAGCACTTTGAGTTAAAAAAAATAGGAGTCTTTACTTTCAAAACAACCCTCATAGTATGATTTAGTTTGAGAAAGGCAATATCTTTTACCAATGATGATCAAATTTTTGGAATACTAACAGTTCAGCCCAGCTTTTCTTGGGCCCTATGTACTGTTCATAACTTGCCCTACGTGTGAATACACTTTATGGAAGATTTCAAATGTTTAGACCAAAATTTGTCTGTAATTTCGTAGAGACCGCAGAAGTAAATTTTTTAACTTTGACCCCTCAACATTTATTATTTTGGTCTCAAATCAAAATACACAGCTTTACCCATGTCCAAGTTGAAATTTCAAGTCTTTAGACTCAAAGTTGGCGGAGGAATTTGGTAGAATCTGCAAAGGTCAACTCTTTCAACTTTGACCTTTTGACAGCCAAATTTTCACCCCAAAATTGATTAAAATGCTTGCCGCATGTCTGAATATCCGTTATGTATATATTTCAAATATTAGACCCAAAATTGGCTGAGTAGTTTGCTAGACACTACAAAGGTAAAATCTTTTGAACTTTGACCCCTTGGTAGCTCAAATTTTCCACCCAAACCAATTAAAAAGCTTGCTCTATCTCTGAAGACCCTTTATGTAAAATTTCAAATATTTAGACCAGAAATTGACTGAGTTATTTGGTAGAGCTGCAGAGGTCAAATTTTTTAAAACTTGGACCCCAATTTTGATCCCTTTTTGGGCTCAAATTATAAAGTTTGATCCATGTTCAAGTAACCTACATTTAAAATTTCAAGTGTTTAGACCCAAAATTGGTGTTCTTTTGGTAGTTTTCAAAGGTTAAATTGTTGAAATTTCTGGACAAAAACAGATTAAAAAGATTTTCTCAAATCTCAATGCTCCTTATGTCAAATCTCGAGTCTCTCTACCGACAATTGACAGTTATTTAGTAGGGAACTGTAAACACACACACACACACACACACACACACATTTTCACTTTCATAGATCTATAGATTTAGAAGGATGGAAAACTTCTCCATGCAGATGCTAATTTTATATTGTTTATAGTGTTCATCAAGGAGCTGATAGCAGGAAATAGAGTGAAGAATCTGATAGCATCTCCTAAAAAAAGGCTAAGAAAGATAAACAATAAAGGATCTAAACTCATGTTTAATGGAACAAAAGTTGAATTTTTAACTATTGTTGGAATCTGGAGAAAAAAAAAATTATTAAAAAAATTGTATTCGGCTTAACATCAATTTTACATGTTGGCATGTGTTGGACGGCTTTAAGAAATTAACTTCCAAACTAACCTATCTCTAGCGAGATCTTTATCCCTTTCTCTCCAGTTTATTTTTATCATTTCCTTGTTTTCCTTGGCCTTCTGCTACCTCAACTGTTCTACATCTACCCAAGAACTCTCATCCATTTTTTTAACATGCTAATACTATCAAAGTCTCTTGTTCTGTACACATTTCCCTATACTGTCCAGATTTAACCTTCCTCTGAGGTCATCAGAACTAAGCCTATTTTTGACACACATTACACATTGTATCATTCTAATATCATTTTTCCGCACTTTGATACATTTTGTACATATGCCTGATAGATTCTTCTCTTGGTTGATAATTGTGATGCTTTGCTGATTTGTAATATCAGAAATTTCTTGATCTTATTTTTCCAGCTACTAATCCTTGTAATCACACTAGCACCTGATCCACCCAATTGTATCACCAAGGTCACAAAACTTCATGCTAGCTTCAATAACGTTCACATCTAGGTATATTTCATCTACATTTGCGTTCTTGTCCATCTTTATGTACACAAACTAGTTATCCTCTCTACTCCTACCTGCAGTTTTACTGCACTTATATTCCTAATGCTTACAGGTACCACAAAATATTGAATTACACTTAACTCCTTTTTCCACAGACTGAGCAGCAATACTTAGCAGCTTTCTAACCCTAACAATCACTAATCATCACTTTGGTCTCGGTAACGCTCTCTTACAGACTGTTGGTTTCATATAACATTTTCATATAGCAGCCTTTGGAAATTCAGTTTCAGATTTGCAGTTTTTTCTACAATTGTCGAAAATTCTTCTCTTGAAGATAAATTTTTAAAAAATTTTCTTTCAGATATTGTGGTACATATTGTCAGCAGAACGACTGGCCGGTTCACAAACGACATTGTCGTGAAAAACGAAAACTGTACAGTTTGGAGAGACCACCAGAACGATAAATATGGAGACTCTGTCATCGTCCTTTTCCTCTTCCTCCTCCTCAAGCCCTGATTAAACTTTGTTGATTGGTCGATTCATTGTTGCCGCTGCCGTCTTCAGTTGTGCTGCTCTCACTCTTAAAGGAGGATTGCTACAGCTGGACAAACAGGGACAGGTTTTTTTTCCCTCTCATTTTTCTTTTAATATTTGGAACTGACTGGAATTAACAAAAATCTAAGATTCAATAGATATCTCCAAGTAATTTTTTGTAGTTATTTAGAAGATGAGATTTATTTAGAAAATGGGATGAATTCTGGAGCTCTAAGACAAATTCTTTGCATAGATGTTGAGAAAGAAAAAAACAGTCTTAGAAAATATTCTTCAATTTTTGTCTGAAGATGCATCGTAATCATGAAAAAGGTTTTTTATTTTTTTGAATTATTTTTGGTAAACAGATATTCCATAATCCTTTATAGAGAGAATTTTCACACGTGTATGCGTGTTACAGTAAAAGACTTATTCTATTTGATGACAGCTTCATTCTTAAAAACATTCCATCTAATTTATTTTATTAATATATTTTTTTTATCTGCACCTGAAAAAATGCAGATTGACTTTTTTTATGCTAGAAGAAATGGTTTACCAAAATAAAGATCCTGCAAAAGAATATAAGCCTTGTCATGATTTTCAAATACTGTAATTAAATATCATAAAAGATAACAACAAAAAATCCCTGCATCAGTTTCTTAATTGCTATTAGTAATAACTTTAATTATCTAATAATGCTGTGCGACTATTTAAACTTATGATTTTCTCATTTAGTATTGCTTATGTAAAATTACTGCCGATTTGTACATCGCTGATAAAACTTGTAATCCATTCATAACAAACCCCATTCCCTGAGGCCATAGATAATAAAAAAAGATGACCATAAATTCATTAAAAATAAGTATTAAATAAGTATTTTTTAGGAAATATATGTATACAAAGAGTTTGAATGCAAAATACAATAAATGCAATTCATTTAAATTTAAACATTAAAAATATATTAAATATAGACTTTGGCTAAAAACTTAATTCAATTGAATGAAACAAGAAATTATGTCAATATCACATTATGCAAAACATGATGTAGGAGTGTATTTGAAATGCAACAGTTTTGTAGTGATGACTTTGTGATTTTGAAAACTGCTTTTGTGTTTTGCATCCAAATTTATATATGTGTGTGAATGAAAGTTTGTTAAAAGGAATAAATGTCTAACATAATGTAATTTTATAATTAGGAATAAGGTAATTAGCAAAGGACAATTTAAATAGAACAGGAAAAATTAACACAGAATCATTTTACTTTGATATTTCATTTCTCAAAAATAATATTTATTGAGCAATCTGATTAAATATACCAAAAGTAGGAAGTGGTGGTGAGAGGTAGACCCATGAGGCAGATGTGTAAAGAAGTCTGTTCATTTGAGTGGGAAGTGCAGTTGTTGAATGAACACTATTTTTTGACTACTGAAATGAAATCTTGAATCAGAAGATTCTGTGGTAATTTTTTGGTTACTTTCTTTGCTTATTGGCATGTTCTTTTCTATATTAACACATTCTGTTGATTTATTCCTTTAAACAAACTTTTACACACACAAACGCATATGTATATAACAAGATTGTAAATTAAAAAAAAATAATAATTCCTTTATAAAAAATGTATTTCATTCTCATTAACATAATTAATTTTTTAATTTTTGTCCTTGTGATTATTCAAGAAACAAAACATCTCTATCAGAAATAAAATTTTAAAATCTAAAAAAAAATGTCTTTACAGGAGAACAAGTGAAGATATTTTTAAAGGTGTGTGGGGGGCAAACATTTTTAACTTGAAAGAATTTTTTAAAGATTCATTAAAAAATACTTTTTTTTTTTTTTTTTTAATCAATAAAGTTCCTGTATTTTTATAAAATATCAAAGAACATTGAAATTATAAAATCTGCATGCAATCCTATATGTACCTTTTTTCCTATACAAATTTGACTTTAAAAAATGTAACCTTTTTTTGCAGTCAAAAACTTTATAAAATTGGAATTGCCATAAAATTGGTATGACTTAATCTCCATCTTCACGATTCAGTATATCATACCAACAAAAGTCGATATGGCATTAAACAGAAGAAATAACATTTAAAGAGCCATAAAATGCTTACCAATTTTGAGTTGATTTTTATAGTTAAATATTGCATCTTGTTGTCTGGAGAATATATTGTAGTTTACATCTGTCAACTGTTTTAGTTCGTTCTAAGCTAACATATCTGTTTGTTTTGCTTTTTTTTTTATACCATTTGAAAATGGTATTTGACACTTTACTCAATTTATTATTTGATGAAAGCGTTGAATGGTGGTTTCTCTGCTTTATAGCAGAGAAACCACCATTCAACGCTTTCATCAGGGCAGCCAAAACTTTAACCTAAAAGAAAACTAACAATAGCTAACATTCGCATCATAAATAAAATGGCGTCTTTAATCTGCATGGTTTTTAGTATAATAATGGGTGCTTGTCTAGATTGATGATCTTTTAAAACAACACATTTCAGGTGAAGACATTATATACTCACGTGTCATGTTGAAATTAGTATAAATTCCAAAAATTATGAAAAAATAGTTACAAGTAAAAATAGAATTTATCAAATTTTTTCATATGATTTAATGTGGAAGAGTTGTGCAGCCAATTCAGTAGATTTTAATTCAAGTCAAGTGTTATCAAGGGTGATAACAGTTGACTTAAATTAAAATTAATTTTAAACATAAAATCTCAGAACATAATTGTGGATGATTTTTTTTTGTCAAAAATACATCTAGTACACCTTATACTGGATCATTTTTGGAATGTATACTAATTTTGACATGACATGCAAATACATAATGTTTTCACCTGAAATGCGTTGGTTTAAAAGACCACAAATCTACATAAACATCTAATGTTTTCTCTCTCACTGTCTTTTTTAGAACCCAACTTATCTTCATTTGTCCGTGAATTTATTTTCAGGTTGTGTAAACTCTACATTCGTTCTCTCTCTCTCTCTCTCTCTCTCTCTCTCTCTCTCAAGGATGGTGGCTACTAACATGTGAGCGTGCATGTTTATGCAAAAATAAAGCGGAGGGGAGGTATATCTGTCAGTCTTAATGTGAATTAAAAATAAAAATGGGTGACGTTTCAATATAATTCCTATCTTCTTCAAGAGAAAACAAATGGGCTTTTATCTAGATTTCCTGCTAAATTGACAACTAAAAATCTGTATATGTACTTGTGATAAAACATTCCAAAAATCATGTAAAAGTAGTTTTATTTTTAAATAAGAAAATCAAATTTTATGAGTACCTATCTCTGCTGTCTCACCAACCATTTGGATAAAAAAAAAAAAGCAAAAAACAAAGGTAGATAATTCAGCATTTTTTAATAGATTTATGTTGTAATGCCTATGAATTCCCATTATTTAAAAATAATTTTCTTTATAAAAATAAAACTACTTAATTTACATAATTTTTGGAATATGATATTTTTGTATGTCACATGTACATACATCATGCAGATTTTTATTTTTGGATTTTTTTAATGAGAAATTCTTGAATTCTGAACAAGAATCGAAACTTAACATAAGCTTGTCTTGTCGAATTTTCAAAGTAGATAGCAGTTAAGCTGAAATATCAAAATTTGCTCCTGACTAGCCAATTTTCAATTGTTATTGTTGTATCATGTTATTGGCAATATAACATACTTAGCTACAAAGTTGTTTAAAAAATTACTTAGCCTAGCCTAGACGACATCTGATATAAAACCTTTTTAAATCCCCTAAAATAAAAATCAGCCAAGCTAAATCAAAAAGATAATAGAAGCTATCTACTTTGTAAACAAATAAAAAAATTAAAAACTAAACTCGCGTCAATATATTGGGCAACACCATGTCGGGTCAACTAATTTATTCTAATTGAATTCATGAATTTGTAATGACATTGTTGAATAAATGATATCTTGGCTTTTATGTATCAGAAGCTAAACTATCATGTAAAGAACATTAGTTGTATTTCACATAGGAATTTTTTAAGATGGTCGAAACCTGAATATCTCCAGTAGATATTCAGATGGTCGAAACCTGAATATCTCCAGTAGATATTCAGATGGTCGAAACCTGAATATCTCCAGTAGATATTCAGATGGTCGAAACCTGAATATCTCCAGTAGATATTCAGATGGTCGAAACCTGAATATCTCCAGTAGATATTCAGATGGTCGAAACCTGAATATCTCCAGTAGATATTCAGATGGTCGAAACCTGAATATCTCCAGTAGATATTCAGATGGTCGAAACCTGAATATCTCCAGTAGATATTCAGATGATGGTCGAAACCTGAATATCTTCAGTAGATACAGTATTTAAATAAAATCTATAATTTTTCTTAACAAATTCCATCTCTGCTGTTTGAACCTTGTCAATGTTGAAACAAGCAATACTGAATCATTATACTGACTCTATTTTTCATGATATAGAGAACTTTTTGATTTGGTATATACTATTTAAGAAATATATCCTGAACTACTATTTTTGATAATCTATCACACACATATCCCATGCGTATCACACACATATCCCATGCATATCACACACATATCCCATGCATATCACACACACTTGTGTACGCCTGTTTCATGTAGCAAGGTTTTACATCCTTAGATTTGCTGGATATTTTATGAAAATTTGGAACTGTGTCCAGTGAGAGACCGATGACTGTCCTGGATTTTTTTTTATATATATACTTTTCCAGTGAATCCACGCACATGAAACTTAAATACCTGAAATAGGTACGTAAATAAAAATGTCCATTTGGCTTTTGTCTTTATGGTATTCACGTGTGTGTGTGTGTGCGCGCGCATCTAATTTCAAATTCAATAGCCAACAATGTAAGTAAAGTTAACTGACCTATTGATATTTTCTTTTAATAACTTTATATATTTTTTATTTGTGATCTTTAAAAATGGAAAGACATTTTGTAAGAATATTTATGTTTGTTTCACTCGATTTCCAATATTCTTCATTGATTTACCTCCACTTTAACATTCACTCACATTCATCAGCACATCGAAACCTTACGTCCTCACAATTTTTTTTTTTTTTTAAGCACTTTGTGTTGAGATAGGTGAATGAGAATGATGCCATTGTCGTCTCCAAATACTTAGGAGACCATAAGTTGAAACGCATGGATACATATGATAGACTCTAGCAGATTATGGAATCCCTTCATATCTGTTGTTTATTTACACACAAATACCCCTTGGAAGTGTGTGTGTGTGTGTGTGTGTGTGTGTGTGTGTGTGTTATACCATTGAAATATGAGCTGATGTGATTGTGTGTCCGGTCCACTTTATAGTATCACAATTGTAAGGAGTAGATTAAGTTCAGAGCGAATTTCTGCCATTACTAACCAGCAGAGTATAACCACTGTTGACCAAAGGAAGAATCTATCGGATATGTGTGTATGCAACGTAATGTTTGGAAGTAAAACCTGCTAGAGAGAAATGATATGAGAATGATACAATGGATGAGTAATGTCTTAAAGACAAGCTTAGATTTGATGATCTTGGAGCAAGATTAAATCAGGACAGTATAAGGAGATGTGCAAAGAGGAGACTTTGTTGGTTTGGTCGTATTGAAAGAATGGATGAGAGTGCTTTGATTATTAGATGTAAAATTGCTGAGATGGTAGGGGAAAGCCCAATGGAAATGAGGGAAGAAATAAGGATGGCAAGAGGGATAAATAAAAAGCTGGCCAGAGGGTTAGGGTCAGTTTGGAAGTGAATTTCTCAAAGCTGTCCAACACATGTGAGCATGTATCCTGAACATTAAGCCGAATCTGATTATCCAACATTGTTTCCAGTCATCGAATAGTCACACAATGCGCATTTATCGATAGTGTGGTTGGAGTTGCACAATTCTTGCTTTATTATAGATTTACCACATAAGTACTCTTGCAGCGAATATCCATTGTTTCTATTAACTAAAAAACTATCAACACTAAACTTGTATCAAATCTTTGTGAAAAAGAAGAAATTAAAAATAAAATAAGTTGTCATTTCTTGCATCAAATCCATAAAGTGCATGGATACCACTGCCACGAAAGTGTGTGAAAGACTTTGAGTGCATACGAAATGACTTGTCTGCTTCCAACATGACTGTTATTGACCCTATGGATTGGACCATATGGAGAGCAGGGGTGAGATGGTGTCTGATATTTCCCCACCTTAGAATCTGGGACAATCGCACCACTATAAATCCTAAAACTGGATGATGAGTCATTATTTATGAGATTAGTGTTACCAATTGGGGAGGGGGTGTTTGAAACCACTTTTTGATTCAAACATTTTTTTTTTTCTGAAGAATATGTAAATTGTTGATGAAAAACATTTTGTAAACTTAAATGAAAATCAGAAATATTAGATCACAATAGCCAAATGTCATTTTTTTTTTTTTTTAGTATCAACTACAAACTTTGTTTGCAATCCCATGAGCCTCTACTTATTAAATGTGTATTTATTTTTTACTCCAAAGCTTATTTCATTTAAGCATCTAAATACTCAATTATATTATTTTCTTTTTCTAGTAAAAAGAATGTTTAACTTTTGAAATTAATAACAAGTGATATTTGACACGTGTGTCTTTTGTCTGGAATCCCAATATATTTTTTATATCCCCCTCCCCTTTATTTAATTTATTTCTTGTCTCCAGCTTAAAAGATTAACCAAAGAGTATTTAAAACGGCTGATTTAACCCAAAGAATATATTTTTACTGGATTCTTTAAAATTCCTTTTTTGGAAAGTGGAATAGTTAACTTTCATCTTTTTAATTATCAGCTCAAAAAATGTAAAAAATTGTTTTTTAACAAGTAAATTCTCCAATTGTCATAAATGCTTACAATCTCAATGTATTTTGATACTGAATAGTTTTTTTTTCATTTTAAATTTAATTGATTATATATCAATTATATATTATATATCAATTATATATCAATTATATAGGCTAGTGTGCAGAGTTGGCCCTCCATGACATGATGTCCTTAACCCTTATGCACTATATGATGCATCTGAAAGCACTTTGTGCAGCCACAGTTTAAAGTTAGCCTCCAAATGACCATTTGATGACAACTTCACTGGTTTGGGCATGCATCAGCTTATCAAGTGAAAATTGATTTGTAACATACTCTCTACTCTGAACACCCAGAGAGCTTAGCACCTAGGAAACAAGGATATTCACCTTGGGAAGGCAGGATGAAGTTTCAAGAGAATATCAAATTCACATGCAATAACTGGTTGTATGTATATTCTAGTCAGGTGAGATGACATACAACACTAAGTATTCCCAAATGGTCACCCATCTGGTACTGACCAAGCTCAACACCACTTAGGTGAGCTGATGAGAACTGATATGTCAGTGTGATTATGCTTGTGTACAGTCATGTGTAACAAAAATTATGTCCGTTTTATCAAAATGTGCATTGAATTCTGAGTTTTGATTATTGGAATACTTATGGCAAAAATTAGATGTAAAAGATAACATCTTCAGAATTTTTTTTTTTTAATTGATCTGATTTTTTTCTGCTTAGAATCTTGATGGGAAGTTATATTTCTACAGAAAAAAAATCCAATTGATATTTAATACAATTTCTGATCGTATATATCTACTTGGATGGATCCAGTATTAGAGCTCAATCTCCAGTCAGTTCCTTTAACCTTTAAAATATCTCTTTTAAAATGCTTTTCTTTTTTAAAGTCAACTGGTATTCTGATTTGAAAATCAGAACTTCCATCTTTTGAAGACATTCCCTTTATTTGTTTATTTTTTTTATTTTTTAATAATTTATCCTTGATCTCATCTCCCGCAACTGTCCCTTGGCCGTCCTGGGTACCGTGTTTTTGCAGAGAAACTCTTCTTCCTGACTGTTAAAACACTCTATCTCTATTCCCATTTTCTCCAATTTTTTTTTTAATCTATTTTTTTTTTCTTTACTGATTTAAGGAAGTTGTCATTGATTCGAGTCATAACATCAACTTCTGCAACTTTGTTCCTGAACTAAACATTCCAAATGTCTTTAGTGAAAAGATCAAAACAAAAATACCAAAAATGAAAATCAACCTTGAAGTCCTGCAGTTCTTTTAAAGGGAGGTAACCCACTTTCCGAAGGGAGATAACCCTGTGAAACTGAGCTTTCAAACCAGAAGATACAAATTTAAATCAAGAAAAATTCTTGAAAATCTCGGAAACAATGCTAAAGAAATGTTTAATTAAAAAAAAAAAAGCGTAGATTTACAATTTTCCTTTCCACATATTATCTATTTACATGTGACACTATTGCTCTTTTTAGATCTGTTTTATTCCCTCCCTTTATCTGTCTTACTCCCTCTCTCTCTGTCTCTCTTTCTCTCTCTCTCTCTCTCTCTCTGTATATATATATATATATATATATATATATATATAAAATGTCTTGTATCTCTCTCTGTCTGACTCTTGCTCTCTTTCTATGTCTTGCATATATGTATTTATATATCTATCACACCACACACACACACACACACACATATATATATATATATATATATATATATATATATATATATAAAATCTAGGAAATCTGTTTCTGCTGAATAATTCACTCAGGGAACCACTATTGTATCTTTCTCAATGCTTTAATTCTCTCAGGCAACTGTATCATTTAACCTATGTGATTGTCTCACTCCGTCCGTTAGTATATATATATATATATATATATATATATAATGTTTTCTGGCTCGTCTTAAATTGTTTTCAACTCTTTGACTATGATTCTTTAAAACTATTTTTTCGTGTATTTAAAAAAAAAAATTGCTTCTCATTTGCTTCTATTCTCGATATATTGTTTAATCGTAGCGGCTTGAACTCTATGCTCTGTTAAACTAAAATCGTTTAAATTCACAAAGATTTACGTGAAAAGGCATTTATAGTTTTATAATGACAAACCTTTGTCAACTTAGCTCCATTGCAACATTCGTTCTCAAAGTTTTTTAGTGATAGCATGTCATTCAATTTGGTACTTTGCTGCTTCTGTGTGTATAGCTTGGCGGGGATGTGGTTGATATGATGCATCTTCCCATAATATTAATCTTTCAGAAATCTCAATTTGATTACAATTGTGGACCAACATAAGAACTTTTTGTTTTTTAAAAATTGTAATTTAAAAAACAAAACAAAACAAAAAAATTATGTACTTATCATATTCTAAATTCTGTGCTCACCAGCTAGTGTCTGGTGAGCACAGATCATGAGTAATAGCCAAACAAATGTGAAAACTGTTTTTTGCCCTCACTGATGTGTTTTTTATAAGTTAGGAATGTGTGTTTTGGTAGAATATGTGAACACGTGAAATAAATTAGCAGGAGAATACTTTAATATTCTTGCATATCAAGCAAAAGTATCTATTATTAAAATTCTGATCAATAATTAGGGAAAATTATTGATTAGAATTTTAATATAAATCAGTTTTTCCACATATTTCTGATTCTCCATTGGTATGGATACATTTTACATCTTTCAAATCGAGAACAGGTGAGATAAGTCATTAAATGAATCTGTGCTAAAGGCGAATCGTTAAAACTGATTTATATTTTTAATTAAAATTCTACTCCATAATTTTCCGGAATTTTTTTGATATCTGTTTTTATCTGATGTATATCGGTGTTTTCCTGGTAATTTTTAACTGCGATATTTCATGTGAATATTTATATGCTCCATGTCTGATTTTGTCATTACTATTGGTTTCTCAGATTCTTTTTAGAACTTGATATTCACAGGAGTGACCACCGAAAGGTTATCATCCTTAGTGAAAGTTTTGGGACTCTAGACAAGACTCTTATGGCTAATTTGTCAGTCTGTGCCAATATCGATATGACCACCTCTAGGTTTCACTATGTTCTGTTAATCATAAGACCCTATTTTTGCAACCCAACTTAAAGGTTGGAAGGATAGCCCTGAGCTGTTTGTTCCTTCTGCATCAAAATGTGATACAAGGCCGGAAGGTGGAGACAACCAGCTCCCCTAATGGGGATATTTTGATAATTAATTGACATCAAATCCACCTCCACTCTGAAACGTAATGCTTTGGAAAGGTACAAATCTTAGGACAGAGATGAACTATGATGTCCTTCAGTTAAACTGTTTTTGTTTCTTTGCTTTTTAAATGTAAAGAATTATTATTCTGTGATTCTTATTAGGGTAGTTATCCTTCCTCTTACTGCCACCATCTACTTCCACAATATGCCTACTCTCTCAAAACAATGTTCTTGTGATTATCATTTTCCCTCTGTACAACCTCCTCTTACTGCCATCATGTTGAAATTACAGGGATCCCCCCATTCTTTCCTCACACTATTATCAATATCTACTCTTACTACTATTTTGAAAACATGATTATAATTCTCATTCTCCCTCCTCTTACTGCCACCATCTATGACATGCTGAAATGTGGGCCTCCTTCCTTTTCCTCCCACTACTGTTGATATGACTACTCCTACTACTGCTTATATTTTACTCTGACTCCATTTTTCCCATTCATTTAAAGAAAAAAACAGCTTGATACACTTGGTGGCTTATGACCTCTCAACCACTCATATAGTATAATTTGGTAACTTTTTTTACCCTGTCTCATATTATAAATTCTTAAATTTTTATAGATTAGCTTTAGTTTATTTTAAGTTGGAAATTATTTTACTATTATCAGAAAATTTGTATAAAATATTTGATATAGATATGATTATAAAATGTACTATTTAATCTTTAAATTAATTCAATCTTACAAGTTGCATTCATAATTCATAATATGAGACAGTAAAAACTTATTTTTTGCTGATAACAATGCTGCTGCTACTACTACTACTACTACTGTGTGCTCGGAGATATCTAACTTTAAAATTAAAACTTCTGTATTTTATTTGTTGCAATGGCTTTCCAAATAATTTGTAAAGCAAAGATTTTTGATGAGCCAAAATCTCTCCTTTTTATATTCAAATTCACTAACATTTGGTTCAATTGTTGGATAAAAATCAACCAATGAAATCCACAAAAAAAAAAAAAAACACTTTGCACATTTCATTTGGTATTCTATATTTTGGATAAAATTGATTGTTGGTTTTGAATTGTATTTTTTTATAAATTTATGTGGAAATTATAATTGACTATTTTAAGAGCCTATCAACCATGTGCACACGTGTCTGGAAGTGACCCTTTACTGAGAGGGTTGACAGTACAGGGAGAGATGTTTGCAGAACAGGACTGTTAGTATGAAAAAATTGAGTTCTTTCGTTATATGTAGAATAGAAATCGATGAGTTGACAGAAGTCCAAGGAAAACATAGGAAGATGTAATAAGGATGAACTTGAAAGAATTATAAAGCTAAATATAGATTAATTTGGAATTAACTCAAATTTATAAGCTTTAAAATCTTATGCCTTAAAATATTTTATTTCAGGACAAAAATACAATTTGCAACAATTATTTTTATCCAATTTTTTTTTTTTTTTTTTCTATAATTGAATCTACCATTCTCATCTGTTCTTTCCCCCTTTTTATCCGATCGTGTTTGCCATTAGTCAATAGTTTCAAATGAGATGCCATTCACCAAACTAATACTAACGCTAAAGTCGGAAAGAAAAAACAAACAAGCTTTAATTTGATTTTACATTTTTTATTTTTATTTCTAAACCAAGAATTTTTTTTTTTTTTTTGGAGTTTATTAACTTATAAGTTTGCTAATTATTTCTATTAACTGCAAAACTTATTTTTGAAATTCTTTTAATGGTATAGCTTTCTGAAAACTTTAATGAAAATTTTTTAAAAATTGAAACGATTTTTGATTGCCAAATGAAAGCGACACTGAAAAATGTGTACAATTCTGTAATGGGGTAATTTTCAAAAAGATAATGCTTTAAATTTACACAACTTAATTTTGTATTTTCGATCAGTTTTAAATGCAAGCAACTTCATTCGGTTTTAATATTTAGTGAGAAAATGTAAAAAAAAAAACAACGTCCTTAATTTAGAACAAATGCTTTTATTCTCCAAATAAAGCATTTCATGTTCGCTGTTGAAAATTTTTATTTTCCTAAAATTAATATTTTCTTAACATAAACAAGTGAGTTAAAGGGGGGGGGTATATGTCTTCATTGCAAAAATCATCAATTCTTAGAATCTGGATGCTTTTTGATATTTTTAATTTTTTTAAATTTTAAATTTTACTTGTTTTATGCTAACATTTTCTTTGTATCTATTAAACTACGGAAGCATTAAATGTACACTATTTTGATGTTTGACATGATTCATTGGATCTTATTTCTGATGCCTTATTCATCAAAAAAGTCCAAATTGTGACTCTTAACTGCTACCATCGTTTAATAAACAAGAAACTATAATTAAACTTTGTTCATTCCATTCAGCATTTTCAATCATTTCATAGTATTCATCATTTAACTGACAATCCATTCATTTCATTAAGTCTTATCCTTGAATTGCTTTTTGCCTTTTTGTGCATCATTAAAAACGATGTTCACAATGTTATGAAATAAAAATTTCAAATCTAAAAAATGCAAAAATTTTGAAAATGCATCAAAATTCTAAGATACAACTATCAATTTATTAAAAGTGTAAAAAAAAAAAATCCTATAACCTTTTCTTCCTAATGGTTTGATTCATTGTCAATCATTGGTATTTGTAATGTTGAAACTTATTTTATCTTTATAGCGATTACTAAAAATGAACTAACAGTTTTGTCTAAATATTGTATTAATTGCTAAACATTAATTAGACAGAATTAATTTCTAATAAAATTCTACTAATTTTAGTTTGTAATTAATTTTATTTAATTTTACTTTTTTTTTTAATTGCGTTTGTTTGAAACCAAAAAAAAAATATTTTTATGATTTCATTAAAAAAAACTTCAAAAATGTTAATCTTGTAAATATAAAAATATTTTTCTCAAATAAAGCTTTTTTCTTATTTGATATTTTTTACTTTTTATTTAAAAACTTGAAATTTAAGAATCCAACATTTTATCATATTTTTTTTTTTTTTTAATTCTGGCGTTTTTCATAGCTGACCTTCTAGATAAGTTAGGTTCTATTTAGGGTATAAAGTTCTGTGTTTATCGGCATTGACTAAGATGCAGTAAAGCATTTTAGTTTCTAAAAGTTTTTTGGCTTGTGCATTTTTAAGCTATACACAAAAAGAAATTAAAAATTTTTTCCTATACATTTGCAAATATCAAGTCGCATATAAGCCAAAACACATACAAAAAAAAATAAATAAATAAATAAGTGAAAGGTAGATAACTCCTATCAATAATCAGTTAAAATATGAGTTGTCTTCCTTGCATTGAATTATGCTGAGAAATAGACATTGTTATAAATAGTGAAATTGTGACTTGACATTTGCTGCCAAAAAGAAAGATGGCTTCCCATGATAAATATTCCTAGAACGAAGAATTACATTAGCAAAGAAATTAAATCGAATTTGAATTTTTTCTATTATAATCTGTGTATGAATTTATTTGATTTTCTACAATCTAATAATAACCATGCTCACACAGTATCAACTTTCATATACACAATAAAAAAAACGAGATTGATCAGTAAAGATGTTGACTGCTGATTAAAACTTTTTGATTTACCTATTTTAAAATATTTCAAAATCAAATGGTAGCCCTATTCAATAAAGATTACAATTTTAAATTAATTTTTAAAAACTGACATTCGTTTTATTGCTCTGAAGAACAATTATTTTTTGCACTACAAATGAGTTATATTTATTTACTTTGTTAAAATTTTTAATAAATTTGTTTTATTGATTTAACATTTACCTGGAAATCACAATTATTTTTACAGAAGTCATTTTCGAACGTAATACTAGTAAATTGTACAAAAAAGTACAGTGGAATTTCTATGCGATCCTGTTAATTCATGTAAGAATCAATGTAAACTATTAACACAAGAATTCCTGCAAAGATTTTCTATAATTTTATAAAAATGGAGATTTCTGACCTGCTGTATTAAGCTGCTCTTATTGCTAAGGTTTGTACGAAACAATGTATTGAGTCTTCAGGATGGGATATCTGTATAATAAGGCAATTTTGTGTTCGTACAATCATTATTACCTTCCACCCCTTCTAAAAAGATGGGATAACCCAATCGCCAAAGTAATTTTTCAAAATTTTTGTGTAGTTTGGAATATGAAACTAAAATACATTTTCTTAGCGTTTGGACGAGGATCAAAGTATAGTATCTATTTAGTTTGGTCTTTTACCAGCCAAGTTTTTCCCCACTTTACGACATTGAAATGTTTTTATTTCCATAAAATAATACCACAAAGTGAAAAGTGAGATTTCCACAGAATTTGAACCTTTACTTCAGAAGAGGAACTGCGTAATAGTTAGGTTTGGTGGGTTAGACTCTTCAACTAATGAGCAATATTTGTACAATTTTGGTTTCTTCTAGATGTATGGCTAGTTGGTCAAAAGGTCAATGTTAGTGCGATACACGTTCGAATCAGGTTTATTCAAACAAGCTAACCAATTACTTTAGGTAAACAAACATGAATTCAGCTTTAGTAGAATAACAATAAAATATATTATATATATATATATATATATATTTTAGTGTTTACTCCAACAGTGCTCAATACACAAGTAGAGCTATGTAGTATAAAAAATACTTATAGTAAGTTTGAAACAAGAAACATTTGCATTTCCTGAAAGAAATCGTCAAACTGCAGGGATTTACTTTCTATAAGCACAGAAGCAAACAGTGTTCACAAACAGTTCATTAATTTTATTGCCCCCCCCCCCTACTCATTTTCATCATTTGATCCCAATCTTCATCACTCAGTAAATTTTCTCTTACTTTGTGTTTTATTTTCATTTTATTTTTTTATTTTTCAGTAAGGTGAACAATTTTTCCCCCCATTTAAAAAAAAAAAAAAAAAAAAATATATATATATATAACAATGAAAATTAAAAGAAAACATTACCATAGCTAAGAGGGTGGAGTGGTGGGATTTGACTGCAGTGCTTACAATCAGATCATGAAACTGACCAGAGATATAAAATAAATAAAAATAATACTTACATGACGGAAATATACTTTTCTTTTTATTTTTATTACTACTATTAGTACTACTACTTACTAGGAGTTTTTACACAGTCCATTAAAAATTTATCTCGGAGAACAACCTGTAGTGTTCCCTGGGGTTTGAGTGACAAGTCTCCCTAGATTTCCAGTACTCTTCACTTGTTTCAATAACTTTTGCAAGTTTGTGTTATCACAAGTCATCTACCATTGATTTTTTTGTTGGTAGCACCCATTGGTCTTCACTGGAATTTGGGTGACAATAAGCCTCTCTAAGGTCCCAGTTCTTTCGCACTCCTCCAGTGGAAGTCTGGCGACGGTCCTCATTTATTTGGTGTGATATTGGTTGATTTTTTTTTTTTTTTTATGGTATTATTGTTAACAACAAAATCTGCTGTAAGACAGTTCTGATTGACTTAGATGAAAGGATATTGATTATTTTTCCACTCTCATGAATGAGACAATCATTCAGTGGATCGGCGATTTGATGCTAATTAAATTTACCTTCAAATTGACCTATAATATAGCTCCTCTGAAACTCAAACAATTCTAATGCTTTTTTGGCTCGTGTGAATGTATTAGTATAAAGTATTGATACTTCAATCTTATTCTGCTGCTTGTGTGGTTCTGAATGCTGGAAGAAAAAAAAATTAAACATAATTTATGTTTCCGATTTTTGAGATGAGGATTTGGATAAGGCAGAAGAGAACTGTTACACAATTGATTAAAACAATACAGAATATTCTTCACTTATTTTGTGTCTATGTAGAACTTTTTTGCTTTCAGCTTTATTATTGTACCATTTTAAAATTAAGTTTGTCATTTTTTTTAATCAAGTTTTGCGATACTTGAGTGTCTAGAACCGCGTTTGTTAAGTTTTAGACTCTATAATCAGGAAATTTTTTTCAAATGATAAAATTTGGTATTCCGTATGTATAAAAATATGTGTCTATGCACAGTCATCATCTATGGCAACAGTTGACCACTTTATTGTCTCAGGGGGAGTGCACAGATCTGATGTTTTCCTCATTCTTGGGCGTTGATTGCAATTTAAAATACATTTAACTAAACTAAAAGATATCAATTCCTTTAACAGTTGCTTCTAGACGATCTTTGAGAAAGGAGTCATCATAGCACTTCTTACTTTTAATCGTCGCTGCTGCAACTGAAATCTTACTTCAAATCTTTTCTATGTTACATGATCAAACCAACTAACCTGCTTTCCATGAGGCCATAGCTTATGCCAGGAGTCGGCACTTAATCCAACTCTTGAGTGAATTTTGTTTAACCCGCCATCTTACTCAGGGCATAATGTAAGTTGGTTTTCTTTCTTTTGTTTTTTTTTTTTAATATTCCTGTAGTAAAATAAGCGGCTTCAACCGTATATAAAATTATTTGCATATTTAGTAGCATTGTTGTCCTCTATAACAGCGCAGTCGAAAGTGTTTTGTGTGCGAAGCTTTTGGCCCTCACACTCTAAAAGAATGCAGAGTTCTGACTTATGCACAAAGTAATATCTGTTCGGAGTGTAAACATTTACTTTTCTATCATCAGTCAGCGAATAAATCCTTCTGGACTGAGGCAATTAAAAATTTTTGCCTCAATCTGAAGTGCCCCTTTGAGGAGCTGGATTTTGTCCGCACTAAAAATCAACCTTGTCTTGTAGGGAGGCAAAATACATATGGACAGTAAATCATCAAAGAATTGTCAAAAGTTTTGACACTGTTATTGCAATGTATGATACAGAAGCTAAAAAATTAGGATGCTACAATTTTTTAATTTTTTTTTTTAAAACTTTTTGTACTTGTCTTGTGTTTAGCCATTCATCCCTCTATCTCTCCTGACCGAATTTCAACCTAGCGTTTGTTTTATTTTTGGTCCCCCGATTTATCGGAGAGGGACCTATGTTTTTTAGTCTGTTTTACTTTCCCTATCTTCCACAAGGTTGGAAGGTAGAGAAAATAAACTCTCCTACTTTAACACTTTGATTAGCTTTCAAAATAGCTGTCGACATTCCCCAGTAATGGCATCTCAGACGATTGGCAACCTGAAAGTTAATGCCTGGCAAGGCGCAAATCCTAGGACAGAGTTGCTTTACTTCTGATTCTGTCTTTCTTTTTCCTATTCTTGTTCTATCGGATCTTCCGGTTACTCTTTGACTTCCCTTCCATCTTATTCCTTGTCCGATTCTTGATTTAGCTTTTAGTCTGTTTCCCCTCTTTTTCTTGTACATTTTCTTTTTCCTTTTGAGTAAATTGAATGAAACTATGATGCAAGTCCAGAATTCAACCTAATTTAAAAAAAAATACAGAAAAATTTCAGATGTGCGTAGCCATTACAGAACGAAAATGTTAGATTCCATAAATCACATAAATTGATCAGTTTTTTTGGGGGGAGGGGGTAACTAAGAAAATAAAATTTTATGAGGAAACGAGAATGGTGAGTTTTTATCTGCCATTTTTTTTTTTATCATTCCTCCTCCTTTTCCTCACTGCAGGCCTTCCAAGGGAGACAACTCAATTCAAATTACCGAGACTTTAAAATCAGTATATTGTAGCCATTATAAGACTATTAATCATTATTCTTTTATAAATAAAACTACTTGATAAATTTATGATTTTTGGAATATGACATTTTCGTTCCATGACCAGTATTTTTCTTAATTAGGCTGGACAAGAAGCGAAACTGTTTTCTGTGGCATCAAAAGTAATCACCATTTTTTTCATACTCCTTTCATTAACAATGAAATCCTCAAAAGATTGAAGCCATTTTTCTAGTCAAACGTTTTCTGTTAAAATTGTGTTGAGATTTTCTTCATTACAATGCGTTCATTTCTCTTTCATGCTGCATTTCAACGTAAGATTTTTGTCAAATTTTCATCCGTATTGCATATTTGTCTTTTCAGGGGAAAAATTTAAAAAAAAAATATGGTTGAAAGCTCAAAAGATCAAGGGATTATCTCCCCCACCCCCGACATCTACAATCATCTTCCTTCACATTCTCGAAATGCCATTTTGTCCAAAATGTCTACAAAAATTTATTTCATTTGATTTTTCTTTACAGAAAACAAAAATCTAAATAATATAAAGATTATTTTTGAGATGAGGACTGATACTGTGTATTATTAAGACTACTACTCTCATCTTCCCAAAGTTTCAGGTGATGTAACCCCTGGTCTTCATGTGCAGCATTTTGAATTGACCCCTTTATTTCCACGGGGGTAGATTGTTCACATTCTGTCAACCTGACACACTCCTAATATTAATTTTGTTATTCTGAGTTAATATCACCTGTAGTAAAGATTGCACCCTCAACCTTCCAGGAGATTGACACATAGAACTGATTGTTAAACAATGCTTCAAAGAAAATAATAATTCTAGTAAATAAAGTGGTCAACCAGTCGAGGGCGACTAAAAGGCTTCCTTTTTATTAGCTAATACACTTAGGTGTAGGGGAGGGTTCCACTTCTTTCCCAGAATTACTCTTGATTCTCACCTGTAGCAAGAGAGCATACAGAGCCATTTTTTTCATCATTAGTGTGACTCTACTGAGGATTGAACTCTGGTCTCTCTGTCCATTAGCAAAAACTCTTACCATTATGACAAATAGGTTAATTTTATAGTATTATTACTCTAAAACTAACTACAATTTAATTGTGATATGAATTTAAAGAAGATTAAGTTTAAACCCAAATTCCTACAAGAATTGTCCACATGAGTCCATGGGATAACAGTTGATTAATAATCAATTCTAAATGAGTCTTCTGGAGGTTGAAGATTCAATCCTTACTGTAGGCGATAACAAAGAATAACACTTATAGCAGAGAGGGAGAAAATAACTAAATGCCAAGGTTTTATGTACAGCAGGAAAAGAAATTGGAATCTTAGATCTCCATCATTCCAATAAGAATACCCGAAGAGAATTTAAAAAATTACTTGGCGAATATAACCGGTGAACCAAGCAAGAATCTTAAAAGGATCTCTGGGTTGGTGTCTCTGAAATAGCAGGTGGATGTCTGGCATCTCCAGCAAAAACAAAAAGATAAGAAAATTGAAAACAAAATTAACGAGTGAGTCTTTTGGAGGTTGAAGGTTCAATTCTTACTACAAACGATAACTAAAAAAAAAAAAAAAAAAAAAATGAATACATCTTACCCCTCCTGCTTTATTAAAGAGTTTGGTTCCAAATTTTTGCACAAGTTACATTTGATTAGGTTTCCAAGTTTGACATTCCTAGAGGCAATCGGAGGTTACATCAGCTGGAATATGATAAAGATAAGTGGTTAACAACATGAACTGAAAACCTGGATGTGCCAGTTTGTTTCACAAAAACACTTTCCTTAAACCCACACTTGACCTCGTCTAATCTGGAGAGTTAAATAAAGTAACCAAGATGAGAAAAGTTATCAAAATGATAGAATCCTCTTCTTTATATCTCATTTTCTCGCCCCCCCCCTTTTATTTTTATTTTTTTTCTTGCTTGGTATGCAATTCTTACTGAACATTTTCCTGGCCTTGTGCCAGATATGTTTTAAAATCCACATTTTTTTTTCATCATCATTCCTACTCCTTTTCCTCACTGCAGGCCTTCCAAGGGAGGTAAGCCACAGAAACCTCCACCCGTGTCGGCAGTACAAAGTTTCTCCTTGCTGCAATACTGTCTGCACTGATCATTCAATCACTTAATTTATGTTAAACCAAAAAAAAAAATCAACTGTAATTTATTTATCACTTATTACATTGCCATAAACTTCATGCATTCTTTTCAAATAAAAATGGTTTATATGAAAAATGACAAATTGTTTTTTGTTTTACTTTACATTATTTTGAAACTTTTCTTATGTGATACTATTGACATTCCATTTTCCTCTCCCCCAAAAATGTATTAAGGATTTAAAAAAAAAAAAAAAAAAAAATTATCGGCAGAACAAAGCTGTAAGAAGTTGTTCACTAAGATGCAAAAAAGCTGAAATGCGATTGGTAACCAAGATGTGGCAGACAAAAGACTGACATCGGTCAAAATATTTTAGAGTTAGTTTTAGAAGTGGCAATTAGTTTTGCAACAGTTTATGACCGGGACAATTTACGAACAGTTTTGACTTTGATGATTAAGGACAGTTTTGAGTTTGACACAGTTTAAGGTTAAAAGTAGATCAAAATGTAGCATTCAAAGGGTTGATGGTGTCATACATGTATCCAGAGTCCAACTAATATTTACAGAAAATGTTGAAGTTTATGCTTTTTGTGTTTGTTTTATTTTTTGATACTTGTAAACCAATGGATGCTCTACAGTTGCAAATGTGAGAGACGATGACAAGACATGCCCAGAATAGAACAAGGATATGAAAACCAATGAAACGACTTTGGGGGTCAGTATTTGTCGAAGGGTGGAGGGCACATGGTTTTATCATGCATAGATTAAAACTTTTTTCACAAGAAAAAGCCCAAAACATGTGAACATTTCAACTAAGATTAAATTATCCACCTTCTTAAGCTGTATGCCATTTTAGGACACAGACGCTACTCGACTCCAGCAGGTTCTACATACTTTCTCCAAATATATTGGAATGAAGTTCGGCTTCGACAAATGTGTCAAGTGCTCCCTCAAAGCTGGGAAGCAGATTTGTGAAAAACACGTCACTTAATGAAGAAAATGAGATGTAAATGTGATAACGTTATCCTGTTTTACAATGATCACAACCCCAACGTTGTGTGCTATGGTCTTTTTCTCTTTCATCTTCTGGCTATGTTATTGTCTCTTTGATTAGCGGCTGCTGAGAAGTATAAAAATAAAATAACGCAACAAAATACAAACTCTTACACATTCTGCAAATATCAGCTGCATCCTGTGTGTGTGACACCATCGATCGTCTACACGCTTGTGTCCACATCTGTTCTCAAGGCCATGTTGGCCGGTTCATGGTAGCTCATCTCAATCTAAAGTTCTCTCGATCTGCTCCAAGCTGCAACCTGTTAAAGTTGGAGTCACAAAACTTGGTGGCTTTTTCTATATATTTAGTGTCTCTAGTGGATATTCAATCTGATGTCGAGTCAACAGTAACACGTTTATCCTACATTGTAGGAAATATTAAGTGAACTAACGCTAGTAGGAAAACATCTTTTGTGTGACAGATCTGTTCAACTTACATTGAAAGAAAGATGGCATTTATGAAAAAGCCACCTATATTGCGGAGTGAAGAAGTGTACACAGATATATATTTGGGGTGTACCAATTAATCGGCAGGTACTCAGCTGATTAATCAGACAATTTTTTTTCTTTTCTATTAAATTTAAACCATTTCAGCGCTGCCAAGTAACTCATCAGATAGTTTTAATATAGTAACTGCTAATTTAACTTAACATTTGTTAAGTGTCTGGCCACTAGTATGACTTTTTGCATTTATTAAATATAATATATAATTACAAAGTACAATTTCTAATTCTTAAATGAATATAATTAAACAATTAGATAAGAAAAAAAATTATAAACCAACTACAAAGTACAAATTGTAATTCTTTAAGCTGAAGTTCTGCATCTGCTGCTGCTCTACTTCCTCTTCTATTCTTGCTGCCTGCCTCATCTGCTCTCAGTCTTCTCAGTATTTAAAGTTGAATACTTTAAGTTGTAATGTAGAAACAGAGCTTCTCCATTTTCAGAACACAGCCTGTTCCTCATAGGTTCATACATATTATGAGCCTCTCACTCTCTACAAACCCAAGCATTATTATCGCTTCTTTCAATATGTCTAAACCAACAAAGTCTCCTGTTTTACACATCTCTCTATATGGTCTTGATTTAATCTTCCTGTCTGTAAACTTACATTACACATACATGCGATGCAGGTTATCAACTCTCACTAACCAGTTGCATTTCCATACATCTTCGCACTGCATACACATAGACTCTTGGCTTGGTCAACAATGTTAACACTGTTAGTGATAGCAGGAGTTTCCTGAACTTAATCCAGCCATTCATAATTCTTGCACCTGCTCCAGCCTGTATTCCAAATGGTATCACCAAGGTAAAAAAAACAAAAACTTCAACAACTTTACAGGTACTACAAAAAATTTAATTTCATCTGACTGCCTTTCTACAAACATAGCATGGGGAATTTTTTTTTAAGCTTTCCAACATTACAATTGATCATCACTTAAGTTTTAGTAATGTCCACTCTCAGACTTTTTACTTTCAATATATCTCTTAACAAGTTTCAAATCTAATAGGTCCTGCACCATCAGCCAAGCTCCAACCTCTGTCCCATTGCTGTATCCCTGCATTTGTTTTACAAATGCTTTAATTGGAATGAACTGATGAACTTCTAGCAATTGTGCTCTCTTGATGTACATTCTCTTGCCTAACCAGATAAACAGCAAAATTCCATCCCTTCACTGTTGAGGTCTCTAGATACTGGAAATTTCTTCCCTCGGACTGCTAACATTTAGAATTCCCTCCTTGTTTCCTGCTTCCCTAATGTGAAGACATCTTGCTGCTTAACTCCCCACAGTTCCCTATTAGACATGATTCCAAATAGTAGGCCCTTACATCCACGTTACAATATGCCTGGTTTGGAGCAACAACAAAAAACTTCCATTTCACAACAAAAATCAACGAACAAAAAAAACTTTTGAAGACGAACGTGCAGGTCTTGCAACACTTGCTAAAAAAAAATTGGAAAACAAGAAAAATTGGTTTGAATGAAATTTGTTTTATCAAATGAGAAATTCGATACAAACTGAAGTGGAAGAATCCATAGTTTCGCTGTCCAAAAATACTTTCTCCAGAAGTTCTCATCCATCTCCATTGTCTTGCACATAACAAACACACACACTGTTTATCCTCTCATGTTTTCAACAATATTAGTTTGATCGTTTATCTTGATTCCTCCTGAATGAGAATGTAACTGAATGAAAATTATATATTTCTTTGCATCATTGTTTTATCACTGCCATTTTGTGTATCCGTGATTCTCTAGTGGCTTTTGAACATCTGTTTAACCACGGCAGATAAACTACCCATGCATGAAAAATACAAGGAAACTTTGCAGAGCTTTCTTTGGAGAGAATTTACTTATGGAGAGGGAGACTAAGATTATCTTCTGATTGTTCACTTTAATTTACTTCCTAACGATTCTGTTGATGAACAAATGTTCTCCTTAGATTATACTACATTATTGACCGTGCCGCATCAGCTTCCAGAACAGATTGATTTTAAAACACTTTGCTCCTCTTGCTCAAAAACATGTCATCTCATGTCATGATTGTTCAATTATTTTTTGTCTAGTGACTCAAAATCACATCATCTGTTTTTGGGGACATTTCCATTTGCGTAGCTTATCCCAATATGGACTTAAAATTCATACTCGCTAACTTAATTGCCTCTTACATAGGGCCCATCATATGTAATACAAGTACCACAAACATTTCACCTGATTCTCTTTCTACAAATCAGGCATGAGGAATTTTTTCTTTTGGGGAACTTTCCAACACTACAACTGATCATTACTTTGGTTTTGGTAACATCGACTTACCTTCTATACAATTTCTCTCTTCACAAGTAGGCCTTTTATTGCTGCACAATTATGAAATCCTTAGACAATACAGACAATAGAAACTTCTGCTGATGAACATGCCTTGCATCCATTTAAAAAAGATAATAAAAACAAAAAATTCTGATTGCAATGAGATTTCTGTTTTATCAAATGAGAAAGTGGATACAAACTGAAGTTGAGAAAGAAAATGAAAAAATATCTTTAAAAAAATTCAAAAATAAAAAAATTTCAGTCGTAATCTAGGAGAGAAGCCAATTCTTGAAATATGGATCAGCCGGATCTTGCGATTCAAATTGAAAGATTTTCTTCAGATTAAAATCGAAGATGATTTTTGTTTTTCATCATATATCTGGAAAAAATAAAAGATAAATAAGTCACAACAGGAGGATATGATTGGGCAGATATTTTATTTTATACATCACTTAAATTTTAAAATTTTAAAATAAAAAAAAAAAAACACTTTACACTTTGTTGAATTGGAACATGTACGGAATCTTCAGACTGCCAGCATAGATTCAATGGTGATAGTTAAAAACATTGGCTAACAATCAATTATAAGTGACAGCCTTCTGAGGGAGGGTGTTAATAACTAATAATTTAAATTAACGGTACTTGTACAGTTTAATCAAGACATTAAAAAATGAAAATATCGAAAAAAAAAAAAAAAAAAAAGGTTATATTGTACGCATCCGTTTTGGACTGAAGGTCTCTGAAAAAAATATTTCACTTAATTTGATCGAGTAGTTTCTTTCTTACAGCGAAAAACACATTTTTATGACAGCACGTAGAAGGTAGACATCTTTTAATTTTTTACATTTTTGTTTGGATTTTTAGAACACACCACGGGGAGATAACTCAATGTAAAGCACCGACACTCCCTCCCCATCTTTAATACTAGCTTTTCTTCCTAAAAATCGAACCTTTTGCTTAATAACTTTTTTTTTTTTTTTTTTTTTTTTTTACAGCGAAAAAACAAAGTACTTGATGAAATTAAGTGAAATTTTTTTTCAGAGAACTTCATTCCATAACAGATACGTACAATATAAACTTTTTCCCCGATATTTTCATTTTTTAATGTCTTGATTAAACTGTACAAGTACCAAATTAACGTTTTCACCTGGTCATAGCAGACATAATATGCACAATTTACCTCATTGGATTACACAATAATTTCTAGTTGAAATTTCATTCAAGTTCCAGAGTTAGGTTTCCAAGTTGGAAAAGAAGGCCAGAGGTTACATCGACTGAAATGTCATAAATGCGACAACCAAATAACAGAAGAAATAAGTGTTCAGAACTTACTTGTCAAGATGTTCCCAAAACTGTTGCAACATGGCTCTGTCCAAATGACGTTTGCTTCTGTCTAAATTGATCACGTTTACAGCCCATTTCTTGATGTTGTTGTCCAAAGGAAGATCAGCAAATTTGACGTGAAAAGCTCGAACTATATAAAAAATAAAAAAATAAAATAAAAAAAAAGTGAAAACGATTCAATTATTCATTTTTTTTTTTTTTTTTGACATTTTCCTTAACGGAAATTGAAAGATTTTGAAAGTTAATCGTGCAGATATTTATGAACGATACAATCTGTGTGTGTTTTACGGACTACCAACCATTCTGGGGCTATTTAATGCTGAATCCAATAATTTTTAAAAAAATTTTTATGATTCAAGTTCTTTATATCTTCAAATATTTATTCATGATGTTTGGTTTGATTATTTTATAGAAGAAAATTATTTTTGTTTTGGATTTTGCAGAACATGATTGAGTTTTGCAAAGGGAAAAGGAAAACAAACTTGAATATTTGGTGTATTTTTGTCAGGATGCCAATCTCCAGTTAGCCTGATCTGATAGCACCAGATGTCCTTACAGGTATCACCACTCGAGGTAAAAGTGGACATGGGAACAATGATAACTAAGGGGCAACTCCACATTTCCCCACAACCTCAAATGGTGCCTCACCACTGGATGTCTTAAGGTCACATCCAGGACCAAGGAAGGCCTCAGGGGAAGATTAAATTTGGACAATATAAAAAAGTTATGTATAGAACAGGAGATTTTGTTGGTTTGGCCACATAGAAAAATGGCTGAGAGTTTTGGATTAAGTAGCTGTAAAACAATTGAGGAAGCATCTTTTGACAAGGAAAATATGGAAGTGATCAGGATAGATTTAAAAAAAAATAATAAAAAAAGACCTGGCCAGAGATAGATTAATTTAAACGTTAATTTTTAAAAGCTGTCCAACACATATCAGCACATAAAACTAACATTAAACCAAACATAATGAAAGAATCGTTGAGAGTGTTTGAGTTAAATATAGATGTATATAAAAATTAAAAAAAATAAAAAAATTGAAATACTCACTTCTTGAAAATATTTCTACTGGATTGCCATCCCATGGCCAACCTTTAAACTGCCATGCGGGACCCTGAACAAACACGGCCACCACACGATCCCTGAAAAGTAGAAAACAAATACTTATATTTAATAAGAAAATAGCTATTTTAGACAGAAGCATGACAGATTGATGAAAATGCTATTTTAACCTTGACTTGTAATGACTATCAATGTGGACGGGTTGAGCCAGCTTTGTCTCAAGCAAGTACAGTGCATCTGATTATTGTAGTCCACACGATATAGCTAGCCAATCCCAATTCCATGATCAAAGGCCAACTACTTGTGGAACGGACAATCCTGTAAATTCACCCGTGTCGCTGCCCAGATTTTTAGCAGCCCACCAGCACTTTTGTAGCGACCAAGTAAAGAGAGGACCTTGTGGATATTTGCCTTGCTAAGTTTGATTTGCTTGTATGAACTTTTGAGGTTATTTAATATTTAATCTGCTGATTTTAAAAAAGTATTTCTGCTTTTAAATCTTAAGTTTATATCTTTAAATATTTATTCATGTTTAGTTGTTTTGAAGAGGAAAAGTGTTGTTTTTGGTTTTAGCTTTGATTGAGTTTTGAAAAGAAAAAGAAAAAGCATCAATATTTGATGCATTCAAATCAGGAAGCAGACATCTTCAGACAGCCTGATCTAGTGGTATGAAACTTGGGTGCGAAGTTGCGTGCCAAACTATCATGTTGGAGAAGAATAAATGGTAAGAGTCAGAGAGTCAATTGTTGATGAAGATCTTGAGTTTGTACGCAATCCTCACGGTGGCAGTATAGAATGCAACAAAGTGAATTACTGTCAAAGACTTTGAGCCTATGTAGGTCAACAGTTCTCTTCATGTTTCCGTAAACATAGATATTTCATGATGGACTAATGTGCAGACTGGTACGGCATAATCACGTTGACACACCGGTTCCCGTCAGATCACCGAAGTTAAGCAACATTGAGCCTGGCTAATAACAGATGGGTGACCATTTGGGAATTCTAGGCGCTGTATGTGCTTTCCGCTTATCTCAGCATTGTTTCCAGTCGTCCTGAACCTCCGTTTGCCACTGGTATTCAACAATATCGACTCAGGAGAAGTGTGGTTGGAGATTGCGCAACTCTTGCCACAAACATGTCACGCGCAGGTAGTCTGTCAAGACTGAAGGAAGCCTTTAATGTGCAGACTAATCTAAAACAAACAATGCAATCATTTTTGGTACTTGTCCAGAATTCACTCTTTATTAAAAAACAAAAACCTGTATAATGTACTTACACATGACAAAACGAAAATATTATATTCCAAAAATCATGTAAATTGATTAAGCAATCTTATTTTAAAAATATGATTTTCTTATTTGAAATAAGAAAATTCATATTTTATGAGCATCTTATCGAAAAAAAAAAAAAATCTAAAAATTAGGGAAGATAACTCAATAATTCAAATTTGTGAGATTTTTGTTGTAATGCCTACAAATTCCCATTAATTGCTTAACAATGATTTTCTTTATAAAAATAAAACTACTTGATATATGATTTTTGGAATATTATATGCTCGTTTTGTCACAAGTACAACATTTTTTTTTTTTAATATACAGAGTCATTCTGGACAATAACCTTTTTTTAATTGACAAAGAAACTCAAAATTGAAGTTTTAATTCCTAAAAGTAAACAAGTTTTCTATCGTCAGGTTATGATACAATCATCAGGAAGATGGTTTCTCTGCAAAGGTCAAGCACTAGATCTTCCAACGACTCAATGATCTTGCATGTCAGAACACGATGTTAACAAAATGAACATGGAATATTATTTACCAGTCGTCTCCTTGTAATTTACTTGGATTGTCAATAATTCGATACGGGACAGTAAGGCTGCCCTCTTTTCGTCTCTGGATTAAAACTTCATTCTCACGTTTAGTGCCCTGCGCCCGTTTTTCTTCTGTTGTGATGAATCTGAACAGAAAAAAAATTATTTAAAACTCAATGTAATTGAAATCAGAGAAAAAAGGTAAAGGGGATTGTGCCGTACAATCGTTATAAACAGTAGTTATCAGAATTGGGTGCATAATTATTGCAATTCTCTACACGCAACAACTATTAGAGTTCTGCAAAGAATAAAGAGAGAGAGAGATTATAACAATGCTCATGGTGACCATTTCTGCTACTTGATGTACCAGCCATATTTATTGGGAGGAGAGGAGGGAGGCTTTAAGAATTTGTGACATTTTGCAACACCCAATCAGTGTGGGTCCACCATTCAAACAAACACCTCCATACGCACAACTAAATAACAAATGTACACACCCAATCATAAATTAAATTTAAATAACAATTTAAAAAAAGAAAGTAATGATTATGTGCAACAGAAATTTACTGGGGGGGGGGGAGTGGTGCAAATAAAATAGAAGGATGTGGTAAGGCTGAGCAGCAAATTTCATTTATAAAACTCAGTCTCCATTTTCCATTTTTTCAAATTGCATTTCCTCTGAAATGAAAGGTTGCAGAGCAGTGCTAGGCAGCTCAAATAAATCTATTTTTTGAGGATCATTTTTAATGGGTCTTTTAAAAGCCAGTTAAAACAGTAATTTATAAAATTCACTATATCTGTCTGCCTATCTATTTTTTTTAAAACTACCCTCCACCCCACCGAGATGAAAGGTTGCAGAGCAGTACTAGAGGGCTCAAATGATTGCATTTTTTTGTGGACTGCTTCTTTTATGGATCTTTAGCCAGAAAAATTAGCTGCTAAAGCGTCAAAATAAAAAAAATTAGCTGCTAAAGGGTTAAAAGAAAAAAATTAGCTGCTAAAGGGTCAAAATAAAAAAATTAGCTGCTAAAGCGTCAAAATAAAAAAAAGAAAAATTGGAACTTGACAGATGTAAGTTGCACTTCTCTTGCATGCATGTTCATACACATACATATATATATGTATACATATATATATATATATATACATATATATATGTATATATACACACACACTTACATGTTAAGATTAGTTCATTTTTAGCCATTTCTTATCCAACTGACGATAGCTCAAATGGTAATGATTTTGCCTCACAAGTTTTAGCTGATGGCACCCAAGTCATTTTTTTTTTTTTTTTTTTTAAACTACTTTTCCCCATTCACTGAGGTAGTTATTTTCCAAACAAAGAGAATACCTTTTGGGTGGTCTGACCAAAGATATTTTTAGCTCTTCTCCCCCCCCCCCTCTTCTTTTGGCCAAGCATCTATCAACTGCAGCATTCATCATTCACATGCACCAACAAAGTATGCTGCACAGCGCATGTTTTGCTAGTGCAGACTATCTAACCACCTATTTATCCGCACCGCTAACATATGCAACCAGTACAGCAGGATGCACTTTTGATGTGAAAATTGCTACTTACCTAAGATCTTGCAACATGTCCTTTGAATTATACATGGTGATGAGTGATGTAGCAGCAGCTGGGATGATAATGATGGGTGTTCGAGAGCCTTTCTTTTGGTTGGGTGGGGGTCTGGCTTGCGAAATTGGTCTGGGTTGAGGCATAGGGGTTGGTGTAGGTACCTGGGTTTTTCGAGCAAGAGCACCTTCTGTCACAGACTTCAGAGTCATACCGTGATAAGTTCCCATGGTATCAATTTTGAAACCTTCCGTTTCTAAAAATGGAAAATAGGAAAATTTTTGGAGAAAAACAAAATCGTACAACCACACAAAATCGTCTAAACAAAGTAGATAACCCTCATAGAAAAATAACAAAAAAAAAACAAATTCTAATATTGTCTGTTTTTCCGTCAATGTTTTTTAGTGTATTTGTAGGTGATTACATGGAAACAGCATGAAAAAGTAGGAGACAAAATTAGAGTGGGATCACTTTGCATATAAATTTTGGTCAATGTTCATCGTTATGCCAACTGAACACACCTCAACATTTTTTGATAAAATCAACAACTTTTATAGGTTTTCGGGTATGCTGAACATGAATATCACAGGGAAAAATTAGTGCAGACAATAGTTTTCGAGATATAAATACCTTTATTATGCAGTTTAAATTGGCCGTCATCTTTGTTATTTCAATGAAATGGATAGTAAGCGTGCGCAGACGATGTGTGTAGTTAAGTCTATGCAATGCACACGTTTATTCAACATTATTTCTTTCAAAATAAATTCCCTTCCCCACCTCCCCATGTTAAGAAATGTTAAGAACGACTTTCGGAGTACACCCCCCCCCTCATGTTAAGAATGGCTTTCAGAATAAACATCCCCCCACCTCCTAATGTTAAGAACGGCTTTCAGAATAAACATCCCTCCACCTCCCCATGTTAAGAACGGCTTTTGGAATTGTACTGAGTTAACTACACAGATCATCTGCTCACTGCTGCATGCGCGCGCTTGCTCAATATACCATTTCATTGAAATAAAGATGGCAGCGAAATAAAACTACTAGAAATTACGTTAGAAAAAATACAGGTATTTATATCTCAAAAACTATTTGTCTGCGCTAATTTTCCCTGTGATATTTGTATTCAGCATACCCAAAAACTTTTACAAGTCATCATTTTTTAAGAAAATGTTGAGGCGGCTTCAGTTGGTGTAACTGAACATTGATCTAAATTTTATATAAAATTATCACCAGATAGTGTTTTAAAAGTCTCTGGTCCAGAAGTGCAAAAATGATCCCTTGCTCTAAAGATTATATTTTTGTTAAATTTCTTTTGACTGCCTAATTTTTCAGACTGTTTACAATTACTTAAAAACAGTAGAATCTCATTTTTTGAAAAATTAGCAATGGGTGCAGGGCAAAGTTTTACCTCTGCTTATTGCATAACTTGGTACCAATTGATGTTCTTTGATTCTGAAGATTAAAGAATTGTTAATGAATCACGTCAAACTTGCACATCCACAAAAGAAAGAAAATATAAAATAAATCCGGTTAAAGAATCAAATACTATTAACTGTTTTGAAAATCATTTTTATTGTTCTATCAAGTAGTTAAACCTAAAGATTTTATAGTGTTATCATTGAATTATACTTTTCACTTGAATAAAGACTTGTAAGTATATTTACACAGACATGACAGAAAAGAATAGACACTCATAGAAACAGCTTATTTCAATAAACATGAAATTTATAGAACAAAATAAAAAATAGTCATAAATTTAATAACTAAGACTTGGTTGACATTCCCTTTGCTGTTTTTAATGCTAGCATCCTTCTAGACATGGCAGCGATCAGTTGACGCATATCATTTTGAGGAATTTCTAGCCATATCTGACACAATAATGCTAAATGTGCAGGCTTAGAAGATGGCTCCTTTTTCTTTTTACAAAGATTCTGCTCTAATATGCCCCAAAGGTTTTCAATTTGGATCATATCCGAAGACTGACTTGGCCATGGAAGTTTATTAATCCCATTTTGGCTCAACTAATGTTGTGTCGCTGTAGCAGAGTGACAAGGAGCTTTGTCTTCCATAAATAGGGAGTTAACTTGGTTCATTTTACCACTTGAGATTATGGTAGGAATCATTTATGAAATATTGAAACACATTTAGCAGAATTGATGTTTTCTTCACATTCCACCAGGTCTGAGTAACCATCACTCCAAACTACACCCCATACCATAACTGAAAAATCCCCATGTTTCAGTGTTGGCTGCAGTCTTCTTAAGTCAAACTCTTGCTGAGGGACCCTCTGTCGAAAAATAATGCAAATTGTGACTCAGAGAAAATGACATTGGTTCAAAAGATCATACGTCTCTCTACCATCTCACAAGCCCAATCTTTTCTGCACCTCTTCTTCGTCCTGCCAATATTAATATTGGCAGGACGAAGAAGAGGTTTCCTTCTCACAGCTTTACCATAGTAGCCAGCTTGTGAAGATACCAGACAGTGGTTCTGGGACTGACACCAGTTTGCGTTGCAATGCCAGAAGCTTTGTACCAAAGACCCTCTTCAACATTTTTCTTCATATGATGCAAGGTTCATTCAGAAGACCTGGGCCGACCTGGATGATGTTTTGTGTACATTTTGTCCATTCCTGTGAATTGTATGATCACTCTATTAACAGTAGAAAGGAGTATTGAAACACTTCCTGCTATTTTGCGTTGACCGAGACCACCTTCATTTTGACTCATGATTTCTCCTTGCAGAAATTCTGATAAGTCTTTGGTTCGTGGCATGCTTCAATGTTGTTAGATGCAATTTTTATGTGACATTTTAGCAGTATTCTTATCTGTAAATATAAATATGCATACATTAATCTTAGGAGAAATATTTATCTTAATATTTATTATTTTCTGTCATGTCTGTTAAAAAAAAAAGAAAAAAAAAGAAGAAAAGACTCCTTCAGTCTTTAACAGACTATGGATACACACGAAGGAACGAAGGAGTGCCTGTGCGTGAAATTTTTATGGCAGGAGTTGCACAATCTCCAACCACACCTCTCCTGAGTCGACATTGTTGAATACCAGTGCCAAGTGATGTGTATGTATAGGACGAATGGAAGCAAATGCTGAGATAAGTGGAGCGTCTAGAATTCCCAAATGGTCACTCATCTGGTACTAACCAGGCTCAACGTTGCTTAACTTCAGTGATCTAACGAGACCCAGTATGTCAACACGATTATGCCGTATGTCTGTATACATGTGTGTGTGTGTGTGTCTATATCCGTATCTGTGTTTTGCATATAGAAAGAAAATCTACATAAAATCTAAAAGTATCTTAAATTTATCATAAAGACAATGGAAGTGTTCCCAAATTTCTAAGTACACTCCTTGGTGGTGGTGGTGGTGGTGGTGGTGGTGGTGGTGGTGGTGGTGGTAGTGAGACTTAAAACTTCAAATATAAATTGTTTTATATTTAAATCATATGTATAGAATTTTCTGGAGAAGAACATGGAAATAGTCCTGCATCTCTAAAGGACTCATTTGAGGAGGAGGAGGAGGAGGAGGAGGAGAGCAGGTTTAATGTTAAAATGTGTGGGAAGATATAGAAAAAAAAAAAAGAAAGAAATTTATAATTCTAGGATGAGAATTTATGATGAATTCAATGGTAATTTTTTATTCCCGGGCAATGCACGGTGTGCCTGCTAGTATTCATAGTAATTGAATAAGATATGGTTGATGTTGATTTGCTCAAAAGAATGAAAGCAAACATCAAAAAGATACAAACCTTCTTTTCCTCTGAATCTTTCTTGATCGTATCTGTTGTAACCAATCGCAGGTGGAGGTCGGATCTAAACAGAGGAAAACAATTTTTTTTATAAAACAGAAAATTATTTCAAATCACAAAAATGTGGTAGACAATTAAAAATCGCAATTTATTTTACAGTTTTCCAAAGACCATTTGCTCTACTAAGGCTTGTTGGTCTTCCTTACTATTTAAGCCATATCTTGTGGCCATCAGGCCGAGGTATAATCCCGTTTAGTCTTAAGAGATTACCCTCCTCTCCCTCAGGCATAACCTTCTCTCTGAAAAGGGATCATTTCATTGCTAATCGCCTGAGGTCCCACTACCGGGAAATGCCAACAGAGCTGCTCAGGCATTTTTGTAGGACAGAGTGTGCTGGCTTCTCCAAACCACACCTGACCTTGTGTCTAACCTCTGGAGAGGAAGTAGATAATATGTAGCACCAAAAAAATAGGAAAAAATTATTAGCAACGCTGGTTCAACCCACCTCAAGTGATAACAAGCGCATTAAACTATAACAAAACAAGAAAGCTTACAATAAGAATCCCAACACTGTCAACAGCGATTTGCATTGAACAAAGCACATTTGCATTGAACAAAGCACATTTGCATTGAACAAAGCACATTTGCATTGAACAAAGCACATTTGCATTGAACAAAGCACATTTGCATTGAACAAAGCACATTTGCATTGAACAAAGCACATCTCTAAAATTTGAACCTTTATCTCGCTCAGACCATTGACCAGCTGACGTGTATGGATTTGGTTGTTTGGTTGGTTGTTTTACAGCATATCAACCCTTTTCAGGTTATTTAATGCTAAATCCAAAGATTTAAGAAAATTTTTTTAATAGAATATATTTGTTGTTTTCAAGTCGGTTTCTATTTAACCCATAGTTGGGACCCTAACAGGTACTACTACTCTGGGTCAGAGTGGACCTGGGAGCAATGTCAATTAAAGGGTGGCTCCACACTCCCCAAAGCCCGCAAGCCGGGGCCTCACCACTGAATATAGTTTAAGGTCATATCCAGAACCGACGTGTATGGAAGGCATAGGTTTTGTTGAATTTTGGGAAACGTGAGGGTTTTAAAGCAAACAACCAAACATGAAAAAATGTTTGCAAAAGTCATAGGAGTTGTACTGTTTTTACTAACAAGTCACTGCTGATCAAGGTTTAAGGGCCACTCGAGGACAAGGTTTAATGGTTTATGTCAGGTCAGGTGAATGGTGAAAAACATCTTGAAGACTGGATAGGACAGCTCAAGAATTTATTCACATTGGATTTGAACATGACTATGCTATAGTCAATTGGGAAGCAGCCCTAAAGTACTGTATTCCACAGACTGACAGTTCTTGAAACGAATCTCTGCCCATGAAAGTTCCATTTAATTTTAAGTACACAGAGGAAGAAAGGAAAATTGGTTGTAGTTAGTGTTTTTGCTGTGAATGTTTTACTGCCACGAAAATAATAGAGAAAAACTAGCAATGGCTGTTCTATGATTAACATGCTGCAAGAAAGATAACTCGATTCAAAAATCGATTTTGTAATCTGTCAAGGCAGGAGAGAGTGTTCTGGGTAGCATCTCCCAAGATGTGGAAACAGAGCTCCATCCTAGGCTGAACCTGGCTCTTATATAGAGGACTGCATCAAGAACGAAATATGTTTTAGAGAGGTAAAATGATCCAACCATAGCAATATAACTGATGCAAGTCCTCACTGGGGTGAATGTCAAACTTAGGAGCTTATCAAAATAAAGAGGAGCTTCATCTTTTTAATATAAGGATCAGAACATTGACAAAATTATTGACAAAGTCAGTTGCTAGACATTGGAGCTTCAATTAATCCGAAGCCCAGAGAAAGAAATTGTTTAGAGTATGGCACATGTCTGATAGATGCCATTGGCCTGGTTGCACATAAAAAAACAACAACAAAAAACATAACTCAACTACGACAAGAAACTCAGCTTAAGGTCATTTTTGATTCAAAATAAGAAATAACTTAAAGTCAATCATGCAGATTCCTTACCGCAACAGGTGTTGTCTGTGAAGGGTGATTCATTTGTCGTTGGTTGCCTTCTTCTCGGGCTTTAATGGACTGTAAAATGCTGAAAATATTTTTGGCAAATTCCTGTCAAAAAGAAAAAGAAAAATCGACAATTTATCAACAATTTGTTTGTAAGAGATAAAAGGAGAAAATATAAAAATCTTTGGAAGTTTGGAAACGGATTATTGAGGCAGCAGAGTAAGAAAGTTATGTTCAGAGATGAAACAGCTGATAATTTTTAAGTGGTCTGTGTGGGGTCTAAACAGAACTGTCATTTGAGATTGTAAGTGTGTGTGTATATATATATATATATATATATTAGTGTTGGGAATATTAATCAAAATAGGGAATAAAAAAAAAACCTCCAAAAAGGGAACTTCTGAGGGTTGGGAATTGATATTAGAACCAGAAAAATTGTGTCCGTTTTCTGATGCCAAAAACGATTCTTTTAATTCAACTTTTTTTTTAACTAATTTTTTTAAAACTTAATTTCCCATAGCTGGTACTAATGATAAAAATGGTAAATATTTATTGATATTAAACTAAAATCTATTGGTATTATTTGTATTCTTGAGTATTATTTACACAACGCTTCAGTCAATGTAATCTCTAACCTTCTTCAAGTGTATCTTGTTGAACTCGCAGTGGATAAAGTACTTTGAAATTCAGTTGTAAATGTTACACTTTTCTGGAGATTGAAGGTACAATCTTCAGAGCGGGTGATCCAAAAACACAACTGTAAATTACTTAGCCATAATTGGGTAGAAGTTCTGACAGAACAAGAACATTCTACCGACGTGGATTAAATAAAAGGTTCCGTTCGAATTCTGTGCATATTCCTCGTTCAACAAGATACACCTGAAGAAGGACGAAGGTTACATCGACGGAAATGTTGTGCAAATAACTAGTGATGAGACGATTTCAGAATTTTTCTTGATTCCGATACAATTACCGATTCCGTCCCAAGTACCAATTCAGATTCTTTTAAATTTTCTCAATATTCAATTAGAGATTTATTGCTTGAAAGCAAAACAAATGTGTTTAATAACTTTAAAACCCTGTGTATTGTACATGTTTATTTTTGCAAAATGTATAATGGGGTACGTGGTGGTGTTGGGGGGGGCATGAGTAAATCTCTAAATATTTTTCTCAAAAGTTTTCCTTGTAATTGATTGAAAGTTATGAAACACAAAGATTTATATTTCTTTTTTAAAAAAAGCTGGTTTGCAAGGTTTGTTAATGTTATTTTGCATTTTTCATAATTGAAAATAGTCGACGATTTGTCTGCACAATTAGGTGTAAAAAGAGAATAGTTTCCAAAATCCTTCTTCCCTCAATTAAAATAATTTCCAAGAAAACCATTCTTAACATGGGAATTTAGAGGCTGGGGGGGGGGGAGACAATTCTGAGACTTCACTCTCTCCAAAAAAAAAAAAAAATATCCATATTTCTTATCCTAATTATTAAATTTAATTAGTCATTAGATTCATTTGTTTTACTGTAAAAAGAAAAATTAATGCTATTACTACTAATAATAATCTATATATCTATAAAAGTGAAAGTGTGTGTGTGTGTGTGTGTGTGTGTGTGTGTGTGTGTGTGTGTGTGTATATATATATATATATATATATATATATATATATACACACACATTTCCCTACCAAACTACTGTCAATTTTCAGTCTACAGACTTGAGATTTGATATAAGGGGTATTAAGATTTGGGAAAATCTTTTTAATTGGTTTTCGGCCAGAAATTTGGCTGTCAAGGGGTCAAAGTTCAATGATTTGACCTTTGAAAACTCTACCAAATTCCTCTGCCAATTTTGGGTCTAAACACTTGAAATTTTAGATGTAGGTTACTTGGTCATGGATCAAACTTAGTTTGATTTGAGCCCAAAACAATAAATGTTAAGGGGTCAAGGTTAAAAAAAGTTTGACCTCTGCGGTCTCTACCAAATTACTCAGCCAATTTTTGGTCTAAACATTTGAAATTTTACATAAAGACTATTCAGACATAGAGCAAGCTTTTTAATTGATTTTTGGCTAAAAATTTGGCTGCCAAGGGGTCAAAGTTCAAAACATTTGGCCTTTGTGGTCTCTAGCAAACTATTCAGGCAATTTTGAGTCTAAATATTTGAAATTTTACATAAAGGGTATTCAGACATGCAGCAAACTTTTTAATCAATTTTGGGGCAAAAATTTGGCTGCCAAGGTCAAAGTTGAAAGAGTTGACCTTTGCAGACTCTACCAAATTCCTCTGCCAATTTTGGGTCTAAACACTTAAAATTTTAGATGTAGATTACCTAGACAGGAGTGAAACTTTAATACTACTAGTAATAATACAAAGTTACCATTAGCCCATCCCTCCAAAATAATATTCTTCCTTTGTTTTTTTTTAGGTGATTACTTTGAAAACTTTGAACAAATTATTGTGGTTTGTTTTCTTTTCACCAATTTGCAATTTTAACATTTCGTTGTGAAAGAAATAAAGTTCTCATTAGAATTCTGCAACCCATGCTAATCCACCAGAAAATAAAAATATGATTCTTCATTTTTCAAATGATTACGTGTAAACAGCTTGAAAAAAACAAAGAAAACAAAAAGTCAGTTTTGCATATAAAGTTAAAGGAAAATGATTGCACTTTCAGACCAGACATTGTTTTAAAGATGCAATCAATTGTTTGTTTTAAAATCTTAGTCATATAATTGTTCCTGATTAAAATTTAGTATAAAATATGACATTGTGAACAGTCATACAAAACTTGCCTTTTTTTTTTGTACTAACCCTAAGTCTGGGTGGCAATGCGAAAAATAAAGCGATTACGAGTGATTTTATGACATCGGTCAGACTTAAGATTAGTGGTAAAAAATTTGGTTAACTGCCCTAAAAGTTAAAATGGCCCAGAAAAAGGGTTAGGTTAGGTTGGGTTTTACGGCATATCAACCTTTTTTTTTTTGGTTATTTAATGCCGAGGTCAATCATATTTTTTATTTTTTTAGTAGATATTTTAACTTATTCAGTCAGCCTTTTTGGGTCATTAGGTGGTGTTTTTTCTTTTTTTTTTTTTTTGGTGGGGGTGAAGTTGGATCGGGTAAAATTATATTCTTTGTATAAATTGGCTTTTTTTTAGGAATGTTAATATTTTGTTAGGATTGACTTTTTTAAATAGTTTTTTCAAATTGTTAATAGTTCTGCCGGATATGCTCGAGGTCGCCACAATCCAAAAGAAAGTGTTTTACAGTAAAGGGTTCTTGACATGCCACACATTCTGGAGGATCTTTTTTTAGCAGAAAGGAGTGGGTTATGTGTGCATGTCATATGCGAATGCGGGACAAAACTATGCGATTTTCTGAAATTTGGTAAGCATTTCTCTATTGTGGGTTTCATTTTGAAAAGTTTGTTGTTTTGACAATTATTCCATTTTTCTTGCCATTTCTTCATAATGAATCTATGTATTAGTTGTTTGTAGTCTGAGTGTGGAATTTTTAAATCGCTTACATCAAGATTTAGTGCATTTTTTGCAGCTCTGTCGGCTTTTTCATTGCCTTGGATTCCAAAATGACTGGGTATCCAGCAGAATTTGATATTTTTATTTTGTGAAAGAGTATGTACTTTTTGTAATAGAGTAATGAGTAGCAGGTTATTTAAATTTTGATTCTTTAGAGATTCGAGTACTGATAGGGAGTCTGAAAAAAGTATAAATTTGTTGTCAAGTCTATAGCTGTGGCTTCAGCACTAAAAACTGAAGCATAGTCTGGTAGTCGCTTCTGCAAGGTAGTGATATTGGATATTATTCCGCATCTAGTTCTGTTGCCGTCCTTAGAACCATCTGTATAGATATGCTGATGATTTGGGTATTTTTCCTGAATGTTAAATAGTTTTTCTTGATAATTCAGTGGAGGAGTTTAATTTTTTGGGAGCTTGTTTAGTTCAAAGATAATTTCAGGTTGTTTTAGTAGCCAGGGTGGGAGGTTGTTTTAGTAACCAGGGTGGGAGGTTTAGTTGGTTGACCTCATGGATGTTCCTGATTGTGATACCTGCATCTTCCACTAATGGTTTCATACGAAGACCAAAAGGTTTTATAGCTTTTACCTTTTGGTCAAGTAGGTTTTGGTAGTTGGGATTGAAGGCTGGATTTGATGGTTGTGATTTTTTCCTATCTAGTGCGTTTGCAATACAATCGTAAGCAGGATTGTCTGGACAAGAAAGAATTTTGGTTAAGTACTGTAAAGCTAATTTGTTGCACCAAATTGATAATGGCGGTTCGTTGACTTCTGTATAGAGACTATCGGTGGAAGAAGTTCGGAAGGCTCCCAGTACAAGCCTGAGCCCCTGATGTTGAACAGTGTCTAGTATCTTTATATATGATTTTCTGGTAGCACCATAAATGAAGCTGCCATAATCTAGTTTTGAGCGTACTAGTGATCTATATAATTTTAGTAGGGGTTGTGTGTCCGCTCCTCAGTCTATGGTGGGCAATGACTCACATTAGCTGGAGAGTTTTGTTGCATTTATTCTTTAAATGTTTAATATGAGGGATGAATGAGAGTCTTTTGTCTAATATTAACGCTAAAAATTTATGTTCGTCGACAACAGGAATCTGGGTATCATCTAGTTTTAAGAGAGGGTCTGGGTGCAGTTTTCTAAGCTGACAAAAGTGCACGCATTTAGTCTTATTAGTGGAAAACTTATATCCATTTTCGGTTGTCCATTTTTTTTAATTTGTCGATGCATAGTTGGAGTTGACGCTCAATTATACAGATATGCCTTGAGCTATATGCAATTAAAAAATCATCTACATATAGTGAGCAATCTACATCTTGGTTTATGCATTTAACGATATTGTTAATCTTTAGATTAAACAATGTTACAGATAAAATACTTCCCTGTGGTACTCCCGTTTCCTGTTCCTTAATATCAGAGAGGCATGTTCCTACACGGACATTAAATAATCTATTGTTGATGAAGTTGTTGATGAAGATGGGTAGTCTTCCTTTCAGCCCGGTTTCTTTGAGATCTTTCATGATACCATACCGCCATGTGGCATCGTAAGCTTTTTCCAGATCCAAGAATATATGCTTTTTTTTGTATAAATGCATTTCTGATAAAGGTTTCCAGTCGTATTAAGTGGTCTGTAGTGCTCCGTTGTTTTCAGAAACCGCATTGAAGGTTGGTTAATATTTTATTTCAAGAAACCACATTAGTCTGGTGTTTATCATTCTCCCCATCATCTTGCACACAACTTGTTAGAGCTATGGGGCGATAATTAGAGGGGTCAGATGCATCTTTCCCTGGTTTTAGTATGGGAATGACTGTGGCTTGTTTCCATATAGCTGGAAGGTTGCCATTGATCCAGATGTCATTATGAATGGAAAGTACTTTAATGGTTGATCTGGTAGTTGGTTCAGGAATTCATATGTTATCTCATCTGGTCCTTCAGCCGTGTTATTGGCTTCTTTTTTTTTTAGTTCTTGAATGGTAAAAAGTTTATAAACTTCTTCATTATTACTTTTAAAGTGTACGTTGTTTTTTTTCTGATTCATGTTTAATAGTCTGGAATTTTTTATTGTAATTTTTGGATGTTGAATTATTTGCAATAGTGTCTGCAAGCATGTTGGCTATGTCCTTTTTTTCGGTTATTTTTTTATTGTTTAAAAAGAGGTGGTTGAGAGGGGAACTGGTGTTTTTTCCTGATATTTTCCGTATCATTTTCCATATGATTTTGTCTTCGGTATTATTATTGATTTTGGACACAAAGTTTTTCCATGATTCACATTTGGCTTCTTTTATTGTTCGCCGTGCTTTAGCTCTGCATATTTTGAAGTTGTTTAAATTCTGAGTTGTTGGTCGGTTGTTGAATTTTCTTAATGCAGCACGTCATAACCTGATAGCCTTTTCGCAATCATCATTAAACCAGGGCCGATTATACTTGGTTGATACCTTTGTTTTCGGTATGCATTCCTCAGCTATTGAGATGATGGTATCTGTAAAGTGAGTGATTGGGTCTTTCACACGTTTTTCAGGTAAGAGTTTGTGTTCGCATAATGACTTGAATTTATTCCAGTTAGCTTTTTTAAGGTTCCAACGAGGAATTTTGGAGTTTGTTTCAGGACCAAAGTGTTCTAATATTATTGGGAAGTAGTCGCTCCCACAAGTGTCCTCGTGCACTGTCCAGTTGTAATCCATAAAGATACTAGGATCACTTATAGAGAGGTCAATTGCTGAGTATGAGTTTGCAGCAGAGTGAATAAAGGTTGTTTTTTTGTTATTATATGTGCATAGGTTGTTGTTGTTGTTAACATTTTCTATAATGATTCCTTTCCTGTCTGTGTCTGAACATCCCCAACTAACATTATGTTAAAGTCACCTAATAGTATGAAGGGCAAGGAAGTTGGTTGATAAGTTTTTCTATTTCTGTTTCATCTATAGGGTCATTTGGGGGTAGATAGATGGAGCAGATTGTGACTGTTCTATGTAGAGTGGTTGTGGTGGCAATTGCTTGTAAATTAGTTTGTAGATTTATTTGGCTTTGTGCTGTGTTTTTGTTGATGAGAATAGATGTTCCTCCAGAAGCTCTATTTGGATTATTTGTTGTGTGGTTATATTCAGTGAAGTTACGGAGATTGATAGTTACAGATGGTTTTAAAAAAGTCTCTTGTAGGCATATTATAGTAGGGCAGAGATTGGATATTAGTAGAAGTAATTCATTCTTGTTGGCTTTTATACCTCTGCAATTCCATTGGATTGTTTTGTTAGCCATAGTTTAGTTTTATGTTTTTGATTTCCTTTTATTTTATTAAGAATAATAGTGGTTGTTTTCTACTATTTGATTATGGGGGTTCACAGGCTCTGTTGTCGGTTTCCATTATTTCCAAGGATTTAAATTTGTTCTGATCTGTAGTTATGGTTTTTGATGTGGAGTGAGATCTGGCTTTTTTGGGTTTTTCATTTATTTTCTGTTTGGTTGGTGTGAGATTTGATTTTTTTTCTTTGCAGAGGGTACTAGGTGATTGTTCTTTTGGTTTTGGGATGTTTTCAGTTTGTGTGGGTTTTTTGTTAGATTGTGTTTGATTTTTGGGATCTGGTGGGATTTTATTTTCAACCATTTGGTAGTTATTTTCAAGTACAGCTTGAGTTGACGGCAATTGCTGTAAGGTGGTCCTCAATGCCTCAACTAGTTCTTGAAGTGATTTTATGAGGGTAGAGATTTCCTTTAGTTCAATGTTTTCTATTGTTTTTAATTGATTTTTGGTTGCACCTGCATATAATCTAGTTGGTTCTGTTGTGGTGACTGTTTCAATAATTTTTCTAGCTTTGGTAAAACTTATGTTTTTGGTATATTTTAGTTTATTTTTTTTCTTTGATCCAGTTTTGGCAAAGCGATGAATATGCTGGATGGTTCTCACCACAGTTTGGGCATTTTATATTTCCTTGGCATTCTGTTTCCTGGTGTTCATTACTGCTACATTTTGGGCATACTGTTTTCCTGGTGCAGTATTCTTTGAAATGGCCAAATTTTTGGCAGTTTAGGCAGTGAAGTGGTCTGGGGATATATGTTTCTACTTTAATGTTAATATATCCAATCTTGAGTTCAGTTGATGGGGTGGGAGTATTGAAAGTTAATATGTATGTGTTGCTTCTTTCTTAGAACTGCATGCCTGTGGAACTGTTCCGTCTGCCTGCTTCCCACCGGACTACAACTTGGATGTCTTCAAGTCCAACGTTAACAAATTCCTGATGAACCGCCCCCTTAAGTAAACACTTCATCAAATCTCCACACTAACGTAATGTACTTGCAATAACCCTTATCCCTGAGTGGCTTCCGAGCCTTGATAAGTGATCACTGTGTAAAAAAAAAAAAAATGTGTTGGTGTTTAATGTTTGTTTCTTTTTATTGTAATTCTTTTAGTATCTATAACTTTGTTTTTTTAGGTTTGTTTTTATTTCTTCTAGAGAGCAGGTGTTTAATTCTGGACATCTGATGACTCCCTTTGAAGTGTTGAGGGTTTTGTGAGGGTAGGCCTTGATGTTTATATCATGGAACTTTGTCCATGTTAAAATTTCTTCGGCACTACTTTTAGTAGATACTTGTATGGGTAAAGTTCCATTTATTAATTTTTTAATTTGTTTTGTGTTCAGATTTTTGTTGCTAATTTTTTCGATTATGAATGGGGACATTTTAGTTATTTGTTTGATTCCAAGATTATATACTCCGGAAAGTTTGTGTTTTCATCTTCATCACTTTCTGGATGGGGTCTTTTAATTTTTTTGGAAGCCATAGGATATTTTTTATTTTTTTATTATCATCCTTGCTCCCCCCCCCCCTCCTCGGAGCTCTAAATTGGGAGATGGTTGGGGGGCAACCCATTCGCCCAAGCATCTCAGGGATACACTGATGATATACTCAGTGTGTATAGCAGCTTATAACGATTTTTTTCATTTCCTCGGACCCATCAAGGTATAGAAAGGGTTGGTTGTCAATAGCATCAGTTTTCACCATCTGATTGGCCCTTGCAATCGCCTGCTACTGATAGTATGTGTGTGTGTTTTTTTAAGTGTAATGTGTTTGTATTTCTCTTTTTGTGGGTGTTTACTATTATTAGGGACTGTCATGACTAGCCGGTTGATCGGGTCGAGCCTACCCAACCGCCCATCTAGCCGAAGTAAGGGCCAAAGTGGAGTGTTGCTAACTCACAGCCACTTGTTTTTTTTATTACATTTTCACCCCAAACAAGGCACATTGCCACTTTGGTGTAGGAGGCTACTATCAGGGGTAACATCTACTGAGGTACTATGTGGAGATTTGGGAAGCAAGATGTCTGTTCACGTTATACTTGAACTCCTGCACATCAGTACAGTTGGGGAAGCAGAGACCTGGAATGGAATTCCAAAGTCTAGTGGTTCTAGGGAAAAAACTACTGGAGTAGAAAGATCTTTTACATCTAGGGATCTCTACTGTGTGGGGGTGAGATTTAGCTGCCTGTCGAGTTTGTCGAGGGTGTTTACATCGTGGGGGCACAAGTGCTTGCAGTTCGTCAGAGCATTCTCCATTAAAATACTTGTAGAACAGGCAGAGGGATGCAACATTTCATCGATGGGACAGAGGCTGAAGCTTAAATGCCAGTTCAGGGCCTATCAGATTGGCGACTCTTTTGAACCTTGTCTAGGAGCAAGAGACTAGTAGCAGATGCACCAGCCCAAATATGACAGCAATACTCCATATATGAGCGAATGGTGATCTTATAGAGGTACAGGATACTTTCAGGTGTTAGTAATTTTCTAGCACGGTAGAGAGAGCCTACCTTCTTTGCAGCGGCCCTGGCAATGCTTTCAATGTAACTGTTCCAACTCATGTTTCCTATGAACGTTAGGCTAAGGAGTTTGAAAGATGTACTCTCAGATAAAGTGTCGTTGGCCATTGCTATTGGTGGTAGAGAAGGTTTCTTGTAATTATTGAAGGAAACTAGTTTAGTCTTGGCGGCATTGAACGTGACCATCCATTTTTGTCCCCATTCCACTACAGCTTGGAGGTCATCCTCTAGTGTTTCTTCCATTTCTTTAGATATGTGTTCATTTGTTTTCCTGTCGTGCCTGTTATAGAGTGTGGTGTCATCAGCATATATATATATATACCCATCTCAGAGGTAATTTTGTCGGGGAGGTCATTTATGAATACTAGGAACAACAGAGGTCCAAGGATAGACCCTTGGGGCACTCCCGCATTTATATCATATTGTTTATAAGGTACTCAGCCACCAGGATCCCGTTTTAAGGCATTACGGGTCGCCACCTACAGCCAACAGGTGGCCCCATTGAGGGACTTTTACTCTCTGCAGGAGAGCAGTTATGTATTCTGATACTCCACCAACAGGGTCTGGGAGTGGGGGAGGGGGAAATAAAATAAAAAGGGGAGGGAGAGGGGCTGTTGTTTTTGTTTTTGGTTTTGCAGAACAAAATTAAGTTTTACAAAAAAGATCAGAAAACAAAAAACATCAACACTAAAATAATACTCAAGATGAGAATGGTAATCTGAAGAATCCAAATATGAAATAAATCCTCATCTCAAAAAATCAATGATAAAAACTATTAATCACCCTCAACCTCCACAAGTATAATTTTTACATTGGTGAAATAGGTTTTTACAGTAATCAGAAAATAAAAATTAAAAACAAAAACGCTACATATTTAGAGATTTTAAAAGAATTGGGATCAACAATTTAGAACAAAAATAATTGTATTGGCATTGGGGAAAAATATTGGAATAGTCTAATCACTATCATATTTTTTTTTTATCTTAGCAAAACAAATGGGGTGGGGGAGATTTGCAAACAAACTGATCTCTATCAGGTGATACTTTTATTTCGTCGAGCTCAGAGTTCCGATTGCAAATCTGTCATTTGGTAGGAAAACAAAGGTTTTAAACCTTTCAAAATGAAAAAATTGTTACTCGTTTTAAAACTAAGAGTTGTAAATTTGACCTGGAGCCCATGATTGACATTATGACAAGTGTGTTTTTGATAGCGACAACAAGCAGATATGCAATGAAAAAAATTATGCAAATGCAATGGTAAATTACCTTTCCTGAACTCTGAAGAATTGTCGTCCGTGTTCGCCACAACCGTTCTCGGCTAACAATATCTCGGGTCACATCCACTTCAGCATCCACAAATGTCCGCTGGTCATCAGCACCAGGGGCGATGTCATCATCCCCTTTAATCATTGTACGTTTTTTAGCCAAACGTTTGGCCTTGATAGCTGCAATTTTCTCCATAGGAAGAGCTTCAGGAAGTGATGAGGACCTGATCAGAAAATATAAATAAAACAACATTTTGGAACAACTATTTTTATCTTGGTTGTTATTTTCGCATTTTGACTGATGTAAGTGTGACTTTTAGGTGCATCTATTCAAATTTGGGAACCAGAGAACGCTCGATCCCTGAACAAGGAAAAAATGACATTAAATGAATAGAAGTACATCATGTAGCACTTTGATTTTTTTTTGTTGACATTTATATTTGCCTAAGTAATACCAGAATTCCCCCATATAAAAAGATAAAGAAAAACCTATGATGTACATACCCATTAGAAAATATATTCTAAAAATCATATAAATTGATCAAATAGCTTTATTTGAATAAAGAAAATCATTTTTAAACAATTAATAGGATTCATAGGCATTACAAAATATATCTAGCGAGTTTGAATTATTGATTTATCTTTCCTTTTTTTTTCAAAATGGTGGGTATCTTATTTAAAAATAAAACTACTTGATCAATTTACATGATTTTTGGAATATGATATTTTTGTTTTGTCATGGGTATGTACATTAGACAGATTTTTATTTTTATTTATTTTTTTTATCATAGAGGTAATTCTGAATAACAAAATGGTAAATTTTTGTTCAGTGGGAATAACCAAAGAAAACCACAATGTGAAAAATGAGATATGCACAACATTCTAAACTATGCTTCCAAATGAGGGACCACTTAACATTAGTGTCGTCTTTGCTTGACTAATGAGTTATTTGGTTAAAGAAAGCTAAGTTTGTACAAATAACTGCAAAAGATTAAAATGGCTGATTTGTTCATGAAGAAATGAAATATATTATAGTGCATGTAATGTTTCAATTTTCGATTACAGTTAAAATAATATAGACTAAAAAGTAAACAAGGGCAAATAATTCATCCCCCAAACAATTGTTTTCGTTAGCAATGTAACCATAATAATCTCGCAAATTCAATGAACTCATCACATTGTTAATATTAGAATTTATCTCTGACAGTATATTACTGCCCTTTGTTGACAGGTAATACCATTAAATTTGTTTTACTTACGCAATCTTTGATGGTATCATTGAGGTTTCCCGAGGAGCATCGATCTTGTTCATCCAATTCTTTTTTGCCTGCTGTACTTGCTCCTCCTAAAAAGCAGAAACCAAAAGGGACATTTTATATTTATATAAGAAACTGGTCACATCTTATGAAGCATCATCTATTTATACAAATATTTTATATCAAAAATTGAAAACATTTTTGCAATGATGCAATTTTAAAGTCAAAAGTCAAGCCATCCAAAAAAGGGATACATGCTACGCGAGACGGGGAGGGTGATAAATTTACTATTTTGACGTTCATACATCATCAATCGATGCCAGTTTTGAATTATCCATCAATTGATAGTGAAACATTCAAAGTTTGTGTGCCATGATGTTCACCAACTCACTGCACTCAGAAGCTTCAATCATGTTCAGAAGAGTTTTAATTATAATAGGAGACCTTCCAGCCCATCGCGTTATGTCTGTGGATCACAGAACAGTTTTCCAGCAAGTTCATTGTATCAAGATACAGGTTCAACTAGTGGCAAAAGTTGACAATGAACAACAACCGCAGATATGTATGGAAGATAACCATGCAACATTTTGGCAGTTACATGGTTTCAACACGATATTATAGCTGCTTATGCATGATATTTTGGGCTCAATGTGAATTATCATCTGGTTTTGATATTTAAGGTCAGACTTTGGGGTAGGCAACATTTCACACCTACTCTACATGTGGTTTAATCCATAGGGCTGATACCAGTTATGTTGCAAGCAGTCAAGTCAATTTATACATACTGAAGCCAGGTTTTCTGTGGTCTTTCACACACCTTCATGCCTTGGTGAACATCATGTTTGTTATAGAGCTGATGCAAGAGATAGCACACTGAGCAAACCAACTGAGACACAGAGCGCATAAGTTATTCCAAATCTTCTTCCAAAGCTTCTGATAGAACATGGCTGAAGGGATTTTCTTTAGTTTGCTGCAGCAACCAAAAAGATTGCCATCATGGCTGGATGGATGATTCTTCCCTAAAGGGATAACGGCAAGCACATAGCCCAAGTGTAGAAATGGTAGAGCCTCAATAACTGAAAGTTTTAAACTAGGGGATAGGCAGAGCAACCACCCTATTAAACCTTTGCTTTAACTATTATGGCAAAACTCAAAATGGTGTCTGAATATTATGTTAAATACTTACCTCAAGACGCGGCTTCTTTTTTTCTTGGTCTCCTTGTGTATCATCTGCTGTTCGTTTAACTGAAAATTTACCAAAAATTTAAAAATAAATGAATAGATTAAGTTTATTTAATGTTTAATCAAAATTCCATACAGTTTCCATACGAATTGCTTCATTTTTTATTTCACAAGTCCATTGATTGTATTCTGCACTCATAAGTCGCAGTATGTGTTCGTTTCTTCTCCCTACTACCTCGGTCTCGCCATTTTTTTCCTTTAGTTTGTTTGCGCCAGACTTACAGCATTTTTTATTTTAATTTCAACAAAATATTTTTGCAAATATTTTGTTTATCAAATTTATAACTTATTTTTTTATATCTTATTTTCATCAAATTTATAACTTATTTTTTATATTTTATTTTCATCAAATTTATAACTTATTTTTTATATTTTATTTTCATCAAATTTATAACTTATTTTTATCAAATTTATAACTTATTTTTATCAAATTTATAACTTATTTTTTATATCTTATTTTCATCAAATTTATAACTTATTTTGCAAAACTCCTTGATCGACAGATTCTCGTCGTCATAAAAAAATCCTAACACAAAATTTACCAGTTCCTATCATTTGTTTCAATAATCCATTTTTTTAAAATGGTTTCACATCTCCAATGAATTATTCTAAACTATTCGTCAAGTCTTGTCATAAATAATCTTCATGGTGTCTAGTCCTAAAGCTAATAATGAGCAGCAAAATAGAACAAAAATTCTAACATTTTCTGTTTAATGGAATATTTGACCTAATCACCTCAAACTTGCCCTGTAGTAATTTTTGTATCATGAAACTACAGCTTGTATTATTCACAATACTGTTTTCATCAAGGATGTTATTCTGATAAAGTTTTGAACGTGTTTCGATGCATCTTGTTTAACTTAGGAATCTGTATTTAAACTAAATTCTCGTCGAGTTTGAATAATTTGAATAATTTGAATCCATTTCCAAGTTTATGTTGATTGTTTTTGGAAAGTCACCATCCTTCTTCCATCGCAGACACAGCACACAAGTGATGATGGCTTGCCTGATGTGAACAGATAATTTTTATATCATCTTAACTACAGATAGGTACTATTTAACTCATAGTTCAGCCCCTGACAATAACTACCAAAATAGGGTTTAATGTTAACTCATCAGTGACTACACCATGCAAACCTCCCAAATTAGGGTCTCAACATTGCATGCAGTTTTGTGCCATAATTAGGGCAGTTCAACATTTTGATTCCAGAGTCTGACAAAGATGCATCTGAAGAAGGTCAAAAGTTACATCAGTTGAAACATTGTGAGAATAGAATCCAAGATGAGAACAGTAATCCAAATAATTTAATCTTCAGCTAAAAACTCTCAAAACATGAAAAGTTGTACGAAAAAGTGAATGTTAACGCACCCTGTACGGGTCGCTGTACAGAGAGTTCCAACGGAGCACTTTTGTCTATACTACTCGACGTCGAGATGTCCCCATTTAGGTAGGCCAATAATTCTTTTCGGTCAGGACGACGGACAACAGGAACAACTGCCGCCTGAAAAAAAAAAAAAAAAAATGTTTTTTTAAAATGATTTCACTTTAGATAGCAAAGATAACAAAATCAAGTTTTCGGAATTGTAAGGAATCATGTGATAAAAATTTTTTTTTAAATAATCTCAAACGATTTCCTCAGAAATTACTAAATTTCATTTCTACACAATTTACTAAAAGTAGGTATCTCAAACTTTTATTTTCATTATATCTAAAAAATTTTAATATGAGCACGTAGATATTTTCAAAAATAAATATCCACTTTATTTTCATAAAGTAATTGCTCAAATTTGTTGAACATTTTCTGTCGACAATATGTGTTCTATTGGCCCATTAGCCAAATTTCATAGTGTACAACTAAAAATGCAGACTTTCAACAAATAAAAATAATACCATTTCGAGTAAATGAAAATACAATTTCTGATAATAGAAATATTGATCAAAATTTTAAAATATGAAGACTTTTCCTTGGATACAGCCATTTGATAATAATAGCACTATGTTGAACGATTTTGAAAAAATTTAAATGATTTTCTGGTACAGGAATAAATAAATTAAAAAAAAAATGTTTTGCAATAAATACCCATCTGTTACTATTAAATATTTATGAAAACATTTTGCATTTCCAAATAATTATGAAGTTCTTGTAATGTTCCGTCTAACTACTTATATTATTCCTCTTACTACTTCCGTTTGTCACTTTTTACTTATATTAATTGCACTTCTTTCCGCCATCTAAAACATTCATGCACAAATGGAATGTGCATGGTGACAAGATAATATATAAATTTTCGCATTTATACTTTTTTTCAAAGTTTGTTTTTATGATTTAAAAAATTAAAATCAGAAAAGCCTTAAAAAAGTTCTTAAATATTTCTTGACCTTTCAATCTTTTATAAGGTCCTAGGTCAAGCATTTTTTCCTTAAATTAGACAGTTTTACAATGTTGCCTTTTTATGAAGGTGTTTTTAGAGTATGGTATTTGACTATCAATAACGTCCAAGTAATTTTGTTTGATTTTTGTATTTTGATTTGTTTTGTTTAAGTTATTTAAGATATCATTTGGGCCATTCTTTTGAAGAGAATTTTTCAAATTGTTAACAAAATAATTAACATTTCTATACGAGTTAATCAATATTTGTTTCTGTGATTTTAAAATAAAATTTGTATACAAGAGGAGTGGCTGCAATTGTGGAGGAGAACAAGTTGAATGTTTGGCAGCGAAGAAAACATATTCAAGTGAAGAAATTGTGTTAATAATGTGCCTGTTGTAGGAGTGTTGGCAATTTCTTTTTCTTTGATTACAAGCTATTTTAACAAGAAAAATAAAGTTGATGCGATCATGTTATTAGCAATGCATATTGACTATAAAATTTCAGGGGGGGGGGTCTGCTAAAATAGTCATATTTTAAAAACTAAAGCACTTTAAGTCCTCAAAATACCACTGTTTTGTTTGTAAACAAATATTCTTTTAAATAAATTAATTATGTACATTATATTTTAAGAGTTTTAAGCAAATAAATTGATAAAAATGTGAACATCATAAAACAGTGTTTTAGGTAAGGTTTTGTAAAGACGCCTCCTGATTTATAAATGCTTGTACCGTGTTTGTAATAAGAATTTTGTTATGAAATCTGGAAACTAATCCAGAAGAACAGAAGTATATAGAAGCTAGAAATAACGTTAAAGAAATAGCGACAGCCAAGAGAGAATTTACTGAAACCACTAAGAAATGCATCGAAGCACAAAAATTAGGAAATCGTGACTTCTGAAAAATCTACAACAGTGTAGTAAACAATGTGCAATCAACAATTCCTCCGCTAACCAACAATCACGAGGTTGTTTGCTCAGCAACCGACAAGGCTAATATGCTTGCCAGCCGGTTTGCCTCGAACTCCACACTGGACCCTTCCAACCACCCCCTGCCTGAATTTCCTTTGCGGACAGACGCCACGCTAGACGATCTAAAAATCACCCCTGCTCAGGTACATGCTATCATAAAAAATCTTGACACTTCAAAAGCATGTGGACCTGATCTCATCCCAGCTGTGCTATTAAAAAAGTGCTCAGCCGAAGTAGCTCCAGTTCTCTCCAAACTCTACAACAAATGCCTTAATGAATCATGCTTTTCGGGCTGTTGGAAAACTGCTTCTGTGGTACCAATATTCAAAAATTCTGGCGAAAGAACTGACCCATCAAATTATCGCCCCATTAGCCTCCTCCCACTTTTCGCCAAAATATTTGAGACCATAATTAACCATGTTCTAGTCCAGCACCTTACAGATGCTAAACTTCTGACTGACAAACAATATGAATTTAGACAAGCCCATTCCACAGCTGACATCCTCACTGTAATCTCTGAACGTATATACCATTCACTGGACAAAGCGGGGGAGGGCAGAGCGGTAGCTCTAGATATATCTAAGGCTTTTGACAGGGTATGGCACAAGGGTCTCCTCAGGAAAATTAAATCATACGGTATCACTGGTAGAATACTTAGCATAATTAAATCCTTCTTAGATAAGAGAAAAATCCAGGTTGTCCTCGACGGTCGAACATCTAAACAGTGTGATATAAATGCGGGAGTGCCTCAGGGGTCTATTCTTGGACCTCTATTGTTCCTGATATTTATTAATGACCTCCCCGACAAAACTGCCTCTGAGATGGGTATATATGCTGATGACACTACACTCTATAACAGGCATGACAGGAAAACAAATGAAAACATATCTAAAGAAATGGCAAAAACACTAGAGGATGACCTCCAATCTGTAGTGGAATGGGGACATAAATGGATGGTCACATTCAATGCTGCCAAGACTAAACTGGTTTCGTTCAATAATTACAAGAAACCTTCTCTGCCACCAATAACAATGGCCAGTGACTCCCTGTCTGAGAGTACATCTTTCAAACTGCTTGGCCTAACGTTCACAGGAAACATGAGCTGGAACAATTATATTGAAAACATTACCAGGGCCGCTGCGAAAAAGGCAGGCTCTCTCTACCATGCTAGAAAACTACTGACACCTGAAAGTATCCTGTACCTCTATGAGGCCACCATTCGCCCATGTATGGAGTATTGTTGTCACATTTGGGCTGGTGCATCTGCTACTAGTCTCTCGCTCCTAGACAAGGTTCAAAAAAGAGTCGACAATCTGATAGGCCCTGAACTGGCATCTAAGCTTCAGCCTCTGTCCCATCGACGAAACGTTGCATCCCTCTGCTTGTTCTACAAGTATTTTAATGGTGAATGCTCTGACGAACTGCAGACACTTGTGCCCCCACGACGTAGACACCCTTGACAACCTCGACAGGCAGCTAAATCCCACCCCCACACAGTAGAGATCCCTAGATGTAAAAGATCTTTCTACTCCAGTAGTTTCTTCCCCAGAACCGCTAGACTCTGGAATTCCATTCCAGATTCCTGCTTCCCTAACTTTACTGACATGCAGAAATTCAAGTGCAACGTGAACCGACATCTTGCTGCCCAAATCTCTACATAGTGCCCCAGTAGTTGCTGCCCCTGATAGTAGCCCCCTTACAACAAAGTGGCAATATGCCTTGTTTGGGGTGAAAATGTAATAAAAAAAAAATAAATAAAAATAAAAATGAAGAGACGTCACTTAATAGCTTCAGATGTCCGAAATACTTTGATCACTCATCTTTTTTTGAAAGAAAAAAAACTTCAATATGATGAATATTTAAAAATGTTTGAAAAAAAATTTTCTTCGGACACCTACTAGTAAGTAAAACAATCTTTTTACTATTTTTATTCATGAAAAGTTTCCCAAATAATTTGTATGTTTTCTCTTGCGGCAGCTTCCATGTTGATACCTGGAAAAAAATTGTTTCCATAGAAAACTGTTTTCCATTTAGTCATATCATGGCTGTAAACAGGTTTTTTTTTTTTGTTGTTGATGTTTATTCCAGAACAAATTTTAAATACGAATAGGAATATATATTTTAAATATGAATATAAAAAAATGTTCTTACATGTTTAGTTAGAGCTATTTTGTTATCAGAAAACATATATATATATATAATTAAAATTATTCGGTTATCAGAATATATAATTATTAAAGCAATCCCAATCAGTCCAGCATTATGAACTTTGTCCAATTTGCAATTTCTCGCATATTTCTAGTTAAATTTAAAAAAATATTTATATAGTTGAAAAGACAAGAAAATAAGCTTTCTAAACATATAACTTTCATGCACTTCTATCTGTTGTTAATGGTGACTTAAACAGTTTTGCTTTGAACATCTGAAAATGTGAAATATGATTTCTTTTTTTTTTTTTTTCCATTATCATCTTTTTAAAAATTTTCTCAGTGGATTATTATTGGGAATCTACCATATATATATATATATATATATATAATATATATTATATTAAAAAAATTAAAAAAAAAAAAAAAAAAAAAATCTACCATATATATATATATATATAATATATATTATATTAAAAAAATTAATCAATATTTAAATATTTGTAGTGGTACTGAGTTTCTAGTGAAATAAAAAACATCTTAAACTGAAAAGTTTAAAAGCGAAATAATGTGAAAAAAAAAGTTTGTTTTGTTCCCATCAAGTCTTCAGGATGTTCACACAATTTCCTTTAGTCCTAACCCAAAGCCAGAGTGGCAAACCTCCCCATCCTCCCATAATTGCACAAAGACCCTCTTAAAACTACACAATCATCTTTAAAAAAAACAAAAACAAATAAAACAAAACCACAGGATTTATCTCATATATGAAAAGTGGTTAACTGCCCTAAAACACTAGAAAGGCCCAAAATGAACATTTTACATTAAATTCTAAAATAATTTTTGTTTATCCTTCAAAGTTTTTCAGAGTGTTCACACAATTGCCTAAAAAAGTAGAATCATATTTTGGAAAGGTGGTCAGATGGGGGCAGGGGGTAACAAACAGTGTTAATCTACAATAATACCAAGGAAATATTGCGACATTAATTTTTAAATAGTCCTAGATTTAAAGTTCAGTTTCTTGTACATAAAATGCATTATAATTAAACTGAGTTCTCTGCTTTCATTTTAATAGATACATGACATTAAGAAATGGCAGCATATTTATGTGCATTTACTGTAGATTATTTGAAAACTATTAATTTCTTGAGATTTTCAATGACATATTCTGATTTCTAGCATAAAAATACACTTATGGTAAATTTCATTATTTAATCTTGTATTTTAACAAAGTTATAACATTTAATCCTGTGTTTTGACAAAGATATAGCATTTTTACTGAAAAAGTAGTGCAAAAAATGTGACAAAACACACATGATCTTAAGAGGAAAAATATCCAAATAGGCAAGGCACAAAAATAGTCATAACTTCTTTAATTTTAATCAGATTTAAAAAATTAAAAAAATATTCTTTCTTAGCTCATCAAGCTCTTTCTACGAATGCCATTATTGAAATATTTTAAGCCATTTAAATTTTTTCATGTGTATTGCTAATAAATAACGATTCAAGAGTCAGACTTTTTGAAAAGTGTGATTTATAGAAGGGCTACCCGCGTCCGGACGTGTACAGAGGGATACCTGCGTCCGGACGTGTACCGAGGGATACCCGCGTCCGGACGTGTACCGAGGGATACCCGCGTACGGACGTGTACCGAGGGATACCCGCGTACGGACGTGTACCGAGGGATACCCGCGTACGGACGTGTACCGAGGGATACCCGCGTACGGACGTGTACCGAGGGATACCCGCGTACGGACGTGTACCAAGGGATACCCGCGTACGGACGTGTACCGAGGGATACCCGCGTACGGACGTGTACCGAGGACTGTGTCTGGCCGGATATGAAGCACTGGCGATGTAAGGTCTATATAATGTGAAATGATGTTTAAAGATCACAGTAGTATGTGGATTTAAAATATAATTTGTGTATGAGAGGTGTAGATGTTATAAGGAGGAGGAATTGTGGAGAAGTGGTTGAGTGTTTAAGAATAAAGAGAACACATTGAAGAGCAAATAACATGAATGTTGTGGGAGTGCTGTCAATTTCTTTTTAGATTACAGTTTGTTTGAAATATAAATGATATAGAACCAAACAGAATGGCTGACATTTGTTATAGCATAGTGTTTTATTTAAAAGGTCATAAATTAAGACCCAAGGTCATGGGTTATATAACAAAATTTCATACACAAAGCCCTTTTCATATGAAAATATTTTTTAATTATCTTTAAAACATTTATATACACATACATACATGGTTATTCGCAAAGAATGGGCAGATTTTATTAAGCATAGATATGAAATGAGTCAATGACACGGCCATCCCTAAAACAGGTCAGCGATTATGCAACTGAGGTCTTTTATTAGAGGTTTCAGTGAATTTCCTAAGGTAATGGAAAATGGATGGAAAATTCTTTCATTTTATATAGCAAACAATAATAACGAAAATAATTTGACAATTACAGGCAACTTCCTATGAATAAAGAGGCAGGTAACGTTCGAATAAAGTCAAATACATATTTCCATGAGCGACGGAATGCAGTAAAACCAAGAGAGCACAAAAAGGATATCGAAATAGTCACTTGGGAGAGGAAAATTATGTTCTCAAATTCTTTACAAACTCAATGTTTGAGCGGTAAAGGCGAACTTTAGTGGAACATCCGAATATCTACGTGTATCTTACATAGAGATCAAGTGTTCGTCCCAGGAAAAAGGCTAACACTTGATTTCTGAGAATGTTGACTGAAGTAAAATGAAACGCCCAAGAGAAAGTCATAGACCATCCACTATGACTATGCGATACCTACAGCTACGTACCAAGAAAATAGAGCTATTAAACCTGACATGGTGATATGGCACAAGAAGGAGAAAGAAGCAACCTTACAATTAGTGTCCCAAATGATGCGGATTTAAACAGATCTGAGCGGGAAAAGATAACGAAATAAAAAGGTCTTACGTACAACATGAAAAGAAACTGGAATCTTAGATCTTCATCATTCGAATAATTATAGGAGCAACCAAAATCTTGATCTTCATCATTCGAATAATTATAGGAGCAACCAAACTCTTGATCTTCATCATTCGAATAATTATAGGAGCAACCAAACTCTTGATCTTCATCATTCGAATAATTATAGGAGCAACCAAACTCTTGATCTTCATCATTCGAATAATTATAGGAGCAACCAAACTCTTGAAAAGGAATTTAAAAAACTCGTAAATATATCTGGTGAACCAAGTGCAAGATAGATACAAACAATTCCACTTAAAGGAATGGTAAGAATCTTATAAAGATCTCTCGATAGGAATGTTTGCGATAGTGGGTGAATGTTTGGAATTCAGTAGGATGCTCCATCCTTAGAACAAAAAAAAAATTTATAAACCACTAAGAAAATTTGGTTCATAAAAATGCAATAAAATTTTGTTCAAATTAACAAATTGCTGCTACTTACCGCTGCTTCTCTGACATATAACGAATGTGCCAAGTGAACATTTTTGAGAAGAAACAAGATGCAATCCAATGTGTAGTACTCCTTTGAGATCCCATCTTTACCCCTCCTGGAATTAAATAAGAAAAGAAGCAAAATCAATTTCACTGACAACTAAGTATTCAAAATATTGAAAATAATAAAATCACTGTAAAAAAAACCAAAAAAAACAAAAAAAAAAACAGAAAACATGTCCGGTCATTTATAGATTCCTAAATGGCTAAACTAGTTAATTCATAGTTAGGTTGTGTTCTTTGTGATAAGCATTTAAATTTTAAATTAAAATATGTATGCTATATGTTTATAAGCAAAATTACAACGCAAAGATTTTGTAAAATAAACAAGCATTTATTTGTTTAAAAATCAATATTTCCACGTGATACCTTTTCCTCAGAATATTTTGTGTGTCATGATGTTAAATTTAGTGATAAAAAAAAAATCTGTGTTTTCTTCAACGGTGATATTTCAATGTTGAAATAGTGATTTTAAACAAATGTTTATTTTACAAGATCTTTGCATTGAAATTTGGCTTATAAACATATGTATTTCAATTTAAAATTGAAACAACGCTTATATCACAGAGAACATACCCAACTATTTAAAACCATGCATTCTCCGACATTAAAAAATATAACCTTTGAAGAAAAACAGTTTTTTTGACTACTAAAATTTTTCATTTTAACACAAAGCTCAGAAAAGAAAAAATATTCTGAGGAAGATGTATCACATTAAAATAGATTTTAAACGCATAACTGTTAGTTTATTTTGCAAAATGTTTGTGCTGTAATTTGACATATAAACATAACATACATATTTGAATTTATATTATTCGAAATACCACAGTGTATATATATTATTTAATTGGAATTCATTATTGAGATGAGTATTATTTATTAATTTATTTATTGCAGACAATTATCCTCATCTTTTTTAGATGTTGTTTCATGACGTTTTGGCCAACTATTCCTCTGGCCTTCGTTAGGTGGTAACCGCGACAGGATAGGAACTTTGAATCTCCTAACTGCATTCTCAGTAATTACTGCCATCCATAGTTGTTGTCATCTCACCACGTTTTGGTGAAATACTACAGTGTATCTTATAGAATATTCTAAAAACAGTAGTCTGAATAATCCAAATATAAATTATCAAAACTTGTTTCGAAAATTCAAAATCATTCAATTTATAATTTACAATCTTTAAGGTGTGAAAATATAGTAAAATTCGTTTTAATTTCAACTTGTGATTCTAACTCATTTTTAAAAATTATTTTGATAAAATTTGGATATTAACAAAATTTTCTCTTTATAAAATGTACAATTCTTTGTTTGGCTTCAAGTTAGGTCACTATTTTTAGTGATATGTGAATTATTTTTTTTTTTTTGTTAGAGTTTTTCAACTTAATACACACAATATTGTATGTTTCTATGCGACAGCTATAAAAACAGTCCTATCTTAAAGAAAGGCCATTCAATATGGTGAGCTTAATATCAGATTTTAAGTCGCTTTTCAGAAAAAAAAAAATATTGGAAAAGTTGAAAATGAAATCTTTGTCCTATTATTAAATTGTTTCTGCCTATAAATATACATGGTTCAAATTGCTTTCTTTTTTTTTATTAATTTATTATTAAACAAAAACTAGCTTAATCTTTATTTGCTATGATTCATTAAGAAAATTCAATATGTCAGCTGTTGAAAGAAATCTTATATAAAACAATTTTGTACATTTTTTTTCAAGAGGTAATATGATTTTGCTGGCTTTTTTTACATTATGATTAATTTGGATCAAGATTTTACATTCGTAAGGATTTTTCAGTTGTTCAAAGCCTGCATTTTTAGATATAAGATGCAAAAAATGACAGCAATTATTTTAAATTTCCGCCGAACATGAAAACTATCATAATTGGGTTGCTAATACATTTGGTGACATTGTTTATGTTTTACAAAATCTATTGCCAACATTTAAGTTTTTACATATTAAAGAAAATTTTACTTCCAAAGGATTACAAACAAATAAAATAAAAACAAGTCGGACATATTTTAATCATAAATTTCAAAATGGCTAAAATATGAATTATTTGGATTCTTTGAACTACTGTTCTCATCTTGAATTTTCACAACGTTTCGATTGATGTAACCTCTGGTGTATCTTGTTGAACTTGGTAATCTGCACAGAATTTTGAACGAACCCCTTTTTTTTAATCCACAGGGGTAGCATACTCTCGTTCTGTCAGTCATGACAGGATAGAGGTTGAAAGCAATTCACAATTGTATTTTGAATGTAGCTTACACTGAAGTTTGAACCTTAAACCTCCAAAAGAATGTAACTTACAACTAATTTTTAACAAGTCCTTTATCCATTGCGGCATGGAAAAGAGATCATGCTACCTTTGTGGATAAAGAATAAAGGGTTCTGTTTGGAATTCCATGCAGGTTTCAAATCCAACAAGATACACCTGAAGAAGGTTGGAGGTTCCATCGACCGAAACATTATGAAAATAACACTCAAGATGAGAACAGTAGTCTGAAGAATCCAAATAATCCATCCTCATCTCATGTTTAAAAATTGTTTAAATGGAAAGTAATTTTTGGATTGAATTAAAGTTTAAATGCAACAATATTCAACAGCGTTAATAAGGCCATGGTGAATTGATTTGGCTTTTTGAGCGCCTCTGCATTATTGTTAAGTCAGGACACCAGATGAAATTTCCTGATATTTGCATATTGGTTTTGAAAAAGAATTTTTATTAATTGTTATGGGGTAAGCTGATCTCTTATTTCTCGAATAATGGATTTGCCCACAAACTAGAAATATAATTATACCTAACACGTTATTGGGCAATGATTCATGACAGTAATGGGGCCCCAAAAATAGGACATATACTTCTGTAACATTCTTTTGCTAATACACTTTTTGTTAACAATAACACTGTGTTTTGATTATTATCAACCTGCAAGGCTGCAACATTAGTTAACTATTGTTATTCACTGTCAGATATTTCTCAAGGTTCTCTTCAGACTGTTAAACAACATCCGGGGAATTAGCATTTCACGAGTTCTTGAGGAATTCTAATTCCTTAATAAATATTTAAAATTACTTACAGTAAGTTGATGCAGAATTATTGAAACTTTATTTTTTTGTTTTTATTACCAATAATCAGCTTTATCATGCCTTAAAAAAAAAAAAAAAAAAAAAAAAAAATAGAATTATTTTTTTGTGTGTGGAATCAACTTTCTGCCAAGCAAATGTGAACGATTCAAATATGCACAGGAATAAACAGAAAAACTAGTGTTCAGCATTTATAGTATTAAACTGGTTTCGGATTTTAAATCTGATCAATAAATTCAAAAGTTGAACATATTTCTTGCACTAACGATAAAGTCAGTATGTTCTATTTAAAGCTAATTCAACTTTACACAATAGATGAATCATTTTTTTTTTAAAACTCTTTTTCACCCCAGACAATGCCACTTTGATATAAAAGAGCTACTAATTGGAATCATGTCCACAGGGGACTATATGAGGAGTTGAGCAGTGAGATGTCTGTTCTCATCACATTTAAACTTTTGCAGTAAGAAAACAAGAAAGGAATTCCTAAGTCTAGTAATCCATGGGAAGAACTGTTAGAGTAGATTTTCTGGCATCTAGGGACCTTAAGAGTGAAGGGGTGGGATTTTGTTGCTTGTCTGGCTAGTTGGGAATATGTTGAGGGGCACAAGTGCTACAAGTCGATCAAAGCACATTCCATTAAAGTACTTTAGATATATATATATATATATATATATATATATATAGTCATCCACATACAGTACTGTTTCGCTGTTTCACAGCTCATCAGTGCGGCTAGACAGCCAGGATTGAAACCCGACCGTTTGTACGGCAGTCAAGGCTCCTAACCATTACGCTATTGGCGGCTGCTTGAACGAGTAGTGAGTTTAACGATGTTTTGATATCGTTCGAAATACCTCCGCTCGATTTGTTTACACAAAGAGCGTCGCTTATATGCTAATGGTAATTCGTGTTTCACTTCTCAATATGCTCAACTCAAGGTGAGGAGCACTATAGTCATCCACATACAGTACTGTTTCGCTCATATATATAAAAGCAGTGTGTGTGCATGCATGTATACACACACACACTGCTTTTTGCTTTTGTATATGTGATATTAACTGTAAGTAACTAATTTGCATATTGAGTTTAAAAAAGGAACATTTTATCAATTAAGTAGGATGTTATGGCGAGATGAGCAATTCACCGCCGGAACTTTTTATCGAAAGAACGTTATCACCGGTCACCGGTTGGGAGAGCCTTCCCTGGGCAGGAACACTTAAAAACGTAACATGCTGTCTCTGTAAATATTCTCAATAAACTTCTCTATTTCTTTATTACTTCAGAACCTCTTTATCCATTTATTTCCCTGGTGGAATACCTTTCTTGAATATCCTTTTATTACGGCCATCCACCGCAGGATATATCAACTGGCGACGAAGATGAGATACGAACTATAAATTCATCTAAAAAAAAACGTGGTAACCGAGAACATTCTAAAAATTGTTGTTCACAAAGTTCACTTTTAATTGAAGAAAAAGCTTCTTAGAAAGCGAAAGACTGGTGTATGCCACAAATTTACGCAAGTAAAAAATAATTTTTATATTATTGACGAGTTAAACTCCGTTTTTCTCTTTTTAAACTCCCAAAGAGTTGACGTTATATAACGTGTGTGTGTGTGTGTAAATTGTGACTTTCTTCATGATTAACGGACGTGTTTTTTGTATTTGGTTAATACGATAAAAAACCAACAAATGAACAATACTGAGGAATCTGTGTTTATTTAATAAAGAAAATTTTTAAATGAAATTTACGTGTGTCTGCTAAAGTAGACGAAAAAAAGAGTCTCTTGAAATTTTGTCAAGTGTTATTTTAACGGTGATTTTTTTTTTTTTGGGGAACTTTCCTATGTGTTGACAATTTTCTGTGGAAATAAGCATCTTTTTGAACAATTTTTTTTTTTCTTCTCTGTGGTATACGTTAACTTGCTATTGATACATTTAAAAAGAAAATGACATCGGAACAAATAGCGACGTTGACGAAAACGTTAACTGAGAGTTTAATCGCTCAACAAAAAGCCCAAATGGAGTTTCAAAAACAAATGCTAATTCAACAAGAACGTTTCGAAACTCTTGTAATACAACAGACGGATAATTGCTTATTTTGTGAAACGATTTTGTCAGAAAAATCTAAGGAGGGTGCATCCAGATTTTTTTCGGCTGAGGGTATAGCGAACTCGCTTTCCGAGTTTAAATATGACCCAGAAAAAGGTGACACTTTTCCAGCCTATTATCATAGGTTTGAAACGATATTTACAAAATGATGCGAGAAGTGGTCGGATGAGGAAAAAATAACACTATTGCTACAAAAAAAAATGGGCACGGAAGAAAATACTAAATTCACGAATTTGATATTACCTAAAAAACCGGAAGAGATCTCTTTTTCTGAAACGGTGAAAATTTTGTGTGTTATATTCGGTGAAAGAGATGGTCTTTTTCATACACGGTATAGGTGTTTAAATATGTCAAAAGACGAAACTGATGACATTGTCACATATGCGGGCAAAGTCAACGCCCAGTGTGAACTGTTTAAATTAAAGGATTTATCAGTGGACATGTTTAAGTGCTACATATTTGTCCAGGGACTGACAGCACCGAAGGACAAGGATTTAAGGTCAAGGATATTATCAATCATGAAACAAGACCCGGAAATGAACTTGCAAAAAGTGACAGAAGAATGTCAAAAATTGATAAACATAAAAAAGGACACTACGAGGATAGAAGGAAAAGTCACATCCCAAGTCCAGGTAGTAAAACAGAAGACATTTCCAAAAGACAAAGGGAAAAGTTTTGAATGTTGGAGTTGTGCGGGTCCGCACTTAAGAAAAAATTGCCCTTATAAAGACCAACGTTGTACCAAATCTGGCCTAGTGGGACACCGAGCATCCCACTGCCGAACTAAGCAAGACAAAAGACGGAAATGGAAGCCAAAAGTAAATGTGGTCTTGTCCAAAGAAGAAATAAAACAAGGAAGGAAACGGAAATTCGTTCAAACACAAATAAATGGTCACTCAGTGAAGCTACTTTTAGACACAGGTAGCGACATATCAATTATCGACGAAGTGACCTGGAAGAGAATTGGTGGTCCAAAACTGAGAAAAACACAAAAAATTGCAAAAGGTGTTTCCGGAGAGCGATTAAAATTCATGGGAGAATTTAATTGCAGTGTTTCTCTTGGATCGAAAACTTTTTCCTCAAACCTTTCAGTTGTTCCAGGAATAAATTCTTGCCTTTTTGGAATTGATTGGATTGTTTTGTTTGATTTATGGGAGCTACCCATAAATTCATTTTGCAATAATGTTAGAGCGTTGGAAAAGAAAAATTCCAAACAAAATGACCATTTTCTGGTAGCGTTAAAAAGTGAATTCCCCAAAGTTTTTTCAGAGGGATTAGGAGTGTGCACCAAAACTGAAGTAAATTTTGAATTAAAACAGAATGTGAAACCTGTTTTTAGACCAAAAAGAAATGTGCCTTTTTCTTCAAAACAAGATATTGAAATTGAACTAAAAAGACTACAGGAGAATGGTGTAGTCGAAAAAGTTGACTATTCTGAGTGGGCGAGCCCCACTGTGTATGTTAAAAAGGAAAATAAGATTCGGGTATGTGCCGATTTTTCTACAGGCCTTAATGACTGTCTGATGGATCATAGTTATCCACTTCCATCTCCTAAAGACATTTTTACAAAGCTGAATGGAGGTAGAATTTTCTCCAAAATCGACTTATCGGAAGCTTACCTTCAGGTAAAAGTCAGTGAAGAATGTTCTAAGTATTTGTGTATCAATACACATCTAGGACTTTTCTGACTAAAAAGACTTCCTTTTGGATTAAAAGTGGCCCCAGCACTATTTCAGCACATAATGGATACGATGCTTGCTGATTTAGATGTTGCAATCGCATATTTGGATGACATCCTTGTCAAAAGTAAAAATGTACAGGAACATAAGGAACACATCAGAGCAGCAGTTTTCCAAAGAATTGAGGAATTTGGTTTCAAGTTAAGTGCCGAAAAATGTGAATTCTTTTTAAAGCAGATAAAATATCTTGGTCAAATTATCGACAGCCAAGGCAGAAGACCGGATCCTCAGAGAACAGAAGCAATCGAGAGGATGCCAGCACCCAATAATGTTGCCCAGTTACAATCTTTTTTGGGTTTGGCTCAATATTATGCTATTTATATTCCAAACATGCATAAGTTGAGAGCACCATTGAATGATTTGTTAAAAAAAGGACAAAAGTGGATTTGGTCAAAAGAATGCCAAAATGCGTTTGAAGATATTAAGAAATGCCTGCTATCAGATTTAGCTCTAGCACATTTTGATCCACAGAAAGAATTCATTGTTGCATCAGATGCAAGTGACTATGGAGCAGGAGCAGTTCTTCTCCATAAACTTGAAGATGGATCAACAAAGTCAATAGCCCATGCATCCAGATCACTTTTGCCGGCTGAAAGAAACTATTCTCAAATTGAAAAAAAAAGCTTGGTGATTATTTATGCCATTAAAAAATTCCATAGATTTATTCATGGAAGGATGTTTACTTTGCAAACCGACCACAAACCCTTATTGACTATTTTTGGCTCTAAAAAAGGCATACCTACGCACACTGCGAACAGACTCCAACGATGGAGCATAATTCTACTAAATTATAACTTTAAAATGGAGTACATTTCATCCAAAAATATCGGACATGCAGATGGACTGTCCAGGCTCATCCAAAAGTGTGCTGAACCTTTAGAAGACACAGTAATAGCTGCATTGACAGAGGAAAAAGAACTCTCCGGATTACTGTGCAACACAATCAGAGAGTTACCAGTGACTCTAGACGAAATAAATAAGGCAGCAGAAAAGGATGATTATATTGTGAAAATGAAAAAGTTGGTGCAACTAAATGGAAAATCAAAGAAAGACCCTAAAATTTTACCATTTTCCATTTGTGTTCAAACCTTGATGTACACAGACAGAGTCGTCATACCGACTACGCTTCAGAGAAGAATTTTAAAAGAATTTCATAGTGGTCATCCAGGCATGTCGAGAATGAAAGCTTTAATGCGTGGATATACGTATTGGCCTAGGATGGACCAGGACATTGAAAAACTCGTAAGAGAGTGTCAAGGGTGTCTGCTAGCAGCAAAGGCACCACCTGTGCAGATACAACCGTGGCCAAAGACTGATACACCGTGGACTCGGTTACATATCAATTATGCAGGTCCTTTAAATGGACATTATTTCTTAGTGGTCGTCGACAGTTTCACAAAATGGCCAGAAGTGTTTAAATACAAACACCCTACTTCGATGAGTACAATAGATGCACTAAGAGTTCTCTTCAGTCGTTTTGGAGTGCCTAAAACTATTGTCAGCGACAACGGCACCCAATTTACCAGCAAAGAATTTGAAGAATTCTGCAAGGCTCTAGCCATTGAACATTTAACAACGGCAATCTACCACCCAGGTCAAATGGCCTAGCAGAGAGGTTCGTCGATACATTCAAAAGAGCCTTGAAGAAAAACCAAGGCATGGACACTAACGAGAAGAGTCTTGAACAATTTTTATCGGTGTACAGGATAACTCCGAACCAAAACACTGATACCGGTTCATCACCAGCCGAACTGATGTTTTCACAGAAAATCAGATCTGTATTTGACAGAATTTTACCAAGTGCAACCAGAGTAACAACAACAAAAGAAAATTTTCCAACAAGGTTTTACAAACCTGGTGACAGAATATTCTTCCTGAATTACAGGAGTGGAAAAAATTTTTGGGAGGGGGGGATTATCATGAAAAGAATCGGACACATGCTATATTCTGTAAGAAGTAATAAATTCGACTGTCACAGGCATATAAATCAGCTAAGACCTCGACACACTGATGAATACAAAAAGGCAGAAGAAAATGACCTGCCCCTAGAGGTTTTGTATGATTCTTTTAATATTCCCCAACCCTTAACAGAACTTACTCCAGATTTGAGAGTTCCAGCTTCTCCACCCACTCAAACGATATTGAGGAGAAAAAGTACAAGGGTGAAAAGAAAAGTTAACCGGCTGAGCCCCAAGCCAAAAAGCAAACGATATTAAGCCAAATTCTCTTGGGAGAAATTGTCTTAGGGGGAGGTGTTATGGCGAGATGAGCAATTCACCGCCGGAACTTTTTATCGAAAGAACGTTATCACCGGTCACCGGTTGGGAGAGCCTTCCCTGGGCGGGAACACTTAAAAACGTAACATGCTGTCTCTGTAAATATTCTCAATAAACTTCTCTATTTCTTTATTACTTCAGAACCTCTTTATCCATTTATTTCCCTGGTGGAATACCTTTCTTGAATATCCTTTTATTACGGCCACCCACCGCAGGATATATCATAGGATTTGTTAGTGTTTCTTTTTAATTCACTGATTGTTTTCATTTTAACAGTTGTTTTGCAATTTGGTTTTACTTTCTGCTCAAATGTTCCTTGCTTTAGAACTTAAGGACTTAATTTTTTTTAGAAATTACAATCTATAAAAAAAAAAAAAATGAGTTCTTGTACTTGTACTATCACTGTGGATCAGTTGACCTGATCTTGAATAGAGGCTAACCACACCTGAGGATCTGATGCTACTGTAGCCATGAGCACAAGTCATTCACGATTCTTTCAGTTCACATTTAAGAGATAAATAAGTTGTTTTTTAATTTTTGAAATGACGATTGATAATTCCTGGGTTATTCAGACTAATGTTCTCATCTTGAGTGTAATTTGCATAATGTTGCGATCGATATATACTCCAACCTTCTTCCATATAGATTCCAGAGTTTGACATGATATATCTGAAGGTTAGAGGTTACACCAATATATACATTGTGCAAATAGCACTCAAGATGAGAACATTAGTCTGAATAATCTAAATATATTTGCATCAAAATTACCAAAATCTACACATACATACATGTATATATATATATATATATGTATATATATATATATATATATATATATATATATGAATAAATGAGAAAGATTTTCTGAATGAAATGTTTATTTTGAATTAATGTTTCAAGTATTACAAGTAACAAACTTTGCAAAACAAACTGGACCTGACGGTATTCCAATTATAGTACTCAAAAAACTTCAACCAGAACTAGCGCCCATACTTACAAAACTGTTTAAACGTTGTCTTAAGGAGAATTGCTTCCCATTACCCTGGAAAATCTCATCAGCTTGCCCTGTATTCAGGTGATCGCTCATCCTCCTCTCAGTACAGGCCAATAAGTCTCCTGTGCGTCATGAGTAAGTTGTTGGAATCTGTGTTAAATACAGAAGTAATCAACCATCTCGGCAAAAATAACCTTCTTAGTGACAACCTTTCTTTGGCAATTGCTCTTGACATATCTAAGGCCTTTGATAGTGTCTGGCATAAAGGTTTATTTCACAAGATCTCTAGCTATGGTATAGCTAGAAATGTCTTCTCAATTATTAAATCATTTCTTTCTGATAAGGTTCATAAGAGTAGTAGTTGATGGGCAAAAATCAGAAGCTCACAGTATTAATGCTGGAGTCCCTCAGGGGTCCATCCTGGGCCCAACTCTCTTCCTGATCTACATTAATGATCTTCCAAATCACATCCTTACATCATTTGTAGACATTTATGCTGACGACACTACCATTTATGGTAGTACATCTAAGACAGTAAACGACCAAGTTCTTTCCGATTCTCTTTCCTCTGATCTTGAGCATGTGGTACAATGGGGAAAGGAGTTGCTGGTTACTTTTAATGCATCTAAAACCAAGCTTCTCTCTTTACATCAACGTTCTGATCCACATCTGGCATCAATTGAAATGAATGGATCTCGTCTTGAGGAGGCCTCAAGTTTTGACAAGCTTCTGGGCTTGACCGTTACTCCTGATCTTAAATGGAACTCGTACATCAAATCTGTTGCCAAGGCCGCTGGAAAAATGGTGGGATCCTATCGATCCAGTAGATATCTCACTGCTGATGCAATTCTCTATCTATATAAGAGCCAGGTATGTCCAAGGATGGAATACTGTTGCCACATCTGGGCAGGAGCTGCTAGAAAGGACTTGTCCTGCCTTGATAGAGTTCAAAATAGACTTCGTAGCCTCGTAGGAGATGTCCTTTTCTCTTCCTTGCAACCTCTGTCTCACATAAGAGATGTTGCGAGTTTGATGTATCGTTATTTTCATGGAAAGTGTTCGACTGAGCTTCAGTCTATGGTCCCCCCCTCGCCAAACTTTCACAAGAAACACTCGTTTAGCTGAAAACACTATTAATTAGTAATACACACGGACGAAAAAACGCTTTGGATAATCACAGATTTCAAGGTAGTTCTACTAAAATAGCCATATTTTTTAAACCAAAGCACTTCAAGTCTTCAAATTACTACTGTTTTGTTCGGAAATGAATATACTTTCAAATGAATTAATAAATATGAATGTACATTATATATTTTAAGAGTTTTAAGCAGATAAAGTGATAAAAATGTGAACGTCATAAAATGGCGTTTTCGGTAAGGTTTTGTAATGACCCCCCCCCTGTTTTCTAAAGGTCCGTACCGTGATTGTATGAAGAATTTCGTCATGAAATTTGGGAACTAATTAGAAGAGGTGTTAATCTTAATACTGTCAAGTGTCCGAAATATTTTTGACCATTTCTTTTTTTGTCGTGTTAAAAATAAGACTTTAATATGACGAGTATTGAACATTTTGAAAAAAAAATTCTTCGGACACCCAGTAGTAAGTAAATCAATCTTTTTACTATCTTTATCAATTAAAAGTATTATTTTATGTTGAGTAGGACCGCGGTAATTGATAATTTAAAAGGACCTACCCGAAAAAAAAATTGTTTCTATTTCTCGAATTTGGACAAATGAAGTTAGTATTACTAGCAGCAACAGCTCCAGCCTGTAGAATCAGCAATAGCACAGTGTATAAACAACACGCGTTCTTTTTATTCAAGAACAAATTAAGAAAAACATGAAAATATGAATATAAATGTTCTTATATGTTTAATTATTGCTATTTTGTTATCAGAATAACATTAGTTTAGAACTATTCGGTTTTCAGAATGTATAATAACAATCCCAACCAATTCGGCATTATGAATCTGTTGCAATTTCTCACATTGCTCGTCAAATTTAAAAACATGGTTAAAAAAACAAAATAAACTTTTGTAGATATATAGCTTGCATGCACTTTTATTCTTTAAATTAGTTTTGAACAACGAATTAAAACAATGTTTTACTGCGAACAGCCACAAATGTTTTTTTTCAAAATCAAAATAAGTATCAAAATCTCGTTTATACATAGATTCGAAAAAGTTGTCAAAAAACAAATATATAACAAATAAATGTTATCAAAGGCAAGATAAGTTACTTTTCTACCAAACTGGATATATTTTTTGTGTTTTTATTCAATGTAACATGTTTATTCAGCTCGAAAAACATACAGTGTTTACCGATGTATTGGAAAATTAAAAATGGCACCCGGCCCGACTCTCTTTGACACGGTAAGTTTGAGAAAAGGAGTTAAAAATAAAAACAATTATACAAAATACTGTTAAAAACTCACCGAATATATGTCAGCCTATGTCACGGTAACATATATTGAGCGAGTTTCTAGCAGTATTTTGTCTATTTTTTTATTTTTAACTCTTTTCCCCAAACTTACCGTTTAAAGAGAGTCGGGCGCCATTTTAAATTTTCCAAAACATCGGTAAACACTGTTTTCAAGCTGAATAAACATGTTACATTAAATAAAAACACTAAAAAATTATCCAGTTAGGTAGAAAAGTAACTTGCTTTTGATAACATTTATTTGTTATATATTTGTTTTTTTGACAACTTTTTCGAATCTATGTGTATAGTAATACAAACCCTCAAAATCTATATCAATATTCTTGAAATTTTAAAAGCAGTTAGAAAACACATCAAACTACAATTAGGAAGCTTTTTATTTCGTTATTTTTTTTTTCTACTTATTAAGCGAAAGATATTTTTACAACCTGCTCCAGCGTAGTATAAACGGCCTATGGAATTAACACCTTCAACCTCGAAAATAGAAATCAACAAATTTTTGAACGCTCTCTTTGAAAAAAAGCTCTCTTTAACTTCATCTCTAATACAAATTATGTGTGGCAAGTCTCCTCCTAAAACACTCTTTAACCCTAACAATAACACTAAGTTCGAGTGGCAAGCCCCCCCCCCAACAAAATACCTCTGTAAGCCACATACAAGCATCTAAAACAAACAAACAAAAAAATAGATCCTTCCTTAAAGAAAAATACACATAAAATAAATTGGTTAACTGTCTTAAAATGCTAGAATGGCCAGGAAATGATGAATTATTTTACATTAAATTTTTGTGAAACTAACCGCTCCCCCCCTCTAATATTGTTTTTGTTAGCTTTGTCTCTGTCAAGTTTTCAGTATGTTCACACATAATTTTCCTTAGCCCTACAATTAATTCAAAGTCCGAATGGCAACCCTCCCCATATTCTCATTGCATAGAAACCCTCTTAAAACTACACATAATCATCTTAAAAAAAAAAAAAAAAAAAAAAAAAGCATGCATATTTTCCCATAGAAAAAAAAAACAGTTAACTGCCCTAAAATGCTAGAATGACCTGTAATAGGAAATTATTTTACATTCAATTCTAAAATAATTTGTTTATCTTTCATTAAAGTTTTTCATGGCATTTTATACATAATTTCCCAAAAAGGTAGAATCACATTTTGGAGGGGTGGTCAGAAGGAGTTGAGTGGGGTTAAACAGAAGGTGTTAATCTACAATAATACCAAAGAAATATTGCAATATATTCATTTTTAAATGGTCTTATGTTTAGATTTAAGTTTTTTGTACATAAAGCACATTACAATTCAACTTTGAGTTCTCCAACTTCTTTTCTGTTTATGGATACATGGCATTTTTAAGGAATTGCTGCATATTTATGCACATTTACTGCAGATTATTTGGAAACCATAAACTTTGGGAGATTTTCAGTTGCATATTCTGATTCCTTGTACAAAAATACACTTATATGGTAAATTTCATTTCTTAGTCTTGTGTTTTAACAAAGATATGACATTTTTACTGAAAAAGTAGTGTAAAAAATGTGACGAAACGCATATGGTCTTAAAGAGGGAAAAATATCCAAACGTGTGAGGCACAAAAATAGCCATAACTTCCTTAATTTTAATCAGATTTTAAAAATTTAAAAAGATTCTTTCTTAGCTCATCAAGCTCTTTCTATGCATACCAATATTTCAAGCTATTTCAATTTTTTCATGTGTATTGCTATATTAATAATTCCCCCCACTCTTTATCCGTGCCTAAACATAAATGTAGATTCCATGAACAAAGCTTCTTTCTTAGAACTGCACGCCTGTGGAATTGTCTTCTGTTTTCCTGCTTTCTAGCTGACTACAATATGGTTGTCTTCAAGTCTAACGTAAACAAGTTCTTGATTAGCCGTTCCACTTGTTAACAAATTTACCGAATTTCCATTTACTAACGATTACTATATTGTCCAATTTCTACTGTACACTCATTAACCCTTATCCTCGAGTGGGCTCTTGGCCTTGATAAGTGGTGATGCCTATGTAACAAAAAAATAAATAAATAAAATAATACCAAGTCAAATAATAAAATTGCAATTCCTGCATGTTTGTTCATTCTTACTAAAGTTTTGGAAATAAATTCCACATCATATTTGGTTTAATATCTGTTTTACATGATGGCATATGTTGGATGGCTTTCAGAAATTACTTTAACTAACCTATCTCTGCTCTGTGTTTTTTATTTATATAGTTTTGTTCACTTCAAACAAAGCATATTACCACTGAAGTGTATAATGTGATAAAAGCTAGATTTACGAGGAAGGAGTTGAGCAACAAAACATTTCAAGTAACATTTTATTTTTTGTAGGAAACAAAGAAACAGATAGCGAGGAGGAAATTTCAAAGACAATCTGCTTATGGAAAGTAATTATGAAAAGTAGAAAATCTTCTGAAATCCAAGAATCTCTACAATAAAGTGGCTCGAGTGGGTTGCACTGGAACCTTATCCCTAACCCTAAATGCAGGTGGCAACAGACCTCTCGCAATAAATAAAAACAAGACAAAAACAAAAATAATTCAAAGCATTGTCCTTTCTCGGACATCAAGAAATACAGTAAATGATTTAAAAAAAAAAAAATTAAAAAAATTGTTGAGCATTTGCATAGCTACACATGTAAAGACTTGAAAAAGTGAACCATGGGTTTACTTTTTCGAGTCTTGTCACTCTTGCTTCCCTTATTTTGTCCGTTAATCCTCACAGATATTTCTGACAGAGGAGGAAGAATTGCTTTTTTTTTTTTTAGGTTGGAATATTAATCTAACACTTAACATTGGTGAGTTTTTCACATTCAAGTAGGTTGGGAGTGGGGTTAAGTTCCTTACATGAAATGGCTTCAGGTCTTATCTTGGTGCGCTATTCTATGCAAGTACGACTTGAAGAAAAAGAAAAACTAATAGAATAAAGCAAAAAAGAGGTTTGTAATGTACATCGTGCCCCGAAGCCATTTTGAAAACAACTATTTTAACTATTTTAAATTTTTAACTATTTTAAATATTTTAACTATTTTAAATCCTTAAAAAAAATCTTTTTTAATCCGATATTTGTCTTCTTAAAATATTTGAGGCAAATTAGTAAATAAAAATGTTAATTGATTTTTAGCCAAACATTTTTTTTTTAATTCAATTTTCACCCCAGACACAGTGCCACTTTGAAGTAGGAGCTACTATCGGGGATATTATGAAGGAAGACGGGCAGCAACATGTTTGTTTACATTACACTTGAATTTCTGTACGTCAGTTGGGAAAGCAGAATCCCAGAAGGGAGTTCCAAAGTCTAGCAGTTCTGGAGAATAAACTATCGGAGTAGAAGGCTTTCTTACATCTAGGGATCTCTACTGTGTAGGGGTGGGATTTAGCTGCTTGTCGGGTTTGTCGGGGGTATTTATGCCGAGGGAGGTATAAGTGCTTGTAGTTCGTCAGAACATTGACCATTAAAATACTTGTAGAACAGGTAGAGGGATGCAACATCTTGTTGATGGGAAAGTTCAGGACCTATCAGGTGTGTGACTCTTTTGAACCCTGTCCAGGAGTAAGAGACTAGTAGCAGATGCACCAGCCCAAATGTGACAACAGTACTCCATACATGGGCAAATGGTGGCCTTATGAAGGTACAGGATACTTTCAGGATAAATAGCCGTCTAGCCTGCTAGAGAAAGCCCATCTTCTTTGCAGCAGCCTTATTGTGTAAAATTGTCAACCTTTTACACAGAATCAGCAATGTCATCATTTTGTGTGTAAATTTGACGGATAGTCAAAACACTAAAATTAATAATGAAAGTAATGTTTTTTTTTGCTTTTGTTTATTGTGTATTAATTCAAGTCTCCATACATTATTTGGAAAATAGGCGCTAAAATCAAGTTGCACACACTACAAATAAAAATTCTATAATAATTAAAATAATTTTAGGTTGTGGTGAAATTTGCTATTTCAGAATTGCCAATAGTCATTTTTATCTTATATTAAAATATTTTTTTCAAAATTGTAAACTTTTACTCAAAATTCTTTAAAGCTTTATATTGGGGAATGCTGGAATTTAAACAATTTAAATTTTTTAAAAATTAATTATTTTTTAGAATTGTTTGTTTCTTGTAATTCAACTAATTATATTATATGACCTGTGGAAATTCCACAGGGGATTCATTCATATGTAATATATTGATGTTGGCATTGTGTAAATGCCCAGTGTAAATGGAGACATTGTGTGGGCGATAGAGGGCAAATATAAACGCAGTAGTGTGAGCAAGTGCAACCCAGAAACACATAAGGTAATTTAGGATCTTCTCTGGGGATTTCCCTACCACATGGAAAGCCATCTTTAATGTAGGCACATATTCCATGCCCATGGTGATCTTAGGGGTCAGATTTGGAAGTTAGGTTAGAGTATCCTTTAACTACGAATTCATCTAAGAAAATAGTCGGTCCAATGCCAGTTTTGCTTAGGTCAGGTTTAGTCTCCTGTAATTGGGTTTCAACTTCTGGAAGGTTAGAACATAGACCTCTGATGTTGGAGAAGGAAACATGGTAGTCGGAGGGTCTATGTTGGATATTGGAGATCCAGGTTTAATTGTGTAGTTTTTTTTTTAAACTTTTCATGGTGTTTTTTTTTTTTGGATTTGTGGACTAGATCGACAGATTTGCTTAGAGTAGCACAAAGAGGGAAAGTAAGAGAGAAAAAGAAATAAAGAAATAAATATTTTTTGTAGCCCATAAGGTAAAGCTGTAACAATTACCCACTAATATGACATCGAGAAGCCCCACCAGAAGCTACTGCATGGTCTAGAATTCATTCACCAAATGGCAATACAGCATCCTTAGTACTTTGCACGTACTGATAGGACAGCTTCCTTAGTGATTAATCCAAGGTTCGGGTTCCTGACTATCAGGTGGATAACGTCAGCCCAGATAAAACATTTACCTCCAGCACCCTTACTAGTGACATGGCCACAAGGATAGACATACAAACAGAAAATTTCCGACAACTCTGGCGACTCTTCACACAAAATACTGCCAACCAGGAATTTGGTCACGGTTTATTTCCAATGAGAAGTATTCTCATGTCAGGGCTCTGACAAACCTGTACAGAGAGACCGAAGACCGTTGAGGATAGTGTCTAGTATTCATTCAATTGCTCTCTACAGTTTTTTTTTTTTTAATATTTCCTTTTAAGCAAAAACAATATTACTTACAAAATTGTCATCTCAAAAATAATCTAAAAATGACAAAATTTGATCAAGTAAATAATTTTTTTATGTAAAAGTTTTATGGAAAATTGTATATTTTGTTTCTTTCATATTCAGAATATGGCCGAAAACAGGGGAAATTAGATTATCTTCCTTACTTTTTTGAAGTTTGCGCTTTTTTGTTTTTTTAACTAATAGCAGATGTGCTACTCAATAAAATTTTGTATTTTTGCTATTTTCAAGATAACATTGTTTTTGATTGAAAGGACATATTTTTTTTTAATTATCGCTATAGTCTAATCATAAACAAGCACCTTTAGCAATATAATCTTGATCACATGGTACAATTGGGAAAAAGGTGGTTGATTAATTTCAATGCATCGAAAACCAAGCTTCTCGCATTTCATCATAATCACTGACCCTCGTCCGACTCCAATTGAGATAATGGCTCTCGTTTTGACAAGCTTCACTCCTATGGAACACATACATCAAATCTGTTGCCAAGATTGCTGGAAAAATGGTTGGATCATTCTACTGCTCCAGTAGGTATCTCACTGCCGATGGAATTCGTTATTTGTATAAGAGCTAAATACGTCCTAAAACAGAGTACTGTTGCCAAATCTAGGCAGGAGCTTCTTGGTGCGCTAAATCTTGCCTTGATAGTGTTCAAAACTGGCTTTGAAACCTAGTAGGTGCCCTACAACGTCTTTCTCACAGAAGAGATGTTGCACTGCCCCCCCACCCCGGCCAAACTTTCACAAGAAACACTCAACCATTAAACAATTTTCCTCATTTTCTATCTGTGCCTAATTCTAAAACGCAGATTTAATGAACAATGCTTCTTTCCTAGAACTGCCCACCTGTGAAACATTGTTCCACTGGTCTGCTTCCTGGACGATTACAATATGGTTGCCTTTATGTCCGATGTAAACAGGTTCTTGTTGAGCTGTCCCCTTAAATAATCCAAAGTCTACCCAATCTGCACCATTAACCCTTATCCTTGAGTAGCCTACGGGCCTTGATAAGAGATGACTTCCTTAAAAAAAAAATTAAATAGCAATTCAATTTAATTACTAATTAAATTATTATTCTAGATTTTGTTTTATTCAAGTAAGTGATTAATAACAAAATAAATAAAAATGTTACTTATGCAGGTGCTAAAATAACGTTATTATTTAGGGGAGAAAAAAACTATTCTATATTTTTACCTAACAATTTAATAAACAAAAGATACTATAAAAATTGAATTTAATTTGAAAATGCTATCTAAACAAAATAACACAAATATAAAGAAATAAAGAATACACACACACACACACACACACACACACACACACACGAGAAGTGGTTAGACAATTTGATAACAAGATAGCGATTGTTGGTTTCAAGTAGTGATCCATTTCCAATTGTTAAAAAGAAAACATTAGAAATAAGTTTCCTTGACTACAACACCACCACCACCACAATTGCTTCTTGCTTTTCTGTCACTCATATTCTTTCGATTTATGTAGCACTCCACTACAGTACACCTGGTTTATCTTGATTGTTACCGTGCACACCTCTATACAGGAATGTTTTATACATCGGGAGAAAGGTGGGAGACAACTTAAACAAATAATCAGAGAGGAATGAAATGATGTAAATAATTGATAGAGGAAAAAAAGAAAAATTAGGTTTATATGACGTCACAATGCAACCCTAACTTTGTAATGGAATTCTGTAAATTTTTAAGACACAATCGAAATGTATTAATTGTAAGGTACGTGCAAAATGAATGGCCGATCCTCAAAATGTATACACATTTTGGCCCCTCTTCATTTAAAAAATTCAAAAATTCAGAAAATTAACCCATTTTTAATTTTTAGTATTTATTAATTAAATATCATAGAATATAACGAACCCATTATTTTTTTAAAACATTTGTGAAATTGTATTATTTTATGTAAACAAAACTATAAAGTTTTAAATAACAAAAATATATATATATATATATATATATATTTGCTTTTCTTTATAAAAATAAAGCGTCGTGGATGTTAACAATTAAAAAAAAATCAGGAACATTAACAAAAACATAAAAAAAAAGAATTATATTGATTAATATCCGAAAACTTTATTTGCAGAAAATTTAAATGCAATGTTTTATGTTATAAGTGGTGGCCATTGTTGTACGTGCAAGCGCGCCTATATTTATTTTTATTCTATATAGAAGCAGTAAATATTGGTATTCAAAATACAGAATAAGTAAAATTATTTTATTTATTTTGTTTCATTTGTTAGTTCAGATTCGTATTTTTGATCCATTAATTTTTCTCATCTTACACCAAGGGTTGGCAACTCATTCGACCCTGCGGGCCCGATCGTGTAATAACGATAGGTTGTGGGCCAGTAACATAAGTGCATAAACACCAAAATTACAAATGCAATGTCAATCTAAATATTTAAAAACTATAATGAAAATAAACATTGAGAAATCAGAAATACGTTTCAAAGGGTAAGAAAAAAAAAAAAAAAAAAAAAACAACCAAACGAAATGGATAAAATTATGATGCGTAGGTGTGAAATTGTAACTGAAAAAATAAAAATATGGCCCATTGAAAGATTCCAGCAACTTACATAGGGTAGGTGGTAGAGGTAAGCGATGAGGGGTCACTGTTAAAGGGAAAGCTGACTGAGACAACATTGTCACTTTAAAGATTTTCCTGTCGGTTAGTTGATCAAATCAGCTCTCAGATTTTGTTTTATGCTTATTTTTCATTTTTTATGCGGCAATAGATGATTGTGTTTTGATTAAATTTTTGTGGTCATAGTATTCAAATTCGATCGGGTGGCTCAGAGAAAGATGACTGCAAGCTTTCTTTGGAATTCGAAAGCCTCGACTCATGTTAAAAATAGTCATTGGTAATTAGACTTGCAGGCTGGAGGTTGCCGACCCTTGTCTTACACTGGCAACACGAAAATTAAATTATAAACACAGATACACTTTTGGGTGATCGTACACGAGTGCTAACCTTCTAGTGAAACATGCATCGGCTCCGATGTTGTACGCAGTTCGACTTAGGGAGCGCCTAGTGTTTCTGATTTATTATGGCTTTTTTATTTTGGCTTGTTCAGATTGTTTTGTTTTTTTTTAGATGGATATTTTTTTATTTTGGCTTGAATTTTGCAAATTATTTTGTTATTATACGATTTTTTTAAATACATATCGGGATTAGTAGGAGAAATGAAATGGTCTCATGTCGATGAGGCCATGTATAGAGAGGTTTATAACATGAAAAGTGAAAAAATATTAGATAATTTTGAAACATTTGGAGAGCATATGCATGAAAAATATGGTAACTAAAAAAAAAAATCCCATAAGCTTTGGGAAAAAACATATTTTGAACAATTGAAATTTTTTTTTTTTTCAAAAATAAAAAATAATTATTAAAACAAAAACCGTTGTGTTCTCGTCGAGTAGTTTTTATTTTATTCAAGAAAATAAAAGGTACTCATGCACTTATTGAGCCGTGCTGAAATAATGACATTATTTAGAAAACCATTCTTAACATGGGGATTGGAGGGTGTTGTGTACTTATTCTGTACTTTCACCTAACAATTTAATAAAAACAGGCATTGTAAAACTTTAATTAAAGTTGAAAATACTATTTAAAAATAGTGCGGATCAATAAGTGCACTAGCACCAAATAACATTTCACTGTTTCGATCGACGACATTCCATGAGAGGTAGGTATACGCTAAAGCTTTTTGTTTTTCACCACAAGTGCTAATTTCAACTTACACCAATTTTCCTGATAACTATAATCTCCGGCAAAAAAAAAAAAAAAAAATCCATCCAAAACAGAAAAAAAATCATACGATGTGAGATTTCTCTCACAAGGTTTTTGCCCTGGCAGAATGAAAGAAAACCAAACAGGAATTACAACAAGCTCACCTTAAAACTTCAACGTAAATTTTATTAAAGTAAAAAAGGTCCATGTTGCAAAAGATGCGTCATCTTCACAGCTATCTGCCACTATGGGCTGGTAACATTCCCGAAGGGAATAATAGTTTATCTTTAATAAAGGCTGGGAAGAATTCCCGCTGACGAAGTAGTGTGCAGGTTGGATATGTTGAGGTGACTTCCAAGTCTGATGCTGCTAGCTGGCATCCACAGGGAGTTCTTGTAGAAACTGTCCAACAGCGGACAAATGACAGGTCAAACAGTAGACCTTAATTTCGTCTTGACAGACATTAAATTGTAGCACAAGCGTGCAAATATAAATTCGCCCTACTTAAGGGCATTGGTAATTGCAATGATAAAGTTCCGCTCCACATTTAGGCATTAAAACGTCTCGAAGCAACAAAGTATTTTTGCTGCCTCGATTCGAGTGAGAAATCCAGTCTTTCCAACTCTGCATCTTCTCGGATTCTGATCTGAAAAGGGAATTTGGCACCAAGAACATTCTCGGCAGTTGACATGCAATTTGATTGGTTAAAATAAATCCGTGGGCGGAAAAACCATCCAATAAAAGGCTTGCTTATTTCTGCAGAATTTCTTACAAATAACAAAGCAAAGCGCAAAGTTCAAGCCAAAATAAAAAAAAAAAAAAAAAAAGTAGGCCACACACGCAAAAATTGTTTCTTCGTAAATATAATTGTTCCCTAAGCCGAACTGCGTACAACATCGGAGCTGATGCATATTTCGCTAGAGGGGTAGCACTCGTGTACGTCAGCCATATTAAAAATGAAATTTACGCTATACATTAGGGACTGCCAAAATTCACCACAGAATTACCCCACCCTATATGTAACACGATGTAAAACTTTAATTAAACTTGAAAATACTTTTTAAGAATAGGGTGAATAATCAATAAGTGCACTAGCACCAAATAACATTTCACCGTTTCGATCGACGATATTATCAATGTAATTTGTGTACCATTTAAAAGAAGGGCAAAATAAACTAGTAATAATTTAAAAAAATTGTTTCATCGTACGAAAATAATGAAATTGCGAGACGAAAATCGTGTTTACATAATTGGCGCTTTAAAATAACGTTCTCATGTAGTAAGCATTTCGAACGTGAAAACATACCTGTATTAAATACAGGTATGTTTTCACGTTCGAATTTAATAAATCTAGCAGAAATCAACTAATGGTCAGATTTTCGTTAAATTTTCGATACTTATCCATTTTAGAATGAAATTACATATAAAATGCAGTTTCCGTAAAATATACCCCCACCCCATATTTATTTTTTCGAAATTTGAACAAAATATATTTAAATCTATCAACATTTCTATTTATTATGAAACATAAGAGTTCAAATAAGTAAAACATTTTTTTTCAATTTAAATACACATATTGAACAAAAAATTACCTTGAAGTTGCAATTAAAAAAAAAAAATGACATAAAATTTAATGTTTTTTTAATAGCGTTTTTTCGAATTAATATATACTATAATCAGTTCAATTGCCAAGAAAAAGAAACTTCCTAAAAATTAATTAATTTTTAAAAGATTAAAACGATTAAAATTCCATTATTTCAAAATGTTCCGTTACAACAGATTTTTGTTTAATTTTTTTTTTTAATATTAAGTTTTAATATAAACATGACTCGTCAGCTATTTTATGGCCAGATTTAAACCGATTTGAAAATATTGCACAAATATTAAGCATTTTGTAGGCATCCCCTCCCCCTCAGGTCTCTTTTTACCGAACAAAATATGGAACCCCGTACGTACCCAAATAAACATTCAGTAAAACCGTATTTCATATTTAATATACAAATGTTTATAATATTATTAATCGTTAAACTGTAAATTTTAAAACCTAACAAAATTATAAAAGATTAATTATTAATTGCAGTTTGAAGAAAATAAACAAAGGTTTTAAAAAAAAAATCATTAAGTCGCTTTTGCTTTTCCATAGTTCGTATAGTTAACGCAAATCTGACGTCACGGAAACATGCGGTCCATTTTTCGCAATCGTTTGTTTGGCAGACCCTACTATACATTTAAGTAAATAAACATTAAAAAAGTTGGCATTTTTTTTTTTTTTTTACGAGAGTACCCAGCGTAGTATAAACACCCCCAACCTACCTCCCCATGTTAAGAACGACTTCCGGAGTAAACACTCCAAACCTCGAGAGCCGTTCTTAACAGGTTAGGATTGTTTATTCCGAAAGCCGTTCTTAACTTGGGGAGGTTGGAGGTGTTTCTACTACGCTGGGTACTCTCGTAAAAAAAAATAAAATAAAAATAAAATAAAAAATACCATAAACTGTCAGCGTCTCTGACCCCCCCCCCCAAAAAAAACCCCAAAAAACAAATAAACAAACAAGAATGGTTTCTCCCCGCCGCCACCCATCTCAAAACAAAAGCCAACACTTAAAACATATCAGGAAATGTATTTTCGTTTTCTCTTTTCCGTTTCGGGAACTCCTGTTTAATTTTATGTTCACCTTTTGGCTGTTGTAATCCATTATCGAATTCACCGAGTCAATATGGACAACCATAGGGGTCGATCTATATAAACACCAATAATTTTATTCCCAACATGACCACCATACAAAAGACTTTATTCAACAAAAATTAATAAACGTGGGCTTGCTTCTCAAAACTACGCCTGACCTTGTGTCTAACCTCCTCCTGGCAAGGAAATTCTACTGCCATGTTAAACGTTATATCGAACTTAAGGTTAGTGTTGTTTGTGGTTAACAAAAGGGATTTTTTTTTTTTTTTTTTTTACCTGTCTTTCTTACGTTTATTGTCGTAATAAATAAAGCAAAGAAACAACCCATAAAAATAAACGCAATGAATTTATTTTATTTATTTATTTTTCGAATTTTAATACAGAATATATAAATACATGTTTATAGTACGCTCTCTGGGTACTCTCGTAAAAAATACCCAAATCGTTGCATTTCATGCTGACATACAAAATTATTTGCGCAGTTTACAGACCATGCTGAGAAAGCCATTCTTAACATTATGAGAGAGGGAACTGCCTTTTAATGTACCTATTTACTATGCCTCCCCACGGGACAGAGTTAGACACCAGGGTCGTTTTTTAACGTGGAGAAAAGGTACAAAAATAAAAATTGTCTCAGTCGTGAAGGATTTCTCCTCCACCGAAAGAGAACAAGAAATAGAAGTGCAGCATCTGGAGAACAGATACTACACTTTGATCTTGTCCCGAAGGCCTATTAATGTAATAAACAAAAGATATCGTAAAAATTGAATTTAACTAGAACATCAAATCTAAAAATCAGTACTGTCCGGAAACGGCACAAAATACCAAATATTTTTTGTTTTCAACATGATTTTTTACGAAATTCATGAAAATAACCTTTCAACAATTAGAAACAGCTTTTTTCTTGGGGGGGGGGGGTTAGAATTTTCTTGCCAGGAGGTTAGACACAAGATCAGACGTAGTTTTGAGAAGCAAGCCCACTAGGATAAGCGCACTCTGGCCCTCTGTCCTATAAAAATGCCCCAGCAATCCCTACCTCAGGCGATTAAACTAACCCTTTCTCTCAGAGAGAAGGTAATGCCTAGGTGACTGAACCTTCCAAGATCCAACAGGATCATACATCAGCCCCAAAACAACAAAACCACATTTGGAATAAATGTTGTTGACCATTCCTTGAGTTCAATGCATGAAGGCTGCAACAAACCACGTCGACACAATAAATAAATAAATAATGAACTGTTCGCGATCAGATGTAATCTAATCATTTTCTGTAAGCACTTGTTTACGTTAACGGACCTTACTTCATGTGCTGAAGAAACTTACAGGTCCAATATTTACTATTTTAAATGTTCATATGATATTTAATAACTTTTATTGTTTCGATTAATTTCGCAGATGTATTTCTTTAAAAATAAATTGTCGGTAAAAAATGCTTTAAAATAAGTTAAACCACACAAAACTTATCCAGGTAGGTAGAAGGGTAACATATCTTATATATTGGATTCTTTATCAATTTTTCCGTTTGTTGTCTATACTAAGAAAATCCGTAATGATTTTTCGTTTCAGGAACCCGAATTTAATTCTGTGTGATTTCTTTTCGGCTGTTGTTAACCCAATATTGTCTATCTTAGAGGCAGATTTACAAACAGATTTTATATATCTTAAAAGAGGAACAGGGTTCAAATGAATTGACATTCATCTTTTGAAGAGGAAAAACTAAAAGTTTCTGTTTTTAACAAGGCCAACGCAAAATTCAAAGACGAAAAAAAAAATGGTTGTACGAGAAGAGAAAAACAATGAAATAAACGAATGCTTTACTTACCCCCAAACAAGGTAATTTGTTTTTGTGGTTTTTGGCCAGGCGAATTCACCAAAAATAACCTGATCTCCTTTCTCGCCAATTTCCTTTTTATTGATATTGTATGTACGAAGAATACTAAGAACGTCAGCCATGCTTTCTCCTTCGGAAGAAACTCAAATTGACGATGGCTTGATAAAAATCTTGCATCAAAACAACAGCCAAGTGAAATGGCGGTTGACTGCGCCCGGAACGCCATCTACCGGCAAAACATACGTTATTCAAAGGTGGATAACTCATAATTTTTTTTAAGCAATTTTTCTCTATCTGAACACTATTTTTTTTATATAGATTTCATTCAGTGGTTATGATAATGTTGATAATGTAATTTGCTAAAATATAATCTAGAAAAATTCGGGTTCAGAAAAGCCTAGTTATATATATATATATATATATATATATATATATATATATATATATATATATATATATATATATATATATATTGTGGGGGTCGCCTGGCCTTTTTTTGGGAACTGACTTCCTCCACAAATAATAAAAATGAAAATAAGAAATCTTATGTGCAACACAAACGGAGGTTTCTTTCCGGAATAGAAATAACAAACAATAACAAGCAAAACATAGTTCTCAATATTTCAGAGTTCCTTTTTTTTGTGTTCATATGAAAGATGGAGAGTCTCTTTTTTTGTGTTCTTTGAATGTTCAAATATGTAACAGAGACAATATTAAAGTTCGTCTGTTAAAAGAGAGTATTAATGCGCGGAACAGTGGAAATGAAATAATTGATGTTTGCATGTGTGGTAAGTCCTAATGAGAAAGCGTTGAATGAGTCGGAAGAGTTTAAAGAGATGAAAGAATGCTCGAAAGGCTAAGAGACTAAAGAGATAGATTTTGTGTTTGTGCATGTTTATATATGATTTGATCGGCTCCAAACGAGCTCTAGAAAATCAGTTTTAAAATATGTCCTAGGAGGAATTCCATTGGACGGAAGACATCACATGGGGTGCTTTCAACTAGGTCCGCACTTTTGGTATATAAAGATCACGCCGGAATTTGCGTGGGTGTCATTTTTCATTTTTTTAACGCGCCGAAACAATCAATTGCACTGCATGCCTAAATTGTATTTAACGATTTTAAATTTGAATATTAAACTGTGCCAACTGGCACAATATATATATATATATATATATATATATATATATATATATATATATATGAGTAAATTCTTGGTACAGCAAAATGGAAGGAGAAATTTCAGAGGAAACATAATTTAATTTAAATAAAAATATCAAAGAAACAAAAAAACGGGCAGGTGGAATTGTAAAAATTTCCTTAAGGCCTTATCGTTTGACCCTCTAAGAGAAAACGTCAGAATGATAAATTAAAAGCTAAGAATCGAATGAGGAAAGAGGGAAATTGGTTTCAGTTGGAAAACCAGTGAGAGAAAAAATATATATATATATATATATATATATATATATATATATATATATATATATATATATATATAATTCTCACTGTTCAGGTGGTTTTAAATCAGTAAATATTTCCAACTGATGTTTCAAAATCTTTTGTCTACACAGGCTAGGTCGAGAGTTATTAATGACTAACGCCTCAATAATATTGAGATGATAGTTCGACCTAGCACTGTATAAAACAGAAACCAACCATCGGAATATTGGTCAGAACACCTATTTATACTAATCAGGTGATTACCGATGGCGGACTCATGAGCTTGGGTGTATATATATATATATATATATATATATATATATATATATATATATATATATATATATATATATATATATATATATATATATATATATATATATATATATAATTTAAAGGAGATTAGAACAATAGTCTAAAGAGCTGAGTGTATTTTAATGTAACAGTGAAATTACTAGTTCTATTAAAATACAGAAAAGAAAAAGTGCTCGTTGTAATTTAGATATATAATAAGCTTGATAGGTAAATATCCTAGAGCTAATTCAATATTAAGTAATGTGATTGATAATTTAAAATTTAAAAATCAAATTATAATTAAATCAAAAATCCGTTTCATAAGAAGGAACAACAATAAAATCAATTATCTGTACGATCGTTTCGGAAAACAGTGTTTTTATTGTGGTAGACATCAAGTTACGGACAATAATTATTACATATAGTTTTTTAATAAACAAGGTCTCCTCATCAGCAAATTTTAAAGGGTTTTTATTAAATCCAAAAGACACCATAAATAAACCTAGCATTAAAAGTACTTTTAATAAAAACCCTTTAAAATTTGCTGACGAGGAGACCTTGTTTGTTGTTGTTCCTTCTTATGAAACGGATTTTTAATTTAATTAAAATTTGATTTTTAAATTTTAAATTATCAATCACATTACTTAATATATATATATATATATATATATATATATATATATATATATATATTTTGGAATACAACTATAAGGCGTAAGGGGTCCAGCTATGGGCTATATTTAGTTTAAATTTGTTTTATCCAAATCAAGTAAAAAGGTGTGAGTTAGAGCGTTTGTGAAAATTGTGATACCTCCGACTTTTGTGAAATTTTTAATAATACATGTCTAAACATGTAAGATGTTAACATCGACATTAAGTACCATTTTATCAGAGAAGCTCTGAATAATAAAAAAATACAATTAATTTACTGTCCAACAGCAGACATGATCGCCGACATCATGACAAAACCTCCAACCCGGACGAAGCTGGACAAGTTTTAAAAATTTTTATTCGGACCCTAAACTGACACTAATCTGCTTTCACATATCTTTGTTTTTGTAAAGTCAAAAAAAAAATAATAATATGCTGAGAGCAAGTGGGGGTGTTGAAAAGAAGTATGATAACTCTTATCATGGACCCTTTTATGATTACCTCTCTTTTACATTGTAATCCCATAATCCCTTTTCCTCTTCCTGTCCCAAATAAAATATACTTCTCTTTATACCCATTACACGTGTGTTCGTGTCCTCCTTCAAACCTTCATTCCAGTTCCTTTTCTCTTTTCACTGAAATGCAACTCGCAACACTTAAGCCACAAGTATATGCTGCTGCTGCTGCAGATACCTCCTCACCCGGATTAATTTCAGTGGAAAACCAAAAATCGTGTTTCCAAATAAAAGAACGATTCTTTTGTGCAAGTCTATGCTGCTGCTACTACATACCACTTTCAAGGTGTTTGAATAAAGTTAGTTTTGGGGAAACTGCATCTTTTTCGATTGGCAGAACTGATTATCTGCCACATTTTTTAGTGGGAAATTCTTATACTAACACACAATTTTGTCATTGCGTGTATATTTCATTCATTTGCTTTGTATATAAAATTTTTATTCCCCCTCCCCCAACATTATGTATATAATATCATTTTTAGTAGTGAGTTGATGTTATCGGCAGCAATGATTAAATCATCAACCCATGAGACGATGATAATTTTTTCTTTGCCGTTGTGTCGCATATAGATGCAATGGTCTGCCTGATTTGGGGTAAAGCCATGTCTGCTGAAGTAGCTGTGCAGGGTTTGATTCCAGTTTCGGCCTGATTGTTTTAGGCCATTGTAGAGGTGGTGCGAAATAGGAAAAATGAATTGCTTTGAGGAAGGAACAAACAACGCGTTTATTGAAACAAATGAACTAGGATTTATTTCGTGAAGAAACAAATGGAAGAAAAGGGTACAGTTTAGTTTGGCGTGCGTCTCTCGCTGTTAACTGGTGAGAAGGAAGTCTATTGTTATAGAGAGAGAGAGAGAGAGGGTCAATCCAGTTTGTCGTGTGTCTCTCGCTGTTAACTGGTGAGAGGGAAAGTCTATTGTTGTAGAGAGAGAGAGAAAAAGTCAATCCAGGCCATGGAGATAGAAAGCGTGTAAGGTGTATGTACTGTCTGTTGATTCTTGCCCCCACACATAGTAGCAGGGGACGTGACGCACGCGGGCGCAAGTGCCCTGAAAGGGAGCGAATGGTCCGTCGACTGCTCAGCTCGGGAGCTAAGTCAAAAAGGGGGAAACCAGGTCAGTCTCTTGCTTTTATAGTTGTTTACGATGGTCTTTTGTGCATGTTTAAAGGGGAAGTGACGTTGCCCATGTGTGCGTACATGTGCGCGTATGTGTGTATGTTAGCGTATGTGTGTACGTTAGCGTGTGTGTGTATGCACGTGAATGTGAGTGTATGTACGCGAATGTGAATATATCTACGTGTGTGTATGTGTGTGCGTATGTTTGTGTGCGCGTATCTGTATGACAAGAAAAATGGCTTGAGATGTGAACGCGTGTTTTTGTGTGACACTAGAAGGGCTCGTACATCATACAGGGATTTGTTCAGTAAACAGACTAGTTTCTAATCTGTTTTACCTTTTGTCTCGAATCCCTCCAGTAGTTCCATGTAAATTTCGTGGTCTATTGGAGCATGGAGATACACCGTTTTTACGGCCATTTGATGTACTATTAGATTGTACTGGACAGCTATACATGCAAATCGATGCGATATCGGCCATCGGAGAAAAAGTCTTGGTGTAGTCTACTCCTTTGGTTGTACCCTTTTGCAACGAACCTAGCCTTGTATTTAGGGGGAACCCGTCTGCATTTTCTTTGATTTTATACACCCATTTACCGCCGCTTACTGTCGTTCTGCCTTTGGGTAAAGATGTTAGATGGTATACATTATTTTGCTTTAGAGAGTCAATTTCTTCTGGCTTCACTTGGATCCAGTGATGTGTCGCTGGGGAAGTCACAGCTTTTCTGTAAGTGCAGGGTATGATGTGTGCGGCCTTGTAGCAGTAGTCAGTATCGATTAATGCTTGGCTGCTCTCATCTTGGACTACTGTCACATAGTCTTCTAGGTAGCTGGGCATTTTGTGCTCGCGCATCCGTTATCTTCACGTACAGCTAGTTTCTACTATACTCAGTTTGTTTGTTGGTATTGGACTGTTCAGGGTTTTCCCTTGATTTTAAATTTTTTATTAAGTTTCTTGGGGGAAAATTTGCGTCATCATCGCTTGATGAGTGGGTTTTTGTTTGAGTATGTTGGTCGTTGGTGTTGTTGGTGAATTTTACCAGTCTGTGTTTACACACTTTCCCGTTTCCTGGTCGGGCTGTTTCTGTCATATCCGACGAAGATTCCCCTCTGGCACTTTGGGTCTAGCTTTTTTTCTTTCTTTTTTTTTTTTACATGGGGGTCACCACTTATCAAGGGCTGAAGGCCACTCAGGGATAAGGGTTAATGCGTGTACAGTAATCAATGAGATAGTATTGTAGTAATCATTAGTATTGGGGGTTTTGATAGAGTGTCTTACTTAAGGGGGTGGTTTGTCAGGAGTTTGTTTATGTTGGATTTGAAGACGTCTAAGGTGTAGTCAGGTGGGAAACAGGCAAGCAGCAGAGAGTTCCCCTGATGTGCAGTTCTAAGAAAGAGCTTTGCTCATGGAATCTACGTTTGGATTTAGGCACAGATAAAGAGTGGGGAAAATTATTGACAGTAGTTTCAGCCAGACAGGTGTTTCTCGTGAAAGATTGGCGAGGGGGGGTGAGGGATTGGAGCTCAGACGAGATCCTGCCATGGAAATAACGATAAAACAAAGACAGGCTCGCAACGTTTCTTCTGTGGGAGAGAGGTTGCAGGGAAGATAAAAGGGCATCCCCCACTAAGCCACGAAGTCTATTTTGTATTCTGTCAAAGCAAGATAGGCTGTTTTTAGCAGCTCCTATGGCAACAGTACTCCATCCTTGGACGTACTTGGCTTTTATACAGATAGAGAATTGCATCAGTAGTGAGATATTTTCTGAAGCGGTAGAAGGATCCCACCATTTTCCCAGCGTCCCTGGCAACAGATTTGATGTACGTGTTCCATTTCTGATCAGGAGTAAAGGTCAAACCCAGAAGTTTATCAAAACATGGAGCCTCCCCAAAACGAGAGCCATCCATTTCAATTGATGCCAGATGGGGATCAGAGCGTTGATGATGTAAAGATAGAAGCTTGGTTTTGGATGCATTAAAAATGACCAGCCACTCTTCTTCCCCCATTGTACCACGCGCTCAAGATCAGAGGAGAGAGAATTAGAGAGAACTTTGTCATTTATGGCCTTTGATGTGTTACCAAAGATGGTTGTATCATCAGCATAGATGTCAACGAATGATTTAAGTATGTGTTTTGGGAGATCATTGATATAGATCAGGAAGAGTTGGGCCCAGGATGGACCCCTGGGGGACTCCAGCATTAATACTGTGGGCCTCTGATTTCTGCCCATCAACCACTACTCTTATGAACCTATCAGAGAGAAATGATTTAATGATTGAGAAAACATTTCCAGTAATACCGAGAAAACATTTCCAGTAATGCAGCTTTCTTTTTATGTTGGAGTAGGTATAGCAAGGCGAACCGAAAATGTGCATTTTTGATAAGTCCGGTTTTCTCCCAGTCATCTTGTAGTAGGGTGTCTGTTTTAGATGGTTATTGAAGCATCTCTTCTGTATAACTGCAAATGTCATAATTGCATAGCTCCACAGTGTTTTTGGTAAGCCGCTTTCTATGATAAGGCATCTTGCAATTTTGTAGTAGTCCTCCGTTTTGAATGTGAAGGAGTTTTCTTCGGTGTCGACTGCCTTTTTCATTATATCCTTTCACTTATAACGGCATAATGGGTGTTACTTTTACAGTAACTACACTACTGTTTTTGCTGTTTGTATTTGTTGTTGGGACATTCTTTTGATAAAATGTCTTTTTCCGTTGCATGTGAAGCATGATATTTCATGTTCGTCATGGGGGTGACGGCTCTCCATCGTATTCTCTGAAAAAGACGATGTCAATTTCATCACTTCGTCACTGGTTGATTGGATTTTATGTTTCAATGTTTCGTCGAAACCATGGAGTTCTGTTTTAAATTCCAGGATTGTTTTTTCTTTGTTGCTGTGTGTCACATAAATTGGAAAGGGTCGTAACAGCCTGATAGTCCTTTTAATATCATGGCGATAATTAGGGCATTGTCAACTGTTTGTTTCTCAGATTTTTTAAAGTTGTCTCAGTTCTTATCACGTATTCTGTGACGCTTTTGTCTCCTTTCCTTTTGAGAGACGTGAGTTGGACGTACAAGGAGATTACCATTGGTTTTCCTTTGCTTGCGTAGTATTCACGTAATATTTTGAGAGCTTTTCTCCCATTATCTGTAGCTTCTCTCATTATTAAGGATAAACTTTTGTCATCTAGAAACTGTACAAGTTCGGCATAAGCATCTTCATTTCTCTCAGTGCCACTTCCGTCTCTATTAGGGTGTATACCTAAAATGCCATCTTTTAGGATGAGTGTGCGTAAATGATATAAAAATTTTGTCTCCCAAATTTCGTATTTGGTTTCATTTCCATCAAATAAAAGTCTGTTCCATCGGCTTCCATTATCTCTCCTGGACGCATAACCTGTTGCGAGTTGCGTTTCAGTGAAAAGAGAAAAGGAACTGGAACGAAGATTTGAAGGAGGACACGAACGCACATTTGACGGGTATAAAGAGAAGCATATTTTATTTGGGACAGGAAGAGGAAAAGGGATTATGGGATTACAACGTAAAGGGAGGTAATCATAAAAGGGTCCATGATAAGAGTTATCGCACTTACTTTCAACATTAAGATTTTGAATATGTTTTATGTTATAACATCATTGCTAATTGGTTGTAGAAGTCAACTTCCTTTCTAGCTTGCTTAATCAGATGCCATCTGGCAAGCTGAACATGTAATGAAGTGCATATTGGTTAAATCATGGCAACTCTCTCTCTCTCTCTCTCTCTCTCTTTTCTTCCGAGCTTTTGCTGATAGCACACTCCTCTGTTGGGGCGTAACTTTGCCTGGACCTTTTGACCCTGGGCTAGCAAGAAAACAAACGGACTTCAATACATAAATGAACTCTTATCTTCCTACTAATCTTTTGCAACACACCCTTCTACTACTAATTTCAAGGAGACAATCCATCATGGCTACGAACCATAACTTTAACACACATCATGTCTTCATTTTTACATTACTGACAAAACAGTAAATCTGTCACCTCATTGGGACCAGCAACAGGAATTATCAAACCAAAGTTGTGGGGGGGGGGAAAGAAAAACACAAGCTGAGAAAGGACAAAATAAAGAAGGGCGGCCATTTAACATCATGCATTCTCTAAGTTCCAAAAGGAAAAACCTAAAACTCTAGCTTAACCAGTTTGATGATTTGTCAATGTTTGATCTGACCAACCAAAATTTGGAACCTAAGTTACATCCAAATATCACTCGAAATTAGCACCATTTATTCAACACAAGTGCAAAACTTTAACTCACCTTTTGTCGAAATTTGCTTAAGAGAGCTTCACCTTCTCCAGCTTAATACACATTTTTAAGCTAGAGAGCAATGAAGGTTTTCTACTGTAAACTTCCTTCTGCCATGTCGACCAAATCATGCCTCTCATAACAGTTAGCAAACCAAGAAAAACATAACATTCCTCCTTTTTCATTTTTCCAATTACAGTATGTCGAAACTGACTCCAGGAGGAAGAACTGTTCATTCAACGTGAACTGTGAAGCATTCAACTGATTCACACAACAAATATATGATACTGCAGTGGAAGAATGTACGATCAAGATCTTTCTTCCAGTCTCTGCATCACAAACAACTCAGTGTTGCTACAAGACCCATTGCATAGAGTCGTTTGCCGACTCTGGGGAGCATTTGAGTGTTGTCTCATAATTATCATGAGCTAGAACGCTATTCCCATTTTCTTTATTTAATATTGCAGTATTATGTCCTTTCTGCATAATAAATTCTGCCGTCTCGGCTTCCGTATTCCTATTTCTTTTGTACCACATCTTTTGATTCGTGGCATATGACATAGTCAAAGAGGATCTTATTTGTCTGCCCATTAAGGCAGATGGACTTTCTGGCCTGCCTGCATGTGGAATTGTTCTATAACTTTGTAATAGTTTTGGTAGGAAAGCATCGATTTTCTCCTTCTATTGCACGCATGCTTTTATGCCCTTCTTTACCTTCTGGACCATCCTTTCTGCTATTCCGTTACTTTAAGTGTGGTAGGGAGGGATCTTGTAAGGGCTGCATCCTATTTTTCTTAGCCATTCATGAAAATCAGCATCCGCAAATTCTGGTACGTTATCAGTCACCAATGTTCTCAGTATCCTGTTTCTCGAAAATATTACTCTTAATATTTTTTTACGGTGGTACTTTTTTTATCAGGTGCTCTCACCACTTCAGGCCAACCTGAATATGCGTCTACTAATTTAAAAATTTTTTTTTTTTTTTTATTACATTTTCACCCCAAACAAGGCGCATTGCCACTTTGGTGTAGGGGGCTACTATCAGGGGCAGCAACTACTGGGGCACTATGTTGGGATTTGGGCAGCAAATGTTGGTTCACGTTGCACTTGAACTTCTGCATGTCAGTACAGTTAGGGAAGCAGGAACCTGGAATGGAATTCCAGAGTCTAGCGGTTCTGGGGAAGAAACTACTGGAGTAGAAAGATATTTTACATCTAGGGATCTCTACTGTGTGGGGGTGGGATTTAGCTGCCTGTCAGGTTTGTCGAGGGTGTCTACAGTTTGTCAGTGCATTCACCATTAAAATACTCATTAATTATAGTCCTATCTCATTGACATGGGCATGATCTATGTGTACTCCACGGTTTTGCTTCTCGGGGCGACACATGTATTTTCTTTTGCTTGAAATTCCTGACTTCTGTGCATTTTGTGCATCTTTTTACATAGTCTTCTACATCTCTTGTGTACCCCGGCCACCATGCTTCCAATTTTAATCTTCTTTGCGTAGCGTCTATTCCACAATGTACGTCATCATGTACACTTTTTATAACCTGTCTCCTCTGTGTTTCTGGGGGAACTACCAAGTCTCCATTACATATTACCCCGTTTTCTATAGTCAGTTTATGTCGTATTTCTTTGAATGATCTTTCAGCCATTGAACAATTTCCCCAGCGATTCTCTTTTATCCTCAACACTATTCTGTTTAACACTGGATCATTTGTAGTTTCAGTAGCCATTTTATCTACAGATATCACATCGGTTTCTACAAGGTGCAGGAATGTGTCTTCAAATTCCTCTTCGTTTTTGTCCTTATCCTCTCTATAAAACCTCAATCTAGATAAGGCACCAACATGCAGTATCGTATTCCCTTTAACATACTCAATGTCAAAGTTGAATACCATCAGTCTAATCGCTCAACGTAATACTCTGGATGTTGTAACTTTCGGTAGTTCTTTTCTTCGGTTGAAAATAAATTCCAGTGGTCTGTGATCACTTTTCAACAAAAATTTTTTCCCCATCAAGAACTGTCTTGCTCTGTCCGTTGTCATCACTATGGCTAGTGCCTCCCTTTCTATATTCGAATAATTGTGTTCAGTCAGTGTTAATCTCCTCGATAAGTACATTACGGGATGACCATCTTGTGACAAAATACCATATATGGAATGCTCACTAGCATCAGTAGTTAAAGTTATGTCCTTCTTTGGGTTAAAAATTTGTACTATTGGCTTTTTCGCCAGAATCTATTTTAAGTTTTTAAAGGCTTTCTGTTGGTGTTCTAACCAAATGAATTCCGCATTTTTTTCTAACTTCGCAAATGATTCTGTTAACTCATATTTTGGTACATATTTTCTATAAAAATTTACCAAACCTAAGGACTCCAACTCTTTTTTTATTTTTTGGTGTAGCCACTTTTAGAATATTCTCTGTTCTCTGGAGAGATCACTTCCTTTGATATTGAGTAACCCCAAAATAATATTTCATTACTGTTGGTTACACACTTTTTGTATTTATTGTCATACCAGCGTCTTTTAGCCGGTTTAGTATATTTTGGGTACTACTTCATAATTTTCCTTTAGTTTTGTTGAACCTTCAAAGCAACCCATAATTGATATAATCGAGTCATTAAACTGACGTAATTGTGTGTTGCTTCTTTTTAAAAATGGTTTTCCCATTTTTTCCCACAAGTTTCACTTCACTACCAGTATCTATTTGCATTTCAACAACACAATTGTTGATTTTCATTTTTGTATCTCCATTCCTTGATCCAGTGTTTTGTATATTATCCTTCTTTACATTAAAAATTTGTCTATTTTCATCCTCTATTCTTTCCACATTTTTCGTTTTACATACTTCTTTGAAGTGATTCTTTTTAAAACACTTTGAACATGTTTTTCCAAACGTTGGGCATTTTTCTTTTATCCTTTCATGAATTTTTCCACAGTATGTACAATTTTTTCTTTTCATTTTTACTGTATATGTTTCAACCATTATTTCTTAATAGGAGTTATTTCTATTTTGGTTGTAGGTATGTATTAATTCCTGCTGTTGTATAAAGTCTAGACACATATTCAAGGGCATGTTTATAAGTTGTAACTGTTCCATTAGCTTGTATCTATGTGCCGAATTATGCATACCTTCAATTAATCTTAGTTGGATCAACTCTTCTTCTGTTGTCTGTTCTTCTGTTTTTGAATTCACAGTATTTACTTGCACTTCTTAACTGGAGTAAATATTTTACTATCGGTTCATCCACTTCCTGCTTCATTGCCATAAACTTGGTCCTTTCTGCAATCACCAGTCTTTTTTTCAGCCTCATGTTTCCCTTATTTCTTCAAAAGTCATTTCTTCTACTTCTCGAAGGTAAACCATTGTAGAAACCTTCATAATCGCTTCACAACCAGCACTTACCATGAACAAGTAGGTGATTTCATTTTCCCCTCCTCTGTTTTTGTTGTTGTTCAACCTTTTTGCATCTTGCATTAGTAGTGAAGCAATGAATCCATGTATCTACGTATTCTGGATCTTCAAGGACCAGAGAGTATCCTATCGGCAATGCCATTGATATGTCATATATACTGGATAATAAGTAAGCGTTCAACTGTTCTAGTTGGTGTCAGTTTATAAATATGAGCTATCTGCTCAAATGCAATTTATAGTTAGTTTGCATATCACTACAGGAATATTACTCTATTTCATGCATTTGTCTGCAAAATATTCCTTTCCGGACTTTTCTTTAGACTGACCGAATTTTCAACAAGTTTTTAATTGTTAGTTAATTATAATAATATCCCCCAACCCACATATGCACATACCACCTAAAGCATTTTTTTAAAATTACCGTGAAACAAACATTTGTAAAATTAACATGAAACAAAAATTTTTAAATTAACATGAACAAACATTTTTAAAATTAACATGAAACATTTTTTTAAAATTAACATGAAACAAACATTTGTAAAATTAACATGAAACAAACATTTTAAAAATTAACATGAAACGAAATATTTTTAAATTAACATGGAACAAAAAATTTTTAAATTAACATGAAACATTGTTTTTTTATATTAACACGAAACAAAAACTTTTTAAAATTAACATGAAACAAAATATTTTAAAACAAACATGAAACAAAATTTTTTAAATTAAATGAAACAAACATTTTTAAAATTAACATGAAACAAAAATTTTTTAAAATTAACATGAAACAAATTTTTTTAAAAACATTTGTAAAATTAACATGAAACAAAAATTTTAAAAATTAACATGGAACAAAAATTTTTGAAATTAACATGAAACAAATTTTTTAAATTAACATGAAACAAATTTTTTTTAAATCTACATTTTTTTAAATTTACATGAAGCAAAAACTTTTTAAATTAACATGAAACAAACATTTTTAAATTAACATGAAACAAACATTTTTAAATTAACATGAAACAAAATATTTTAAATTAACATATAACAAATATTTTTAAAATTAACATGAACCAAACTTTTTCAAATTAACATGAAACAAAAATTTTTATAAATTAACATGGAACAAAAACTTTTTAAATTAACATGAAACAAACACTTTTTAAATTTACATGAAACTAACATTTTTAAAATTAACATGAAACAAAAAATGTTAAAATTAACATGAAACAAACATTTGTAATATTAACATGAAACAATTTTTTTTTAAATTAACATAAAGCAAACATTTGTAAAATTAACATGAAACAAACATTTTAAAAATTAACATGGAACAAAAATTTTTGAAATTAACATGAAACAAACATTTGTAAAATTAACATGAAATTAAATTAAAGCAAACATTTGTAAAATTAACATTAAACAAAAGGGAACAATTTAATACATAGCAAGTGCTCCACTGAAATCCAATCAAACAGTAGACTAGCTCCAACCACTATATATGATTTCCTCCACTCTCTATCTATGCCTAAATCTAAATGCAGATTCCATGAATAAAACTTTTCCATTGGTCTGCTTCCTGGTTGACTACAACATAATAGCCTTCAAATCCAATGTAAACAAGTTCTTGTCAAGCCATCCTCATAAATAATCAAATTCTACCCAAATCATACCATTTATGATTATTACATTACCATCTTACATTCATTAACCCTTACCCTCGAGTAGCCTTCGGGCATTGATAAGAGGTGACTCCCAACTGCACACCCAAAATTACAAGGTTTGTCTATAGTATTTGTGTGTGGGGATCATGACAATGATTATCAAGATTAAATTTGGGGCAGATATTTTTACCCCCACACACACACACACAAAATGGGGTGTCTATTCCGACATCCGTTCTTAACAGGGTTAGGTTAGGAGTGTCCATTCCAAAAGCCATTCTTAGCATGAGGATGTTGAGAATGTCAATTCCAAATGCCGTTCTTAACGTGAGGAGGTTGGGGGTTGGATGTTGGGCAATACAACAGCCGTACTTTAACTTTTTGCGAAGATAGAGCATGCTCCCATCGGGCAACGCCGTTTAATGGGTCCTGCTAGTATAATGATAAATACAAAATCTGCATTAATCAAAATATCATATGAAAGCGTATTTTATGACCGGTCAATGCCGGGTGGTCTGCTAGTATATATTGTGATACATTTATAAAAATGTATAATAAATTATTTTTATTGATTTCCAAACCAAGAGAAAATATATTTTCCCTATCTTTTATTTATTTTATTTTTGCGCTCAAAAAAAAGTGGTTGTCGTCTGCTCATTTCCATTTTGTAAACAAAAACAGGAGGAAAAGAGGAGGAGACCTGTAAACAGGAGGAGAAGGAAGAGAAAGAGATACTATCAATAAAGTACGGAAGAGGAAAGAGAAAAGAAAGCTTATAGACAAGAGAGAAGGGGAGAGAAAAGATAGAGAGAAATAAACCATATATATAGAGAGATAGTCAGTATATATAGAGAGATAAACCATAAAGAGAGAGAGATAGACTATATATAGAGAAAGGGGACTGACAAAAGTTGTCAGCAACAGTCAAAGCTTTGCACTGAGGAGTGAAGGTTGAAGTGGCGAGGCAGTGAAAGACCACGACAGCAATGACTACAACAGCTAACATGGTGTGACCGACTCTCGTGCATGTGCATTTAATGAAAACATGAGTGAGGAGGAGTAGAGACGATGGGCAAAGTGAGAAGAATCTCTACAGGACTGCCAGCAACCTGTATTTAAGAATTCAGGTGATAAGTCTTCTTCCTCTCAGTACAGACCAATAAGTCTCCTGTGTGTCATGAGTAAGTTACTGGAATCCATATTAAATAAAGAAGTAGTCAACCACCTCAGCAGAAATAACCTTCTCAGTGACAAGCAATATGGTTTCCATTCTGCCAGATCTACAGCAGATGTGCTAACAGTTATATCTCATAGGATTAGTTAATCTCTTGACAAAGGCTTCCTTTCTAGGGCAATTGCTCTTGACATATCAAAAGCCTTCGATAAGGTATGGCATAAAGACCTACTTCACAAGATTTCCAGCTATGGTATAACTGGAAATGTTTTCTCAATCATTAAATCATTTCTTTCTAATAGGCTCATAAGAGTAGTGATTGATGGGCAGAAATCAGAGGCCCACAGTATGTCCCTCAGGGATCAATCCTGGGCCTAACTCTCTTCCTGATCTACATCAATGACCTCCCTAAAGACATACTTAATTCATTCGTTGACATCTATGCAGCTGACACTATCATCTATGGCAACGCATCAAAGGCCGTAAATGACAAAGTTCTCTCTGATTTTCTCTCTCTGATCTTGAGCGCGTGGTACAATGGGGTAAGAGGTGGCTGATTACTTTTAATGCATCTAAAACCAAGCTCCTATCTTTACATCATCAGCACTCTGATCTCCATCTGGCATCAATTGAAATGGCTCTTGTCTTGGGGAGGCTTCATGTTTTGATAAGCTTCTGGGCTTGACCTTTACTCCTGACTGGAGATGGAACACGTACATCAAGTCTGTTGCCAAGGTCACTGGAAAAATGGTAGGATCCTTCTACCACTCCAGATGCAATTCTCTATCTATATAAAAGCCAAGTACATCCAAGGATGGAGTACTGCTGCCACATTTGGGTAGGAGCTGCTAAAAACAGCCTATCCTGTCTTGACAGAGTACAAAATAGACTTCGTGGCTTAGTGGGGGATGCCCTTTTCTCTTCCCTTCAACTGCTCTCCCACAGAAGAGACGTTGCGAACCTGTCATTGTTTTATCGTTATTTCCATGGCAAGTTCTTGTCTGAGCTCCAATCTCTGGTCCCCCCTCACGAATCTTTCACGAAAAACACTTGTCTAGCTGAAACTACTGTCAATAATTTTCCCCATTCTTTATCTGTGTCCAAATCAAAACATAGATTTCATGAACAAAGCTTCTTTCTTAGAAGTGCATGCCAGTGGAACTCTCTTCCGTTTGCCTGTTTCCCACCTGACTACAACTTGGATGTCTTCAAGTTCAACATAAACAAATTCCTGATAAACCGCCCTCTTAAGTAATCCAATTTATCAAATCTCCATTACTAACAATTACTAGTATATTATCCCATTAATTACTGTACACGCAATAACCCTTATCCCCCGAGTGGCTCCCGGGCCTTGATAAGTGTTATATGTGATTGGATTTATTAAAGAGGACTGATGTAATATATTCTTTGGTGTTGACTGTTCATATTAGTCTTAGTGTGTTCATGTGTGTGATCATGTTGTGAGAGATGGAGACATTGGTGGGATATAGAGACAAGGTACATATAAAGAGAGAGACATTTCTGTCTATATATATAATAGACAGTGTACATGTTACTACAAGAGAACCAATTCAATGAGATGAGATTTGTGAATATCTTGATAGATAGACTGAGAGATAGAGCGTTTGACATTTACATTTTGACAGTTGTACATTTTTATAAACACAAAGTTCACATTAATACAATTTCACTTTACCTTTGTTTTGGTGATGATGATTTTCACAAAGTTCTTATAATATAAATGGACAACATGAAGACGCAGATACAAAACCACATGATGATACGTTTATTTCTTTTTCGACTGGTCGGACATGATTTTGTATTTCAGGGATTCAAAGTTGTTACATGGCTATCTCTAGACCCTCTCGCTTCCAGAGGGAGCCTTGACTCTAATGGAGAATTGGTCTGATCTCCTCTGCTTCTCTGATCTGACTCCCTTCTCTGGCTTCTCCTCACTGACTGATTCTGATTGACTTATCTAACTAAATTCAAAACTCATGACGTCACTGCATGACCAAGCACGTGCATATGAAAACACATGGCACGACATGCCTCCGTGTTTAAGCATGCATTGTTATTCACATGTTTCTTAAAAAGCCGACCCTCTAACCTAATTTTCATAACCCACTTTACAAATAACATTTTCCATTGTCTGTTTTTAAATTTCTTATTTTAATTTTCATTTTTATAACAGAAACAAAATTCATCATTACATTCCTTTTTCAATAAACAGATATCTAACTATTTTGTGTGAGCTAAACAATGGCAATTCCACATTCCTTATTTTCAATAACATTCTGTATTTATTTTAACTTATGATTAGAATTCTCAATTCCAAGTCTAGCTTCGCAAGTTCGAATCCTTGACTATCCTATTTCATATTTACATTTAACTAATTCCCTATTTTTTTACTTACACGAAAAGGGAACAGCCCTCATCATGTAACACATGTAAAAAAACAAAAAAAAATTGTGCGCATATAATTCATGACAACATTGGATGGTGGAAATACAAAGCTATCAAGCAAAGCAAGAATAAATCTCAACAACGACATAACTGGATGGAAAAATCGAAAGAATGGTGAAATACTAACTACAGACCAATGATTTCATTTGAGATTCGGGAAATGCAGATTTGGAGCCAACCGTGCACGCATAACAATTGTAAACAACAGAAGAAAGCGTTGGAATATAAACAGCAGAATGTCGAGTTTTTGAGTAGCAAGTTTTGACAGCAGAGTGTAGAATTCAAAGTAGTGAGTTTTGACAGCAGAGTGTAGAATTCAAAGTAGTGAGTTTTGACAGCATTGTGTCAAATTTAACCCCATAAATTATTAGTTGGAAGTGCAGCACAGTTGACAATCCATCAGGAAAAGTGTAGAATAGTTAACATTTGATTATTTAACCACAAGCTATTTTGACAAAATGGAAAAAATGGTCGCATGAGTGAAGTTAAGCAGTGATATCCTGAGGCCGTTTACTGGAGAAGATGATGTGGTCACATGGTCCCATAAGCTGAAGTGAGTTGCAAAGCTGCAAAAATATTAATGACGTAGGAACATTGATTTTAATTTCTGGAGGGGAATGCATTAGTGGTCTATCTAGAAATGGGAGAAAATGACCAGACCGATGCTGAAAGCATTGAAAGAAGCTTGAAGACAGCATTTTCAAATAGTGCTTTTGAGGCCTGTAATAAGCTCAGAAGAGTTACTTGGACTGGATAATCAGTGGATGTATATGCAGCAGAGATAAGGCAACTAGCAGGTTTGGCTGGATATACAGGACAAAGCCTTGACAAGACTGTTAAACTGGCTTTCGTGAGTGTTTTTTCTGATGACTGCAACAATTTAATGATATTGAAACCATGAAGTGCTGAGATTTGTGGTCTCAAGAGTGCATGGTGTTCTGATGTGGAAACGAGGGAATGCGGTTCCAGAAGTCCCTAGTATCATCACATGATAAACCGTATTCTCCTTGTGAGACATCTCATTGTACCTTAGGGACATCCACGTCAATCGCTGTGTGACGTAATTCCATGCTGTTCAGAAACTAGCTTCTTCACTTTCATTCCTGTCACCTTGCTTCCTGTTGATCCAGCCCTTGGTCATGTCTTCACGAATTAGACCTATCTGAAACATGTGGTTGTATGGTCGGGCAGCACACAAACACAACCTATACAACCCATTGCAACAATAAAGAATGCTGATCAGTATCTGTTTTAATAGCCTACAACTTGGAAACTAAGAGTTTCTGGACTTATATCTATCGGAACTGTTTTCATTATTTATACATATAGAATATAAACCACAAACCTGAAATTATGTCCAAATACGTTGTATTGACAAGTGGTGTTCAAAACGTCTGCTGCACAAATTGTCCGGCCGCCACCTAAAGGTTCCGCTTTTTGCTAATCGCATTTACCTCCCTTTGTAATCTTGCCAAAATAAAGGTTATCAGAAAATGGCGGACGATAGTGTTGACAAGTGGATCGAGATCGCGAAAGAATGTAAATACCTTCCAGAAAATGACCTCAGGGTTTGTATTTTAATTCTATCTTTTTTATAAGTTGATAATGTCCATCTAGAACCATTTCTTACTCCCATTTCGCTTTGGATTGTGTGAAAATGGCGAATCACAAAAAGTCACTAACTTTGTAGCATGACACATTACGTACGATTTCACATGTGAAATGTCGCCATTAGAAATAAAAAAAAAAAAGATCTAAAATAATTTCAGCATTTGTTTAGGATGTAAGTAAATCGTTTAGATTTTACATATACTTTTAACTTATTAATCTTTACAACGACAAAGACGAGCTTTTCAGCTGTAAATCCGAACAAAAAATTATATTTTATCTACGTTCACCTTTATTAATAAACTATCTATATAAAAAAAATCAAACTTTCTCGATTTTAACAATTTTATCACTGTTCACTTATATTATTATCTATTTAAAAACTATTTTAATATTGCATAATTAACAAAAAATATTAAAAAATAATTTTGCTTTTAATAATCTGTATAAAAAACAAAAATCACTACTCATGGATCTGTTTTATTTTTGTCGCTTCTGCATAACTTACACCTGATTTGTTGAACTCATAAAATAAAACGAAATTTAAGCGATCGGTACTTTTGCCGAATACGGATTTTCAAGTTAAATTCAAGCTTTACGTTATCTTTTGTTTATTGTTAGGTGAAAGTACAGAATAATTACAAAATGCTTTCCCTCCTCCATGTTAAGAATGGTTTTCTAAATAATAAACGATGTCTGTATTTTGCGTAAGTACCAAAAATCTTATTAAAAATATTTTACGAAATCCTCCAGAATGCATTTCGTTTTTTACGTAAATAAGTCGGCCATTTTAATCTTTTGTCATTTGATGAACAAAAAATGAATTGCTTTGTAGCAGTTTGAATTTTGAAAGGGATTAGGAAGCGTTTACATTGTCGAATAGAAAATTCTTAGCAAATATTCATGTATTAAATTTAGAATGGTACTTATGCAGAATAGTATGAACCGTGCTGAAATAATAACATTGTTATTTAGAAACCCATTTTTAACATGAGGAGGGGAAAACTATTCGGTATTTTTTTACGACCTAACCCAGCGTAGTATAAACACCATGTTAACAACGGCTTTCAAAATAATTACCCACCCCCCAACCTCGAAAGCCATTCTTAATATGGAGAGGTTGCGGATGTTTATACTATGTTGGATTAGGTCGTAAAAAAATACCAACTATTCTATACTTTCACCTAACAATTTAATAAACAAAAGATAACGTAAAAATTGAATTTAACGAGAAAATCTCATCTAAAAAAAAAAAAAGAGCACGGTCCGTATTCCGTAGGTACTTAAAAGCTTTGGACGCTATTTACACTCAATAAAGTTCATAAACAGAAAAGATTTAAACCACATTTTTACTTTTTAAACAATAATTGGCTCTAGTTGTTATGAGCATTTGGTTCAATTAATAATTTCATAAGATAGGATTGAATTCAAACCTCAAAATACTAATATATATATATATATATATATATATATATATATATATATATATATATATATATATAATTTGGTTAAAATCGAAAGTATGCGATTGAAATCGTAAAACATCCTTTTCAATCTTAGTGTAAAATCAATTTGCATGTCTTATATTTCCCCCCAGAAATAAATCTTTCTTCCAAAAAAAAAACTTGGGGGAGGGGCAATGATCAAAACAAAAACGAAAGTAAAAAAACAAAGTAAAGCCAAAACAACGCATTATTACGATATAATTTTTTTGCCTTCAAACGTATATAATACATATTTTATTTTATTCAAACTCAACCAGCGCCTCTAAGGGACAAAAATCTAAACAAAGTGTTTCTACAGAATTTTAATTCGACTAAATCGAATCTTGTCAAACTAAAAGCTGAAACAGGCTAGGGGTATTTGTTACAATAGACAACAAAGTAAAAAACGGGTGAAAAAAAATATTCTAATTGAACTCCCAAGAGGAAGGTGATTTATAAGGCAAGTTGGCATCGATCAGGCTGGTGTTGTGGGAGGTCATGTTGGTGATGTTCTTGATGTATGACCAAACGAAGTAGTCCAGCAGGTTCAGGGAGGCCAGTGAGAGAAGGGTACAAAGTCGTAGCACTCCTTTCGAAGCCAAGCCTCTTTGGACTTGTGGGCGAGTGCTGAGTTTTGCTGCTACACCCAGGGTCTGTAGGCGGCCACTTGATTGCATCAGGAAATCCCCACACTCTTCAGCACATCCAGGTACACTTTGGTGTTGACTTTTAAGCCGATTTCAAAGATATGAGGTGACATGATGTGGCCCTCACTTGAAGTCACATCAAAGACCATAACTGTGGCCAGAAACTTCATTGTGCTGTGCCCTCAAGCGTTGAACCATCCGGATTTGCATTTTGAGGTCGCTGGCAATGGTCCTGTTGTCATAACAGATCAGTAAAGAGCATGAGTTGTACAACGGCACATCTCTGATCTCGCTCCTAGAACATTGTATCACTTTCAGACATGATAGAGGGCTCTATCGCTCTCGGGATTTGTGCACAGCTAGCCAACTAGTAGATGGTCTGCAACCAGAAAAGAAAACCGGTTTTCATCAAACAGAAATGGAATCATGTTGTCTTTTCTAGGGTGATAATTTTATTGTTGCACCCTGTACATTAAAAAATAAAGCTATTTCTTTATTGGATTATCACAATAAAATAAACACTAGAATTCTCTTCATAACCAACTTAATATTTTAATTAAAGAATCATGAAAAAATAAAATCGACGTGAAAATATATTTGACTTAAAAACAGATTTTATGTTCGATTGTAGTATAGGGACTATTATAATATTTCATCTGTTTTACTTAGTTTTCAAGCACATCTTTTGATAAAATAGATTGTTGATCATAAATTATATTTTTTGTTCTGATATGAAATTGTAATTTGTGTTTTAGCGTCAATATTTGTACATGGCGTTTAGAAACTTGATGGTATAACTTTAGTAAACATAATTCTGGAAATGTTTAATTTCCGAAATGACTAGTTAAACAAATATTGATCCATTTTCATATGCATCAATCTATGTGTAATCTCAAAGTTCTTTTTTTTTCTCTCTTTTTGGGATTTGACAAATCCATCAGAAAAATCATTGAGCTAGGTTTACTTCAGGACTAGAAGAAGTCGTGTAATGGACAACTTAAGACATTGCTCAGAATTGTCTTGTTGATCTTCATTAATGATTTTCTGAATCATATTCTTAGATCATTTGGTGACCTCTATACAGAAAACACAATTGTCTATGGACGCATCTTGAAGAGCAATGGTGATCAAGATGTGTGGATTCTCTCTTTTGATATAGTGCAATGGGGAAAAAAGTGGCTTGTTATTTTTAACCAACCGAGCTTCTATCCTTTCACTAACAAGGCTGAGACCCTTGTTTTGCATTAGTGAAAATCGAAAGCTCTCTTCTTGCACCATCCTCTTGTTTCGAAACGTTCGTACGACTAACTTTCACATCACGTCTAAAATGGAACATGGATATCCACTCTGTTTCTAAGTTTGCCGAAAAAATGGTTGGCCTGTTGCTACGGAAAGTACTTGACTCTTGATACAATACTCTACAGTATTTGCCAGTGGACTTCATTTTTTTCTCAATGTTGGCAATGAACCGTTGTGTTTGATCAGGACTCTATGAATTTATTGGAAGGAGCCGACTCAAGTGAGCCCAGATGAATGTCATCACAAGTCAAGTCAGTCATGTGCGTGTGATGTGTGTATTTTTTCTTTTCAATAAAAGCATTCTTTTGTATGATGATCAGCTATTCCTGATCTAGTGTAATTGTGCAATTACTTCAATAAGGAAGTTGTTCAACTTTGTGATTCAATCATTTTTATTTATTAAGGAGTTAACTATTAACATCAAACATCTGATTCATTTTTCAACAGTTAACTCCTTAAAATAGTGACTTTAATCAAAGATTTCATGAAATATTTTACAAAGAATAAAACTTTGCATCTTTGTTGTATTTTAGTTGCTTAATAACTCAATTTTTGCATTTGTTTTTAGGAGTTGACGTAGCCATATAGGAAGCTAATTTTAGCATAAACTATAAAACTATCACATGATCTTTAGCAAAAAAGGATCGCCAAAGAAAATAAGCTCCTTTTATAATAAATTCCATGTAGTTATTTAAGTGACCTACATCATTGACAGAAGTAAAAATAATGCAGAAAAAAATAGTAGTAATAAAAGTTGGCTACCGAAAGTTTTTCCTGGTATATAAGTATATCTTCAAATGAAAATAGCCTTCATCTGTGGCTGGCTGCTGAAAGAAAGGGTGGATTCCTTTCTTTGTGGTTACCTTGAAACTTTCTGCCTAATCTCTTAATGTAGTCCTTCAATTTAAATAAATACGTCCAGGAGTCTGATTGGCCATCACGTGATCAAATTAGTCATGCGGGAGGAAATAATTATCAACATTTATAACTGCTACATCAGCCCCTGCTTAGGCAGAAAGTGGATAAAGAAAAAAGTTACTCTTTTGCTAAGTGAAAAAAACAACAAGATGGTTACCTTCTTAGAACAGTGACTATAATGAAAGATTCCAAGAATAAAACTTTAAATCTTCATTTTATTCTCTTCCTTAATAACTTGTTCTGGCATTTTTTTTTTTTTTTTTCAGAAGTACACTAGTCTTAAAATAAATAAAGGCCTTCGACAAGGTATGGCATAAGTGTCTACTTCACAAGATTTCCAGCTACGGTATAACTGGAAATGTTTTCTCAATCATTAAATCATTTCTCTCCGATAGGCTCATAAGAGTAGTGGTCGATGGACAAAAATCAGAGGCCTGCAGTATTAATGCTGGAGTCCCTCAGGGGTCAATCCTGGGCCCAACTCTCTTCCTGATCTACATCAATGACCTCCCTAAACACATACTTAAATCATTCGTTGACATCTATGCTGATGACACGACCATGTATGGCAACACATCAAAGGCTGTAAATGACAAAGTTCTCTCTGATTCTCTCTCCTCTGATCTCGAGTGCATTGTTCAGTGGGGGAAGGCGTGGCTGGTTACCTTTAATGTATCTAAAACCAAACTCCTATCCTTACATCATCAACGCTCTGATCCCCATCTGGCATCAATAGGGATGGATGGCTCTCGTCTGGGAGAGGCTCCATGTTTTGACAAGCTTCTGGGTTTGACCTTTACTCCTGATCTGAAATGGAACACGTACATCAAGTCTGTTGCCAAGGTCGCTGGAAAGATGATAGGATCCTTCTACCACTCCAGAAGATATCTCACTACTGATGGAATTCTCTATCTGTATAAAAGCCAAGTACGTCCAAGGATGGAATACTGCTGCCATATCTGGGAAGGAGCTGCTAAAAACAGCCTATCCTGCCTTGACAGAGTACAAAATAGACTTCGTGGCTTAGTGGGGGATGCCCTTTTCTCTACCCTGCAACTTCTCTCCCACAGAAGAGACGTTGCGAGCCTATCCTTGTTTTATCGTTATTTCCATGGCAGGTGCTCGTCTGAACTCCAATCTCTGGTCCCCCCTCGCCAATCTTTCACGAAAAACACCCGTCTAGCTGAATCCACTGTGAAAAATCTCCCCCACTCTTTATCTGTGCCTAAATCAAAATGTGGATTCCATGAACAAAGCTTCTTTCCTAGAACTGTATGCCTGTGGAACTCTGTTCCGTATGCCTGCTTCCCACCTGACTACAACTTGGATGTCTTCAAGTCCAACGTTAACAAATTCCTAATGAACCGCCCCCTTAAGTAAACACTTCATCAAATCTCCACACTGACGTAATGTACTTGCAATAACCCTTATCCCTGAGTGGCTTCCGGGCCTTGATAAGTGGTGACCACCGTGTAAAAAAAATAAATAAATAAATAAAAGTTGACTATTTTCATTTCTTTCTAATAAAACTATTCCTTATTTTGCAAAATATTTTACATAACATTGACTTAATGCCATCATTTCAATAGGGTGGAAATCGTCAATTTTGTGATTCAACCATTTTCTTATTTAAGTAACTGTTGAATTCAAACTTCATTCATTTTAATGAATTGTCCAAACTTTTTGACAGTTAAGTCATTAAAATGAATGCCACAAATGCTGAGAAATATTAAATTTAGAATTTTGTGTTGATTCCTGAATGTTTTTTTTTGTTTTTTTTAATAATGTACTAATGTGTCAACATTTATCAAGGCCTAAAGACCACTCAAGGATAAGGGTTAATGAGTTTGCCAGGTGGACAGTAAAACAATGTAAGGATTGGTTGAGATTGATCAGATATTGGATTAAAAAGATGGCACAGCAAGAATTTTTTTAACATTGGACTTGAAAACGACCGTGTTATAGTCAATTGAGAAGCAACCCTATGATATTGATGTTTGACATCTCTAAATTTGAAAAGATGCATCTGAAAAAGATCAGAGGTTTTATTGTGAACAAAATGAATAAATCCAAATTTTTAAATCACATTTTTATCATAGTTCACATCTTATGAATATTCTGTATTATTTGGCAACTTAAAATTTTTTTACGTTTTTGAATTTTGGAGGGGAGGGGGTGATTCTACAGACTACTGTTCTCATTTGCAAGGATCCATCATAAAAAAGTACTTTGTAAAATTCAGTTGAAAGTTACACTCTTTTGGAGGTTGAAGGTTCAATCCTCAGTGCAGATGGCATTCAAAATACAATTGCAAATTACTTAGGATTTCTACCTAATCATGGCTGACAGAATGAGAGCATGCTGTGGATTAAATAAAGAGTTTTGTTTGAAATTCTGTAGATTCTCAGGAAGTTTCGACAAGATACACCTGAAGAAGGTCAGAGGTTACATTGACCAAAATGTTGTGAAACTTACAATCAAGATAAGAACAGTTATCGAAAAAATCGAAATAATACGTTAAAAATTTTTTTTTTTTGTTAGATTTCTAAACATTTTCTTCTTTGTTTCCCCCTTTCAGAAATTATGTGACATGGTATGCGAACTTTTACTAGAGGAATCTAATGTTCAACCAGTCTCGACTCCGGTTATTGTATGTGGCGATATTCATGGGCAGGTAAGTTGTTTCTGATTGAATGCTTTGATATTCAAAAACATCCGTCACCAAATGTACCTTGAACACCTCGTATCTATCTCACCCTATCACCTCAGAATCCATCCATTCACTTCTACCTTCCTTTTTGCCTACACTATTTCCCAACTCTATCAACTAATTGAACTTTCTCCCCTAGGAAGTGGTAAGGCCTCAATTTGGGAAATTTGGAAAGTTAACTACTTCTAGGTTTGTTTTACTAGCATTCATGACTGGTTCGCTATCTACATTCATACCAGCCTTGATATGACCCTGACAAAGAAGTAGATTTCAGCTAAATGTGACCATTCAGATCAAGAGATCAAAGTTTCAGATTTAGGAGATTTTTTTTTTTTTTTACCCATCATCTGTATTTATTAAAATGAGCACTTGATGAAATTTTCAATGCTTTAGTTTCAGTTTTTATAGGATTTTGAATTTTGGACTAATTTCAACTACTTTAACAAGCAAGAACTTCATGTGGAAGCATTTCTGAAAATGTAATTTTTAATGTTAGTACACCTTTGGAAGTATAATTTTACAAAAAAATTTTCAAAAAAATGGTCTTACATGAAGTTTTTGCGCAGCAAAATAGGTGACCGCTCATTTTTCAGGAGATAACAAATTTTCCATTGTGCAGTATTCTAAGTCCAGTTTTGGGAACAATTGATAAAAAAAGTCCTGAATTTTAGCATTTATTGGGTTATTTCCGGTGTTGAAAGTTGTTTAAAATGCATTTACAGTGGATGTTGATCCCATTTTACAGAACATTGGAAAATTTTTATACGTTTTTCTTGATAAAATTTGTTAAACATTTTTAGGAGATTCAATGTACCAGTTTTTAAATTCTTAATATATTGTATTTCTTAGATACTGCTAGCCAAAAATGGTTTCAAATTCATGGAAAATTCTTAAAAATGACTGTCCATATTTTTCAAAAATTCAAAATCCAATAAAAACTAAACAACTTCAAATAAAAAATGGCTGAAATTTTCAGCAAATGTTCATTTTAATAAATAGTAATGATTGGTAAAAAAAATTGTTTTTTAATCTGAGATTTTGATCTCCTGCCAGGAGTGAATTAAATTAAGCTGGAATGTCTCGGCTGGTGAGTTGATCTTTCTTTTGCTGGAATAAGGTTCAGTTTGGTCTTAGAAGGTGCACCCTCCCAGGGCTTATCCTTTTGGTTTATTGCTAATTGCCTGCGGTACCTTATCATGGAATTCCTTAAGGACCATTCTCAGTTATATTTACACCCAACAAGATGCCTCCACTTTTGAGCCTTGTGCCATATTTTATTGCATTAAATTATCCCACTACTCGTAGGTCCACTCTTTCATTTGAAAGGTTGTCAAAATAGATTTCAATAATTAACAATTTTCTTTTTTGTAAATACAAAAGAAATCTCTGTGCAAGCAATTACATTTTATAAATTCTCCAACTCTACTGCATTTCAAATCTTTCAACTTTTTATTATTTTAATTTTATTTCTCATTACAAGCTTTTCACTTGAGATGACTTTGTTTTTTTTTATCTTAGGCTGCTCCTCCACCACCTTACATTGGTATTATTAAAATGTTGTTTTCTATAAGTCGTATTGTTCAGCTGCGCATTGCTGGAGGGCCATATTGCACAAGACTAAAAGAGAAATACTCACTTATCCTCCTTCTATTGGAAAATTTTCTTCACATTTCTAGAAGCATCTTTCCTTCACAGGTTAGTTTATAAAACTACTGACACCTGAAAGTATCCTGTACCTCTATAAGGCCACCATTCACCCATGTATGGAGTATTGTTGTCACATTTGGGCTGGTGCATCTGCTACTAGTCTATCGCTCCTAGACAAGGTTCAAAAGAGTCGCCAACCTGATAGGTCCTGAACTGGCATCTAAGCTTCAGCCTCTGTCCCATCGACGAAACGTTGCATCCCTCTGCCTGTTCTACAAGTATTTTAATGGTGAATGCTCTGACGAACTGCAGACACTTGTGCCCCCACGACGTAGACACCCTCGACAAACCCGACAGGCAGCTAAATCCCACCCCCATACAGTAGAGATCCCTAGATGTAAAATATATTTCTACATATTCACCTCCATATTCATTATGTTATCTCATTCTGTCACATGTTTTTTCTGGGAGCCATGTTAAAAGGAAAACACTTGTTTTTTTCATTCGCGAATTCTAGCATTTCTGAAAGCATCTCTCACAAGCTGGTTTACAGTTACTCGAAAAACACAAAAGGAATTTCCATCAGTTTCTTTATTTGATACTACACACTTTTCTATTTCATGTACCATTGAATGAGAGGAGTATTCTAACTTCTTCTCCCTCAGTGAAAACCGAAGATGTCTTCACTGTTTAGTCACAAAATTCATTCTTATGTTTACCCATTCCGTAGTTATAAAATAATTTTTTTTTTGTCTATTCAATTGTTTGTCTACATATTTCATTCGCCTAGAAATCACTTTTATTTTTCAAATCTCATAATATATTTACATTCCACCAATGCATGCTAAATTCGAAAATACATTTAAAGAAATCTTGTTATACTATGAACATATTTAAGTAATAAACATTTTTATTTGTAGTTTTATGACCTCATGGCCCTGTTCCGTACAGGTGGGGAGATGCCAGATCGACACTATGTTTTTATGGTAAGTAAATCTTTTTTATTACTTTTTTTATAAAAATAAAAAAAAATGTTTGGTAAACCTGCATTCTTTTCTCTTAAACTTTTGTTATTAAAAATATTATTTCTTCTTCATTTAACATCAATTTTTCTCTTGTCCAAATATCAGGCATTTTTAATATCTAGCAAACTTACTCTTCAGTCGATGAACTGTCCCCTGAAGACATTACCAAGGTTGCTCCAAAAAAAGATGAGCTTTCTCTGTTGAAAAAATTACTTACCCCAGTGAGTATCATATCTTTACAGAGTCATAATTTCCCCATGCATAGAGTATTGATGCCACATCTGGGTTGGTGTATCTACTGCTAGTCTCTCACTCTTAGACAGTCTGAAAATCCTCACCACAAAGTTGGACCTTTGCATCCGTCATATTATGAGAGCTTAATTTATCTTTTCTATATAGAGACAGGTTTTAGCTGTCATTTCAAAGATTTTCTTTCACGAAAATCTACAATAATGAAGAAAAAAAAATAGATTTAGAAAAACAGAACTTTCTAGAAAAATCAAGAGGATTCTAAAATATTCTGAGTGGTGCTCTCTATAAAAGAGGTTTTTGCGCTAACTGGACAGTTGTTAGTTTGTCAACATGATGAGTTCAACCTCAACTTCGGCATGATTCCAAAGTTATAAATTTAACTGAAACAATCCTATTTAAAACCTGGTAGTAAAAGTAACTTATTAAAAATATTTCTCTGACGAAAGATATCATAAGTTAAAAATTTTGAGATTTCTTTATGTGAATAATTAAACTAATTCTAGGCATAGTCTGATCGCCTTCTCCTAATACCCTCCTCTACTTCCCTGTCACTAAGTTTACCAATTTTATCATCGGCTTCAGTAAAAATAATTTTTTTTTTGTTTTTCATGTTACACTTTTTTGTGTGATTATCTTCTATATATAATATTTTGATTGCAGAAATTCCCCTCTGGACCAAATTACCGTAGGTTTGCACTAACAGATGTCATATACAATTTTTTATGTCTAAACTGTTACCCAACATCTTATGTAACTTTCGCACGCTGTTACAGACACATTTATTCGTTATAATAAAATCTTATATCCTACGAGCGCCATCATCACGACCAACAACATATTTAGACGAAGTGGTTTGCATTTTCCCCTCTACTCCACAAGTACTCCCACCACCCCAGTGAAAACCGGGTAAAAATGTACAGAATATAAATATATTGCCATGACACCCTTATTAACTGCATTATACACTAATAGACATACAACTACCTTCACATTTCCCTATTTGAAAATAATGATTTCTCCCTACGTATATTCTGGGTATTCTCATTGGCTGAAAACGTAAAAATCTGTTATTCTGGATTACACATTCATACTAAAACGAACACTTCGCATCTTCACTGACATGACCTCTACCTCTACACGAATCAACATTTTTCTGAATATTAAACCAAATAAAAATATGCTACAACTCTCATTATTATAACTTTTCGTAGTTACACACTCACATTTACCTACAAATGCATAATATCGTCACACATTGTTTGAAAAGATATACTTTCCTATCATCGATTTCCGAGAAGTTAACAACTAATGTTTACATTATCTTACTGTAATCTTTACATTTTCCTTACCAAAAGGCATTCATAACAAAGCTTTCGAAATAAGTTGCCAAATATTCTTTCTTACATGTTTTCATCGATTGAACATATCGTTCGTTGCTTTTAGCGTCATGAGTGCTTTAGATTATAAAAATGAATCTTAATAAAAGAAACAAGCATTTTTTTTATATAATGTTTGTTTCCAGTATCCTAAATTATTTAATGACAGAATTAACAAATTTTAATAAACAAGATGGATTTTCTTTTTTCAATGTTTGTTTTTTGCGTCCAAAATTACATGACTAAATGAACGAATCTTAGTAAACAAGACGAACTTCACTTTTATAATGTTTGTTTTTAGTGTCCAAAATTATGACCTGACTAAATGAACGAATCTTAAACAAGACAAACTTTCTTTTTTTAATGTTTGGTTTCAGCGTCCTACATGAAAATTTGAACAAATCTCTTCCCACTTACAAGATGGGGTGTCTATTCTGAGAGCGGTTCTTAATATGGGGATGTTGCGGGTGACCAGAGGAGGTTGGGGAGGTCTGTTCTGAAAGCTGTTCTTAATAGAAGAGGTTGAAGGTGTCCATTCCAAAAGCCATTCTTACCATGAGGAGCTTGAGGGTTGGGCGGCAGCAGTAGCAACAGCAACAACAGTACTTTACTGTTTTTACGAGGGGCAGTGATTTATTATAGATCATTTTTTTGCTTGAGAAATTTTTACCTTATATCCACCTATACACTTTCCTTTAAAATGACGACTTTTCTAGATTTTCCGCCATGCTGATTAAGAACATCTGATTTATATTTGCCGGATACAAGTAGTTTTCTCCTTATAAAGTCTGTATTATGGACTTTATATCACTGGCCGTCATATTAGTACACACAGGTGAGGATCAATTCTAATTATATCCAACCAACACTGCCACCCCCTAACTTCTTTGTTGGTTCATAGTATTTGCATGTAGGGATCTTGACAAGGTTTAAATTTGTGGCAAATGTTTTGACAGTCACCCACACTACAAAAAAAACGGATGTCTATTCTGAAAGCCATTCTTAACATGGGAATGTTGCCAGTGACCATTCTGAAAGCTGTTAACATGAGAAGGTTGGGGGTGTCTATTCCAAAAATCTTTAACATGAAGCAGTTGGTTGTTGGGCAACAACAACCATACTTTAAATTTTTTATGAGAGGAGAGGGGCATGCTTTCACTGGGCAATGTCGGTTAGCAGGTCCTGCTAGTATTTAAAATAAATCACCCTGTCATTCTCATTTAATTTCTTGTTTTGTTACACTTTTGACCACCTAACACTTGGAAATGGTGAAACCCAATTTTAGAAACTTTGGGGAGTGCAGCTAACTCCTGGTTGTTATTACTCTCAAGTCCACCCTGACATATGATAATACATGTTAAAGTTTTATTTATAGGTTAAATAGAATTTGTCGCGAACATAGCATAAACTGTCGCAAAGATACTTGAGTAAGGTGTTTGACTTTACTTTAATTTTTTTTTTTCTTTTTGACTTTTGGTGATATTTACTCAGGATGGGTTGAGCTGGCTCTTCCCATAGAACACACAATGTCCCAAATGAATGCAGACCATGCATGACAGTCCACAGCTGCCAAGATAGTTATGGGTAGTCAGTTCTGGGACCACTGTAGATATGTGGACCGGAGGTAGATTCGATGTCAGCTTTGATGGTGTGCAATCACGTTTTCAGCTGGCCTCCTAGCCTTTTTCACATATATTTGCTATATATATATATATATATATTTATATATATATGGTATTTCAAAATGTTATTCTGTAGCATAACATTCTGAAATAAATAAGCATAATCTGATTTGAGGATAAATGAAAAAAACATTTGCATTTATTCATTTAGATATGTTTTTTACCTTTTTCTTTTGTAAACATGCCACATTTAAGTATTTGATATGAAAAATATGACTGAAAGTTTAACATTTTGTGACTTCAATTTTTTTTTAATGTACAATTTTCTTTCATTAAAACTAGATCTTTTGTGTGTGTGTGTATATATATATATAAGAAATAATTGATGATGAAAAATTTATTGATTCATTAATGATTCAAAGAAAAAACCTTAACCAATGGATTTTCATTAGAAGACAAACATAAGTAACATTTTTTATATCTAATTTTTTATTCTTTAATGAAAAAAGCTTATCTTTGAAAATCCATAGGTTAAGTTTTTTTTTCTTTTAAAACTGAATAAGATACAATATTTATTGCTCCATCAAAAATTCAAACAAAAGATTATCCTTGTTTGAATTTTTGATGAATCAGTAAATATTCAGTTTTATTTTTCATCATCAATTTTTCCTATTTCTTTAATTGCTCTATTTAATATATCAAGTTTTTTTTTTTCATTATCTTGATAGATTCTAAGATATTTATATTTATTGTTGTAATTTTATATATATATATATATATATATATATATATATATATATATATATAATAGTTTCATTTTTTTGTAATTAATATCAATTATTATATTTTTGTTTCCAGGGAGATTTCGTAGACCGCGGATATTACAGTTTGGAAACTTTCACATTGTTACTCACTTTGAAAGCCAAGTAAGTTCCTTGTGCTTTATAGTTTTGTCAGAACTACTATTTTTAACTTGGGATCAATATTTATGTATTGTTTGTCTGTTATACAAATCAATGCAGGTTTGCAACTAGAAGGTAATAACATTTTCCAAGGAAACTGATGTCCTCATAGATCCTTCCGGTCATTGGATATTGAATCCCATCATTGAATATCTGAAACTGCATTTTAGAGAAATAGAAAATCATATAATGGGATAACTTTCTTTCGAAAAAAAATTATTTTGCATTTTTAACAATCGGGATCCAATTTGTGGGTGAAATAGAATTTATCATTTGTAGACTAATATATATGTAATTTTCCTTTGATAGTACTATATAAAATGTGAAGGTGCATAGGTTGCATCTTCCCAATTTATTGGGTGTATATTTTCTTGCACTTTCTAATATTGACCATTTTAATTTATATTGATCCCCCGATTTATTGGAGAGGGAGCTATGTTTTCAGTAGCGTCCGAGCTTCCGTGCGTCCGTTTGTCCAGACAATTACCAGATAATTGTCCATTAGTCTTTCCTAAAATTTTGCCACAAATTGTATTTCATTAAATAGATGTGCACAGTAAAAAAATTTTTTTTTGGCAAAAATTCCTGTTGCATCCCCAGGGGCTCAAAAGTGGTCAAGAATGCTCCAAAATTGCGCAAGTTTTGCCCCATTAACGTTTGATCGATTCATTAGATTTTTCTGAAACTTAGCCAAAATGTGGAGCCAATTGTTCTTAATATAAATCCAGTATGGGTGACCATGGCAAAATTCTGGTTCGTGTCCCCCGGGACTTTCAGTGCTAAAAACGCCCCTTTTGATGTCTCTTTTTTCATATTTTTCAACAAAAACTTGATATGTTTGACTATATAGTGTTTTTTCACGGTGGTCAACTCAAATATACATGTATTAAGGCCTGAAACTGCACTGTTATCCATTTATACTGGGATTTGGCGTTCCCTGAAGCTCAAAAGAGGTAAAAAATGTCCCAAAATGGCCAAAAATGACACTTTTTACCCCATAGCGTTTGATCCATTTGTTAGATTTTCCTGAAACTTGATCAAAATGTGGCGGCCATTGTTCTTAATATAAATTCAGTATGGGTGACCTTGGCAAAAGTTTGGTTTGCATCCCTCTGGGACTTTTTAGGGCTAAAAAACATCTCTTTTTGTGGCTCTTTTTTCATATTACTCAAAAACTTGATATGTATAGTGGTTTTCCATGGTACTAAATTCAAATATACATGCCTAAGGCATGAAACTGCATTTTCACTGGGATTCGGCATTCTTAGGAGCTCAAAAGGGGTCACAAGTGCCTCAAAATTGCAAAAGATGACACTTTTCACCCTATAACTTTTGCCTCATCCATTAGATTTTTCTGAAACCTGGCAAAAATGTGAAGGCAACGCTGGCCCTTCACACTTTTCACATTCATCATTTCTTCACTATTTTTTTTTTTTTTTTGGCATTATCTCACATGCAGCACCATGCGCGGCTTGTTCTATTTTTATATAGTTCTCTGATCCATTAAATTAAAGATGTTGATTTCTTATTAGTTCACTCATGTATTATTTTAAAGGATGTTATATTATTGTAGAATCTGTCCTTAAACCGACAGTTCATCAAGCCTATATACATCCTAGTTCTATTATTTTCAATGGTTTACTGTCTCAACTAATCTCTAACACTTTCATACTTCGCACAAATCTTCAAGCAAACTGCAAAATCATCCTCATGTATGCATTATATATATAATCATTTGTAAACAATTCAAATACCACAAGTATATTTAAATCACATTTGTATCATTTTATTTGATATATGGTATGCCTTACACGTGTTGGTTGAATGACAAACAACTCATCAGAGATCCACATAAATCCATAAGAGATGGTTTTTTTTTTTTGAAAATGACTTAAGGTAGAAGAGGAAACAGAATTCTTTTAAAGTCATAAGAGTAAAAATAAAAATCCTTAGTCATTGTAAAAAACACTCAAAAAACATAGATCTGACGAGGGGAAAAATTGTGTATACACCGTTAAATATGTACTCATATATATCTATACTCCTAGAAATATTTTTTATGTGTGTATTTATTGATATTCATATTAAAAACCCTTTTTCTATCTATTTAGAACGAAAATGCTACTTTGTTATATATGGGTCGTGGAATTGCAAAATATTTTTGAAATTGCAAAATTTATCTGCAAAATATCTAGCTAATTTGCATATTCTTTTAAACATTCATTTTAATTAATTCCCTATTAGATTTTTTGGTTTTCTCATGGGATGATCATCTTTAGTTAACTATTACGTGTAATTATATTCATGCAGATATTCTACTTGATTTATACTTGCATAAAAAGTTTATAGTAAACACAAACTTCTTTCTGTATATATATTTATGGATACGTATATATATATATGTTTAAAAAATTTTGCCTACCAAACTCCTCTGTCAGTTTTTGATCTACAGACATGAAACTTAACATATAGGGTACTTGAACCCATGCAAAACTTTATATTTGGGTTTAACCGGGGGGGGGGGATTCAGTGCAAAAGTGTGAAAATGAAAAAGATGGAATTTGCCAGGTGAAGGTTGAATGACGGCATTACGAATATGCATGCGTAACGTAATAGCTATTGGTTCATGTTTGAATTTTTAGCCTTGCAGCAAACATGTCTTCATAGCTCAGGCATTAACATCAAAGGAAAAAATAAATTGTAAGCTGAACGTTTTGGTTTTGATTCTCAGTAGCGGCATAAGAGTCATTTTTTTTTTTTTTTTTTTTTTAAATCATTCCTATATATTGATATAATAATAAATACAAAATCTGCATTAATCAAAATATCATATTTAAGCATATTTTATGACCAGGCGATGTCGGGCATATATACATATACACACACATGATGTGTAGCTGAAGTTTTCTGTCTGGGCATTGGTATGGAGAAGTTGAGTTGCCCAAGCATCAATATTCCCCTCTCTGATCTTGCTGGTGTACTGTGGAGGAGTGGTGGGACCAGTACATCTGGGATCAGCTTGACCGCAGTAGCTGCCAGAGATATTGGGAAGTATCACACTGACTTGCCTGCAGAGCTACACACTGAATTTTCTACAGGGGTTGTTCACCACAAGCCAGTGGTACTCCTCACATGGTTTAGCTTCCTTGCTGAAGCAAGGAATCAGGGTATGGCAATGTGGAGCCACATATGAGAAATTAGGAGATGGTTGAGAACCAGTGACACTCGTCCACCAGCAGAGGGTGCAGCAACTGAGCTACAAATGTGCTACTTCTTCCAGAGCCCCCTATATCCCTATACATATAAATATTTCTGACAAAAACAAAATCTTGTATCAAGCGACTTGGTTGCATGGAAATGAATATAAAGTAGAGAAAGATTAGCAACGTTTCTTTTATGAAAAAAGAGTTCTAGAAAACAGGAGATGAAGCCCAACTAGATTGCAAAATCAATTTTGAACACTATCAAGCCAAGAAAGAGTGTTCTGATTGTTGTATCCTAATATTGATTCCTAGCTAGATTGAGCCTAAATATTGTATATGTCAGAAATAATGAAGTGGGTGCTTCATCAGTGTTCACTATTTATCTAGAAATATTAAAATATTCATATAAAATCATAGAATTACACCAGTAACTTAATTTTATGCATATAAATTATCATTTCTGATGACCTAAAGAAAATACCCACTGTTGACTTTTTATTATAGAGTAGGGGATTTCTTTGCAAATTTGTTTCAGACAGCGGATGACTGTCTGAGGTGACTGCTATTTGCATTCTCGTACCCCTCCCCCCATCACTTGAAATGGTTTCATCCAGAGAATAGAAAAAGGCACATATTGGTATGGAAAGAAGGAAGAAAATATATTTATTTATATATTAATACATACACATTGGTCTTTATTATAGAGTGGAGGATGGAGTCTCATGATAATTATATATATCTGCACCTCCTCCTCCATATTTTATATTTAAAAATAAAATCTCTTCATTTGTTGCAGGTGGCCAGACAAAATAGTTTTACTTCGAGGCAATCATGAGAGTCGGCAGATAACACAGATTTATGGGTTTTATGGTAAGTTGGTTTGTTAAATGGCTTAATCACATCGGTATGCTGGTTCTTGTTACCAAAGTTAAGTGATGTTGGTTCCGGCCTGTACCAAATGGGTGACCATTTGGGAATAGCAAGCATTTAATCCTTCTCTCTCCTGCAACTCTCTTCTCTTCCTTCCCTCTTTTCTGTCTCCCTCTATTTCTCTGTCCTTCCACCCTCTCCTCCCTGTCTTTTCCTCTTTCTCTCCTTCCTTTTCCCCCTCTTTTTTTCCTTCCCCTATGTTCTCCTCTCTTCCCATCTCCTTATTTTCCCTATTCCCATCCTTTTTCTCTTCCCTTTTCTTATCTCTTTCTCCCACACTCTTTCTTTCTCTTCCTCTTTCCTTTCTCCCCCTGTCTATTCCCCTCTTTCATTCTCTTTCCTTCTCATCGCTGTTTTTTCCCTTCTCTTCCTTTCTTCTTATTCACATCATTCCATTCCTCTCACCTCATCTCATTCACATTTTATTTACATTATTTGCCCTTCCTCCCACCATCTAAAACGTGTGCAAACAAAAGAGTTTTAATAATATACAACTTATTTACCTCCTTCCCAGGTTAGACACAAGGTCAAGTATGGTTTTGAGAACCCAACACACTATGGCCAACAAAATTATGCCTGAGCAGCCTTGTCAGCATTCCCTGATAGGAGCATTATGGACAATTAGAAATAAACTAACCCCTCCTCAGAGAAGGTAAAGCCTGGGAGACTAGGCCTCGTAGGACTGAAATAGAATCATACCTCAGGCTGACAGCAACAAAGCCACCATCAGTGTTAAATATTGTCCCAGCAATGTGGAAAGGTGTGTTAGTTGACGATTATTGTGATTATTCAAGCCAAAAAAATTTGTTTTAGAATAATTCAAGCCAAAATGTTTTTTTAGAATAATTCAAGCCAAAATGTTTTTTTAGAATAATTCAAGCCAAAAAAATTTGTTTTAGAATAATTCAAGCCAAAAAAATTTATTTTTAGAATGATTCAAGCCCAAAAAATTCGTTTTAGAATAATTCAAGCCAAAGAGGATGACCTCCGATCTGTAGTGGAATGAGGACATAAATGGATGGTCACATTCAATGCTGCCAAGACTAAACTCGTTTCCTTCAATAATTACAAGAAACCTTTTCTACCACCAATAGTAATGGCCAATCACTCTTTATCTGAAAGTACATCCTTTAAACTCCTCGGCCTAACGCTCTCAGGAAACATGAGTTGGAACAATTACATCGAAAGTATCGCCAGGACCGCTGCGAAGAAGGTAGGTTCTCTCTGCCGTGCTAGAAAGATACTAACGCCCGAAAGTATCCTATACCTCTATAAGGCCACCCACCATTCACCCATGTATGGAGTATTGTTGTCATATTTGGGCTGGCGCATCTGCCACTAGTCTCTCGCTCATAGACAAGGTTCAAAAGAGAGTCGCCAATCTGATAGGTCCTGAACTGTCATTTAAACTTCAGCCCCTGTCCCATCGACAAAATGTTGCATCCCTCTGCCTTTTCTACAAGTACTTTAACGGTGAATGCTCTGACAAACAGCAAACACTTGTGCCCCCTCGACGTAAATACCCCCGACAAGCGGCTAAATCCCACCCCTTCACAGTAGAGATCCCTAGATGTAAGAGAGCCTTCTACTCCAGTAGTTTCTTCCCCAGGACAGCTAGACTTTGGAATTCCCTGCCGGGTCTCTGCTATACTGACATGCAGAAGTTCAAGTACAACGTGAACCAACATTTTGCTGCCCAACTCCCTACACAGTACCCCTGATGCCTATGTCCCTGATAGTAGCCCCATACAACAAAGTGGCAGTGTGCCTTCTTTGGGGTGAAAATGCAATAAAAAAAAAATTTTTAATTCAAGTCAAAAAGTTTTTGTTTTAGAATAATGAAAATATTTATTTACATTAATTAAAGAATATAACTTAAAAATGTTATCATAGCAATTTATTTGACAACTTCGAAATAATATGTAAAAACATCAGGTGATTATTTTATGTATTGTCATAAGAGGACATATTTCCTCTTATGATCTGAATAAATATTATTTTTTAAACACAAATGATATTAATTATATATTAAATATAATAAAATATAATTATTAATATAATAATTATAGCAAAAAAAAATACTGAAGTATTATATATATATATATATATATATATATAATATATATATATAAAAATAATTATTGATATAATAACTATAATAAAATAAAAATACTTAAAATTCATAATGACTTCATTTAGAAGGGAAGATGGTCTTTTTTGAGATACATGGAAATTAGTTGTAATTTTCTCTCATATTTCCTGAAGGGGTAGGAGCATCGATAGTATTACAATAGTAGCATACTAGAGGTTGGAAGATCAGGTTAGGGTTGAAGATGTTTTCCAATTTCAAATTGAACCAAGTTTTAATTTTTATTTTCTTCAGATGAGTGCCAGACAAAATATGGAAACGCTAATGCTTGGAGGTATTGTTGTAAAGTATTTGATCTTCTGACAATTGCTGCAGTAAGTATTACTACCCGTTTTATGTGCACACATAGACAAGGAGGGGACAAATTGCCTGCAACAAAAATCAGGGAATTTTAATTTTGGGGGGTTTTCGTCCAGAATTCCTCCTATATTTAGAAAAAAAATCATATTCCAAAAATCATGCACATTAATTAAGTAGTTTTATTTTTAAACTAAAAAAAAATCAAATCTTATGAGTAACAGAAGAACAGCTGACTTGTCTGTCATTTTGAAAAAAATAAATCATAAAACAAAGGGAGATAACTCAATAATTCATACTTAGCAGATTTATGTTGTAATGCTTACAAATTCCCATTAATCGTTGTAAAATGATTTTATTTATAAAAATACAACAGCTTGATTAATTTATGTGATTTTTGAAATATGATATTTTGCTTTGTCATAGGTACATATATCATACAAATTTTTCTTTATTTTTGTTTTTTAATATGGGGAATTCTGGACAAAAACCTATCATATTTTTTTTTTTTTGTTACTTCCGAAAATAAATATAAAAATTTTATATTTTGATTATTCAGACTATTATTCTCTTTTTGATTGACGATTATATCGTCTGAAACACTAAGTATAATACTTATAATGTTTCGGATGACATAATCTTCAACCTTTTGCAGGTGTATTTTTGCAACTTGGGAACCTTCCAGTTGATTTCAGAAACCTGTACAGAATTTTTTAACAAAACCCTTTATTTATTAGGTGACCAAAGTTTATTCTCATTTCATCAACCATGACAATGAAGAAGTGTTCCTTCTTTATTCTTAATTATTATCGCTTGTAGTAAGGATTAAACCTTCAGCCTTCAGAAGACTGTCACTTAGAAGTGATTATTAACATTTCTAACTATTAGGCTGTATGTGGACAACTTTAGTATAAATTTTGATAGTTTTAATTAATTGTTCACATGTCTTAATGAGTAAAAGTGTTGGTTAACAATTTGTTAGAAACATGTCTTGAGATGAGCATTTCAGTTTGTGTGTAGGACATTACACAGAATTGTCTGCAAGTGTATAAAATGACCTTTAAGTATAACGTTCCATCTTGCATGTCACCAGCAGAAGCTATGTTCGCAAGAAATATCAAAATGAGTTTTGGCAAACTGTTACTGAATCATCAGAAACTAAAAATGTCAGAAAAGCATGTTTACAAGTCGGAGATAAATTTGTTCTTTTTTTCTATTTTTTAAGAATAACAAGTCATTTTGTGAAATCGTGATTGTTGGTAAAAGAATTGGAAAGATGTTCTATGGTGAAACAGCCAAAATTTACGTATAAGAGACATTTAAACAAAATAAGAAAGATATTATTCTGATACTGTAGAAGACAACAGTACAGAAGAATTTATAAACATCATGTTTTAACACAATGGTGTCCAACAAGAAATTTGTCAAATGCGAACATTGGAAAGGAAAAGAGAAAAATACTGACTTCATAAAAAGTCAACCCCAAAAGAATAAAAATTGACTCCTTACGAAGCTTACGGCTTAATCCCTAAGTTACGGGGTAAGCCAATTTACTTATGTCAGGAAGAAAAGGACTTACTTAGAGACAAATATAATTATGTCTAAATGTTGTAGCAGTTATGTCTCCAGAACCATGAGGTGTACTTCTGTAATATACTTCTGTTAATACACTTCTGCTAATACACTTTTTGTTAATTATATCACTGTGTTTGTCTTGATTATTACTGTCCTGCAAGACCAGAGCTGTTTTCAACAGGTAATGTTTTAATCTCTGCATTGAGGAATGTAAACGTTTAATGATGAAAAAAAAAAATAGATCAGTTAAACTGGAACCTTTAGATCTTCAACCTGACTCTCTTTCAACTGCCTTTATTAGGACTGAGCAAGAAACAGTGTCATATTTACTTACTTAATGACAGAAAACTGTTGTTGCTGCTTTGTAGAGAATTATGTGAAAACTGTTTCTAACTGAATAAAATCTTTTCTGAAAGAAATTCAATTGAAAATACATTCTTTTGTTTTTACGAAAAAAAAACTCTGACAAGCCAGAATCAAATATTGTTTTGTTTCAAGGAGAATTTAATCACAAAGATTCTAAAAAGAGATTTGCTTTATTTTATAATAAAATATCTGTCCCACAAACAGAAGCTTTTGTCCCTTTATGTAGATTAAAATCACAATATAATCAAATTATATACAATTCTGATATGTTTGAATTTTCAAATGGGAGATATTATACGACATGAAACCCTTTAAAATTTTCCAAAGAAATTTAGGGAATATTTATTTATTCACATCCAAATTTCATAAAAATTAGAGGTATCTGAATTTTCATGAAAGGCTTCTGCCCCCTTTTTATCCCTTTAGCATAAAACTAAATATAGTCCATATTACAACTTTTTACACCTAGCAGCAATTTTCCCAAATTTATAATGATTGGTTAATTAGTTTTAAGTGAACCCTGTATGTAGAACAATATATAAAAATATAACTATCAAGATTTTTTTTTTTTTTTTTACATGGAGTTCACCACTTATCAAGGCCCAATGGCCACTCGGGGATAAGGGTTATTGTGTGTACAGTACTCAATGGGATAGTGTAGCAATAGTATTGGAGAATTGATAAGGTGTCATTACTTGGGGGGGGCGATTCATCAGGAATTTGTTTGTGTTGGACTTGAAGACATCCAGGTTGAAGTTGAGAGGGAAACAGGCAAGCGGAACAGTTCCACAGGCGTGTAGTTCTAAGAAAGAAGCTTTGTTCATGGAATCTACATTTTGATTTAGGCACAGATAGATATAATATCTCTCGCTTTTACATATATATAAATTTAGCTATTTATGTATATTCTCCAGACACAAAACTTCTTAGAAAAAAAATGATACAAACATACCTAACTTTATGAAGATAAAAATAATATTATATACATGAAATTTGCCTGTATAGTTGGTCGGGTGAAAACTGACTTTTTCTCAGTAACCAAATTTCTGAGAGAAAATGTAAGAGCTTATTTGGGTCAGATGAGAAAAGTAGAAATAAATGGATAGACTTTTTGTTCAAATAAATCTGCTCAAAATATTTTAAATCTGGAGAAAAAACTCTTCTGAAAGAGTTTGCCACTACAAAAACTGAACTACAACGAAGATAATTGTAATGAAATATTCTATAAAAAAAAACTTAGTAAATCTATTACGAATCTGTCCACTAAAATTTATTATTAAATCGTACTAAATTATAGATTTTATGAGCATAAAAAATATTTTATACACAAATTGTTTTTTGTTCAAAATTTCCCTATATTAAAAAACAAAAAATCGCATAAATTGATGAAGTAATTTTATTTTTATGAAGAAAATTAAAATTTGTGAATAACTGTAGAACGGTTGTCTTGTCTGCCATTTTGAAAACAATCTAAAAAAAATCAGTGGAAAATAACTGAACAAAATTCAAACTTACAAGGTTTGTGTTGTAATGACTATGAATTCTTATTAATCACTTAAAAATTATTTTCTTTATAAAATAAAACTACTTGATTAATTTTTGGAATATGATATCATTTTGTCACGGGTACATACATCACTTTTCATATTTTTTTCATTTTAATATAGAGGAAATTCAGCCAATTATTTTTGTCTAAAATTTTAAATTTATTATGATATTCCCATGAAGTTTACATTTTTATTTTATTTCATTTCATATGACAACATAACTAGGTATATAAATAATTTTTGCATTTTAAAACATAATTAAAATAAGTCAACTTTGTTTAAATTTGGAGGTTAACAGAAATTATTTGCCATCTTTTCTTTAAAATTTTATAATGATTTTATATTTATTTGGATAAAAATCCATTTATTTCTAGTATTCTCGTCTATTTCCTTTAATAATTACAAAAATCATTCCCAACCACCGATATGACATCTTTTAAATGGCTCAGCTTAACATTCACAGGCAACATGAATTGGAACAAATATACTGAGGGTAGTGCCAAGGTTGCTGCAAAGAAGGTTGGCTCCATCTACTGTGCTTGAAAATTATTCAGACCAGAGAGTATTCCATATCTTTACAAAGCCACAATTTGCAAATGCATGGAGTATGTTTGCCACGTTTGGGCTGGTGCATCTACCATAAGTTTCTCCCTCTTAGACAAGGTCCAATAAGGAGTCCTCAACATTATAGATCTCACACTATCGGCCAAGCTCTAACCTCTGTCCCCTCACTGCAATGTTACATTCCTGTGCCTGTTTTATAAATATTTTAATGGAATATGCTTTGATGAACTTGTGCCAACTTTATGTATATTATCCCAACTGATACGCAATAAAATCCCACTCTTCACTGTTGAGATCGCTAGATACCGAAAAGTTTTTTACTCTAATAATTTCTTTCATCAGACTGCTAGATTTTGGAATTCCCTCCCTATTCCCTACTTCCTTTACTGTACTGACCCACAGAAGTTTAAATGTAATGAACAAACATCTCTCTACTCCCACAGTCTCCTGTTAGACACGATCGTTATGTTTCAAGTGGCAATATGCCTTGTTTTGGGGTTGAAAAATAAATTTCACATATCCTTTACTTTTATTTTTTCTACAAAATTTTTGTTCTTGAGATAAATTTGATTTCCATATGAGTAAACATACACACTGTATTTATTGATTTCTTTTGCTTGTGATTGAATATTGATTTTTTTTTTTCCCAGATCATTGATGAATGTATCTTATGTGTGCATGGTGGCCTCTCTCCGGATATTAAAACCATTGATCAAATTCGAACAATTGATAGAAACCAAGAAATTCCACACAAAGGAGCATTTTGTGATATCCTTTTGTTATATATATGTGTTTTGTGTGTGTGTGTGTGTGTATATATATATATATATTAGTGATGTGATGATTCCAATATTTTTTCTGATTTTGATATAATTATGAATTCTGTTCTTATTCTAATTCTTTTAAAATCTCTAAACATTTAACTAGAGAGTGTTTTTTTTAATATTTTCAAATTACCACAATTACCATGTAATATGTGTATTTATTTTAGTTTTACTGATAATTTAAAATGAATAAATGTTTATCATTTTATCATACAAGCAAGGGTAAATTAAGTTTTAACCAAAAACAATTAAAATAATCGTTTTTGGTATATAAAAATAATCATTTTTTTTTATTCTGATGCTGATTTTGATGGCTTCAAAAATTCTGATTTTTTTCACTGCTGATGCAATTCTCTATCTATATAAGAGCCAGGTACGTCCAAGGATGGAATACTGTTGCCACATCTGGGCAGAAACCGCTAGAAAGGACTTGTCCTTCCTTGATAGAGTTCAACATAGACTTCGTAGCCTCGTAGGAGATGTCCTTTTCTATCCCCTGCAACCTCTATCTCACAGAAGAGATGTTGCGAGTTTGTCTCTGCTGTATCATTATTTTCATAGAAAGTGTTCGACTGAGCTTCAATCTATGGTCCCCACTCACCAAACTTTCACAAGAAACACTCATCTAGCTGAAAATACTATCAATAATTCCCCCCACTCTTTATCTGTGCCTAAACCTAAACATAGATTCCATGAACAAAACTTCTTTCTTAGAACTGCACGACTGTGGAATTGTCTTCCGTTTTCCTGCTTTCCAACTGACTACAATATGGTTGTCTTCAGGTCTAACGTAAACAAGTTCTTGATGAGCCGTTCCACTTGTTAACAGATTTACTGAATTTCCATTACTAATGATTACTATATTGTCCAATTTCTACTGTACACTCTTTAACCCTTATCCTTGAGTGGCCTCTTGGCCTTGATAAGTGGTGATCCCTATGTAAAAAAAAAAAAAAAAAAAATTCAGATTAATTGTCCCAACATTACCATCTTGGAAAAAAGTAAAATGGTTTTTATTCTTTTGACATATCTTTATATTTCTTGCCCATGGCCTTTTCTTACCATGTTTTTTTTTTTTAATGAACTGTGCACAAATTTTAAAGATAAGAAATCAACTTATTTTTATTAAAAGTAAATATTTTTATATTTGAAAGAAATTGTGCAATCTATTGCTTTTTAAATAAGGACATTCAGGTACGTTCCAGGGACATATAAGGGGTGAAGTTTACTGTGTTCTTTTAGAGATGTGTGTCAGTAACGCTGCAAAATCCATATGTGTTCCGATTTGTATCTCTGCCAATAGTTGTGCTTCCATGCTGTAGATCCACAGCTGACAGAACTCGGTCAGCAATTGCTATGAGACAGTGTTGTTATCTTTATAGATAGGTGGTTTCTTTATGCTTGACTGACTTGGTTTGTGAGCAAGCTGGAATATTTGCATATTAAACAACAAAGATATTTTTGTCTTTAACAAAATATATTTTGGCTATATATATAAAAGGCAAAATGTGTAAACTTTCGACACATGCAGCGAACACTGACAAAATTGGTATCATTAAAAAGATCAATCTCTCAGACGACAAATATTCAAAAATTGGTCAAAAAAATTCATTCTTTGACCATCAACTGGGCCGTTTTTTGCAAGGAGGGGTCAGTTTTTGTGTCAACATTTTTGCAAGTCATTCACGCCTAACGATCTCAACGTATATTTAAAACACGTTATTTCAAAGGTCTGTAACGTCATAAAATTGCCATGGGCGAGATAGCTAACGTGTTAGCTTTTTTCACCTCCATTTCCTCTTTTTTATGTTACAAGTTTGATCCTGCTTACTGCAGCTAATTTTTTTTTTTTTTTTTGCACTTGTACGGACACTCGCTGCTATTTTGATTGAAACGTTTTTTGTTTTTTTAGGGCTGGGTTGCTCAGTAGCCCTACTGTACCACTTCTTGACATCTGAGCAACGCCGGGTACCCATGCTAGTTATGAATGAACTGTAAATTTACAGAAAGCAATACAATGCAAAGGCGTAAAAAAATACACACAAACTGAAGAAAATTAAGACATAATAGTGGAATTAGCTATGCAAATTCATCTTTATTGATACAATAGATACATTCTTTTTTAATATTAGATGAATTGTGTTCTTACTTGCATCAGCATGGCCAGATTCATATGATAACACAAGTAAAAACACATGTAATAAATATTTTTTAATATTTTTAAATATTTTTTAAATATTTTTTAAATATTTTTTAAATATTTTTAAATATTTTTTAAATATTTTTTAATATTTTTAAAATATTTTTAAATATTTTAAAATATTTTTAAAATATTTTAAAATATTTTTTAAATATTTTTTAAATATTTTTTAAATATTTTAAAAATATTTTTATTTTTAAAATATTTTTTAAATATTTTTAAAATATTTTTTAAATATTTTTAAATATTTTAAAAATATTTTTATATATTTAAGAAAACACTTATAAAACATTGTATTAATAAAAGGTGAATATACATGGTTTTGTAGCATTATATCTTAATTTGTTTCAGTTTGTGTCTATCCATTACAAGTTTTCATTGTATTGTCTTCTATAAATTAAATTTTTCTTTATATACACACTTGACAATGCTTCAAGCAGACTAAATTAACCTCTTATATATATATATATATATATATATATATATATATATATATATATATTCTTATTATTATAACTGTTTAAAGATCAAACAAACCAAAGTCTGTTGGCTTTATACAGCAATCTTTTAGTAATTGTGGTGCAAACAGAGCATCTACTTCCAATTTGTCATGAACTAGCATGGATAGTAGTAAGGTTTAGAAAACTGTCATGAGAATGTTCATGTCAGTAGGCAATCTGAACAAATAAGAGATAACAAAAAAAATGAATACTTAACCAACACGATGGATTCATTCTCTAACATGGTTTGATGCATCTACTGCTATTCTCTCACTTTTAGACAGGGTCTAAAACAAAAGTTTAAGTCTCACACTATTGACCAAGCTCCAACCTCTCCCCTATCTTTGTAATATTGTATCTCTGTGTCTGTTTTACAAGTATTTCAATGGCATGTGCTCTGATGAACTAGTAGCAATTGTGCCCCCTGAACAAGTAGCAAAATCTCGCCCCTTTGCTGTTGAGGTCCCTAGATGATGGATAGCCTTCTACTCTAACAGTTTCTTCTCAGACTTCTAACCTTTGGAATCCCCTCCCTGTCTCCTGAAACTCTGACATTACTAATTTATAGAAGTTTAAATGTAATGTGAACAGATATCTTGCTGCTCAACTCTCCACAATACCTTGTTAGACATGATCCTAATAGTACTCTTTACGTTCCAAGTTGCAATACATCGTATTTAGAATGGAAAAGAGTAAAAAAAAAAAATAAAATGCATTCCATTCAGCTATTGCTTTTCCACTTTAATCTCTCTTACCACTTTTACATTACATAATTGACCTCCTGAACTAGGAGCAAATTCCATAAGACACAAACATCTTTTGATAAGCAGTCAACAGTAATCCATCACGATTTTTAGCTGAGTGACAAGTTTTCATGTTTGTGTTGCACTAAAAGATTTTTTATCTAACAATCTGTAGGTATCCAAGACTCACACTAAACTTTTACAAGTTCATTAATAAATTGATTTTTTAAGATTGGTTTCTTGTCCAGAATTTCCCGTATATTAATTAAAAGAATTTTTAAATCTATGCTGTATGTATCCATGGCGAACGAAAAATCACGTAAATTGATCAAATAGTTTTATTTTTGACTATTAAGAAAATCAAATTTTATGAGTAAGCAAAAGGGCTGTCTCGCATTACCATCTTGGAGAAACAAGAGTAGATAATTCCACAATAATTCAAACTTTCTAGATCAGTCTTGTAATGCCTACAATTTCTTATTAATCACTTAAAATCACCCAATATTGTTTTGTTTCGATAATTCAAGCAATGTTATTTTGAACTTTCCATGAATACCTTTTGCCTTTCACTGCATGCAATTTGAATCTGAAACCTTGAGTAAACGCCATTGATATCTCAAATCATCAATTTCAAACGACAAATTCTTTGATTCAGATGAATCTATTGTTTGCATTGGTTTCTCACATATCTTTCTAGTAAGAATTCGGTTCTTGGCCAAAATTCTATCTATATTGAGAACAAAAATAAAGAAAACTGTATGATGTATGAAATGACAAAATGAAAATATCATATTCCAAAAATTATGTACATTGATCAGTTAGTTTTATTTTTAAAAAAGAAAATCATTTTCAAGCGATTACAACATAAATCTAGTAAGTATGAATTATTGTTTCTTGAAATTTTTTTTAAATGATGAACAAGACCGTCACTCCTTGAGTATTCATAAAATTTGATTTTATTATTTAAAAATAAAACTATTTTATCAATTTACGTGATTTTTGGAATATGATATTTTCTGTTTGGTTATGGCTATGAACTCTATAAAAATTATACCTGATGCTGCCTTCCTTGGTCTGTACACATATACATGCACTTTTGATGAGTTTCAACTGAGCACAATGTTTATTTTGTAATAATTATCTTGTGAAATGTATTGATTACAATTCTTTAATTCTTCACACACCTTGTATGGTCAGATCCCGATGACATTGAAACTTGGACAATCAGTCCACGTGGTGCCGGTTGGCTCTTTGGCGCTCTTGTTACCAATGAGGTATGTATTTTTTTTTTTTCTCTCTCTCTCTGAGACTGGTTTGGAAGTGGCAACCATTATATATATCTATCTATCTATATATATATATATAGATAGATAGAGAGGGGGGAGCAATCATAAACCATAGATCCAAGCAATCAACTTGATGTTTTCTCACTAATGTGCACCTGTGAATATGACATGCAAAATTGTCAATAACTTTTGCTGGACAATGTTTATTTGTACCAAATATGGTTGGATTGCAGAAAGCAAATTCACTTTGTGTTAATAACGACATGGGTGACATTATGGAAGGGGGGGGGGCACTCTGTATATGGCTATTCATTTTTCCAGACTATCCACATCATCATGAACTTGGTAATAATTGACACTCAGAATAGCTAGTAATGGCAAACACCACATTATTTGGATTGTTCGAACTACTTTGAGTGTTATTCTCACACCTTTTCTGCCAATCTAGCATCTGACTTTAGGTTTATCTTAACAGTGAATGGTGGAAAAGAATCATTTAGTTCTTTTGATGAACTATGGTTGTAAGGTATCATCTTAAGTGTATAACATCACGTGGTTCTGTCGACAAGTTTCTGACTCTATGTGTGCTGTGGTTTGTTCTCCATCTTTCATAGTTCTAGTTCTGACCATGTCGTAATCTTGTTCACACTGGCAACTTTCGATGGGAAGTGCACTGGTCCACAAGTAAAAAAATCAAAAAAAATCCAGGAACAAAAAAAACGCAGACTTTACATTTACAGTTGAACTATGAGTGTGTGCGTCCCCATCAACCTTCCACATTCTAGTCCACATGTAGGTTCTATCGAGGCCATCAACCTTCCACATTCTAGTCGACATGTAGGTTCTATCGAGGCCATCAACCTTCCACATTCTAGTCTACATGTAGGTTCTATCGAGGCCATCAACCTTCCACATTCTAGTCGACATGTAGGTTCTATCGAGGCCATCAACCTTCCACATTCTAGTCCACATGTAGGTTCTATCGAGGCCATCAACCTTCCACATTCTAGTCCACATGTAAGTTCTATCGAGGCCATCAACCTTCCACATTCTAGTCCACATGTAAGTTCTATCGAGGCCATCAACCTTCCACATTCTAGTCGACATGTAGGTTCTATCGAGGCCATCAACCTTCCACATTCTAGTCGACATGTAGGTTCTATCGAGGCCATCAACCTTCCACATTCTAGTCGACATGTAGGTTCTATCGAGGCCATCAACCTTCCACATTCTAGTCGACATGTAGGTTCTATCGAGGCCATCAACCTTCCACATTCTAGTCGACATGTAGGTTCTATCGAGGCCATCAACCTTCCACATTCTAGTCCACATGTAAGTTCTATCGAGGCCATCAACCTTCCACATTCTAGTCCACATGTAAGTTCTATCAAGGCCATCAACCTTCCACATTCTAGTCGACATGTAGGTTCTATCGAGGCCATCAACCTTCCACATTCTAGTCGACATGTAGGTTCTATCGAGGCCATCAACCTTCCACATTCTAGTCGACATGTAAGTTCTATCGAGGCCATCAACCTTCCACATTCTAGTCCACATGTAAGTTCTATCGAGGCCATCAACCTTCCACATTCTAGTCGACATGTAGGTTCTATCGAGGCCATCAACCTTCCACATTCTAGTCGACATGTAGGTTCTATCGAGGCCATCAACCTTCCACATTCTAGTCGACATGTAGGTTCTATCGAGGCCATCAACCTTCCACATTCTAGTCGACATGTAGGTTCTATCGAGGCCATCAACCTTCCACATTCTAGTCGACATGTAGGTTCTATCGAGGCCATCAACCTTCCACATTCTAGTCCACATGTAAGTTCTATCGAGGCCATCAACCTTCCACATTCTAGTCCACATGTAAGTTCTATCAAGGCCATCAACCTTCCACATTCTAGTCGACATGTAGGTTCTATCGAGGCCATCAACCTTCCACATTCTAGTCGACATGTAGGTTCTATCGAGGCCATCAACCTTCCACATTCTAGTCGACATGTAAGTTCTATCGAGGCCATCAACCTTCCACATTCTAGTCCACATGTAGGTTCTATCGAGGCCATCAACCTTCCACATTCTAGTCGACATGTAGGTTCTATCGAGGCCATCAACCTTCCACATTCTAGTCGACATGTAGGTTCTATCGAGGCCATCAACCTTCCACATTCTAGTCGACATGTAGGTTCTATCGAGGCCATCAACCTTCCACATTCTAGTCGACATGTAGGTTCTATCGAGGCCATCAACCTTCCACATTCTAGTCGACATGTAGGTTCTATCGAGGCCATCAACCTTCCACATTCTAGTCGACATGTAAGTTCTATCGAGGCCATCAACCTTCCACATTCTAGTCCACATGTAGGTTCTATCGAGGCCATCAACCTTCCACATTCTAGTCCACATGTAGGTTCTATCGAGGCCATCAACCTTCCACATTCTAGTCGACATGTAGATTCTATCGAGGCCATCAACCTTCCACATTCTAGTCGACATGTAGGTTCTATCGAGGCCATCAACCTTCCACATTCTAGTCCACATGTAGGTTCTATCGAGGCCATCAACCTTCCACATTCTAGTCCACATGTAGGTTCTATCGAGGCCATCAACCTTCCACATTCTAGTCCACATGTAGGTTCTATCGAGGCCATGTCAATCACTTACCATCAGTTCATCTCCCTCAGGAACTTCAAAGCGGACAACTACCCTGGCAGTATCCAAAATCCAACTGTTCAAGCGGCCAACTGAATTCTCAATTCTGTCATAAAGTTCCAACTCACAATTGTCATAAAAAACTCACAGATTGTCATTAAGTTCAGGTTTGTGTTCATCAATTGTTTTTATTGTCGTCACTCCTCAATGTTATAAAACTAAATATATACATATGCATTACTCAATCCTTTTGCTATCACCATTCATCACAGTCATATTTAAACCCTAGCCTTATTTCTCGTTGTTTGTTAAGAAGAAATTCCTATCCATTGACAATTGATGAATCCTTTTATTACTCACTAACCCGACTTTTCTTTTGTCATCTATATTTTTTCATCCCCCCCCCCCTCCCCCCAGCATTCAACAACTTCAACGTCTTAGAACATAATGTCACACATGTTTGATTCCCAATCCAAATATGGTTGAATTACAGAAAGGATTTTGCATTTTATCAACGATTGCATGGGTGGCATTTTTATGGGTCACCTTATATAAAAATGAATTGCATGTCGACGACTCATTTGTGTGAAAACTTATTTTTTTATCAAAAACCCTGAATTTCTTGTATTTTATTTTTACAGTTTGTTCACATCAATAATTTGAAGCTGATTTGTCGAGCTCATCAATTAGTTCATGAAGGTAAAAACACGTCTTTTTTATTAATTCAAAACTTATGTGTGACAGACAAAATGTTTCTCGGACAGAATTCTCCCTATATTAAAAAACAAAAATAAAGAAAAATCTGTATGATTTATGTACCCATAACAAAGCAAAAATATCATCTTCTAAAAATCATGTAATTTGATCAGTTTTATTTCTAACTAAGAAAATCAAATTTTATTAGTATTCTCGAAGTGACTATCTCCCTCATCATTTTGAAAAAAATTTCAAGAAACAAGGGAGATAACTCAACAATAATTCATACTTAGACATTTTTTATGGAAATGATGCATTCTAAATATGTAAATTAATCAAGTAGTTTTCTTTTTTAACTAAGAAAATCATATTTTATGAGGAAGCAAGGACAGTGTCTCTTTCCACCATCTTATGGAAATAAATTCCAAGGAGAGATCAAATCAGCCTTGTAACGGTTATAATTTACCATTAATTGCTTAAAATTGTAAAGAAAATCATTTTCCAAGTTAAAAATAAAACTAATTGATCAATTTACATGATTATTGGAATATAACATTCTCATTCCATCACAGATACGTACATCATAAAGATTTTTCTATATTTTTGTTTTTCAACATAGGGGAATTCTGCACAACCACTTAATAAAATACTTATATTGCAAAATAAACTAATAACATATTTCATGGTTTTCCTTACATTATTTTAACTGGCATGTGAGCTGACACAAGAATTTTATAAATCTGGTACAAGGCGATCCTTATTCAAGGAAATCCCATCTACAGATGAAAATAAATAATCCAAAATTATTTTTCTAAGCATTAAAAATTATCTCTTCAAAATAAATCCACTCATCACCAAGTCTGTAATATAAGAACAGCGATTAGTTAAACATGTTGATTAGCCAATCAAAATGCTGGAAAATTAATACTGTTGAATTAAAAAATGTCTCTTACTAAAATTATTCCCACTTTTTCATCAATTTTAGTTTTAGGAGATAATTCTTTAAGGTTGTGATGACCAATAATATTGTACACAAATTGCTTTCATATTTTTTGCTAGAAATTTTTTACTTGAAGCATAATTTTTAAAGGAAGTTTGCAGGTAAAAACACATTGAATTTGTAAAAGAAAGACAAGCACATAGATCTTGTTATGAAAAGCAATTTAATACAATTCTATATAACACAGAGATGAGAAAGAAAATCAAACCCTGAGAAATGTTTTTATTTGGATGTAACATTAAGTTAATCTGAGTGTAGAAGTTAAAAATCCATTAGAAAATGTTCAGTTTCTTATTTGATTCAATTGACAACAGCTGAGTGAAAAGCTTTGTTCTAAGTTAAAATGTATGAAGAATGTTTGGCAAGCCTTGTATATAGATCGCCTTATGATATATGGTAACCAAAAGTGATTGAGCTTTTCTTTTTTCAGTTTTGACTGAAGTCTTTCACTTGAATATAACAAAAAAATTGATTAAAAATTACATTTTTTTATCTGATAGATATCATTGTCGTGAGGGGGGGATTTTGATTGCTTGTTCAAATGAAAATATTACATATTTCCATATCATGTCGAAATTAGTATAAATTACAAAAAAATAATTCAGTCGAAAATGTGCTACATTTAGTTTTCACAAAAACTAATCCACAATATCAGTGCAACATTTTGTATTTTGAAATGATTGTCAGATTGATTAATTGCAGTTACATCTTCTGGACTTTCAGAGCTTTTTCAAAACATACTTTATTGATAAAACTCTATTAAATTTCATTTTTACTTTTAATAATTTTTCTATTCAGTCATTTTTTGTATTTTGGGGGGATTTATACTAATTTCAACATGACACATAAGTATGTAATGTTTTCACCTGAAATGCATTTGTTTTAAAATTCACTATTCCTGTGCAGAATAGTGAATTTTAAAACAAACACACCGGTATTTGTACAGTTTAATCAAGTCATAAAAAAATGAAAATATTGAAAAAAGGTTATATTGTACGCATCCATTTTGAACTGAAGATCAAAAATATTTCACATAATTATGAGTCTATTATCGAGTAGTTTTTTTTTTTACTGTGGAAAAACACGTTTTTATGACAGCACGTTGAAGGTAGACATCTTTGAATTTTTTGTTTGGATTTTTAGAACACGCATCAGGGAGATAACTCAATTTAAAGCGCCAACACTCGCTTTTCTTCCTAAAAATCGAACCTTTTGCTCGGTATCATAAATTGTTTTTTTGTTGTAAAAAAAAACTACTTGATGAAATTAAGTGAAATTTTTTTTCCGGAGAACTTCATTCCATAATGGATATGTACAATATAAACTTTTTTTGATATTTTAATTTTTAATGTCGTGATTAAACTGTACAAGTACCAACACACCAAATCTGTTCTAATTCCCAATTCCTTAGTATTGTGTCACATCCTTGTATATCTAATATTTTTCTTTTTTTCTCTATGCCCTTTTGCAGGTTATAAATACATGTTTGATGAGAAATTAGTGACAGTCTGGTCAGCACCGAACTACTGTTATCGCTGTGGCAATGTTGCGGCAGTGCTCTCATTCACTGACTGCGAACATAAGGAGGCCATGCTGTTCCAGGCTGTCCCGGACACTGAGCGAGTGATCCCCACCCAATCAACCACACCCTACTTCCTCTGACATTTTTGTATCTTCGTGTAAATAAATGTACACACTCTCCCATCAAAGCAATTCGAGAAAGGCTCGTCGCAAAATGGTTTTCAAACACATTTCGTCGGGAATGAATTAACAAAAAAAACAAAAAAATAAGCATTGAAGAACAAATTCCAGGGTCGTATATTTCAGGATGGGGTAATATATTTTCTTTAAAATGTAAATGAACTAAAAAAAAAAAATAATAATTTACGAATCAAATTTTTTTTTGTTTATTTTTTCACATATTTATATATTTTCTTCATTTTATTTTCCTGATTCGATAGGTTCGGAGAAAAAGAAAAGTGGGACGATATGTAACAAGTGAATATAAATATTTTGCTAAATAAAATTAGAAATTTTAAAATTATGAGAAAACAAAATTCTGAAACTTTTATTATTCAACAAATATGGCTAACCCCTCCAACTGACAACCATGCAATTCATAAAATTCACCGTTCATGTCCATAGTTTCCCATATATTAAAAAAAGAAAAATCTGTGTGATGTACATTCCTTTGGCAGAATGAATTCTAAAAATTACCTGAAACGGTCAAGTAATTTTATTTTTATAAAGAAAATCATTTTTAAGCAATTTATGAGAATTCATAAGCATTACGACGTAAATCTTGTAAGTTTTAATTATTGAGTTATCTTCTTTTTTTTTTTATCATTTTCAAAATGACAGACAAGACAGTTATTCATAGATTATTCATTAAATTTGATTTTCTTCTTTAAATTAAAAATTACTTGATCAATTTACATGGTTTTTGGAATATGATATGACTATTTATATCATATTTATTTGTTTTTTAATATGGGGGAAATTCTGGACAAGAACCAAATTCACAATCCGTTCTGCAATCAAACTATTTATATACTATTAAAACATTATGGTGTTTTTGGAGGTTGTCTGTTCATACGGCAGAAGAAATGTGATTAGTTGACAAAAAAGAAGTAGGCAGAGTGCACATTACTAAGGGAGTAGTGTTTTTTTTTTGTTTTTTTTTACAATCTCATTTTTACTCGATTTTGAATCTCACACTTGAAGTTTTGTTCATACTCAAATCAAAACCTGTGATTGGTTGCAAAAAAATGCAGAATGAACATTGTTTCGAATCTCTCGTAAGTTTAAAGGATTTGTTTTAGAACTGGATGTTTTAGAAATTTGCATAAAAATATCGACAAAAATAAAACCAGTCATTTTACACCTTCATGCAAATAGTAAGTATTTTATTACCACAAAGTTTAACAAATATTTTTTTTCATAAAAGTTGAACAAAAATGGAAATTGACATAGCCAGTTACTGTACTCACAACTTAAAAAAAAAAAAAAAAAATTTGTAAAAATAGGATTCATTTGAAAAATTTAAGCGTGATTTGGCTTCCAAGATTGCTTCAAGTTAAGAGGATATGTAGGGATTTGGGCACACTTCTATTCCCAGAAAATTTTATCCATGTGATTTAACTTTCGTCAAAATGGGATATATTTTAAATTTTAGAGACTCCGCCTACATCGCACCCATAAGCATGCGATGTGGGCGGAGTCTCTCAAATGATGCACTTATAAAGGGTCTGAACTTCTTTCATTGATTTGAACTTTTAAATGTTATGTCCGCATAGCTCCCTTAGAGATGCAGGAACATGGTCATTGTTTTTTCAAGATAGATTTTACATAAGAATACAGGGTTCTTATTTAAAATTCAACTTAATATAAAAAAAATAAAACTACAGAAAAATCTTTGATGTATGCACTCATCATGGAATGTCATATTCCAAAAAATCACATAAAGAAAAAATTAATGCAAATTTGTCACCAGTAATTATGAATTATTGTTGAATTATCTTCCTTTGATTCTTGGCATTTTTTTTATAACTAGCATGGATGCCCAGCGTTTCCTGGGTGGACATTAAGTTCGGCTTGGACAAAGCTGCTTACTCCATCATGTATACAGACAACAATTCAAAAAATAAAGGCACAGATAAAAATATGAAAATGTAATCGCTCCAAAAAAATGTATGTTAAAATCTTCCCACCAGATATTTCGGCAGAAGGACTACGAAGATAAGAAGCTGTTCTTTAGATAAACCAGTTTATGTGAATTTCTTAGAAACATTTCTTGTTGCGGTCTGTTGCAACAAAAACTGAAATAAATCTGTTTTAAAAATAACAAAGAGTTTGTTTTAACCAAAATAACTGTTAAAAAATTATTAGTTAATCGCTGATAAAATAATGCCAAATAAATAAAACAAAGTTTAAAAATCTTTTAACTCTGTTTAAATGTTAAAATTGTAAAAAAAAAAATGTAAATGATAAAAAGTTTGTTTTTTGTTTATCGTCATTGGATTGGAATTTTCGTTTTTTTTTGTTTTTTTTTAAATAAAAACTTAACCTTCAGTTTACTTAAACCTGATAAAAAATCAAAATAAGGAAATTGTTTTTTGTTTTTATTTAATTATTCCCCCAAATTACAAAACAACCCTGTTTCAATACAAAAAAAAAAAAAAAAAAAAGACCACTATTATGTGTATGTGAACATCAAAAAGTTTACGAGACAGCCTCTTAATCCACTGGCCCACAACACTGATTGTGAAATGACGTTGGAAATTCTTTTATTTAAAATCAATTCAAAAACAATGCTTGATGCATGCACAGTCTTTGAAATCATATATTATGCGGCTGAGGGATCGCTCTTTCAGATTGTACCAGTTTTGACCTGGTCCAATGTGGCTGACAAAAGTTTTAGTGAGACATACACACACACACACACACACACTTTACTTTTTATATATTAGACCAACGGGGGTACCCGGCATTGGCCAGGTGAAGATGATGTTAAGTTATAAGATGATGTTATGGGTGCGATGTAGGCGGAGTTTCTAAAACACAGCTGCTAACTCGAAAATAAAAGAACAGATAAAAACATAAAAATGTAATCGGGGAGAAAAAGAAGTAGTCTAAAACAAAGTGAAAATAATTCAGTTTTAAAAAAGAATTTGTTTTAAGCGAAATAACCGTTAAAAAATGAAAAAGAAAAAAAATCACATTATGTAACCCAAATGTTAAAATTTTCTTTTAAAGCCTCTGATAAAAAAAAATTGAAATAAGGAAATTGTTTTTAAAATTACAAAACCACCGTTTGAAAAAAAAAAGATCAGTTATAAAAAGGTAGAATACGTTTTCAGCAAAATAACTGTTATAAAAATGATTAGTTAAAAAAAAAAATCACATTACGTAACCCTTGAAATAAGAAAAATGTTGCGGCAAATAAAAATCTTTTAACCCTGATAAAATGTTAAACCTTTTTTTTAAAACCTGTGATAAGAAAAAATCGAAATAAGGAAATTCTTATTTAAAATTACAAAAAAAATCCCATTTTAAAAAACAAAATAAGACCACCGTTACGTGTACTTAAACGTGAAAACTTTAGCTTACAACGCAACCTCCTAATCCACTGCCCCACGAGGCTAAGAGCGAAATAACATTGAGAATTTTGTTATTTAAACAAATTCAAAAAATAATGTTTGACTACACATGCGCAGTTTTCGAAAGACACAATTTTTCTGACTCTTCCTTTCTCCGTTTATTTCTATACAAAATAATTGACTGTTTTTGCTAATTCTGACTTATGCGACCAAGACATCACTCTTTCAGATGGTACTGGCCTTGACCCCGGTCCAATGTGTGTCGAAAGTTTTGACAGTCATACACACAAACAGACAAACACATACACACAAACAGACAGTTGAGATTTATATAATAGACTAGTTGGGGGGGGGGTGCTCGGCGTCGCCCGGGTGTTTGGAGGTGTAAAAGAAAAAAACAAGTTTTGGTAGGGAGGTAGGCTCGAACCCGAAGCCTTGAGGCGAAGGTGGAAAAAAAGTGTGACACGTTACCGCATCACTAACAGTCGGAGAAGTGAGAATGATTGAAATTAAACGCTTAAACAAGCAGCTGCTTAAACGAACGTCAACATCTGCTTTTCTAGCTCAAACATCATACCATAGAGAAACGAAATCACAGCGCAAATTTTATAGCGTGTAAAAGTCGTTCAAATAAAAGATAGACACAACCTCTTTTCATAAATCTAGCGAGTATATAAAAAGTTTTAAGAATTAGTGACCCCCCCCCCCCGAGCACCCCTCCTCAAAAAGCCTTTGCCAGACACAAAAAAATACACAAACATTTTCGCTTTTATATAATTGATGATGAACAAGAGTTACTTTTCAGATACTCATAAAATTTAATATTCACAGTTAAAAAAAAACTACTTGATCAATTTACATAATATTTGGAATATGATATCTTCATTCGGTGACGAGTATGTAAATCCTAAATATTTTTCTGTAGTTTTGTTGTTTAATGAAGTTGAATTCTAAAGAAGAACCTAATACACCTTAGATTTAGATTTGCCAACATTTTGTTTTTAGAGAGAAGACATGGACACACAAACATTTAGTTTATATATACATAATGCATGTATATATAACTAAAATTTTGAAATACTTTCAGATTACAATTTGTATAATACTGTAAAATTAAAGTTCATATAAATATTAGTATCAATATTTATAAGACAATCCCACTTGGATAAAAAAAAAAAGCTCAAAGATTTAAATTTTGTTACCTTAATCCATGGATTTTCAATAATGAAAATCCATGGATTAAGGAAATAACTTTAAATTTTTGTATTCCTTGTCAAATAATAAATTTGTCGTAAAATTTAAAAATTTACTTCTAAACGTTCTCTCTCTCTCTCTCTCTCACACATATATAATATTTTATTCAGGTGGATTCTCAAAGTTTGTTTGCTATCGATAGATTTCTTGTTACAACCCAGATACTAAAATCTGCTTATATAAAAAGATCTGATCTTTTTGAACCCGTTTTAAAAAAAAACAAACAATCCGTTTCATTCATTTGTAAACTTTTATACTTACACTAATCGATATTCTATTTTGGAAGAAACGGCATCTTTATGCAGCAGTGTTCGGTCAGGGAAAAAGATATCAACTTTTAAATGGTAAAAGTTAATTTAATATTTACTTACACCCAAACATTAAAAAAAGAAAGACTAGATTAAAGAAGCTGAAAAAAAATTAATGGCACAAAAAGTCAAGAACATGATTCTGGATGTTTATAAATTTGTTTTCTTTTGAATAAAAAAAATCAGACCAAAAGCCACTAAGTGATGAAAAATGTTCCTGAAGTGACCTCTCTAATAAAATTTAGTCTGAAATGGCTACATTTGCCGATGAAACCATGCTCATGAGGGAAAAAATGAATGGACTCGTATCCAAAGATGTGTGTACATTCGTTTTTCACAAACTCTAGAAAATAATCTTCAGTCTGGAATGGGGCCGTAAATAGATGGTAACATTCGATGCTACTAAGACTAAGCTTCTTTACTTTGAAAAGAAAAAAACTTTCTCAATCATCATGACTACCTGAGAGTTCATCTTTCAAACTCCTTAACTTAACATTGAGAGACAACATGAATTGGAACAAATAAATTGAGGACGTTGCCAAGGCTGTTGTAAAGAAAGTGGGCTCCATCTACTGTGCTAGAAAATTGCACTGGAGAGCATTCTATATCTTTAGGAAGTCTCAATTCGCCAATGCATGGAGTATTGTTGCCACATTTGAACTGGTGCATCTACCGCTCGTCTCTAATAGGTCTCGCACTGTCAGCCAAGCTCAAAGCTTTGTTCCATCGTTGCAATGTTATATCCGTGTGCTTGTTTTACAAGTACATTAATGGAATGTGCGCTGATGAACTCATAGCACTTGTGCCCCATACTAAGCCAACAATCAGCAAAATCCCATTCCTTCTCTTAAATACCTTGAAGCCTCCTACTCTAAAAGTTTCTTCCCTCAGACTGCTAGACTTTGAAATTTCCTCCTTGTTTCTTGCTTTGTTGACTATACTAACCTGCAGAAGTTTCAATGTAATGTGAACAGACATGTCGCTACTCAACTCCCCACATTCCTCTGTTAAACATAATCCAAATTGTAACCTCTTCTATTCAAATTCCTTGTTTGGGATGAAAAAGAGTTAAAAGAAAATGAGATTGATATATATATATATATAAATAAATAAAATTATTTCCACAGCCAAACAACGTCGCAGGTAGTCCATAATCAGATTTTGTCATGGTTTGTTTGTTCTGTGTTAATAGATTTTCTTGCACATTTGCTCATGTGACAGAGTACTCGTCTCGCTTGCAAGAGGCTTAGGTTTTGAATTCTGAGTTCGGATATGTCTAACTGATGAGCCCAAAATGAGGGCAAAACTTGAGTTTTGAACTTTTGCTTTGTGAGTTGCGAAGTTGTTTAGTTGTGGAAATAATTATATAATCTCTCTGAATATATATATATATATATGTATATAAATTTATAATATTGATAAAACTATTTCAATGATCAGTTTCAAAAACGTTGGACAGAATTTGTTTACTTCTGTTCTGCATTTTTGTACAAACCGTCAATTTTTGTAACTTATGACTAGCTGGATGCCTGGCATCAAGTACATCTACAAAACCATATTTTCATAATTTTGGAATTTATACTAATTTCAACATCACATATAAGTATGCAATAATGTTTTCACCCGAAATGCGTTGGTTTAAAAGATCACCAATCTACACAACGGAAATTTTTTGGGTGGCATTTTGTTTTGTTCATCTTTGAATATTTGTTGTTTTTTTTCAGGTTGGCAAAATGCAAATATTTTGAAATATGAAAACAAACTTTATATTCAGCTGAGTCATTCTGCATTATTTAAAATAAGTTTGGCTTGATCAGGATTGCCAGACTGCTTTTGAAAGTGTTTTTGTTCTGGCAAATACAATTCTACTGAACAGTCTTTAAAAATCACTAATTTTAATAAAACATAAAACTTCTTTGTGTAAATTCATGTACAACTGAATCTCGGACACACACATTTTAAAAGTAGCAGAACTATAAATGTTTCTTTAAAAATAAATCTCTTCTCTAATATTTATATTTTTATCGGAACAAAATATTTAACATTACTTTGTAGTTTTTACATAAAATACATTTGGGGGAGGGGGGGGTTTAAATGAGGATTGATGACTTGAATTATTTTGATTACTGTTCTCATCTTAGTAGTTCCCACAACATTTCAATCGGTGAAACCTCCAACCATCTTCAGGTGCATTTTGTTGAACTCAATAATTTTTCTCTTGAACTTGGGAATCTTTTGAATGTAAGATTTCTACACAGTCATGGCTGATGGAACAAGAGTAAGTTACTCCCATAGATTAAATTAAGGATACTGTTTGAATTTCTGTCGGGTTTAACAAAAAGATTTCTGAGTTCAACAAGATGCACCTAAAGAAGGTTTGAGGTTATGACATCGGCCGAAACGTTAAAATAACATTCAAGATGAAAACAGTAGTCAAAATAATATAAATTTATTTTTTATTTAAAAGAAAACTTTTTGTTTATTTTATATCAATGTGTAGAAAGAAATGTAAATCAGTTATATTTTCAAAATGCAATTTGAACATTATTTGCCAACAAAAAAGAACTCAGATGCAGAGAAAGTATATTTGTTTATCAAAGTTTTGTTAACTTAGCGATACCATTGGCACAAAGGGTGGAGCAGGTGCTAATGTGACTGAAAGAATTGGGAATGGACGAAGTAGGTTCAGGGAACTTATGACTTAATGGGTACGTGCAAAAATGGTGGAATAAAGATAGGGGGACATAGTTTCGTAAGCTGATTTATCATAATTTTTTTTGTAGGTTTCTATTTTTTTTTTGTATTTGAAAAATTAAAAACTAAAGTTAATTTCCAAAAGGAAAAGAATATTTGTACACATGAAAAAAAAGTTATGAAAAGTGTTTTAAGGCGAGCTAACTAATTCAACCAAATTTTGAAGTTAAATAAATTCATTGTAAAAATCCTTTGAAAGATAAATATTAGTTTTCTGGGTCTATTTCAAAGATAATTAGTAAAGATATTGAATCAAAAGAAAACGCCTTGTTTGTGCAAAAAAATAAGTTAAATAGCTTCCAAAAAGCGAGAGATTCTCGTTTCGTTCAACCGAAAGAAAACAAAGTCCTCGTCACATGAATTATATGAAAGCCCAAAATTTCAGACAGGCAAAAGTTAACAAATTTACCAAATTTCCATTACTAACGATCACTATATTGTCCAATTGTACACTTTTTAACCCTTATCCTCGAGTGACCTCTGGGCCTTGATAAGTGGTGATGCCTATGTAAAAAAAAAAAAAAAGCAGCCTGAAAATGACGTCCGGTAGTTAAAGGGAAGTAGGGGATACTGGTTTTCTTTTTTCTTCCACGAGATGCATCCGTACATTCCTATCGGGAACGTTTGTCTAATTTTTACCATTTTTAATTTAATTATTTTTCTATGTTCCTGCTTTTAAATTAAAAAAAAAAAGTTTTATTTAATTTGAATTGAATCAAAAAATTACCTTGGATTTATTTTATGTAATGTACATTCTGTTGCACTTTTAAAAAAAAATCATTGAAAATTTTATATCTATATCATTAATTGCTAGATGAAAGATAATGTTTTTAAATTACAACAAAATGTACATTACATAAAATAAATCCAAGGTAATTTTTGATTTAATTTAAATTAAATTTTTATACCTTACTTTGTAAAATTTATAAAAGTGCACTTCGAAGATAAATAAATTTCAAATTGAATCTTGTACCTTTATTTTAAAAAAAAACATTTTGTTTAACAATTTTCATGCCTTGGATGAAATGCTTTTCTAACTTGTATCTTATCTTTTTAAGATTATATTTTAAAACTCTCCTCCCTATTTCAGTTTGTATTTCTCCTCACACCACAACTCATTTTTGCAATCCCCTCTTTGTATTATTACAGGTCTGAATATTCTCTCTGTTTCAGTTTGTATTTCTCCTCATACCACAACTCATTTTTTGCAACCTCCTCTTTGTAATACAGGTCTGAATAATAAGAAAATCTGAATTTTTTTTAACAAAAACTTAAAAATAACTTTTTTAGATTAAATTTTTTAAACTTCTTTCAGAATAGAAAATCTTTAAAATTTAATAAGGAACATATTTCATATAGGTTTCATTAGCAAATATTCAGTACCTAAGGAGAAAAATAGAGATGAAAATTTCAAAAGGACTGTATAACTGGTTACGGTCAATAGCAGTCCTCGCCAGCGAAAGTCTTTGTTATTCTATTATTATTATTTAAAACAGTTTGTGTCCTGCTCTTGTGCGAGGACTAATATCACAAATTAGTTGAATAAAAGAAAGAACTATTATAAAGTATTTTATTTAAGAACTATGCAGTGTAACAACAGACTTTTATGAACACGGAGTATCTGTTATTGTAGAACAAAAAGAAAGCTGAGTATCACGTGACTTCAACCAATTACTGACTTAAACCGGGTTTAATTAATGAGTTGTATCCCTTGGAATATGTATTCAAAATCTAAAGAAGCCTGTTTTAAATCCTTACATTAAAAAAAAAGACAAATTTATTATATTTACTTCATTTATTTCTTATTTTCAAAAAAACAAAAACAACGCAAATATCATATTCCAAAATGTAATAGAAATCATCACTCTTGCAAATGACCTCGTGTTTGCTTAGCTTGTAAAATGACAACAGAAAATTTGGAAAAGAAAAGACAAGCATGATTTTGTAGGTCGTTCATTGGTGAACGAATGCCATTAATTTGCATATGTGTACAATTAGTAACTGTTAAAAGGGACGAATTCTAAATCACGAGGGTTGAGATGAGTTTTTTGTTGGATAGCTTAAAACGAAAACGAGAACAAACGGTGGAAGATACATGAGGATTTATTGCAAGTGGAGGAAAAAAGACTTCCATGAGTTGTATTGACAAGACGACGTTTTGACACTGCCAGTTATTTTATTTTTTTTTTTTGTTCCCTTTCCATTTTATATGAATGTTGAATCTGTCCATATGTGACAACGCTCGTAAAAGTCTACTGACATCCTCAGGAAAGCCCACCAAAAAGGCACAGCTTAACATTTTGTCATTGACACCATCAAATGGTGCTGATAATTTCTGTAAATCAGCTAAGTAAATGTCCACCATTTCATTGGGGTGAAGTCACCGGCCAGTGAACTGTTGCCATGCAACAAAAGGACCCATCCCAAATGCTATATATAAGCTCTGCTTAATTTCTTCCCAGTCAGGTTCATCCGTGAGTTGATGATACACTGCATAGGCCCCTCTGGTTAACTTCAATGGAATGACTGTTGCTGGCTCCTTTATTTTGCCAATTTGCAAATATGGTCAGCTTTCTCAACCTATTTAACAACAGACGAGTTATTGGCCAGTACACGAAAGTATCCATTAAGTTTGCTTTATCTATGATGTCATCGACATATCCTTGTATTGCATCTAACCCATGAGTAACACTAAAATGGAGACGAATGACTTGGAAAGTTTACCATTTACTTTGAAGGCTGTGTATTTCTGATAAGTGTGACTTATGTGATACGTCAAGTGTTGTAAATATACTATACTGCTATATCGTCAATCATTTTATTGATATCATATTTATATGTAATTGATGTCATATTTATATGTAATTGATGTCATATTTATATGTAATTGATGTTATATTTATATGTAATTGATGTCATATTTATATGTAATTGATGTCATATTTATATGTAATTGATGTTATATTTATATGTAATTGATGTCATATTTATATGTAATTGATGTTAGGCATAAGATAGAGTTCCATAAATCTATTTATGGTATCACTGTAGTCAACGACCATTTTTGTTTTTGTGATTTTCATTAGAGGTCACCAGAACTTGCAAATAGGGCTCTATTAAACCTTCACTCAACATCCCAGCAGTTTCCTCTTATGAATTTGTTGTCAACAATGTTGTGATTCTATAATTTGGTGGCAATAGGAGTTGTATCTGGGGAAAAGTGAGAAGAAAAAGGCGGGAGGTTGAACGTTTATACAAATGGAAAAGGTTTATTAATTAATAGCTCCAATAATGAGTTTATCCTTAAGACCGTCAAATTTCAGAGTCACTCTTTTGTACTTTTAAGGATGTCTTTCTCAATAATTATGTTAATAAAGAGATCCTTAACTTCTACTGTCATGCCAGGATGGGTTTTATTTTTTAGTGCAATGTTTACAGTGGTTTCACCAATAATTTTGGCAAGTTGGTTAGGGTCTGCTATAGTTTTTTTAGCTACAGTAACAAGCTTCAGTTTTTTTAGCTACAGTAACAAGCTTCAGTTTTTTTTTAGCTACAGTAACAAGCTTCAGTTTTTTTTTAGCTACAGTAACAAGCTTCAGTTTTTTTTAGCTATAGTAACAAGCTTCAGTTTTTTTTAGCTACAGTAACAAGCTTCAGTTTTTTTTAGCTACAGTAACAAGCTTCAGTTTTTTTTAGCTACAGTAACAAGCTTCAGTTTTTTTTAGCTACAGTAACAAGCTTCAGTTTTTTTTAGCTACAGTAACAAGCTTCAGTTTTTTTTAGCTACAGTAACAAGCTTCAGTTTTTTTTAGCTACAGTAACAAGCTTCAGTTTTTTTTAGCTATAGTAACAAGCTTCAGTTTTTTTAGCTACAGTAACAAGCTTCAGTTTTTTTTAGCTACAGTAACAAGCTTCAGTTTTTTTTAGCTACAGTAACAAGCTTCAGTTTTTTTTAGCTACAGTAACAAGCTTCAGTTTTTTTTAGCTACAGTAACAAGCTTCAGTTTTTTTTAGCTACAGTAACAAGCTTCAGTTTTTTTTAGCTACAGTAACAAGCTTCAGTTTTTTTTAGCTACAGTAACAAGCTTCAGTTTTTTTAGCTACAGCAACAAGTTTCAGTTTTTTTTTAGCTACAGTAACAAGCTTCAGTTTTTTTTAGCTACAGTAACAAGCTTCGGTTTTTTTAGCTACAGTAACAAGCTTCAGTTTTTTTTTAGCTACAGTAACAAGCTTCAGTTTTTTTTAGCTACAGTAACAAGCTTCAGTTTTTTTTAGCTACAGTAACAAGCTTCAGTTTTTTTAGCTACAGTAACAAGCTTCAGTTTTTTAGCTACAGTAACAAGTTTCAGTTTTTTTTAGCTACAGTAACAAGCTTCTGTTTTTTTAGCTACAGTAACAAGCTTCAGTTTTTTTAGCTACAGTAACAAGTTTCAGTTTTTTTTTAGCTACAGTAACAAGCTTCAGTTTTTTTTAGCTACAGTAACAAGCTTCAGTTTTTTTTTTAGCTACAGTAACAAGCTTCAGTTTTTTTTAGCTACAGTAACAAGTTTCAGTTTTTTTTTAGCTACAGTAACAAGCTTCAGTTTTTTTAGCTACAGTAACAAGCTTCAGTTTTTTTAACTACAGTAACAAGCTTCAGTTTTTTTTAGCTACAGTAACAAGCTTCAGTTTTTTTTAGCTACAGTAACAAGCTTCAGTTTTTTTTTAGCTACAGTAACAAGCTTCAGTTTTTTTTTAGCTACAGTAACAAGCTTCAGTTTTTTTTAGCTACAGTAACAAGCTTCAGTTTTTTTAGCTACAGTAACAAGCTTCAGTTTTTTTAGCTACAGTAACAAGCTTCAGTTTTTTTTAGCTACAGTTACAAGCTTCAGTTTTTTTTTAGCTACAGTAACAAGCTTCAGTTTTTTTTTAGCTACAGTAACAAGCTTCAGTTTTTTTTTAGCTACAGTAACAAGCTTCAGTTTTTTTTAGCTACAGTAACAAGCTTCAGTTTTTTTTTTTAGCTACAGTAACAAGCTTCAGTTTTTTTTAGCTACAGTAACAAGCTTCAGTTTTTTTTGAGCTACAGTAACAAGCTTCAGTTTTTTTAGCTACAGTAACAAGCTCCAGTTTTTTTTTTAGCTACAGTAACAAGCTTCAGTTTTTTTTTTAGCTACAGTAACAAGCTTCAGTTTTTTTTAGCTACAGTAACAAGCTTCAGTTTTTTTTTTAGCTACAGTAACAAGCTTCAGTTTTTTTTTAGCTACAGTAACAAGTTTCAGTTTTTTTTTAGCTACAGTAACAAGCTTCAGTTTTTTTTTAGCTACAGTAACAAGCTTCAGTTTTTTTTTTAGCTACAGTAACAAGTTTCAGTTTTTTTTTAGCTACAGTAACAAGCTTCAGTTTTTTTTTTAGCTACAGTAACAAGCTTCAGTTTTTTTAGCTACAGTAACAAGCTTCAGTTTTTTTTTAGCTACAGTAACAAGCTTCAGTTTTTTTTTTAGCTACAGTAACAAGCTTCAGTTTTTTTTTTAGCTACAGTAACAAGCTTCAGTTTTTTTTTAGCTACAGTAACAAGCTTCAGTTTTTTTTAGCTACAGTAACAAGCTTCAGTTTTTTTTGAGCTACAGTAACAAGCTTCAGTTTTTTTAGCTACAGTAACAAGCTCCAGTTTTTTAGCTACAGTAACAAGTTTCAGTTTTTTTTAGCTACAGTAACAAGCTTCAGTTTTTTTTTAGCTACAGTAACAAGCTTCAGTTTTTTTTTTAGCTACAGTAACAAGCTTCAGTTTTTTTTTTTAGCTACAGTAACAAGCTTCAGTTTTTTTTTTAGCTACAGTAACAAGCTTCATTCTGTTTTACCTACAGTAACAAGCTTCAGTTTTTTTAGCTACAGTAACAAGCTTCAGTTTATTTTTAGCTACAGTAACAAGCTTCAGTTTTTTTAGCTACAGTAACAAGCTTCAGTTTTTTTTAGCTACAGTAACAAGCTTCAGTTTTTTTTTAGCTACAGTAACAAGCTTCAGTTTTTTTTAGCTACAGTAACAAGCTTCAGTTTTTTTTAGCTACAGTAACAAGCTTCAGTTTTTTTTAGCTACAGTAACAAGCTTCAGTTTTTTTAGCTACAGCAACAAGTTTCAGTTTTTTTTTAGCTACAGTAACAAGCTTCAGTTTTTTTTAGCTACAGTAACAAGCTTCGGTTTTTTTAGCTACAGTAACAAGCTTCAGTTTTTTTAGCTACAGTAACAAGCTTCAGTTTTTTTTAGCTACAGTTACAAGCTTCAGTTTTTTTTTAGCTACAGTAACAAGCTTCAGTTTTTTTTTAGCTACAGTAACAAGCTTCAGTTTTTTTTTAGCTACAGTAACAAGCTTCAGTTTTTTTTAGCTACAGTAACAAGCTTCAGTTTTTTTTTTAGCTACAGTAACAAGCTTCAGTTTTTTTTAGCTACAGTAACAAGCTTCAGTTTTTTTTGAGCTACAGTAACAAGCTTCAGTTTTTTTAGCTACAGTAACAAGCTCCAGTTTTTTTTTTAGCTACAGTAACAAGCTTCAGTTTTTTTTTTAGCTACAGTAACAAGCTTCAGTTTTTTTTAGCTACAGTAACAAGCTTCAGTTTTTTTAGCTACAGTAACAAGCTCCAGTTTTTTTTTTAGCTACAGTAACAAGCTTCAGTTTTTTTTTTAGCTACAGTAACAAGCTTCAGTTTTTTTTAGCTACAGTAACAAGCTTCAGTTTTTTTTTTAGCTACAGTAACAAGCTTCAGTTTTTTTTTAGCTACAGTAACAAGTTTCAGTTTTTTTTTAGCTACAGTAACAAGCTTCAGTTTTTTTTTAGCTACAGTAACAAGCTTCAGTTTTTTTTTTAGCTACAGTAACAAGTTTCAGTTTTTTTTTAGCTACAGTAACAAGCTTCAGTTTTTTTTTTAGCTACAGTAACAAGCTTCAGTTTTTTTAGCTACAGTAACAAGCTTCAGTTTTTTTTTAGCTACAGTAACAAGCTTCAGTTTTTTTTTTAGCTACAGTAACAAGCTTCAGTTTTTTTTTTAGCTACAGTAACAAGCTTCAGTTTTTTTTTAGCTACAGTAACAAGCTTCAGTTTTTTTTAGCTACAGTAACAAGCTTCAGTTTTTTTTGAGCTACAGTAACAAGCTTCAGTTTTTTTAGCTACAGTAACAAGCTCCAGTTTTTTAGCTACAGTAACAAGTTTCAGTTTTTTTTAGCTACAGTAACAAGCTTCAGTTTTTTTTTAGCTACAGTAACAAGCTTCAGTTTTTTTTTTAGCTACAGTAACAAGCTTCAGTTTTTTTTTTTAGCTACAGTAACAAGCTTCAGTTTTTTTTTTAGCTACAGTAACAAGCTTCATTCTGTTTTACCTACAGTAACAAGCTTCAGTTTTTTTAGCTACAGTAACAAGCTTCAGTTTATTTTTAGCTACAGTAACAAGCTTCAGTTTTTTTAGCTACAGTAACAAGCTTCAGTTTTTTTTAGCTACAGTAACAAGCTTCAGTTTTTTTTTAGCTACAGTAACAAGCTTCAGTTTTTTTTAGCTACAGTAACAAGCTTCAGTTTTTTTTAGCTACAGTAACAAGCTTCAGTTTTTTTTAGCTACAGTAACAAGCTTCAGTTTTTTTAGCTACAGCAACAAGTTTCAGTTTTTTTTTAGCTACAGTAACAAGCTTCAGTTTTTTTTAGCTACAGTAACAAGCTTCGGTTTTTTTAGCTACAGTAACAAGCTTCAGTTTTTTTAGCTACAGTAACAAGCTTCAGTTTTTTTTAGCTACAGTTACAAGCTTCAGTTTTTTTTAGCTACAGTAACAAGCTTCAGTTTTTTTTTAGCTACAGTAACAAGCTTCAGTTTTTTTTTAGCTACAGTAACAAGCTTCAGTTTTTTTTAGCTACAGTAACAAGCTTCAGTTTTTTTTTTAGCTACAGTAACAAGCTTCAGTTTTTTTTAGCTACAGTAACAAGCTTCAGTTTTTTTTGAGCTACAGTAACAAGCTTCAGTTTTTTTAGCTACAGTAACAAGCTCCAGTTTTTTTTTTAGCTACAGTAACAAGCTTCAGTTTTTTTTTTAGCTACAGTAACAAGCTTCAGTTTTTTTTAGCTACAGTAACAAGCTTCAGTTTTTTTTTTAGCTACAGTAACAAGCTTCAGTTTTTTTTTAGCTACAGTAACAAGTTTCAGTTTTTTTTTAGCTACAGTAACAAGCTTCAGTTTTTTTTTTAGCTACAGTAACAAGCTTCAGTTTTTTTTTTAGCTACAGTAACAAGTTTCAGTTTTTTTTTAGCTACAGTAACAAGCTTCAGTTTTTTTTTTAGCTACAGTAACAAGCTTCAGTTTTTTTAGCTACAGTAACAAGCTTCAGTTTTTTTTTAGCTACAGTAACAAGCTTCAGTTTTTTTTTTAGCTACAGTAACAAGCTTCAGTTTTTTTTTTAGCTACAGTAACAAGCTTCAGTTTTTTTTAGCTACAGTAACAAGCTTCAGTTTTTTTTTTAGCTACAGTAACAAGCTTCAGTTTTTTTTAGCTACAGTAACAAGCTTCAGTTTTTTTTGAGCTACAGTAACAAGCTTCAGTTTTTTTAGCTACAGTAACAAGCTCCAGTTTTTTAGCTACAGTAACAAGTTTCAGTTTTTTTTAGCTACAGTAACAAGCTTCAGTTTTTTTTTAGCTACAGTAACAAGCTTCAGTTTTTTTTTTAGCTACAGTAACAAGCTTCAGTTTTTTTTTAGCTACAGTAACAAGCTTCAGTTTTTTTTTTAGCTACAGTAACAAGCTTCATTCTGTTTTAGCTACAGTAACAAGCTTCAGTTTTTTTAGCTACAGTAACAAGCTTCAGTTTATTTTTAGCTACAGTAACAAGCTTCAGTTTTTTTAGCTACAGTAACAAGCTTCAGTTTTTTTAGCTACAGTAACAAGCTTCAGTTTTTTTTTAGCTACAGTAACAAGCTTCAGTTTTTTTTAGCTACAGTAACAAGCTTCAGTTTTTTTTAGCTGATAAATTTTCCTACACTGCCCGAACCATCGCATTTACGATGTGTCCATGTATTTTACATTTGGTGAATGCAATATCATAGACTAGGAAGGAGTGAGTCTGGGTCGTATAATAAAGCATCAGTAGATAAGGAAGATTTACATACTTTAATCCAATGTCCATTTTTTTTACATTTCCTACACTTGGTGTTGCATGCTGGACATAGCAGTTGTGAATGCCGCAAGCTCCCAAAGGAGAAGCAAATTCATTTAGGCATTTTCTTTTATAGACATTTTCCAAAGAAATTACAGCAGCGGTTATGTTATGGTTGTTTTCATAGCTTTCCAAATGTTTTCTCACTTGTTCCAGTGATCTGGCCATTGCGTAGGTTTTTTGGAGTGTGAGGATTTTTTGAGCATTAATTGTCAAATTGGGAAGGAGGAGGAAGAGGAAGAGATGCCACTGATATAAACATCTTTTTGGAGTGTGAGGAAGTGTTTTTTGAGCACGAATTCTCAAATTGGGAAGGCGAAGGAGGAGGAAGAGATGCCACTGATATAAACATCTTGAATGTTCTGTTTTTTGTTTTTTTTTGGCGATTACAGCTTGAAAATTGCACGATTTTGCAAGTACTTCCCACTGTTGCATGAAAGTGTAAGTAGTTTGTTTGTAAGTAGTTGGTGCCTATTATACACATCTGCCATTATGTAATGTAATGTAAGTAGCGTCCATCATGCTATTGTAGTCTGTGGCATTGCACTTTATTTTGTAGACTGTGGCTGAAATGGTGTTAATTAAGACAATGAAGTATTGGGGGTTAGGGTTAGGGTTGTTGATAGTAGTTAAGTAGTTTCTAAAAATCAGTTTCCAGTACTTATATAGTTTTTCTGAGTTTGAAGCAGTATGTTTGATGTCAAATCTTTCCAGGTGCAGTAGTCTGTCCATTGTTTTTTTTTCTTTGTTAGTTAATAAAATTGTAGTAAGTGAAAAGATATTGGAAAAGGGAGAAGAGACTGATATACCATTGATATACTATGGTTCTCGTACATGCACACACACACACACACACATATATTTGGCCAATGGCATTTTATTCCTCCAAGGGTCTTTGGAATAAATAATGCTAGAGAGGCACAAGGACAGGGATAATTGGAAACTATAACATGGGTGACTATGGCCAATGAATCGTACATTTATAACTTCACAATGTGACGTGCACATGATTTTAGATAAACAATAATTTTTCACTACAGTACTCCAATCTCTCTAATCTTCCTCTTAACGACCAACTGACACCATATGACAAAATCCAATTCTTTTTCCAACAAGATGGCGCTACATGCCACATGTTTCACAGATCACTGACATGAGTTCATGACATGTTTACGGAATAGAGAACAATAAACAAAAGGTTATGGCCTCCATATTCCCCGGACTGTGAATTTTATCTTATGGGGGGGGGGGGGCTTTAAAACAAAAGTTTATGTAAATATTGCTCACAATCTAGACCAACTAAAGGAGACCATTAGCAACGCTAACAGCAGAATCACCAGAAAACATTTACAGGCAGAAATGCATAGATGTTAATGGCGAGCACTTCCCTCATCTTTTACAGGTATTTAAACAATAAAAGAATGTTCCTCCTCTCTAATACATTTTCTGAGTTTCTTTTAAGTGGGCCACCCTATATTTACCTGCCACTATTACTACCTGTTATATGGCTGAGCTTATGGCAACAAAACTGGAATTTCCACGAGGAAGGCCTTGTCCAATGAGGTGGCTATGTGGGTACTGAACAACACTAAAATCAAGAGCTGTGAAACCATTTTTTTGAAGAGTTGGAGCTTCTATCCATTGTACCATCAGCACAAGCCATGAAGAAGGAAACTCTTATTGATTATATAAACATCGACTACTGAAGAGTGCTCTATCGGCTTACAGAGAGTTTTGCATTATTGCTAATAGAAGCTGACATTCTCACTTATCACAATGTTCATTTTATATACATATCTCAATTTAGGGTGTTGGAATATCCGTACCCTCCAAGACTGTTTCTGCACCGGAACGTGAAACAGCTTGTTTCACTTGAGTTGCAGAAATATGTCATTGACATTGCTGTTCTATCTGAAACTTGCTTGGTCGGCAATTCTCAACTTAGAGAAGAAAAAGGTGGGTATGACTTCTTTTGGTCGAGAAAGGGTGAAGATGAACCCCGTCAATCTGGAGCTTGTTTTGCCATCAAGCCTAGCCTCACAAATTCATTATCGTCTTTACCTAAGAGTGTTTACGACCATGTGATGACACTTTCCCTAGAAATAGAGAGCAACACCAATGTTACATTGGTTAGCCGTTATGCCCCAACAATAGTTTAGTTCAAGAGAAGGACGACATCTATGATCTCCTTCGGGATGTCATCACAAAAGTTTGCTATCAGGATAAACTCATTCTTGCTGATGATTTCAATGCTCGTGTTGGTGGTGATAATCTCTTATGGACAGAGGTTCTTGATGTACATGGTGTAGGCAAGGTAAATCCAAATGGTTTATGACTTCTTACAATTTGTAGAGAGATTGACTTCTGCATTACCGATACCCTGTTCCAGCAATTTAATCACTGCAAGACCACATGGAGGTATCCTCGATTGAAGGACTGGCATATTGAGTTTGCCATATATACATATATATATATATATATATATATATATATATATATATATATATATATATATATGTATATATATATATATATATATATATATATATATATATATGTATATATGTATATATATATATATATGTGTATATATATATGTATACATGGAGGTATCCTCAATTGAAGGACTGGCATATTATTGATTTTGTCATAACCAAATGGAAGTACATTAAGGATTTGAATATCATTCCTTCCACACTTCTTGCTATCTTTCGGGCCATGCTCTCCTTAGAAGTAAGCTTTCATTACGTGTACAATGTCACAGAGTTACAAGATCGATGGTTCCAAAAGGCATCAATGTGATTCCTCTGAAGTTCACTGAAAAGAAAACTGAGCTTGCCAGTAAACTTGATAAGGACATTGAATCTGTTAATATAAGTGTTAGTTAATTAATCTATATATATAC
>NC_136525.1:27934272-27936772 GCF_053919585.1 Euprymna scolopes
TAATAAATTCTAAAAAAGGGATTAAATTAAAGAAAATAACAAAGTATATTATGTATTTTTTACTGGCCTTTCCGATGCAGCAATCGGATTTTAGAAAAAATAAATAACAAAGGAACAACAAACATAATTGCAAAAAAACCCTTGTTCAAAATTATTGGCACGATTTATTTAATAATCAATTGTATAGCCTTTGGCCTTGATTACCTTCCTCAGTCGCTTTTCATAGTTTACAACCAAGTTGTTGCACTCTTCAGTAGTAATTTTAGCCCACTCTTCCTGACAATAATCCTCCAATTGAATAAGATTCTTAGGCTTCCTTTGCATTACCCTCAATTTTAATGTTCTCCATAAATTTTCAATTGGATTAAGGTCTGGGCTTTGTGATGGCCACTCCAAAACATTAATATGATTGTCCTCAAGCCATTTCTTAGTCAGTTTAGCCGAATGCTTTGGGTCATTATCTTGCATGAACCACCAACGACGACAAAGTGAGAGCTCTTTAGCAGAGTCTTTCAGGTTTTCATCCAATATTTTAACATAATCTTCCTTTTTTATGCTACCTGTGACCTTAACAAGTCGCCCTGGTCCAGAGGCAGCAAAGGATCCCCAAAACATCAAACTGCCTCCACCGTGCTTCACTGTGGGTATGGTGTTCTTAGGCAGGAAAGCTTCGCCAGATTTTCTGTAAATATAAGACACTTTATTATGGCCAAATAACTCTATTTTCGTTTCGTCAGTCCATAGAACACGTTTCCAGAATGCAACATCTTTATCAATATGACGTTTTGCAAAGGCTAGCCTTGCTTTCAGGTGCATAGGCTTCAATAAGGGAGTCTTTCTCGGACGACATGCTTTTAAACCAGCTCTCTTCAAAACTCTACCAACTGTATGTCGAGATACATTCACTCCAGAGGTGCTCTGTTCATCAACAATCTCCCCAACAGAGATCCTTGGGTTTTGTTTTACTTGTCGAACAATTTTCCGTTCATCTCTTGGGGAAAGAATCCTTTTTCTCCCTCTACCCTCTAAACTCATAACGTGGCCTTGCGATTTGAACTTGTTTATTATGGCTCTAACAGTGGATTTGGGAAGGTTTAGCTTCTTTGAAATCTTATCATAGCCCTCCCCATTGGTATGGCATGCTACAACAAGCTTCCTGACGTCTTCGCTGTGTTCCTTAGTTTTAACCATGGCGATTGAAAATTATAATTTAGTCACTTATAATAGTTTAAATAAATCGGTATCTAAAAATTATCTGAAAAAAATTATTCACTGAATTAGCGTTAAACAAGCATAATATGGCTATAAAAAAGTTCAGAAAGCACGTAAACCGGAAATTGATTGATATTATACTGATACTAAAAGAAAAACCAAGCCGTGCCAATAATTTTGAACAAGGGTTTTTTTGCAATTATGTTTGTTGTTCCTTTGTTATTTATTTTTTCTAAAATCCGATTGCTGCATCGGAAAGGCAAGTTAAAAATACATAATATACTTTGTTATTTTCTTTAATTTAATCCCTTTTTTAGAATTTATTAGACAAAATTTAACTTTTATTTTACCGTGCCAATAAATATGATCATCACTGTATATACATGTATGCATATATATATATACATATATGCATATATATATACATATATGCATATATATATGTATACATATATGCATATATATCTATATATACATATATATATACATATAGGCATATATATATGCATATATGTATATATATATGCATATATGTATATATATATGCATATATGCATATATATATGCATATATGCATATATATATGCATATATGCATATATATATGCATATATGCATATATATATGCATATATATACATATATGCATATATATATACATATATGCATATATATATACATATATGCATATATATACATATATGCATATATATACATATATGCATATATATATACATATATGCATATATATATACATATATGCATATATATATACATATATGCATATATATATATACATATATGCATATATATATACATATATGCATATATATATATACATATATGCATATATATATACATATATGCATATATATACATATATGCATATATATATACATATATGCATATATATATACATATATGCATATATATATACATATATGCATATATATATACATATATGCATATATATACATATATGCATATATATACATATATGCATATATATACACATATATGCATATATATACACATATATGCATATATATACATATATGCATATATATATACATATATGCATATATATACATATATGCATATATATATACATATATGCATATATATATACATATATGCATATATATATACATATATGCATATATATATATACATATATGCATATATATACACATATATGCATATATATATACATATATGCATATATATATACATATATGCATATATATATACATATATAGCATATATATATATACATATATGCATATATAT
>NC_136525.1:27941772-27969272 GCF_053919585.1 Euprymna scolopes
ATATATATACATATATGCATATATATACATATATGTATATATATGCATATATGCATATATATACATATATGTATATATATGCATATATGCGTATATATACATATATGTCTATATATACATGCATATATGCATATATATACATATATGTATATATACATACATGTGTATATATACATATATGCATATATATATACATATATATACATGTATGCATATATATACATATATGCATATATATATACATATATGCATATATATATACATATATGCATATATATATACATATATGCATATATATACATATATATATATGCATATATGCATATATATATGCATATATGCATATATATACATATATATACATACATATACATGCATACATATACATATATATATGCATACATATATATACACATACATATATATATGCATACATATATATACACATACATATATATACTTATATATACACATACATATATATACATATATATATACACATACATATATATACATATATATATTCACATACATATATATACATATATATATTCACATACATATATATACATATATATATTCACATACATATATATACATATATATATACACATACATATATATACATATATATACACATACATTTATATACGTACATATACACATACATATATATACGTACATATACACATACATATATATACGTACATATACACATACATATATATACGTACATATACACATACATATATATACGTACATATACACATACATATATATACGTACATATACACATACATACACTTGTGCCCGATATTATTCATAACCCTCGGATCTTTGAGATTTCTATAAGAATATTGCTCAAACCAGAAGGTAGACAATATTAAAGGGATTTCAAACAATAAATCAAGCATAAGCATTTAATTTATGTATATATATATATAAATGGATATACATATATACAAATAAATGCATATACATATATATATATATAAATGCACATATATATATATAAATTCATATACATATAGATATAAATGCATATATATATATATAAATGCATATATATATAAATATATAAATGCATATATATATAAATATATAAATGCATGTATATATATATATAAATGCATATATATATAAATTCATGTATATATATACATGCATATATATATATAAATGCATATATACATATATCTAAATGCATATATATATAAATGCATATACATATATACACTTGTGCCCGATATTATTCGATACCCCTCGGATCTTTGAGATTTCTATAAGAATATTGCTTAAACCAGAAGGTAGACAATATTAAAGGGATTTCAAACAATAAATCAAGCATAAGCATTTAATTTAAACTCAACAAATAAATAAATTATGCAAGTTTGAAACATTATACAAAGAAAAACAATAATGGCACTAATTCAAAATTATTCATACCTCTCTTACTAATAGTCAATAGCATGCCCTTTATTCTTAATAACTGCCTGTAACCGTTTTGGATATTTATCAACAAGGTTTTTACAAGAATCAACACTGATTTTTTACCATTCTTCAATGCAGTACTTCTCCAAATCCCTCAAATTTCTAGGTTTCCGCTTTTTAACCTCAGTTTTCAATATGTGCCAGAGGTTTTCGATAGAGTTCAGGTCGGAACTCTGGCTAGGCCATTCCAAAACATTAGTTCGATTATCCTCAAACTATTTCTTGACTATTTTGGCAGTATGTTTTGGATCATTATCCTGTTGAAGGACCCAGTTTGGTCCTAAATTGAGCTTCTCCGCATCCTGTCTAATGTTTTTCTGGAGTATCTCCAAATATTGCTCCTTCTTCATGGTTCCATCTATCTTGACCAAACTATCTGGACCACTAGCCGAAAAGGAGCCCCAAAACATTAGGCTACCACCACCATGTTTCACCGTGGGTATGGTGTTCTTTGGTTTGTAAGATTCTCCTTTCTTCCTCCAAACGTAAGAAGCATCCATATGGCCAAACAATTCAATTTTTGTTTCGTCAGTCCACAAAATACTTGAGTAAACGGACTCTGGAGAATTCACATGGGTCCTAGCAAACTTTAGACGTGCTGCAAGGTGTTTTCCGGTGTGCAATGGAGTCCTTCTTGGTATTCTTCTTTTTAGACCACTTTCATGCAGAGTCCTTTGCAATGTTTGCCTTGATATTTTTATGCCAGAAGACTCCAGATTTTCTAAAATGTCCTTAGTAGTGGTGGTTGGATTTGCATTAACACTTCTTACAATATTCCTGGTGGCTCTAGCAGACAGTTTCCTTTTCCTTCCTCTACCAATCAAGTTGTTTGTTGTGTGGTGGCTCTGGAATTTTTTGATGATGCTCTGTACTGTTGCTGTAGGGACCTCAAATTTCTTGGAAATTGACTTGTAACCTAAACCATCCTTATGTGAATTCACAATTTTAGTCCTAAGATCATTACTAAGCTCTTTTTTCTTCCCCATTCTAATAATTTTTATTCTTTTATTGGTTTTCAGTTGATATCATTTTAATTTCTGAAAAATGCAAAAAACGAAATGAAATCAATCAAAGGTTGTATAAAAGCATTCAAAATAAGAATGAAGCAGGAAACAAACAGACAGAAACTCGATTAATACTGAAAAAAAGGGGGTATGATTATTTTTAACATTGCATCCCGAGATTTTAAAATGACGAAAATGATCAGAAGAGGTTTATTAAGAATATGTATCAATATGGACGTAAACAATAAATTCTTACAAAGTTACACCTAATAAACTCAATTTTCTAGGGGGGGGGTATGAATAATATCGGGCACAAGTGTATATATACACATACATATATATACACATACATATATATACATATATATACACATACATATATATACATATATATACACATACATATATATACATATATATACATATATATACACATACATATATATACATATATATACACATACATATATATACATATATATACACATACATATATATATACATATATATACACATACATATATATACATATATATACACATACATATATATACATATATATACACATACATATATATACATATATGTACGCATACATATATATACATATATGTATATACATATATATATTCATATATATATGCATATGTATACATATATATACACATACATATGCATACATATATATACATATATATACATATGTATATTCATATATATATGCATATATATACATATATATATATGCATATATATATATGTATATATATGTGTATATATATATATATATGTATGTATATATACATGTATATATGTATATATATGTGTATATATGCATATATACATGTATATATATATATGTATAAATGCATGTATATATATATATATATATATATGCATGTATATATATATATATATGTATATATGCATGTATATATATATGTATATGTATATATGCATGTATATATATATGTATATATGCATGTATATATATATGTATATATACATGTATATATATATATCTATATATATATGTATGTACATATATGTATATATATGTATATATATATTTATATATCCTGCAGTGGGTGGCCGTAATAAAAGGATATTCAAGAAAGGTATTCCACCAGGGAAATAAATGGATAAAGAGGTTCTGAAGTAATAAAGAAATAGAGAAGTTTATTGAGAATATTTACAGAGACAGCATGTTATGATTTAAGTGCTCCCGCCCAGGGAAGGCTCTCACAACCGGTGACCGGTGATAACGTTCTTTCGATAAAAAGTTCCGGCGGTGAATTGCTCATCTCGCCATAACACCTCCCCCAAGACAATTTCTCCCAAGAGAATGCGGCTTAATATCGTTTGCTTTTTGGCTTGGGGCTCAGCCGGTTAACTTTTCTTTTCACCCTTGTACTTTTTCTCCTCAATATCGTTTGAGTGGGTGGAGTTGGTGGAGAAGCTGGAACTCTCAAATCTGGAGTAAGTTCTGTTAAGGGTTGGGGAATATTAAAAGAATCATACAAAACCTCTAGGGGCAGGTCATTTTCTTCTGCCTGTTTGTAGTCATCAGTGTGTTGAGGTCTTAGCTGATTTATATGCCTGCGTCAGTCGAATTTATGACTTCTTACAGAATATAGCATGTGTCCGATTCTTTTCATGATAATCCCCTCCTCCCAAAAATTTTTTCCACTCCTGTAATTCAGGAAGAATATTCTGTCACCAGGTTTGTAAAAACCTTGTTGGAAAATTTTCTTTTTTTATTGTTACTCTGGTTGCACTTGGTAAAATTCCGTCAAATACAGACCTGATTTTCCGTGCAAACATCAGTTCGGCTGGTGACGAACCGGTATCAGTGTTTTGGTTCGGAGTTATTCTGTACACTGATAAAAATTGTTCAAGACTCTTCTCGTTAGTGTCCATGCCTTGGTTTTTCTTCAAGGCTCTTTTGAATGTATCGACGAACCTCTCTGCTAGGCCATTTGACCTTGGGTGGCAGATTGCCGTTGTTAAATGTTCAATGGCTAGAGCCTTGCAGAATTCTTCAAATTCTTTGCTGGTAAATTGGGTGCCGTTGTCGCTGACAATAGTTTTAGGCACCCCAAAACGACTGAAGAGAACTCTTAGTGCATCTATTGTACTCATCGAAGTAGGATGTTTGTATTTAAACACTTCTGGCCATTTTGTGAAACTGTCGACGACCACTAAGAAATAATGTCCATTTAAAGGACCTGCATAATCGATATGTAACCGAATCCACGGTGTATCAGTCTTTGGCCACGGTTGTATCTGCACAGGTGGTGCCTTTGCTGCTAGCTGACACCCTTGACACTCTCTTACGAGTTTTTCAATGTCCTGGTCCATCCTAGGCCAATACGTATATCCACGCATTAAAGCTTTCATTCTCGACATGCCTGGATGACCACTATGAAATTCTTTTAAAATTCTTCTCTGAAGCGTAGTCGGTATGACGACTCTGTCTGCGTACATCAAGGTTTGAACACAAATGGAAAAAGGTAAAATTTTAGGGTCTTTCTTTGATTTTCCATTTAGTTGCACCAACTTTTTCATTGTCACAATATAATCATCCTTTTCTGCTGCCTTATTTATTTCGTCTAGAGTCACTGGTAATTCTCTGATTGTGTTGCACAGTAATCCGGAGAGTTCTTTTTCCTCTGTTAATGCAGCTATTACTGTGTCTTCCAAAGGTTCAGCACACTTTTGGATGAGCCTGGACAGTCCATCTGCATGTCCGATATTTTTGGATGAAATGTACTCCATTTTAGTTATAATTTAGTAGAATTATGCTCCATCGTTGGAGTCTGTTCGCAGTGTGCGTAGGTATGCCTTTTTTAGAGCCAAAAATAGTCAATAAGGGTTTGTGGTCGGTTTGCAAAGTAAACATCCTTCCATGAATAAATCTATGGAATTTTTTAATGGCATAAATAATCGCCAAGCTTTCTTTTTCAATTTGAGAATAGTTTCTTTCAGCCGGCAAAAGTGATCTGGATGCATGGGCTATTGGCTTTGTTGATCCATCTTCAAGTTTATGGAGAAGAACTGCTCCTACTCCGTAGTCACTTGCATCTGATGCAACAATCAATTCTTTCTGTGGATCAAAATGTGCTAGAGCTAAATCTGATAGCAGGCATTTCTTAATATCTTCAAAGGCATTTTGGCATTCTTTTGACCAAATCCACTTTTGTCCTTTTTTTAACAAATCATTCAATGGTGCTCTCAACTTATGCATGTTTGGAATATAAGTAGCATAATATTGAGCCAAACCCCAAAAAGATTGTAACTGGGCAACATTATTGGGTGCTGGCATCCTCTCGATACACAAATACTTAGAACATTCTTCACTGACTTATCGACTTATCGGAAGCTTACCTGAAGGTAAGCTTCCGATAAGTCGATTTTGGAGAAAATTCTACCTCCATTCAGCTTTGTAAAAATGTCTTCAGGAGATGGAAGTGGATAACTATGATCCATCAGACAGTCATTAAGGCCTGTAGAAAAATCGCCACATACCCAAATCTTCTTATTTTACTTTTTAACATACACAGTGGGGCTCGCCCACTCAGAATAGTCAACTTTTTCGACTACACCATTCTTCTGTAGTCTTTTTAGTTCAATTTCAATATCTTCTTTTGAAGAAAAAGGCACATTTCTTTTTGGTCTAAAAACAGGTTTCACATTCTGTTTTAATTCAAAATTTACTTCAGTTTTGGTGCACACTCCTAATCCCTCTGAAAAAACTGGGGAATTCACTTTTTAACACTGCCAGAAAATGGTCATTTTGTTTGGAATTTTTCTTTTCCAACGCTCTTACATTATTGCAAAATGAATTTATGGGTAGCTCCCATAAATCAAACAAAACAATCCAATCAATTCCAAAAAGGCAAGAATTTATTCCTGGAACAACTGAAAGGTTTGAGGAAAAAGTTTTCGATCCAAGAGAAACACTGCAATTAAATTCTCCCATGAATTTTAATCGCTCTCCGGAAACACCTTTTGCAATTTTTTGTGTTTTTCTCAGTTTTGGACCACCAATTCTCTTCCAGGTCACTTCGTCGATAATTGATATGTCGCTACCTGTGTCTAAAAGTAGCTTCACTGAGTGACCATTTATTTGTGTGTGAACGAATTTCCGTTTCCCTCCTTGTTTTGTTTCTTCTTTGGACAAGACCACATTTACTTTTGGCTTCCATTTCCATCTTTTGTCTTGCTTAGTTCGGCAGTGGGATGCCCGGTGTCCCACTAGGCCACATTTGGTACAACGTTGGTCTTTATAAGACCAGTTTTTTCTTAAGTGCGGACCCGCACAACTCCAACAGTCATAACTTTTCCCTTTGTCTTTTGGAAATGTCTTCTGTTTTACTACCTGGACTTGGGATGTGACTTTTCCCTCTATCCTCATAGTGTCCCTTTTTACATTTATCAATTTTTGACATTCTTTTGTCACTTTTTGCAAGTTCATTTCTGGGTTTTGTTCCATGATTGATAATATCCTTGACCTTAAATCCTTGTCCTTCGGTGCTGTCAGTCCCTGGACAAATATGTAGCACTTAAACATGTCCACTGATAAATCCTTTAATTTAAACAGTTCACACTGGGCGTTGACTTTGCCCGCATATGTGACAATGTCATCAGTTTCATCTTTTGACATATTTAAACACCTATACCGTGTATGAAAAAGACCATCTCTTTCACCAAATATAACACACAAAATTTTCACCGTTTCAGAAAAAAGAGATCTCTTCCGGTTTTTTAGGCAATATCAAATTCGTGAATTTAGTATTTTCTTCTGTGCTCATTTTTTGTAGTAATAGTGTTATTTTTTCCTCATCCGACCACTTCTCGCATCGTTTTGTAAATATCGTTTCAAACCTACGATAATAGGCTGGAAAAGTGTCACCTTTTTCTGGATCATATTTAAACTCTGAAAGCGAGTTCGCTATACCCTCAGCCGAAAAAAATCTGGATGCACCCTCCTTAGATTTTTCTGACAAAATCGTTTCACAAAATAAGCGATTATCCGTCGTTTGTTGTATTACAAGAGTTTCGAAACGTTCTTGTTGAATTAGCATTTGTTTTTAGTAAATATACATACAAGATATGAGTGTGGGTAGAATGATATATTAGATATGCATATATATATATTCGTATATATATATATGTATATATATATAGGTATATATGTATGTATATATATATATAGGTATATATGTATGTATATATATAGGTATATATGTATGTATATATATAGGTATATATGTATGTATATATATATATGCATATATATGTATATATATATGCATATATATGTATATATATATATGCATATATATATGTATATATATATATGCATATATATATGTATATATATATAGCATATATATGTATATATATATATATGCATATATATATGTATATATATATATGCATATATATATGTATATATATATAGCATATATATATGCATATATATATAGCATATATATATGCATATATATATAGGTATATATGTATGTATATATATATAGGTATATATATGTATATATATATGCATATATATATGCATATATATATGCATATATATATGCATATATATATGCATATATATATGTATATATATATATGCATATATATATGTATATATATATATGCATATATATATGTATATATATATAGCATATATATATGCATATATATATATAGCATATATATATGCATATATATATAGCATATATATATGCATATATATGTATATATATGCATATATATGTATATATATATGCATATATATGTATATATATATGCATATATATGTATATATATATGCATATATATGTTTATATATGCATATATATATGCATATATATGCATATATACATATGCATATATATATATGCATGCATATATATATATGATGATTGCAACGTCTTGTCAGACGAGTGCCACTCCCTCACTGAAAGTTCATGAGCCCGAAAAATGACATATAGTCCTGCCAGCGAATTCACATGCTCAAGCAGACATGACACTAAAGACGGTCATTATTATACATACATATATATACACGCACGCACACATACATATGTACACATATCACACACATATATACATGCGTACATACACAATACACGATATGCACACATACATATACATACACACACACATGCAAACATAAACAAGACGGTCATTGGTATACATACATATAAATATATACATGTATACATACATGTCTATAAGCATACGCTCATATATACCCATATGCATACACAATGCATAATAAACAAACATACATATACATACCCACATGCATACATACTCATATACATACATATACAAATACATACACTTACACATATATGTACGTACACATATGCACATATATATACATACACTTACCTACATATACATACACATCTATATATATGCATTCATACACATACACACATGCATGCACACATACATGCATACAAACATAAATGTATATATACACACACAAACATATATACACATAGACACATATACATACATATACACATAGATATAAATACATATAAACTCACATGTACATATATAAATATACACACACACATACATATATAAATATACATACACATATACATACATGAATACATATAATGATGGCAGATTAATTGTTACATGCATCCAACATTACAGGCGTACACACGTCACAGCTTTTTTATCACCACAGGACTTTTTTTTTCTTTTTTTTTTTTAATAGACAAATGCCTGAGGGAGTATCTATACAAAGATGATGTTACAGAGTTTTAGCTTTGTACGACAGCTAAAACTCTCTCGGTTCAAAATGTTGACATCCAGCAACAAGCAAGAGCAAGATAGCCAGCAACAAGTCAGACTGCAGACCAGCTTAATGCGGGTACTGGTCTCCCGCTTTGTTGTTGTTGTTTTTTTTTGTTTTTTTAAATAAAAAAATACATATACATACATATACACATATACATACACACACCCACATAAACACACACATATACATACATATTAAATTCCACAGCCAAACAACGTAGCAGCCCACAAGAGCCATGACAGTTAAAGAACCAGAAGTCCAATAAATGTATACATATATATGCATACATATATGCATGCACACACGCATGCACACATATACATGCACGCACATGCACACATATGCATGCATACGCACACACACATGCATGCACACGCATACATATACATGTTTGTATATATATATGTATACGTACACATACACGCTCATACACATGCACATACACACACATATATATGTATATGTAATTCCTCAATGGCCATGACGATAGTGATGATGTTACAATTCAATGAATACACACGATAATAAACATGAAAACAAATCCACAGATGCAAAACGTAAAACAAAGCAGTCATGAATCTCAATGTTTTTGTTTTTGTTGTTTTTTTTTTAAATTGAGAGTAAAAAAAACAAAAAAAAACATCGAGATTCATCACTATCGTCATGACCATTGAGGAATTATATATGCATATATATGCATGCATATATATATGCACATATATATATATATATATATATATGCATATATATATATATATAGAGATCCACAGACTATTGTGATAAGTGTTTCAGTGTGAACAGGTATGGTATAATAAATTATGGGTTTTATCTATTTTATTTTTACTTTCATCATATTTTGCTTTTGTTTTGATATTCCCAAATTCGAAGCTATCTCTTTACAACCCTTCCTTTTCATAAGCTATCATACTTTCATAAATCAGAGTCCATTTTCTGTAGGCTGTTTTTGAACCCAGTCAACGACGGGTACTTTTGCTAGTATATACACACACACACACATATATATATATATATATATATATATATATATAGTGGAGATGGTAATTAATAAAAACTGAAGAGAAGAAAGTGCTCAATACCGTTGTAGAGCAAATATGCATTTTATTTTTTATTACTATATCTTTCTGTTAAGTTACATTATTGTTTCGGCTACTCAGCCGTTTTTTTGGCCGTCTGTAGCGTCCTCAGACTTTTACAGAAATGTTTGCTATTTTGAGATGATTGAGGGTGGAAAAAAGAGAGGAAGGGAACAAGGGGGGCAGGGAGGGCACTTGGTATGTCGATAATGTATCCCTATGCCCTCAGCCACACCAGAAATGAACTTCCCAGACCCTTCCCCACAAGTTCCTTAAACCCCAAAACTAAAACATTATCGACATACCAACCTTCCTATCTTCCGCCATCCTCACAAAACCCCCTCTGACCTCATTCACTCTTTCATCCCAAACTAGCGAACATTTCTGTAAAAGTCTGAGGACGCTACAGACAGCCAAAAAACGGCCGAGTAGCCGAAACAATAATGTCAACTTTAAGTCTACAGACTCAAAATTTGATATACAGGGTACTGAGATTTGGGAAAATCTCTTCGATCGGTTTTTGGCCAGAAATTTGGCTATTAAGGGGTTAAAGTTCAACGATTTGACCTTTGAGAACTCTACCAAACTCCTTCGACAATTTTGGGTCTAAACACTTGAAATTTTAGATATAGATTCCTTGGACATGGATCTAATTTAATAACTTGATTTAAGCCCAAAACAATAAATGTTAAGGAATCATAATAGGGGTCAAAGTTAAAAAAAAATTGACCTCTGCGGTCTCTATCAAATTACTCAGACAATTTCTGGTCTAAACATTTGAAATTTTACATAAATGGTATTCAGAGATAGGGCAAGCTTTTTAATCGGTTTGAGTCGAAAATTTGAGCTACAACTATATAAATGTATGTATGTATGTTTGCATGTCTGCCTAAAACTTTTGACAGAGGCGACGGATTTTCACAAATTCAATATTGTTTTGACAACAAATACCGAAAAATTGGCTAAAAACATAAATTTCTTCATCCTCAACTGGGCACTTTTCTACAGGGAGGGATCACTTTTTCACCAATATTTTTGAAAGTCATCCCCTCTTTTTGATTGTCTAGCTTTAATTTAAACCAACGTCACTTCCACTTTGGCAGTAGTTGTAACAGCAAAGACGTCACGTTTTTTCACATTCTTTTCCTCCTTCACGGTACGAGTTTGAGTCTGCCTTCCTACTATCACTTTTTTTGCTCAACATACACCTCCAAACACCCGGGCAACGTCGGGCTTAAATGCTAGTATATATATATATATATATCATTATGCATGTGTTTTGAAACCAATAATTTATTTTAAAGGTTAAAAATAAAAAAGGTTAAATAATGATATAAAAATCATTAATAAACAAAATAAGACAAAAACAAAAGGAATTTATTTTTTAATGATATAGTTTGATTAAAATAACAATAAAAAAATGTGTAAAAATTCAGGTGTTGAATTTGCTTTAAAAATAGAAGCAACTATATATATATATGAGAAAGAGAGAGAGAGAGAGAGAGAGAGTTTCTATTGATATAATTAATAACAACTCTAAATTATTAATATAGTTAAATTTTTAAAAAATTGATGCACAGAATGGTCACAAGTTTCATACGGGGTATTAAAAAAACAAAAAGAAACACCAAAAATTCCATTATTGATAAAAAAAACACCTTTAAAATTTTAAACATTAGCATGGTGTGATTTATGGTGGGAACCTCATACAATTTAAGGTAAAAAAAAATGTTTGTTAAACTGGTTTCATTGTGTTTGCCCATGTGGATGGAAACGTTCATTTTTTTTTTCATAACAACATTATTGTTTAATGTTATTATTAACATAACGATAACATTAAACGTTTGTTCATGTCGACACTTTAAAGTGCGGAATTAAAACTAAGTAATTTTCATGGAAAATTTAGAAAAACCAAGATCATCCTCATAACAGGTCAAGCGATCATAAAACTATGCTTTTAATTTTGATCAGAGCCAATGTAAATTTTCTAAAGTAATTTCATGTAGAAGGTAAAAGCAGAAGGAAAATTCCCATGTGAGATTAGTTTGATGTTTTTATGTGTTTTACGTAACAAATACGAATAATCACAGTGAGTTTGATAAATTTGACAATTATTAACAAATTCCTACAAATTAAGAAACGGGTAATTTTGACTAAACAAAGTCAAATGCATGTTTCAATGATTGAGTTTTATTTCAACGTGGGAATCGATTTTTATTTAGAGAATCGTTTTTAATCATGGCCATGGTTCAATTGCTTTTTGAATTCAGTTTTCTAGGTGCATAGACCGTGAAATGTTAACAGCTACAAAAGAATCTCTGCTGTCTGGAAAAGTTGCCTTCAATCACTCAGAATGGCCATGAATTAAACAAATTCATGATTGTTTTATTCGTCAAAGATCAAACTATTAAAAAGATAAAGTGTATTTATGCCTGAGAACCAGGTGAATTGGAATCAACCTGAATATTAGATGCCACTACTGATATATATATGGGAAAAAGGAACAAATCAAAATTATATGTTTATCGATGTCTTTATTTCAAGACTTCCTCAAAATGATTGATTTGAAGAAATAAAATACCAGTGCAATATTTGAAAATAAGGACAAATATATTTTCAAATATTGTAATTGTATTTTATTTGTTATAAATCTTGAAATAAAGACGAAATATTAATGAATATTTAATTTTAGTTTGTTCTTTTTTCATCTCTCCATCATGTTGGAATATTATTTCCATAATTTTTATCATATATATATATATATATATATATATATATATATATATATATATATATATAGTAATAATAATTAATTAAATGAGGATTAACACTTTGTTGCAGTTTCATGGTATGTTTGATTGCTAAAAATGTATTAATAACATCTTTTTACATTTCAATAAAATTCCAAACAAGGCTACACTTGGAGAGTAGAAAGTTTACTTTCAACAACCGTGTAATTCTAACTTCTCCAATATTTTGCCGTTTAATGTTTACATTTCATGAATGATGCTTTTGACAATTGACAAAGAATTGGGTTTTGCTTGATATGTGGAGATTTTCATTCCCCGTTTATCTTTATTTGTTTTTTTGTTTTTAATACAAACTATTATGGGTAAACATTAATCTGTATAAGATTAATGTGACAAATTATAGTGAATAGATTTTTGTTTCATTATTTAATTTTCATTTTTTGTTAACTACAAAGTAGATATTTAAATCTAATTTTGTTTTTCAAGTTCATAATTTGGTATCTTCCCTGAGCTTGTTTGAAAATTATTGTTACAATTTACTTTTTAGCTCAGTTTTTATTTTTTATACAAATGTTCAAGGATACTATTGATGCAATTCTGACGATTGGGCATACCGTGAAACTGCAGAAAAGTGTTAATCTGCTTTTAATTATTTATTATTATTAAAATAAATCTCTACTTTATTATGTGTGCAAGATTTATTGTTTTGATTCCAGTCTGTTCACATTTTGAGAAGTTGATTTTGCATGTTATATATATATATATATATATATATATATATATATAAAGCATCTTATATTAAACATTCTTTAATGGAGCTCCTGGTCCGTACACATCCATCCTATAAAAATAAAAGAAAAAAATGCTTTATGTTTCTGAAATTTTGAGTTGAGGATTATTAATTTGGATTATTTGGATTATTCAGACTACTGTTCTACCACCTACCCTCATGAGACAAAGTAAAAATTATCGATAGAGAAGAACAGTGAAGAGTACAACGGCTCAAAGAAGCAGTACATACACTGGACGACAATCAACTACTAATTCGATACAATATGGGAACCATAACTAATAAAGTAACAATAAATGATACACTGATAAATAGTAAAATTGTACATCAAAACAAAAATAGGTTCAAGGTTCTCAAAATTCATACTAGAATTGTTCACAAGGATCCGTGAATAAAGTATTTAGTAAAATTCAGGTTGTAAGTGACATTTTTCTGGAGGCTAAAGGATCAATCATCAGTGTGGGTAACACTGAAAGTGCAACTGAAAATGCAACTTATGATTTCTACCCAGTCATGGCTGATGACATGCTGTGGATTTTGTTCGAAATTCTGTGTAGATTTCCAAGTTTGATAGAAAGATTTCCAAGTTGAACAAGATACATCTAAAGAAGGCCAAAGGTTACATCGACTAAAACGTTGTGAAAATAACACACAAGATGAGAACAGTAGTCCAAAGAATCCAAATAATATGAAAAAAAAAACATAAAAATTAAAAAGAAGCAAAATCCAAAGATGTTTTATCTGAAATGTTTTTCATGAGGCACCGTTGATCAGTCTGACACGTTTCCGATTTAAATTGTCATTTTTTAAAAAAATGTATGGCTTAATAATCACTAGTAGCTTTATGTGATAAAAAGCAATAAATAATCACATTAGTAATATTAGAAAAAAATTGATAATTCCAATTAATTCTATTATTACTTACTAGTCATGCCTATGGAATGTAATAAAGAAATTCTAGTTTCCTATTTTTTTTTGCATATTTTTAAACCTATACAGAAAAAAAAGATAATATTTTTGTTGTAAACAAGACACATGAATCATTCCTCTTACTGATTTTGATTTTCTAGTCATAATTGAAAAATGTTTCTATTTTACCAGTTGTTGAGGACGAACTATGATTTTTTCTTGCAATGTTTGTTATTACAATGTCAATGACATGGTACAACAATAAAAAATGGAAATCCACTAATCAGAATCCAAGTTTGAACATATCAATTTAAATGCTATTTAAGTTCAACTTTTAAAATCTCACAAGATAACTTTACATGTTAGATTTATATAAAGTTTAGAAACATAATCAAACCAGTAAAAACTTATTATGAAGATACTAAATGAATATATTCATGATTTTTTGGCCAGAATATTCTAGTTCTCACGTTTTAACTGGAAAAACATTAAAACAAACCAGTAAAAACTTATTATGAAGATACTAAATGAATATATTCATGATTTTTTGGCCAGAATATTCTAGTTCTCACGTTTTAACTGGAAAAACATTAAAACAAACCAGTAAAAACTTATTATGAAGATACTAAATGAATATATTCATGATTTTTTGGCCAGAATATTCTAGTTCTCACGTTTTAACTGGAAAAACATTAAAACAAACCAGTAAAAACTTATTATGAAGATACTAAATGAATATATTCATGATTTTTTGGCCAGAATATTCTAGTTCTCACGTTTTAACTGGAAAAACATTAAAACAAACCAGTAAAAACTTATTATGAAGATACTAAATGAATATATTCATGATTTTTTGGCCAGAATATTCTAGTTCTCACGTTTTAACTGGAAAAACATTAAAACAAACCAGTAAAAACTTATTATGAAGATACTAAATGAATATATTCATGATTTTTTGGCCAGAATATTCTAGTTCTCACGTTTTAACTGGAAAAACATTAAAACAAAAATAAATGTTCTTTATCATAACTGACTGAAATGCTTTCTCAAATTTAAGATTGGCTGAAACAATTTTTGAAACTTAAAACCAATCGAACGATTGAGCTTTTGATGAATCCATTCAATCTGTTGCTATTTCATACTAAAGCATGACAAAACAAGTGACAGAAGCATCAATAAAAAAATAGCAAAACCGTCAGCATTCGATGATTATATCATATTTATATAAAAATTAATTAAAATTACATTATCATTGGGATTTTTCATCAAAATTTTGTACATTTAGAGTGTTTGAAAGAAATATCAATTCTTTTAACAAAAATATTTCTACATAAGATCAAACAAAATGAATAAAAATTTTTTTTAAATTGTTTTTTCACACAACATTTTTATCAGAAACAAAACTCGTGTTTATTTAGCTCATATTAACCCATTTTCTCATTCAGATTTTCAATTTTAATTTAAAAGATTATTTTATTACAAAGTATTTTTAGTTCCTCAATTGAACTTATTTTGTTAGGAAAAATGATCCAGTAGATGTGCTAGATGTATTTTTAACAAAAAAATCATTCACAATTATGTTCTATTTAAAAATGATAGACCCTAAATTAAAATCAAGGGAGATAAGTCAGTTTGTCATATAGAATTGGTCGCACAACTCTTTTACATTAAAACATGATAAAACTCAATAATTTGATAAATTCTGTTTTTACTTGTAATTATTTTTCTACTAGATCATTTTTTTGGTGCATTGTTTGGAATAATTTCAACATGACACACGTAAGTGTGCATTAGTTTAAAACATTACTAAGTTACATAAGCACCTTTATTTCTTTTTCAAACATTTTTTCAACTTGCTTTGTTTTTTGTTTAAATTAGATTAAATTGATATAAGTGTTGAGTAAGATCCTGGTTAGCCTTTCTTCAGATTACTGGAAATGATTTCACAAATTGGCAAAAAAAAAAAAAAATGAAAAAAAAATGATGAAGCTGTTGCTCTTACCGATTATATATCAAACCAACAAGTCCTTTCTCGGTTAGAATCCTTAGATTATTATGGTTGTCATTATCCATTCCCCACGACAAAATTGGCAAATTATTTTCATGGCACATTTTTATAAGATCTTCATTTTTTAATAAATTCTCCGTCAGAGGACAAATCGCCTGAAATGAAGAAAACCAAACAAAGAACATGATCAGTTTTTCGTCCATCATTTAATGTCAATATTCAGTTTGAAAAGCGTTAGTTATATTTGACATGAAATCAGATTTTTTTTTTTACTTTCGAGATGTTTCATCATATTCCATTATAGTTCTTTCTGCAAGTTTAGCGATATTCGAATTTTTACCTGTGTATTGTTACCACATTCTATTATAATGTGCTTTTCAACATTTTCTGTAAAAGTTTTTTCCTCATACTGTAAATTATATATATATATATATATAACTGTATGCTGTTTGTGGGAAAGAACTCTAGCAAAGCTCTCGATTATAAAGAAAAATTCTCAATATAAGAACATAATATTTAGTTTAAAAAAATATTTTTAAAAGCCTCCATTTTTCAATATTTGTTGACGATAAATTAGTTCTCCTACATTGCATTTGTAACTGACTTTTCTGATCTTTTATAAAATTGTTAAAAGATATTTTTTAAATATATATATATATATATATATATATATATATATATATGGATATTCCAAATTCCAAGATTTTATTCATCTTACCATTTATTCCTTTCAACATGTCAAAATTTCCATTTTTTGACTTGCTGAAAGGAATAAATAAGATGAATAAACTCTTGAAATTTGGAAAATAACCGTTTTGTCATTGTGAAATATAATAAAGCACATTTTCCCCATAAACACACACATATATATATATATATATATATATATATATATATATATATATATATATATATATAAAATGCATGTGTTCGAGGATATAGATGACGATCCAACAAAATGTTTATTTAGATATAAATTTTCATCAATGTAAAGAAAAGGAAATTGCATGAAAATCCAATTTTAAAAGAAACTTGGATCAGTTTGAAAGTAAAACTCTGATTGCAAACTTCTGCCGCTTATAAAAAAAGAGCTTTAGAAGTGAACTATGAGGAGCCCCCAGGGCAATCCAAGGTTATATACATTCTGGCACCTCTTACAAAGGCACTGCAACCAAGTATATCAGCACTTGCTTTTCCAATAGATAATTTGTATAATATGGAGAAGGGGGGAAGAATTAACCACATCGGTAATAGCTTATTCTCCATATTTATCCAAAATTTATACCTTCAATGCAGCATCATAGTCTTTGAAAACTGATGAATGCCAATGCCAGTTGATATACGTGCATTAAATAACCAAATGCATTGGTCGAATATGGCCTTGTAGTCTTGACTTGAGAGAGAGGAATCCATCTTTGTTTATTTGTTTCTGGTTGTCACATGAGATGGACACATTTACTAAATCGCACCTGCTGTAGAACTTCATGCATAAATTCAAATAAAATATTCTCCAATAGACATAATTTTAATGGTTCTTGTTCAAAATTCACCCATATATGTTGAGTTATCTCCCTTATATATATATATATATATTTTATTTTTTAGATTGTTTTCAAAATGGTGGAAAATTGATCAATTTGCGTGCTTTTTGGAATATAATATTTTTGTTTTGTCATAGGTACATACATCAGACTTTTTTTTTTAATATAGAGGGAATTCTGGACAAGAACCAAGACATGATACATGTTTTTACATGTACAGGGGAGAGAGGCTCTGCAGTATGAATAACACTTTGTTCCCTATATTTAGTTACCCAGGCTTTGTGCTCTAGAGTGCAACTTCATAATCTTCCGAAACTGAAGGAAGTTTATTATGAGGTTCAGAGCAGAAATACTCAGCGATTAGTGAGCAATGATGGGAGTAAATTTACCAGTTCGTAAACATGCATACAAATTATGCTGCTTGTGTAGATTGATTTTTTTAAATGAATGCATTTCAGGTTAAAAAAAACATTTTTAATTGTAATTATGTGCCATGTTGAAATTAGAATAAATTCAAACAATTACAAAAAATGATCTGGTGGAAGATGTGTTAGATGTATTTTTAACGAAAGATCATCTACAATTACATAGATTAGATTATGCATTGAAAAATGGCAGACCCTTAATTTAAGTCAATTTAAGTCAAGTGCTATCTCCCTTGATTTTCACACCGAATTAGTCATGCAACTTTTCTAGATTATAATTTTTACTTGTAATTATTTTTCTACTGGATCATTTTTCATAGTTTTTGGAATTTATACTAATTTTGACATAACACATAAGTACATAATAATGTTTGCCCCTGAAATGTGTTGATTTAAAAGATCACCAGTCTACACAAGCATCCAAAATTACAAATTTGAAGTCAAAATAAACTCACAAATAATCCTTCAGCTTTTGTAAAACTGATTCCAGTTTCAACTGTTTGTGTACGAGGATCTTTAAATGGCGGCCATTTTTCCGTTTTGCCTTGAGTCAGGAACATGACAGGAAATTTGTTTTGTTTTAGGTGAAGCCTAGAAGAAAGAAAAACATAAAAGACTTTTTTCTTTTTTTTCTAATAATGTTAGATGGATCAGAAAGTCTATCTAGGATATAATGCTTAAAGGGAAGTAACTATTGTACCCTTAAGTTATTTCCTTTGCCAAAAGACATTTTGAAGCATGAGTTATCTACCTTTGGATTGACCAGATGACAGCATAAACAAACGGAAATAATCAATGTTACTGAGACAATAAAATCCTCATTTCATCGTAATTATTCTTGTTGTAAATTCTTAATAAAGCATTTTATATTGAAGCACTGATTAATCTGCCAATAATTATATGATCACGAGTTAACCAGATGAGAATAAACAATAAAAGGGAATATTTAATGGAGACAAGTGTGAAAAATTTTAAAAATTATGAACATCATTTTTATACTTTTATTTATTTATATGACTATGTTTTTTTTTTATAACATATTTAAGATTTTATATAAAGAATGGTTAAAAAATCTTGTTACTATACCAAAAAGCAAAAACAATAAAAGAATTATTAATACAGCAATGCAAAACACAACTCCTGGATTCACTTTATTCATTTTCATTGATACTTCGCAAAATCCCTCCTATCAGTACCCAATGTCTTTCTAGAAAGATATCGGGTGAACAATGCTAAAAATAGAAATGTCTGATTCATACGAAATGAATGAATTGATCTGCACAGAGTTATATGACCCTGATTTCATCAGATGAGAACATAACAGGAATATTTAATGGAAATGATTGCCAACATTGGCTTAGCAACTATTAAAGCCTTATTTTATATTAAATTCTTCCAGTTGTAAAATTGTTAATAAATCATTTTATATTATTGATTTTTATGGAATCGTTTACATCCATTTATTTCTTCATATTTTTGTTTTAACACTAAGAGAACCACTTCACAACAATGTGAAATATTACATCAATATTTTGAGATGTGATTGAATACAAGTAGGTATTTTGTATGTGCTGACACAACATTTCTTGCAAATCACTAAGATACAATGGTTGTGTTACCTCCACTAAAACATAATAGAGGAACAAGTAGTGCAGCAATACAAAACTCATGTCCTGAATTCAGTTTATTCATTTAAAAAAAACAGTAAAACAAAATACGTAAATTAGAATTATAAATACAACAATGGAAAAGAATACTGGCATAGAAACTATTAAAACTTAATTATTCCAGTTGTAAGTAAATCGTTTTATTATTGTTGATCTTCATAGAATCGTTTTCATTCATTTATTTCTTCATTTCCGTGTCTTACAAACCATTTCATAACAAGTAGGAAAAAGTTTTGTTCATTATAATGTGTGGCCTGTCTCGTTAAAACCACTATCAATAATTCCCCCCACTCTTTATCTGTGCCTAAACTTTAACATAGATTCTATGAACAAAGCTTCTTTCTTAGAACTGCACGCCTGTGGAACTGTTTTGTTTTCCTGCTTTCAAACTGACTATGATATGGTCGTCTTCAAGTCCAATGTGTACAAGTTCTTGATGAGCCGTGCTCTTAAGTAATCCAATTTACCAAATTTCTATTACTAATAATTACTGCGATATTGACTATCGTACACTCATTGACCTTTATCCTCGAGTGACCGTTTTTGCAGAAAAAAACAAAAAAGACAGAAATTTAAGTCTAATGTAAACAGATATCTTGCTGCTCAACTCCCTACTAAGACTGTCCCGAATAGTAGCCCTTTACATCCCAATAGTAATGTGCATCATTAGCAGTGAATAGAAATAAAAGGTTCAAAATTACCTATTTTTTTCCCCATTAAAAATAGAACTTGCATTTAACTTAATGAGGTGGTGAGGGAATTTTCATTCCTCAGAAGAAATTGTGCTACAATTGAATATACCAAGAAATACGCCTGTATTTGTAAGTATATTCGATCGTAACATGACTTCTTTGTCAATCATAAATCCCATCCCATCCCATTAAACTTAATGTGATTCAAATAAAATACTTACATAATGCACAAATCCGGCTCAAAAGTTGAAAGGACAATTTTTCGATTGCCACAATGCTTCAAGATAAGGGAGAGGATGACGTCACTGAACTGATTTGCATCGAACATTGTGCTGTCCTCATATTTACCATTCTGTAGAAACAAGATTTATGTAAACATCAAAAAAAATCATTTTAGCTTTAAATTTTATAATCAATCAACAGAAAAATATTGTACAAAAATTATCCTCAAAATTGACAAGTCAGCAGAAATCAAATTTGACATTCTGACAAACTTAAAATTCTAGCAAAGGTTGCAAGTTTTGGCGAAAGCTGTAGACTTCCGACTCAACTCCTGTGTGGGACCACATGCTCCACTGCGCAACAAAAATTGCCAATCCCAATGCTGTCTTCTGCGGATTTCTTCTCTTTTAGTCATGCCGTCTCTCACATTAACGAGTGCCCGGGAGGCAAGAAAGGGATTAAAAAAAAAATAAACAAAGCAAGAGAAAATACAAATTCTGAAACATTTCATAAATATTAGTTGGGGGTGAGGGTGTATGGTTGTGGGGTGATTAATTCACTTCCTTATCTTTTATGACCCACAACCTGCCTTCAACTGTCTCAAACTCAAGAATGTTCGTAAACTGTTATAAAACTGCCACAACACTCATTTTCACTTCTAAGACTGCCCATAAGCTAACTTTAAATATACTGACCTCTATGCCTGGTCTTTTGACTGCCACACCTTGATTAACAATCCTATTTTTGAATGCATTTGTGTGCACAATTTCCTCCCCATTGTCTTTCCACTAACCTCATTTCCAATACTTTTGTTCTGCTGAATTTGCTCTTTTTATTATAGTTTTTTTTTCTTTTTTTACTTCTTAACACCTTTTTTTTTGGGGGGGGGGGGTTATGTCAGTAGTATGACACTTGCAAAAGCTCCAGATTCTTCAACTATGATTACTCTCCTTGACACAGGTGAAGAAGCAGATATGGTTACAATCAATATGAAAATATAATACAATTACACCACATGTCAATAATAATGATAAAAATAATAAATAATATAATAATGATAACAACAACAATAATAAAAATAATAATATAATAATAATAATAAATAATAATAATAAAAATAATAAATAATATAATAATAACAACAATAATAATAATAAATAAATAATAATACTAAAGATATAATGCAGAAAAGAAAAAAAACAAAGTATTGCTAATAACCAAAAACATTAAGCAACAAAATTAAAACCCTTTTTAAAATTTCAGTGATTATAAATTCATTCGTTTTCCAATAGTATTTGTATTGAATTCAAAACAGGATTCACTTGAACTTAGCTGATTACACACACACACACACACACACACACACACACACACACACACACACACACTATTGTGAACAATATATTACTAGAATATAATTGACTAATGTAAACTGTGATGTGTAAACATGTGCTGCATGTTTAATGGGTTGCATAGTTGCAATGCATACAGTTGACAGATCTGCAAGGGGAGAAATATTTAAACAAAGAAAAAAACATCCAAAAAATTGGCTGCCCTTCGAAATACTAACATGAACTGTGACTATAAGCAGCTAAGCTTTTTCAAATAAGCTGTGTGAACTACTCTCTAAACAACACATCTACACATTTCCCAGCAGAGGAAGCAGAGTGATCAGTTGGGTTTCTTAAACATTCATGTAGAGATGAAGTGTGTACGAGAAAAAGCAAGATAAGATCAGTTTTAGTAACTTTTTGCAAAACAACTGAGGTAGTGTATAGATGCAGGATGAGAAATATTTGGCTAAGATAGATTGGCTCTTTCAAATAATTATGTCTTCCTGGATATGAGGTTCCCTCCAATGATTATGATCCACTTGAAGCTTTCCAAAAGATATGATCATCCTTAGATATTGACCAGGAGGGGGGGGGCACTAAGTTGAAAAAACTAGCCATGATTTTCAAGTATGTTAACTACAAATAATACCTCCACTCTCTCGCTATAAATATATATTTCCCCAAAGCCTCTGGCCTTGATGGAGGGGAGATTAAAACTATGGTTTCAAATGATCTGAAATATAAGCAAGGGGAGATTTTATTTCAAATATTTCTCAAATGTCTTGGAAATAGGGTACGATTATTAATATCTCCAGTATCAAATAATCTTTATACATTGTGAAATGTACTTTATGTATGAAAATTATTGCTGTTATTTCAGATTATTTGAAACCATATTAGCAAGTTTTAGTCTCCTCTCCATCAAGGCCAGAGGTTTTGGGGAAATATGAGATATTTTGTAATTCATATGCAAAACTAGAAAAATTTATGACTATGATTGAAACATTTTAAGGCTGTAAAAAGATGCCGAACATAGACTCTGGATGATGGATGATCCCCTTAATGTGTGACCTTAAGGGAGAATGTCACATAGCACGCTTCACAATTCAGGTTATTACATTTCCAATGAGCCTTTATTTGTTAAATTCTGATCAATAGTCGCCGAGATTTGGAACTCATAAAATTGGCAAAAAAAGATGCTACAGTGGAACCTCGAGATATGATTTTTCCAGGTTATGATATTGAATACTATGTTTTTCCGGACCCTGGTTACGGTATTTGCCCCACCTTACGGTGTTATTTATAATGTTATTTGATTATATACATGTGTATTATTTGGTTACTAATTTTTAATGCCGTATCCTGGGGTTCTACTGTATATTTATTTTAAAAATTATTATAGTAATAATTATGTCAGCCCCTTTAAGAATTTGGTTCCTATTGTTGAGCACCTTAAAGTTGAAATAAAAGTCGATCATTTAAGCGCAGATCATGATGTTTCATCATTAGATCATTCTAGATGGACGTCTCAACATTAAAAAAATAAATGTTTAAATTTCAATAATATTTCTCGCGGTTAAGGTTGGCCATGTAGTTTGTTCCTTGCTTAAGACTTCAAGGCCGGGTTCGAATCTCTCGACCGGCAGTAATCATAACACCCTGCACCGATGCTTCTTGAAAAGATGAAACACTAGTGTCTGTAAGTATTTAGAAATTATTATAGTAATATATATATATATATATATATATATATATATATACACTGGTAGTCAAATTGAATATTGAAATACTCATATCTTTGATTCTATGCAACGAAACATGAAAATTTGCAACCTTTTTGAAAATTATAATACTATTCTAGGGTTCAAATTTTATGACAATTGATAAAAAAGAACCTATATTTTCAAACTAATAAAATATACCTAGATTTGCCTACATTTGTATAAGTGTCCTGGCAGGCCAGTTTTAGTTTTGTTGCTTTGGGATGAATTTTGCTTAGGGCTTTTTTTGCTTAATTGTCTCCCCTGTGGCCTTGCCAGGCATATTTTATATTTTAACCAGGAATTTACTTATGAAATTATATACCAATTAAACCAGAGTCAACATTATTTGAACCAGTTAATCTCAGTGATTATCAGTATTAATAATATTAATAATCAAGCATATATATTATAATTCCACAATAACGACAACATGTTTTATTATATGATGTATCTGTTTGGTGTTACAATTGTTTCATAACCATTCGAACATTATAAAACAATTGTAACGCCAAAGAGATACATTGTATAATAAAACACATGTTGTGATATATCGTTGTCTTGGTTATTGTGAAATTATAATATATATATAAAATATATATAGTTAGTGAATATGAATAAATTAATAAATGAATAAATTAAATAAAAATAATAGAATGATAATATATAAAAATGTGTATTTTTCAATATTTTTTTTGAAAAGTATATATTTTTTGACCCCTTAGCAGCCCTTTTTTCCAGAATGAAAACCAATTAAAAAGTATTCCACATGTCTGAATACTCTATATACCAAATTTCAAGTCTGTAGATAACAAATTTGTTGCGATTAAGAAGTGTCCTCACACACACATTCTCACTTTTGTAGATATATAGATATATTGAAATCAATATAAGAATAGATAGGTTTCTACGTATAGATATATACGTATATATGTAGGTGTGGGCAATCATGTATTATTATTTATCTGTGTGGAAATATTTGTATAGTTTGCATATTAAACCATAAAATCCATTTTTGTTTGTAAATTTTTGTTGAGGGGAAATCAAAGTCTTATCTAATGTTGTCTAGTGTATATCCAGGTAGATTGAAGTTGTCTGCTTGTGGAGCTAAGGGGGGATTTTTGTCGAATTGTTGATTTATGATTTTTGAAGCATGATTTGTTTAATCAATATAAACACAGATGGAGCAATGGATATAGTAAATTATGTTGGAACATGTCAGATGTGACGGTTTTAGCTGAATATTTAATTTTTTTGAACAGGTGGTGTTTATATGTGTGCATCACAGTTTATTACATTTGTAATTAACATGTTGGCATGTGTTTATGCAAGCGAGTGAGAATGGCTGCAAGGTTTGATTGATTTTATTATTAATGGGTGAACTTTGAAAGTTTTTTTTAAGCTTTGTTGTAGTTTTGTGCTTGTGTTCACCATTGCCATTTTTTTTTGTTTGTATTGATATAGATGTATTCTGTTAATTGACAATGAAAAAAGCCATAAAAAACTAATAAAATTGACAGAATACATTTACATCAATGCAAACAAAAAAAATGGCGAACACAAGCACAAAATTACAACAAACCTTAAAACAAAACACGTTCAATAACCTACAAACTAATGAAGTTCACCCATTCTTCAAATATCTGTTGCACTCATGTCTTTGCCCAAGCTATGTTCATCAGTCGGTTAATCAATTCATTTCCACATCTGAGCCATAGGTTGTGTTTGACTGTGTCCATCACAAATCCAAAATTGTCCACAACTATTTCTAACCATCACAAAACCCACAACCACTTCTAAAACTGCCGATGGACAAACTCTAAATATATACCTACCTTTCTTTGGTCCTTTGTCACAAAATAACCATCACACCTTGCCTAACAACCTTATTTTTGCTTTCTTCTGTGTTCATTTCTGAACAACTTCCTCTCTATTGTTCTGCTGATAAACTTATTTCCTTATCTCACTAAGTGAGACTTATTTCCTCTTTTTTATTCTTCCTAATATTTTTTATTGAGGGGGGGGGGCATTGATCTTATCCGAATTGGTCTTTATTTTGACTTACCTCCAGTTCACTGGGATATTTCAACTCGACAAAGAATCCAATGTCTTCCTGAACTTCATTTAGGCAGTCGAGTAATGTTGGAAATGGCATTTCATGGCTATTGTTGCCTTCAGAGATAGAGACTATAGGAAATCCAAAGAAAATACAAAAAATAAATTAGTAAGCTGTTTTGAAATTTATTTGGACTCTGACAGAAAATCAACACAATGGACAAGGATTATTTACAAACAAATAATTTTTTATGAGATTAGCAGACACATGAAGCAAATAGTAATATTGATAAAGAAAACATAATATATATATATATATGTATATATATATACATACACACACACACACAGTGCTGGAGAAGACGTCATAAGGCAGAATGAAAAATAAAGGTAAGTTAGAGATTGCTTCTTTTTCATTGAGCAAAGAAAAAAAAATTGTTTTTAGAGGCAGGTTCATTGGGTGTCACATTTAGCACTAAGTTAAAATATTTATTTTATAATTTCAATCCAAGTTAATAAATAATTATTTCAATAAATGTTTATAGGGACAACATTTTTGGTTTTCTAATATTTTCAAATTAACCTTATGAAATGTTTTCAAAGATGTGACCAAACTCCTACTTAAAATACACATCATCTTTAGACTTGTAACAACCATCAATAACACCAAACATATCCTTTTTTTTTTCTCTTTCAGAATTAATACAAACATAAAATGAATAGAAAAAAACAACAAAAAAAAACTAAAGAACAAAAAGAACAGACTTCTTTGAAAAAGTTGTATTACAACAAAAATCTAAGAATAAAATTTTTTTAAATCAATTTAATCATTTAATAAAATATTTCATAACATTTTGATTTTCTAATATTTTCAAGTTAATTTAAATTTTGTAAAATAAAAAATAAAATAAAATTCAGGAAAA
>NC_136525.1:27974272-27989272 GCF_053919585.1 Euprymna scolopes
ACTTTTCCTAAACTAAACATAAAACATCGGTTAGGGTTAGTTTAACATTCTGTAAAAGTACCTTCCGTTTTTTTTTTGTTTTTTTTTTGTACTTCTGCAGAGAAGGTAAAAAACCGATAAAAACTGGATATATTTTTCGTGTTTTTATTCAATTTAACATGTTTATTCAGCTCGAAAAGCTGTTTACCGATGTGTTGGAAAATTCAAGATGGCGTCTCACACCCTCTTTAACACCGTAAGTTTGGGAAAAGGTGTTATAAATAAAAAAAACTATACAAAATACTATTAAAAACCCGCCGAATATATGTCAACCTATGTCACGGTAACATATATTGAGCGAGTTTTTAACAGTATTTTAACCGGTTTTTTTTATTTATTACACCTTTTTCCAAACTTACCGTGTTAAAGAGAGAATCGGCCGCCATCTTGAATTTTCTAATACATCGGTAAACACTGTATGCTTTTCGAGCTGAATAAACATGTTAAATTGAATAAAAACACGAAAAATATATCCAGTTTGGTAGAAAAGTAACTTATCTTGCTTTTGATAACATTTATTTGTTATATATTTGATTTTTGGCAACTTATTCGAATCTATGTGTACAGTAATACAAACCCGAAATGAATTTAAGACCACGAGTGAAATGAGAAAATGAAGAAAATCACATTTACTGTGTGTGTTTACTGTTTATGTAAGTCAGCGGGTTTGGTTGCCATAACAACGTGACGGTAGTGAACGTGTGTGTGTGTGCTTGCTAGTACTACTACTAAGTTTGTAGGAGCATTTGATTTCGTGTAGTTTAGTTTCGTATTTTTTTTAATTTGTAAATAACAAGTTATTAAAAAATTAAACCCTTCCAAGATGGACAATAAATAAAGCCATAATATTTTATGGTAAAGGAAAGAGCGTAGAAACCATTGTTTTTTAGGAGATGTGATTATTGGATTAACCAATCAGAAATCGTCTGTGGCACACACATCTCTGTTTTTATAGATAGATAGATAGATAGATATAGATATAGATAGATATAGATATATTTTAAAATGTTTAAATTAAGCAGAAGATCATTGAAAATCAGTGCAAACATTTTGATTAATTTTTGAAAAAAATATGTCTTAAATTTTTCGGGTACATCACACTTCGGAGACGAGAAGCAGTCTGTATAAGTAAAAATTACGATAAATTTTTTTTAAGTGAAATCTTCTAATTTGAAAAGTGCTTCCTAAAGAAATTTATTTGAAAAAGTAAAAGGTATTTTTACATGTATAAACAATCTCTCATCTTTGACGAAAGATGGTATACCTCCCAAAATTAAGAAAAGGCAAAAAAGAAAAAAAAAAAAATTTGCATTTTATCCGTGTCCTTCAACAATTTTTTGCTTGATTTTCAAATTTAAAATTAAAAAAAATGGTTCAAAAGAACTTTTTTTATTTATAATATTTTAAATATTTCTCAAATTTCTTAAAATATAATCTTTAAATTTTGACTTTCAATTAAAATTATATTAAGTATTTTTTTCTATTTGTGTTTTAGTTGATCTAAATTTAGGAATATTTTTGATAAATATTTTTGGATCATTTTAATTGTAAGTATAAACATATGTTTATGGTTGTTTACTTTTAAGTTTGCTAAAAATTTAACATTCATTTAAAGGTAGATTTTAGTTCAAAACCATTATCTGACAATGTTGTCAGAATAGTGTAAAGCTGTATTTTTAGCAAAGCATTGCCTGCGAGTCTTTTAGTTTCATTTTTGTTTTATGCATTGTATGCCTCCTCATTTTTCTCTTTTTCTTTTAATTTCTTGTCAGAAAATTTTGTACAAATTCAGAACTTGATACAAAAGAAAATCGGCATCTTTCAGTAGTTCATGAAAAAGTCAGTGCAATTAACTGTCAGCATGACAAAATTGTTTCCATTAATAAGAAAAAAAAAGATAATCTTTTTACCATTTTTTTTTAAATAAAAAATTGTTAGCAATCATAGTTATTTCTATGAAAAACAAATTGTTTTTATCGTTACAAAAAAAAAATACAACATTATTTGAAACTTTTGTTGTAAAAAATAAAACCTTAAATAACCCCCCCCCCAAAAAAAATATTTAGTTTTCATTCATAATTGTTTCCATGTTTTTATCTTAAAAAAAATAAAGACCGTATTTCTTTGATTTTTTTTTTTTGGAAACAAAAATCTTTAATATACATTCCTTGAAAAAAAAAAATTCTTTCATATAATTAGTATAAGTCTTCTTGTGTTAACATTTTATTTTCAGCGTTTTGTATTTCTCATCAGCTTTGCATTGATGTTTGCATCAGCTTTTCCTGGCTGCTTACCGTAAGTTTACTGAAAGATGCCAACATGACCTTGGGTCAGGTTCTGGATCAATATCCTTTTTTTTTTTAGAAATATAATTCAATGAAAGAATAAATGTAATTTAAAAATCAATCAGTTTTCTTACAAAATGTTGAAATTTAAATCTCAAATACTTTTGACTTTATTTTATTTTTAAATAATAAAATAGACAAATGATAAAAGCACATTGAATTATTTTTTTTTTCTATTAATTGAATATTTATTGAAATCAAAAAATAAAATTAGGGGAAGTTAAAACGAATTTTTAAAAAATCCCATTAAAAGAAAAGCTATTTGTAAACATCATTTTATTTTCAATTTTTGCTTTAAATCTTCCATTCAGCAAGATATTCTATCTCTATGCAGGCATTGCTGTTTAAATACAGTTAGTTAAAAAAAATAATTTTTAGAGAAGAGTCCCAAATAATAGGAATGGGAAAAACCAATAGTAAAAAAAACAAAACAAAAACTTGAAATTGAAATGAATTTCTCAATCTTCCCACATGTTATAAAAAAAAACAAAAAAAAACACCAAGTGTGCAATATGCCAAGAAGGAGACAGAAAGTCATTCTTTAAGAAAACAAGTCATCTAACCCTTTCATGAATTGTTTAAAGTTTTAGCTTTCAAAACAAACTTAATATTTTCAGTTTTCAGAGAGAACTGTCATAAAAGAAAAAAGAAAAACAAGACAGAGAGAGGAAGAGTGAAAAACAGATAAAAAGGAGGAAAGATAAGCTAAATAGCGATGAAAAGAATATGTAAAGATCTCACAATTTGTCAGAAATCAGTTTTTTTTTTAAAATCATAAAAGAGAAAAGTGGACCCCGACCAAAAAGTGAAGAACTTACATTAATTGTAGGCCTTAGCCATTTCCTGGATCGAAAAAGGAAATGGAATTCCACTAAAAAGCAGAGAACTTGCATGCCTGATATAGTTTTGCTCAACACAGTAGATGGAAGTTGTTAGTTTTTTTTTTTTAACTCTTTTTCACTCCAAACAAGGGAATGTAAGGGATTGCATTTAAAAGAGGACAGATGCCTGTTAACATTACATTTAAACTTTTGTAGGTTAGTACAGCATGTAAGCAGGAAAACAGGGAGAGAATTTTAAAGTCTGGCTGTCCAAAAGAAACTACTAAAGTTTTCCAAGCATTTAGGGACCTCAACAGTGAAGGAGTGAAATTCTGCTGCTTGTTGAGTTAGTCAGGAATATGTACGTTGAGAAAGCACATGTGATATGAATTTATCAAAGCACATACTATGAAAGTACTTTTAAAAAATTTTTTTTTTTTTTTCATTGATGTTTCACCCCAAACAAGGTAAAGGGCCATTTAATCGTGAGGGGCTATTATCTGGAACCAGACTTGCAGGGATACTATTAATGGAGTTGGGCAGCGAGATGTTTGTTCACATTTCACTTGAACTTCTGCATGTCAGTACAGGCAGGGAAGCAGGGGCCTGGGAGGTAATTCCAAAGTACAGCTGTTTGAGGGAAAAAGCTATTTGAGGGAAAAAGGCTTTATGGAATCTAGGGATCTCTACAGTGTACGAGAGGGATTTTGCTGCTTGTCAGGTTTGTAAAACAGGCACCAGGATGCAACATTGTGGTGTGGGGACAATGTTTGATTATGTGAAATTGTTTCAATGATAATTTTTTTCTGTTTTCCTTTTTGACAATTGAAACAGTGGAAAATAGCAAAAGCAAAAATGAAATATACATGAGATGAAATGTTTGAGAAAAAAAATGGTGGCAAAAAGATTAACTTACTCAAACCACTAGTTTCAGGTAAAGGATGATACAACTACAAAAGAAATAATTGATTTTAAGTTTTTAAAAAAATTAATTTTAATGCATAAAAACAAAATAAACAATTAAAGCATGACCCATTCCCTGCCCCCTCCACCTGTCGGGTTACTTTTTGATTTGAATAAAAAATTTATTTACAGGTGACAATTCATTGAAAAGTTTCATAATTAAATTTTAATCGGTCATAAGTTATTAATGAGTTAAGTGAACTTAAAATGACCAAAATGATAAATGTGTAGATTAGTGATCTTTTAAACCAACACATTTCAGGTAAAAACATTAAGTACTTGCATGTCATGGCAAAATATGTAAAAATTCAAAAAATTACAAAAAAAAAAATGGTCGAGTAGATATGCTAGAAGTATATTTAGCAAAAAATCATTCACAATTACATTCTGAGATTTAATACTTAAAAATGGTGGACCTTTAATTTTAGTTAATTTAAGTCAAGAGTTATTTCCTTTATTTATCATATTGAATTGGTCGCACAACTCTTCCACATGATAAAATTCAATAATTTGATAAATTGTAATTATTTTTCTACTGGATTATTTTTCATAATTTTTGGCATTTATACTAATTTCAACATAATATAAAAGTATGTCATAATGTTTTAAACTGAAATGTGTTGATTTAAAAGATCACCAATCTACACAAGCACTTATGGTTTTCTTTTCCTCTTTCCAGTTTGATGTTATTTTATTTATCTTGATTCTAAGACATTAAACATGAGGATTTGATGAAAATGTTTCTGTGGAATGAACTGGATTCAAACTTGGCACACACAAGTTTTATTAACCATTTATTAACTCTAACCCAACTATCACCCTGCCTCATAGTTTGATGAATGTGATCACTTTGTGTTGTCATTGATTATCACCCATCTCTCTAATTTAATGGATAATAGCATTAGTCACACTTATCCACATGTTGTTTTAATTGATGACATCACTAAACAATATCATCCAGTGTGTGTGAGGAAAAACAAACAAAAATATCTGCAGTCTAAGTAGTATATAGATATAACATATTAACCGAATGGGTCTTTCTCTTTCTGTAAAAATATATATTGTGTTGAATCTGTGAAAGATAGAGTCATTTCTGTAGGAAATATTCAGTAGGAGAGTTCAATGTAATACAGAAAAAAAAAAAAAAGTTAAAACAAAAAATCAACACAGAATTTTAGCCATTTTTTATTGTAATTCATTTTATCTCATCAGGATCAGTGAAATTCCTCACATGAAGTTGAGTATAATAAATGGAGAATGTTGTTTGGGGTGGTAGAAGCTGAAGGAAGGAGAGTGGAAGTGTAGTGATCAAGATATTAGCCATTTGCCTCAATCATGGCAGCAGTGGGGTTAGTCATTGACTTGAACCTAGGTGAGAGGTCATCCCCTCCCCAACTCCATTTTATCTTGCGTGTTGGGAATTTTGATTTAATTATCTTGTGTGTGTGTGTGTATATATATATATGTCATTCACAGAGAGCTGTTATGCCATGTCACAACTTTTCAGTATGGCCAGACAAATGAGTGCTTTAAGCTGAGAATCAAAATCAATTTTTTTCAACAGTTGGGATCTCTTTACCTACTCTGTTATCCTCGCTATAAAGTAAAGAAAATTATAATGCATATATATATGCTTGCATTTGCATTATTTACTGCCTGGAGTGCTCAATCCTTTTAATAAGAATTATGCCTTAAGCTAAATGGCATTGGTTAATCCCTTTGTAGCTCAACCTCAATATGAGATAGAAAAATAAAGAACATGCCAAGTAAGAACTTTAGATCACAATATCGCTCATCTTTTATGCAAGGCATTATAAGTGTACAACTCATCTGGTATCAATATTCACCTTAAGTGATTGAAGTTGATCAAGAGTAAGATTCTTGACAGACATCCGTGCATGATTACTGGCGGCACCAGCTCTATTCTTCTGAAAAATCAATAAAAGAACAAAAAGTAATTATAAAAAGAAAAAGTAGGTTCTTTTAATCAAATTGTCTTTTAATCTATTTTTCTATCTTTTATTGTAGTTGGAACACAGTAGCGAAGTCGATAGCTGCAATGTGACTTGTGAACTTTTAACAAATCATACTCTCGTCTAAAAAATCATACTCTCGTCTAAAAAATCTTCAGGTCAATGGAGAATCGGAAATATACAATAAAACTGATTTATATTTTAAATTCAAATTCTCTTAATTAATTTTTGGTGTAAATACCTACTATTGCCTGATACATAAGTATACCAAAGTGTTTTCTTGTTAATTTATTCGAAACTGTCATATTTCACCCATGTATTTTCATGGACAAGCATCAAAAGCTGTATTGCAATGAGATATCAAAACATCAACTTGGTGAAGACAACTAGACAAACGAGTTAAATGAGCTGGAACAAAGGAAGCAGGCAACAGATCAAAAAATTCTGAAGAGCACATATCACATATATATGTATAGAAAAACCTGAGACTAGCAAGGTCATCAAGCTAAACATTGCTTGACTTTGGTGATCTGAAAAGTTGTAGCAATCATTTTGTTAGATTCAGAATCAGACCTAGATTCCATCGTGACATTTGGTTTCGGAACAGGAAGATCAGGGACAGGTTTTATGGCAGAAGGAACATCAGGGAATTCAATATGTTTGTTCTTGTTCAAGCTTGCTCTTGTGATTCATGCCTTTTAGATTTTGCAAAAATAGCAATAACATGATCTTTCCCTTCCATCCACACGATTGGGAAATCAAATAGCATACTCATCATTTTCTTATTCTTCCAATCCTGTAGGTTCGCTACACATATTTTGTAGCAAATAGCTTATTCTTGTTCCCTAGTTTGACTCCAAAGTAAACGTGATATCCAGAAGTTTGTACGAGCCTTTTTCAAGTATCACACAAAAACACATTCACATTTCAAGCTGTCATATACATACGCGCACACAAACATACGCGCCCACGTCCACACATGTACACATATTCACGTTCGCGTACATACACTCACATTCACGTGTATATACACACACGCTTACGTATACACATGTACTCACACACGCGCACACGAACGCACACATGGACGACGTCACTTCCGCTTTCTAAGGAAATACACATGCGCAAAAGACACTCCAGAAACGAGTATAAAACAAGGAGACAAGCTGTTTCTAATCCTTTTTAGGACCAGCTCTCGACTAGAGAGGTTGTCAACACCCCTGCGACTATGTATGGGGCACGAGCTAAAGACTGTATGTATACATTCTCACTCTTTCTCTCTCTATCTACTACTGTTCCCTGATAACACCTTCACGTACCTGACTGCTAACTGATATCAACTCTCATATCCACTCTTTTGTCTACACGCTGGGCTATCATTCTCAATTTTCACTACAACATTTATTTCTCTTCCCACGCGCGAACAAACAATAGTGACCTGAACTTGAGATGAAAACACATTTCCTTTTCTTTCTGCAACGAACATTGGTTACATACGCGCGGACATGTTATAACTAAAACGTTCATTTCTTTCAACAGTAAATAAACGACGTTTATCTTTATCCATCAATTGAGTCTTTGTTTCCTTCAATTCAATGTCATTCGTTTCATTATTTTCTTGTGGCGAGCTAGGGTATTATACACTGGTCCGCTACATTTTTATGGTGACCCCGTTATATTTAAATGAAATGGATAAGGTTGAACGAAGCACTCATACGCACACAGACTCTTTCTCTACAAAGATAAACTTTTCCTCTTCACCACTTAACGAGAGACGCACGCCAAGGTATAAACTTTCTTTCTCACCAGCTAACAGCGAAAGGCGCATGCAAAACTAACCACGTGTGGTACCCTTTTCTTTCACTTATTTCTTTCACCAAAGAAATTCCTGTTCGTTTAATTCAATTTAACACGTCGTTCGTTTCTTCCTCGAGACAATTCATTTTCCCTCGGAACGCGAGAGGAGCACACATTTCCTCCTATGCCACAAGTCCACAACAAACTGGCGCCCGACTGACGTGGAACGAACAAGCATGGCGACCCTACCGTTTTTAAATTAATTGTTTTGAGCGAGACGCGCGTTATTTTATAAAGAAAAAAACGAACTTTTCAACAAAGAAAACCAAGCGAACCACTACCCACAGGAATAACTACTACTAACTACAATGACGAAACCCTCGTCAGACTCGGCAAAAAAAAAAAAAAAAACGAACACGGAGCTGTCGACTTTACTACCGAATTTTAAAAACAAATTCGAGCTCGACAAACATTTTCACGGTTTCCTGACATTACCCTGCAACAAATGCGAGGAGTAAAATCACATAGGCCCATACACATTCTCTCCCGCACAGCAGACGCAACAACAAAGAAACAATTACAGGACATCCCTATCAACACATAGGAAGAAGTTGAATCAACAATACGAGTTGAGATGCATCACGCACGCTGATAAACTCAAAACTTGGAAGTTTCGTTGACAGCCGGCAACCACGAACGAATACACAACAAACGCCCGTACAGGCAATGTACACACTACCGCAGACGCACATGTGAAGACAACGGCAACCAAACTCCGTTCAACAAGAACGAACGTGCGACTAGCGCCAGTCCAAACGATGCACATATTACCGCAGACTCACATGCGAAGATACCGTCAACTGGGCACACACACGACAACCGTCAACACGAAACAAAAATTTTCCTTCCAAATGAACGATTCACTTTTCTGTCCAAGCAACTCTTTGCACATGTCAGCACACAACAGAAACCAAACAAACAAATGTCAGCCTAAAAAAAGAGTAAACGCATTTTCCACGCGTAAGTAAATACTTTTTTTTTTACGAACACACTCCGTTTTTGACATTCCGTTCTTTTTGACGTTTTTTTTCAAACAACCACACCAACAGAAAAAAAAAACAGGACAAAAAAATCAACTGCCGAAAACATTACTCACAAAAAAAAATATATATATATACATAAATATATATACATTGCATGTATTTTTTTTTTTCCTAGGAAGGGGAGTATTTGTACGAGCCTTTTTCAAGTATCACACAAAAACACATTCACATTTCAAGCTGTCATATACATACGTGTACACAAACATACGTGCCCACGTCCACACATGTACACATATTCACGTTTGCGTACATACACTCACATTCACGTGTATATACACACGCTTACGTATACACATGTACTCACACACGCGCACACGAACGCACACATGGACGACGTCACTTCCGCTTTCTAAGGAAATATACACATGCGCAAAAGACACTCCGGAAACGAGTATAAAACAAGGAGAGAAGCTGTTTCTAATCCTTTTTAGGACCAGCTCTCGACTAGAGAGGTTGGGCTAACCAACCGCCTCCCCTTCGGGAGGCACACGCTCACGCGCGTCAACACCCCTGCAACTATGTATGGGGCACGAGCTAAAGACTGTATGTATACATTCTCACTCTTTCTCTCTCTATCTACTACTGTTCCCTGATAACACCTTCGCGTACCTGACTGCTAACTGATGTCGACTCTCATATCCACTCTTTTGTCTACACGCTGGACTATCATTCTCAATTTTCACTACAACACTTATTTCTCTTCCCACGCGCGAACAAACAATAGTGACCCGAACTTGAGATGAAAACACATTTCCTTTTCTTGCTACAACACCAGTCCTGCAATGAACATTGGTTACATACGCGCGGACATGTTATAACTAAAACGTTCATTTCTTTCAACAGTAAATAAACGACGTTTATCTTTATCCATCAATTGAGTCTTTGTTTCCTTCAATTCAATGTCATTCGTTTCATTATTTTCTTGTGGCAAGCTAGGGTATTATACACTGGTCCGCTACAAGTTTTGCTTGAAGGTCTGTAAGAATCATATGTCCGGAAATGTAACAGAATCTATTAGGATGGTTTTTACACTTACAATTCCATTTTGCTCCAGCTGAAAAGAGAAATAAAAATAAAACTTATGTATAACCTGGCTTTGCAAAAGCAAAGCACATAAACACTTGGATTTACAAAAAGCACATAAACACTTGTTTTACAAAAAATACGCTGGAAAAGAAATAGACTATAGTTTAGAAACCAAACCTGATCCAGAAAAATAGACTGTATTTGGTTTTTAATTCAGCATGCAAAATGAGTCCTGAATCAGAAAACGCTTGACTCTTTTAAAAATGCTTTGAAACACAAACAAGTGTAATAGAAAGAAAAAGTCATCCACAGCTGACTAACTGTTTGACCTAGTTTCACTGTTGTTTTGGGAACAACTATCAATAAGAATAAAAGAAAGCATTTTTTTTCTGACAGGGAAATGATTATAGTATTTTTTTTTACCATAACCAGATTGGGATGATACTGAATCAGATGATGCAAGCTTTGTAAGTGTACTCTGTGTAGTTTCTGACTTTTAGCCAGTCACACAAACAAACAAAAATATGAGTTTGCTTTATAAGATCTGAGAGATATTTGTGAAAGACATTTTCTTTTCTAGACGTGAATTAGGCAGGTGGTGTCTGGCAAGTTATGACATGACCCACCAGTTTTCAACTTACCTTTTCCATGGCAACATGGACGGCAAAATCATGGTAGATAACCGGTTCAAGATCCTTTGTCAAGTGCACGTCCATTTCAACACATTGCGCACCCTAAAAAATAATTTTAAATAATAATAAAAAATTAATGCATTTAAAAATTTTTTGGATTACTGTTCTCATCTTGAAAGTTATTTTCACGTTCCAGTTGATATAATCTTCAAAGGTGTATCTTGTTAAACTTGGGAGTCTTTCTTGGCAATTTACACAAAATTTAAAATGGAACCTTTTATTTAACCCACAGGAGTAGCATTCGTTCATTTAACCACGACTGAGTAGAAATCCTAAGTAATTTGCAATTGTATTTTGAGTGTTGCCCGCACTAAAAGTTGAATGAGAGCGTGCCACTCCTATAAATTAAATTAAGGGTTCTGTCCGAAATTCCATGCAGATTCCTGAGTTTGTAAGAAAGAATCCCAAGTTCACTAAGATACATCTGAAGAAGGTCAGAGGTTACACTGAATAAAACGGTGTGAAAATTATTTTTGACAAAACGATGAAAATAATAATAGGAATAATCAATCCTCATCTAAAAAAATTAGAAACAAATAAAAATATGCTCTATCATTGATATTGAGTACTTTCTTGTTATGAATATAGCAACTGATACAATATTTGTTTGAAATATAAACTACACATTTCATTTACAATTCAAGAAATGTTTCTCCTGAAAGTTTTCAGTTTGTTTTCAAATTTTACTGTCAGTTTAAATCTACGAGTTAGACTATTTATAAAAATTTTAAATCTGTCAAACAGATTTTTTGTTCATTTGAAGAAATGGTCAATTTAAGAAATTTTGAATTTGTTTGATTTTTAAACACCTCTAATTCAGAGTAGACTTTTTTGGCTTCTAATTTCTCAGAGAATTTTCTAAAACATTAAAATTATTTATTTAAAAAAGATGAAATCTTGAAAACAAATATGAAAATTCCTGTCTTGATAGTAAAATGAGAAAAATTGTGTGTGCTTTTTTTTTTTTTTTAAATGTATGATCTTATTTAAAAACAAAATAAATTATGAAAATTAAAACATTTTCTTATACGAATGCATAAAATTTTACTCTCGTGTAAATGTATCAAATGTTTATAATTTAAAATATTAGTTTCAATGATTTTAAGCAGTAAACATTGCAAAGTGATAGTGAACTGGCAAAGCCATATAGTAATTTATAAATAAAACTTTTTAAAAATGTCTGTTTCTTATCAAGATTTCCCCTTTAAAAATAAATAAAAATCTGTATGATCTCTAACGAAATCTCTAACGAAACGGAAATATCATATTCCAAAAATCACACAAATTGAGCAATTAGTTTTATTTTTATATAAGGAAATCACATTTTATGAGTAATAGAAGAGCGGCTGTCTTATCTGCTATTTTGAAAATCATCTAAAAACAAAAAGGGAGATAATTCAAACTGGCAAGATTTATGGTGTAATGTCTACAAATTTCCATTAACCTGTTGCGGTTTCAAAATCACCATCTCCATTTTCTTTTGTTTTTCTTTCTTCACCCCCGCTGTTTTCTCTTTGTCTTCCTTTCCTTAAACAAAGAACACAAAAGTTAATGCACCCTAAACATATGAAAAATATCCGGTTTCAGTGAACATGTTTGCTTTCCCTTTCTTTCTGTCCTTGACTTCTTTACTTTACGCACGTCGGAATTCAAATGTATTAAGCTAAATGTCAATAATTCAAACAACTGACTTCTTACTTTTAGACTAGATTAATTCAAATAGAATCAACAAACTCCCAAGCTACTTTTGATTGTAAAAATTTCATTTTGGAATTAATTAGAGTCATTTGTTTGTCTTATGGGAGCGACACCTCTAACATCATTCTGCCTAAATGAATCCAGCCTGCAGAGTCAGATCAGATCAGCCTGGGAGCAGGAGGAGGCTCCCGAAGTGTGACTGACACGATCAGTCATGTTGACGAGACCAGCCGAGAGATTCCCAGCCGCAGCCGTTTCAGCAACAGTTCAAACAGCCCTTCTCAGGGTTAACCAACCAGCCCTTATCAGGCTAATAAGTTTTTCTACCACTAATGCGATTCACTACTGCTTGCCTCCTGAGACCCACCAGCAGCGAACTTCACTCCAGCGGCTCCTGCTCACTTCTGCCACTTTCAGTCTCCAGCAGCTCCTGCTCACTTCTGCCACTTTCAGTCTCCAGCAGCTCCTGCTCACTCTTGCAATTTCCAGTCTCCAGCGGCTTTCAGTGCCGCCTGCACCTTGCTCCTCCAGGATGCAACCTTGCCTGCACCTTGCTCCTCCGGCCTGCAACCTTGCCTGAACCTGACTCCCTACAAACCGTCCGTTTCCTTAATGTTGACCCTACGTTCTCAGTGTTGACCGTTCATCCGTTCCTTAACACTGACCCCATGTCCTCAGTGTCCACCAACCGTTCCAGATCGCCCTGGCGCCCAGCTAATCATTCCAGACTCAGCGAGCAACCTTAAACCATGCTACGTCTAGAGTACCTGTTCCAGACCTGCGACGTGCGACCTTCCAGACAACCAGCATTCAGATCATACGATCTCAAATCCTATTTCACGCTTCCTTTACAAATAAAAGACAAACCCTCGTCTTTATATAAACAACCTGTGGCTGTCATTCTTCTTTTGCCTTTTTGCTGTTTACTTTTGCCCGTGTCTATTTTGTTAGTTGTTGGGTCGATTGTCCCCAGATGGCTGACCCCACAACAAACCGCTTAAAAATGATTTTCTTTATAAAAATAAAAGTAGTTAATCAATTTACGTAACTTTTAAAATATGATATTTGTTTCATCACAACTATGTATGTTATATTTTTCTTTATTTTTGTAATTTTTACATTTTATTATTTTAATTTATAATTAATATAGAAGGAGTTCTAGACAAAAACCTTCAAGTCTTTTTACTTTCATTTTTTTTCATTTTTGAACTGCACCAATTAAAATTACTTTTACCAAATTATTTTTTTATGAAATTGAAGTTAAATTTAAAAATTACAGAATCGTTTAATCATTATTTTATCAACTGAACCAAATTGCTCATTTATAGTTTTACAACAATTTTGTCCAATTAATTTTATAACCATACAATACTCTAATAACTAAATTTAAAACTCAAAATCCTATTAAAAAAGTGAGTGCTTGTCCCGAATTCCTCCTGTAAAAAAAACAAAACTAAAGAAAATCTGTATGTATGACATAATGAATATATCATATTTTAAAAATTACATAAAATAATCCAAGTAGTTTTATTTTTATAAAGAAAATCATTTTTAAGCAATTAATAAATCTCACAAGTTACTGTTGAGTAATCACTAAATTATTATTTTTTTTTAGATTGTTTTCAAAATGGCGGACAAGACAGCCACTCATTGATTATTCATAAAATTTGATTTTTTTAATGAAAACAAAACTTCTTGATCAATTCCCATTTTTTTAAATATGATTTTTTTAACAAGGAATTCTGGATAAGAATAAAAAAAATATGGTAAAAATATGAAAACAGTATGAATTTGATTTGTATTATATCAATAATGTAAATGTTCAGGTCAAATTTTTAAAGGTTGAATTGAGAAGATAGTTCAAAAGGAAGGCTCAAAAGTAGTCTAACAATTTTTACTTACATATTGAGCAGCTGCGTTAAAGGAAGCAATGGTGTTTTCCATAACAGGGGCACTGAAAAAAGTAAATTAAATATCAAAACAATTTATCAAAACTGCTCACCTCCTTCCAGTGACATATTTAAAAAAAAGAAAAAAAAAAAGAAAAAGAAATAATGTGCACATTTGCATGCTCTGTTGCCTAGAATACATATTCCATAATTTCATAAATTCAATAATTGAAGATTTTACCAAGCACATACATACTCACATGTGCAACGATCCTTTTAAAAATGTGTTATTGAATACAACTCAAAATTTGATGTAGAACAATTCTTTTCTCTAGTAACTTTTTTGTATCTAAGTTATTTTAAAAGTATTTTTGCATTTGAGTAAAGTTTACAAAACTGGTTTGTTTCTGAATTTTTTATATAACCTGACTTTTTGAAGTGACCCAATCTAAAATTCCAGATTGTATTTCAATTTTTACAAGAAATATTCAAGAAAATGGAGAATAAAATAAAGAATATTAATGCATTAAATATTCAAAAGAAGTCTTCTCAGTTCTTGTCTAGAATTTCTCCATATTAAAAACAAAAATATGATGCTTGATGCACACACCTATGACGGAACGAAAATATCACATTCTAAAAGTCATGTATATT
>NC_136525.1:27994272-28051772 GCF_053919585.1 Euprymna scolopes
TATTGACTTCTATGTCTGATCTTTTTTCCAAATTACTATCACACCTTGATTAAGAATCCTATTTTTGACAACCTTTGTCTTGGTTAACACTTGGAGTGGGGGGGGGAGTCCTAGATGTGGACAACTTATATCTGAATGGCAAAGCTACTGAGGTTGTCAATAAGTTTTGTTAGTTTGGTGATACCATTGGGGCATAGGGTGTGATTGCAAGAAATTATTTTTTAATAATGTACTAACAAATCACTGCTTATCCAGGCTCAAAGGCCACTCGAGGATAAAAGGGTTAATGAATTAAGAATGGATACTGCCAGCAGAGCATTACCACTGTCGACCAAGCGAAGAGCCTATCAGACGTGATAATGTATGAAAGTGAAACCTGACTAATGAGGGTTGAGGACATACGTTGCATAAGAAATGTTTTAACTCTCCAAGCATAGTTTTGGGACAATTGAAGTCAAAAATCACTGATCAGTCACACAATGATCTATAAAGCTATTCTTGTGATATGTGAGGCAAAACTAAATTGTCTTTCAGAAAATCATAGGTTTATATGGTTAATATACCTGTTTTCAACCGGAAAAAAACGATATAACTGAAAAAAAGGCCTAAAATGGAGATATTTTAGTGACAATTTTTGTTACCTCACCACAAAGAAGAGCCAAAAATCACTTTTAGACATGAAACTAAGAGAAGTAAATAATCATTTTCGTTCAACAATAGTATAAAATTGCATTTGTGCAAAAAAAAACGCTGCTCATAGAACTCTCTTCGAATTTTACCCATTCTCCTCAATTACAGGCTGTGACAATTTTTTCCCGATTTTGGTAAAAAAATGCGTCTTTTTGGCAAAGATCCCTCTAAAATGATGACAAACGAAGCAAACACTGTCCCTATGGTCATTTCTCAGTAACCTTGATCAGTTAGCTTTCATTTAAGCTTTAGAACAGCAGCAACCGGCTAGCGGTTCCCAAAATATTGCACGTTTTGTTTGACCGGCTGAAAAGTGAAGCCGAAAATAATTTTTTCTGTAAAAAAAAAAAACCTGCCTTCAATTTTCGAAAAATCAAAAATCCCTTCTATACAACTTGTCACTAATATCAATCTGAACAACTTGTATATCAGGAATTTTTGATTTTGGCCAAATTGAAGACGTACATTTTTTTTTACAGTAATATTTTTTTTCTCCAAATTTGAGTATTTTTCACAGTTGATACCAAATTATGTGCTAACAAAGTAGTCATATCACTTCTGATAGGTTTCCACAACTATTCCCTCCAACAGGGTTGAAAACTAAGTGACTCACCCTTCATTTTTGCTTTGAGGGTTTCCCTTGTGAATGATTTATATGTCATGGTAGGCAGTATAGGTTGGATGTATAGAAGTAACATTTCACAGCTCCATCGTATTGCTTGAAGTCAAGGAATACCCTCATGAATTATTCAAGTGTTATGGGTGAACTGAAAAGAAGGTTTTCACGTGGAGCAGGTGTGAAAAATCCTCCCCTTAACATGAAGGAAGTTGTGTGAGATCTTCACTTGTATGTGTGTTGTATCAGTAGTGAGGAGAAACAGTTCTGACCTAAAAACGTAGTCCTTTTAACTGTATGTAAATATGTAAATAGTCATGATGGCTATGTCATTCTGATTAATACCTTTTCTTTTTTCAGAATAATTCACATAGCGACCCTCTCTAGTAACAACTATGGTTTTTGAAAAAAAGAGAGGGCGAAAGAAGGGATCTACAACAACAAGATACTCCAATTTGACGAAAGAGGAGAAAGTGAAATACCACGAAGATGCAGTACATAAACATCGTGAGAAGGCAGCAACAGCAAATCCACCATCTCCACCTCCAACAAAACTTCCATCAAATGCATCAACACCCTTAAATGAGGAAAAACCAACGACTTCAACATCTGGAAAACGTGGCAGACCACCTTTAGAAGCAGCAGCGATGACACCAAGAACGCGATCACGCCGGAAGACTGAGCAACAACGAAAGCAACGCAAAACCGAAAGAGTGTCAACAGTTCGTCGCTTGCTGCAATTAGCAACTTGGCAGAAGAGGAAGGGGGCAAATACTGAACAGGAGGAGAGAGACTCTGATAGTTCTGCAAGTGAGGAAGAGTTGAATTCTAGTCCTCCTGCATCCGATGTTGATGACGAGCAGAATACAGAAGTACCACCGCAACCATCTGACGAAGCCCTACGTAAAAAGTGAAACTAATTGTGAAATGGTTAGGGGAGGAAAAGTACAGCCCTGTGAGTGCGAAACATATTGATGAGCTCGGGGAAAATCTGTTGGATGCAAAGCGAGCTGCTCGCTCCAAAAACATTATGGAACTGTACAACCGAGCACTTGGTCTTAAACTATCTTCCTTTTGATAACAGATTTTTCCATCAGTGCTAGTATACTCTTGTTATGTTGCTTTCTGTTCATTTCAGACATTTCTAAACTTAAACTGGGAATCTTATGTATCCATTACCCATCATTCTTCAATAAAAAGATGTCTTAATGAGAGGTTAAGAACCCTTTTCGTTATGTGTTGTTGAAAACTTCCAGTATCCCAAAATTCGGATGGGTTGTTACCATAACCTGGCCAAAAAAGGCAATTTCTCATCAAGATCTGGTATTCTCTCCCTTATTTTTGGATTCCTCACAAAATTCTGGTTAAGAAAGATGGCCTAACACTTATGATTGATAGGTTTTGAGTAATTTTCTTAAATAGTTTCGCAATCTGCAGGATACGGTCCTTGGGACAAAAAAACGGGAAGTGCGATTCCGGCCGTCATGAAAGAATTGCTTAAAAACATGGTTTCCCATCAAAATTTTGTATTCGTTTTTGTTTTATTGGATTCCTCGTTAAATTTTGGTTTAGAAAAATGGTATAACACTTATACATTATCTGTTTTGAAAATTGACCTAAAATGGCAATTGTGTCCCAAAACTATGCTTGGAGTCTTGAAACGTGTCATAAAGAGAAATGATATGACATATCATAAAGAGAAATGATATGACATATCATAAAGAGAAATGATATGACATATCATAAAGAGAAATGATATGACGGATGTTTAATGTAATAAGAAAGAAGCTTTGTTCATGGAATCTACGTTTTGGTTTTGGCACAGATAAAGAGTGGGGAAAATTTTTTAGTGGTTTCAGCTAGACGGGTGTTTATCGTGAAAGATTGGTGAAGGGGGACCAGGGATTGGAGCTCTTCTGTGGAAGAGAGGTTGCAGAGAAGAGAAAAGGGCATCCCCCACTAAACCACGAAGCCTATTTTGTACTCTGTCAAGGCAGGATAGGCTGTTTTTAGCAGCTCCTGCCCAGATGTGGCAGCAGTACTCCATCCTTGGATGTACTTGGCTTTTATATAGATAGAGAATTTCATCAGCAGTGAGATATCTTCTGGAGCGGTAGAAGGATCCTACCATTTTTCCAGCGACCTTGGCAACTGACTTGATGTACATGTTGCATTTCAGGTCATCAGGTCAGAAGTAAAGATCAAGCCCAGAAATATATATCAGCTTAGCCTTGAACAATTATGCAACAAAAGGTCAAATGTTTTCGATATTTCGCAAACATACTCTAGTGCTCACAGTTCAACTATCTTCAAATTCTATTCTGAATGGTCTTGTCCAATCACTAATTTCCAAGTTTTGCTTAGTCAACCTTCCTGCAATTCAAGAAATACATGCTTTTGCAACAGTTTATTCAAGAGGATGAATGCTCTATACCAGTGTAACCGATTCATCCTTATGATAAACTCTAAAATTGGCCATCCTCCTTTTCAATATGTTAAGTTTGTTTAGATTTCAAATTACAAATTCATTAAAGGAGGGATTTGTCATTGCACTACCATTGGATGAAGGAGGACTGGTTGAGAGCACATTTAAAAATAATTGTTGTATTGTGGCCACCAAACGTGAAAGTCTGCTATCTTCAATTGATACCAATTCCATTCTATTCCCAAAAAATTGACATAGTACAAAAAAAAAGTGTAAGCAAAAAGATGCCTGGACAACATCGAGCAGGTTCAACTGATACTTACTAAATTTTCTGTGTTGTGCACTTGAACCTTAAACATCATAACATCGTCTGGATGATAGGCACAGCCGTCAACTTGCAAAGTCGGGACATAATCAGTTTTATTTAACGTCTACAAATAAAAATACAAAATACAATCAATTTTATTTAACGTCTAAAAATAAAATTACAAAATATTGTCAGTTTTATTTAATGTCTACAAATAAAAATACAAAATACAAACAGTTTTATTTAATGTCTATGAATAAAAACACAAAATATAATCAGTTTTATTTAACGTCTACAAATAAAAACACAAAATATAATCAGTTTTATTTAACGTCTACAAATAAAAACACAAAAGATAATCAATTTTATTTAACGTCTACAAATAAAAATACAAAATATAATCAGTTTTATTTAACGTCTACAAATAAAAATACAAAATATAATCAGTTTTATTTAACGTCTACAAATAAAAATACAAAATATAATCAGTTTTATTTAACATCTACAAATAAAAATACAATCAATTTTATTTAACGTCTACAAATAAAAATACAAAATATTGTCAGTTTTATTTAACGTCTACAAAAAAAAAAAAAATATTATCAGTTTTATTTAACGTCCACAAATAAAAACACAAAATATAACCAGTTTTATTTAACATCTACAAATAAAAATACAAAATATAATCAGTTTTATTTAACGTCTACAAATAAAACCATAAAATATAACCAGCCTTATTTAATGTCCACAAATAAAAATACAAAATACAATCAGTTTTATTTAACGTCTACAAATAAAAACGCAAAATATAATCAATTTTATTTAACGTCTACAAATAAAAACACAAAATATTTAATAATTTCATTTATAGCAAAAAAAGAAAAACAAAAAGCAAGACAGCAAAGTGACTCAATAACACGCTACAACATAATAATAATAACAATATAATCAGTTTTATTTAACGTCTACAAATAAAAACACAAAATATAATCAGTTTTATTTAACGTCTACAAAAAAAACACAAAATATATTCAGTTTTATTAAACGTCTACAAATAAAAACACAAAATATAATCAGTTTTATTTAACGTCTACAAATAAATACAAAAAATATAATCAGTTTTATTTAACGTCTACAAATAAAAACACAAAATATAATCAGTTTTATTTAACGTCTAACAATAAAAATACAAAATATAACCAGTTTTATTTAATGTCAACAAATAAAAACAAAAAATATAATCAGTTTTATTTAACATCTACAAATAAAAATACAATCAATTTTATTTAACGTCTACAAATAAAAATACAAAATATTGTCAGTTTTATTTAACGCTTACAAATAAAAACACAAAATATTATCAGTTTTATTTAACGTCTACAAATAAAAACACACAATATAACCAGTTTTATTTAACGTCTACAAATAAAAATACAAAATATAACCAGTTTTATTTAACATCTACAAAAAAAAAAAATACAAAATATAATCAGTTTTATTTAACGTCTAAAATATTTAATAATTTCATTTATAGCATAAAAAGAAAAAACAAAAAGCAAGACAGCAAAGTGACTCAATAACACACTACAACATAATAATAATAACAATATAATCAGTTTTATTTAACGTCTACAAATAAAAACACAAAATATAATCAGTTTTATTTAACGTCTACAAATAAAAACACAAAATATAATCAGTTTTATTTAACGTCTACAAATAAAAACACAAAATATAATCAGTTTTATTTAACGTCTACAAATAAAAACACAAGATATAATCAGTTTTATTTAATGTCTACAAATAAAAACACAAAATATTTAATAATTTCATTTATAACACAAAAAGAAAAACAAAAAGCAAGACAGCAAAGTGATCAATAACACGCTACAACATAATAATAATAACAATATAATCAGTTTTATTTAACGTCTACAAATAAAAACACAAAATATAATCAGTTTTATTTAATGTCTACAAATAAAAACAAAAAATATAATCAGTTTTATTTAACGTCTACAAAGAAAAATACAAAATAAAATCAGTTTTATTTAACGTCTACAAATAAAAACACTAAATATAATCAATTTTATTTAACGTCTACAAATAAAAACACAAAATATAATCAGTTTTATTTAACGTCTACAAATAAAAACACAAAATATAATCAGTTTTATTTAACGTCTACAAATAAAAACAAGATATAATCAGTTTTATTTAACGTCTACAAATAAAAATACAAAATACAATCAATTTTATTTAACGTCTACAAATAAAAATACAAAATATTGTCAGTTTTATTTAATGTCTACAAATAAAAACACAATATATTATCAGTTTTATTTAACGTCTACAAATAAAAATACAAAATACAACCAGTTTTATTTAATGTCTACAAATAAAAATACAAAATATAATCAGTTTTATTTAACGTCTACAAATAAAAACACAAAATATTTAATAATTTCATTCATAACACAAAAAGAAAAACAAAAAGCAAGACAGCAAAGTGACTCAATAACACGCTACAACATAATAATAATAACAATATAATCAGTTTTATTTAACGTCTACAAATAAAAACACAAAATATAATCAGTTTTATTTAATGTCTACAAATAAAAACACAAAATATAATCAATTTTATTTAACGTCTACAGATAAAAACACAAAATATAATCAGTTTTATTAAACGTCTACAAATAAAAATACAAAATACAAACAGTTTTATTCAATGTCTACGAATAAAAACACAAAATATAATCAGTTTTATTTAGCGTCTACAAATAAAAACACAAAATATAATCAGTTTTATTTAACGTCTACAAATAAAAATACAAAATAAAATCAGTTTTATTTAACGTCTACAAATAAAAACACAAAATATAATCAATTTTATTTAACGTCTACAGATAAAAACACAAAATATAATCAGTTTTATTTAACGTCTACAAATAAAAATACAAAATACAAACAGTTTTATTTAATGTCTACGAATAAAAACACAAAATATAATCAGTTTTATTTAACGTCTACAAATAAAAACAAAAAATATCATCAGTTTTATTTAACGTCTACAAATAAAAACACAAGATATAATCAGTTTTATTTAACGTCTACAAATAAAAATACAAAATACAATCAATTTTATTTAACGTCTACAAATAAAAATACAAAATATTGTCAGTTTTATTTAATGTCTACAAATAAAAACACAAAATATTTAATAATTTCATTTATAACACAAAAAGAAAAACAAAAAGCAAGACAGCAAAGTGACTCAATAACACGCTACAACATAATAATAATAACAATATAATCAGTTTTATTTAACGTCTACAAATAAAAACACAAAATATAATCAGTTTTATTTAACGTCTACAAATAAAAATACAAAATAAAATCAGTTTTATTTAACGTCTACAAATAAAAACACTAAATATAATCAGTTTTATTTAACGTCTACAAATAAAAACACAAAATATAATCAGTTTTATTTAACGTCTACAAATAAAAATACAAAATACAAACAGTTTTATTTAATGTCTACGAATAAAAACACAAAATATAATCAGTTTTATTTAACGTCTACAAATAAAAACACAAAATATAATCAGTTTTATTTAACGTCTACAAATAAAAACACAAGATATAATCAGTTTTATTTAACGTCTACAAATAAAAATACAAAATACAATCAATTTTATTTAACGTCTACAAATAAAAATACAAAATATTGTCAGTTTTATTTAATGTCTACAAATAAAAACACAATATATTATCAGTTTTATTTAACGTCTACAAATAAAAATACAAAATACAACCAGTTTTATTTAATGTCTAAAAATAAAAATACAAAATATAATCAGTTTTATTTAACGTCTACAAATAAAAACACAAAATATTTAATAATTTCATTCATAACACAAAAAAAAAAAAAAAGCAAGACAGCAAAGTGACTCAATAACACGCTACAACATAATAATAATAACAATATAATCAGTTTTATTTAACGTCTACAAATAAACACACAAAATATAATCAGTTTTATTTAATGTCTACAAATAAAAACACAAAATATAATCAGTTTTATTTAACGTCTACAAATAAAAACACAAAATATAATCAATTTTATTTAACGTCTGCAGATAAAACACAAAATATAATCAGTTTTATTTAACGTCTACAAATAAAAATACAAAATACAAACAGTTTTATTTAATGTCTACGAATAAAAACACAAAATATAATCAGTTTTATTTAACGTCTACAAATAAAAACACAAAATATAATCAGTTTTATTTAACGTCTACAAATAAAAATTCAAAATAAAATCAGTTTTATTTAACGTCTACAAATAAAAACACAAAATATAATCAATTTTATTTAACGTCTACAGATAAAAACACAAAATATAATCAGTTTTATTTAACGTCTACAAATAAAAACACAAAATACAAACAGTTTTATTTAATGTCTACGAATAAAAACACAAAATATAATCAGTTTTATTTAACGTCTACAAATAGGAACACAAAATATAATCAGTTTTATTTAACGTCTACAAATAAAAACACAAGATATAATCAGTTTTATTTAACGTCTACAAATAAAAATACAAAATACAATCAATTTTATTTAACGTCTACAAATAAAAATACAAAATATGGTCAGTTTTATTTAATGTCTACAAATAAAAACACAAAATATTTAATAATTTCATTTATAACACAAAAAGAAAAACAAAAAGCAAGACAGCAAAGTGACTCAATAACACGCTACAACATAATAATAATAACAATATAATCAGTTTTATTTAACGTCTACAAATAAAAACACAAGATATAATCAGTTTTATTTAACGTCTACAAATAAAAATACAAAATACAATCAATTTTATTTAACGTCTACAAATAAAAATACAAAATACAACCAGTTTTATTTAATGTCTACAAATAAAAATACAAAATATAATCAGTTTTATTTAACGTCTACAAATAAAAATACAAAATATAATCAGTTTTATTTAACGTCTACAAATAAAAACACAAGATATAATCAGTTTTATTTAACGTCTACAAATAAAAACACAAAATATAATCAGTTTTATTTAATGTCTACAAATAAAAATACAAAATACAAACAGTTTTATTTAATGTCTACGAATAAAAACACAAAATATAATCAGTTTTATTTAACGTCTACAAATAAAAACACAAAATATAATCAGTTTTATTTAACGTCTACAAATAAAAACACAAGATATAATCAGTTTTATTTAACGTCTACAAATAAAAATACAAAATACAATCAATTTTATTTAACGTCTACAAATAAAAATACAAAATATTGTCAGTTTTGTTTAATGTCTACAAATAAAAACACAATATATTATCAGTTTTATTTAACGTCTACAAATAAAAATACAAAATACAACCAGTTTTATTTAATGTCTACAAATAAAAATACAAAATATAATCAGTTTTAAATACAGGGCATACTGATGAGATTTTCCAGGGAGATGGGAAACTATTCTCCTTAAGACAACGTTTAAACAGTTTTGTAAGTATGGGCGCTAATTCAGGTTGAAGTTTTTTGAGTACTATAATTGGAATACCATCAGGGCCAGTTGCTTTACTCGAATCAAGGTTTTTGATTAGCTTCGCAACATCACGTACAGATATACGTATATCACATAGCGTGTTTTCTGATACAGGAGGAAATATTGGGGGTTGGCGGTCTTGGTCGCAAAGGGTAGAATTAGCTGCAAAGTTCTTGACAAAGAGTTTGGCTTTGTCTGATGCTGACGAGATTACCTCAGGTCCATTGATAATAGTTGGGATGGAGCACACGCTTCTGTTCAGGATTCTGTTTGCTATTTGCCAAAACTGGTGGGAACCAAGCCGCTGCTCAGCTACTTTGGACTTAACAGATTGAGCATACAACACTCTTGCGTTCCTTATTACTTTCTTACAATGGTTGCTGGCAGTCCTGAAAACAGCTTTAGTTTCCATACATCTATTACGTTTGAAGCAGTGGAAAAAGTGATTTCTGTGCGCAATGGCAGCAGCACATTCTGGAGAGAACCATGGCTGGCTGTTAGGTTTTTGCTGAAACTTTTTAGAGGGTATGAAATGGTCAATACCTACAATTAACCATTCAGTTAGGTCTAATACTATAGAGGACACATCCTTTTTAAACATGGAATGCAGAGGTAGATCAGATATAAATGTACGGAAGCTATCCCAGTCAGCCTTAGTGTATCGATATACTGTACGATGAAGAGGTACGTCTGGGGACTTATTACATTTCATTTTTATCTTAATTGATACAACAGAGTGGTCGGAAGATCCAAGAGGCGACAGAACAGAAACTGAACATAGTTCAGGGCAAGTTGTGAGAAAAAGGTCTAGTAGGCTCGCATACTGGCCGTCATTATCGGGCACACGGGTAGGTTCCTGAACAATCTGAGTGAGGTCATAGGCAATGGAGAAATCATGACAGAACCTCCCCTCATCATCGGTCTTGTTTGAGTGGGTCAACCATTCGACGTTGTGAACATTGAAGTCTCCACATACGTGAATGTTAGCTGAAGGATAAGTAGAAAGGACTTGTTCAATTTTCTCAGATATGCTTTGAAAGATAGTAACTCCGCTGTTGTGGGGGCGATAGAGAGTAAATATAAATGCAGTAGTGTGAGCTAAAGCAACCCGGAAGCACATATAGGGTAAGTTAGGATCTTCCCTGGAGATGTCCCTCCCACATGGAAAGCTATCTTTAATATAGGCACATATTCCATGCCCATGGCGATCTTGGGGGTCAGATTTAGAAGTTAAGTTAGAATATCCTGAAATTGCAAACTCATCTAGGGAAATAGCCTGTCCAATGCCAGTTTCACTTAAAAATAAAAGGTCTGGTTTAGTCTCCTGTAATTGGGTTTCAACCTCTGGAAGGTTAGAACGAAGACCCCTGATGTTGAAGAAGGAGACATGGTAGTAGGGGTCTACATTGGAAGTTGGAGAACCGGGTTTAATCGTGTATTTTTTCTTGAAACTTGTCATGATGAAATTTTGGAATTTGTGGACTAGGTCGACAGATTTACTTAGAGCAGGACAGAGAGGGGAAATTAAGAGAGAAAAAGAAACGAAGAATTTTTTTTTTTTTTTTTTTTTTTTTTTTATTTGTAGCTAATGATAAGGTAAAGCCGTAACAATTACCCACTAGTATGGCATCGAGAGGCCCCACCAGAAGCTACTGCATGGTCCAGAATCCATTCACCAAATGGCAATACAGCAGCCCCAGTACTTTGCACCTGCTGATAGGACAGCCTCCTTAGTGGTTAATCCAAGGTTCGGGTCCCTGACTATCAGGCGGATAACGTCAGCCCAGACAAAACGTTTACCTCCAGCACCCTTACTAGTGAGATGGCTACAAGGATAGACATAGAAACAGAAAATTTCCGCCATCTCAGCCAACTGTTCGCAAAAATACTGCCAACCTAGAAAACAGCTTTTTCTTCTCCCTTTGTCCGAAAAATCACTCATTTAAAAAATGAGGACTGAGGGACAAATAAGAAGAAGCGAGAGTAACAGGAGCTGCCGATAACGCATCCACAATGCGTTTTCTACTCTCCATTAAAAAAAAAAAAAAAAAAAAAAAAAAAAAAACTATTAAGTATTGTACTTAATAAAAGTCCAACTGACGTGTTTAAGGGAAAGTATGGTGATAGATTCCCCTCACACGAACTAAAAATGGGTATAATTCGTAATTTTTGCTATCAACTCGGTAGATGACACTCAATATGGTTTCCGTTCTGCTAGATCTACAGCAGATGTCCTTACAGTTATATCGCATAGGATTAGCAAATCTCTCGACGGTGGCAATCTTTCTAGGGCAATTGCTCTTGACATATCTAAAGCCTTTGATAGGGTATGGCATAAAGGTTTACTTCATAAGATCGCTAGCTATGGTATAGCTGGAAAAGTCTTCTCAATTATTAAATCATTTCTTTCTGATAGGTTCATAAGAGTAGTAGTTGAGGGGCAAAAATCAGAAGCTCACAGTATTAATGCCGGTGTCCCTCAGGGATCCATCCTTGGCCCAACTCTTTTCCTGATCTACATTAATGATCTTCCAAATCATATCCTTACATCATTTGTAGACATTTATGCTGACGACACTACCATTTATGGTAGCACATCTAAGACAGTAAACGACCAAGTTCTCTCCAATTCTCTCTCCTCTGATCTTGAGCACGTAGTACAATGGGGAAAGGAGTGGCTGGTTACTTTTAATGCATCTAAAACCAAGCTTCTCTCTTTACATCATCAACATTCTAATCCACATTTGTCATCAATTGAAATGAATGGCTCTCGTCTTCAGGAGGCCTCAAGTTTTGACAAGCTTCTGGGCTTGACCATTACTCCTGATCTTAAATGGAACACGTATATCAAATCTGTTGCCAAGGCCGCTGGAAAAATGGTGGGATCTTTCTATCGATCCAGTAGATGTCTCACTGCTGATGCTATTCTCTACCTATATAAGAGCCAGGTACGTCCAAGGATGGAATACTGTTGCCACATCTGGGCAGGAGCTGCTAAAAAGGACTTGTCCTGCCTTGATAGAGTTCAAAATAGACTTCGTAGCCTCGTAGGAGATGTCCTTTTCTCCTCCTTGCAACCTCTATCTCACAGAAGAGATGTTGCGAGTTTGTCTCTGATGTATCGTTATTTTCATGGAAAGTGTTCAACTGAGCTTCAATCTATGGTCCCCCCCTCGCCAAACTTTCACAAGAAACACTCGTCTAGCTGTAAACACTATCAATAATTTCCCCCACTCTTTATCTGTGCCTAAACCTAAACGTAGATTCCATGAACAAAGCTTCTTTCTTAGAACTGCACGCCTGTGGAATTGTCTTCCGTTTTCCTGCTTTCCGGCTGACTACAATATGGATGTGTTCAAGTCTAAAGTAAATAAGTTCTTGATGAGCCGTTCCATATAAGTTATTAAATTTACCAAATTTTCATTACTAATGATTACTATATTGACCAATTTCTACTGTACACTCTTTAACCCTTATCCTTGAGTGGCCTCTGGGCCTTGATAATGTGGTGATGCCTTTGTAAAAAAAAAAAATAAAAATAAAAATAAAAACACAAAATATTTAATAATTTCATTTATAACACAAAAAGAAAAACAAAAAGCAAGACAGCAAAGTGACTCAATAACACGCTACAACATAATAATTATAACAATATAATCAGTTTTATTTAACGTCTACAAATAAAAACACAAAATATAATCAGTTTTATTTAATGTCTACAAATAAAAACACAAAATATAATCAGTTTTATTTAACGTTTACAAATAAAAACACAAAATATAATCAGTTTTATTTAACGTCTACAAATAAAAATACAAAATAAAATCAGTTTTATTTAACGTCTACAAATAAAAACACAAAATATAATCAATTTTATTTAACGTCTACAAATAAAAACACAAAATATAATCAGTTTTATTTAACGTCTACAAATAAAAACACAAAATATAATTAGTTTTATTAAACGTCTACAAATAAAAACACAAAATATTTAATAATTTTATTTATAACACAGAAAGAAAAACAAAAAGCAAGACAGCAAAGTGACTCAATAACATGCTACAACAGTCTCCAAAGATTCTAATACAACCGTCTGTTTGCGTTCTCCCCACAGCCTAGTTTTATGCAGTCAAGTAGCAAGATTTTGTGTCACTTTGCGCAACTGCAAGATATAAAAGTTGTTAGTGCTGCCATCTTCATTCGTTCTTCCCTGCTCTGGCAGTTTGATTCCACATGACACATGGATGCTTTCATGCTAAGTCATTTTCTTGGTTTCCACGATTTTCCCTACACACACTAAAATACTCATTAAAAACGGCGGAAAAACAATTTACATTCTAAATAAGAGTCTTTCATGTTTCCTTTGAAATAGAATTTTAAGTTGTTTGCTTAATTCGAAAATAGTATTTCATCACTTGATATGAAAGACAAACCTTAAAAAATATCTGTTCTTGTTTTGGTTAGATCTTTAAAAAATTGGGAAGGAGAATGGAGCAGGTAAAATACTTACATAAGTTAATAATTTTGACCAAGGTTGGATTGCTTGTTGTGATTTTGCACGGCCCTGGAAATATGAGAAAAAATATAATTTGAATATTTACATATCTAACATCTTATTATATCATTTGCATTGAAATTAAACTTTATAAATATGAAGGTTTATATATATATATATATATATATATATATATATATATATATATATATATATATATATATATATATATAGTACTACAGTACTATAGTACCTTTAACGTGATCAGCACTAAAATGGGTGACCATTTAGGAATACCAGGTGCTGTATGTGATTATCTCAACATTGTTTCCAGTCATTCTGGATTTCTTCTTGTCACTAGCAGTGCTCACTTAAGGGAAGTGTGTTTGGAGATTACACAAGACAATAGGGGGTATCCATTGTCTCTAAAGACTGAATTAAAAACAAACAGTGTCAAAGTTATCCCGCGAACAGGACTCTGGTAAAAATTCAAGAATCAACATAACCATCTATCATTCTCCAGTCATAGCGAGCAATTTTAATCATGTCAGTATTTAGATTATATTTCTATTTGTCCGTTTCGCTTTTTCCCTCAAACTACTGGTCTGATCTGGCTGAAATTTTGTATGGATCTTTGTTATAGGATGCAATGAAACAAGTATTAGGATATCTGTTTGATGCACAGTTAGGGATTAATAGGGATTAGTATTTAATGCAAAACTAAACACAAATGAACACACATTCAACCATCAATTTAGCATAAAGCATTTATTTTTAATAAACAGGATTTAACTTTTGCCCATTTTTAATGGGTTAAAAAGTCTATAATAATTTTATTTATTATCTTGCTATCTTGGAAATACTATTAGATATAAGTTTAAAATCCAATCCTGTCAAGATTGTAGTTCCAATGTGAATGATACATGCAGATATTTAGATAATGGATTTCCAGGAATATGGCTTTGACATCAAAGAATGGTTCAATGGCCACTCAAATCTCTTTCCTTTGAATTCTTATAGGCACATCTTAAATCAGTCCATTTATGTTAGAAAACCTGTGGCGTGATATGATAAAACAAAGCAATATTTATTTGTATCTAATTTTTGCTTTCCTAAGTGATGAAGGAGTTACCCCTCCTCCCGTTTTTGCTTTGCATTCCCCTCTTTTTAAATGGACATATTTTTTTATTTCATTCAATGTTCAAATATTTATTTTATTCAAATTTTTTTGAAAATATTTAAATAATATATATATATATATATATATATATATATATAGTTCCTGTGATCCATTTGTCCACATATGCAGAGTCAGTGTGAAGATGTAGCATGGTTGCTTCCCACATCAATGTTATGTTCACTACTTTTAGCACAGCATCGAACTCCTCCAGATTATATACTGTGTATCTCTTTCCTATCACAATCAGCTTGCATCCTACACAGTGGCTCCATTGTGCGCCAGCGATACTCCACTGTCTAAGGAGCTTGCATCAACCCACGTGCCTAGCTCAGGACCATCCACACATCACTTTCCTCGTACAAGGTCTTCTTGGTGCACTCTTGCAGCAATCTCTTCAATCATTGTTGTTAAAAGACCATCAGTCACCTTTTCATCCCAGCCTTTTGTCACATCCACTACTCTCCTTTTAATGAATGCTGCAGCCACCCTGAGCCACCTAACTACTGGAAAGTGCCTAACTAACTTTCCACACACTTCTTCAAGTACAAACACAAGGTACGCTGGGGACCTCATTCCCTCGTTCCCATACCAGACTGCTGTCCTTTTCCCAAACTGATAGACCAAGCACTCCTGCATTGTTCTGCAGCCACTCTGGTTCCTTGCTTGCTAATTCAAAATCAGCCCAATGTTGCCTCACTTTTGTTGTGGAAACCACGTCTTCATTAATAAACACATCATCATTGATAAACCACGTCTTCATCGATAAACACATCATCATTGTACATTGATGTTGCCAGCTGGATATCGTTCTTCCTTGAGAGTGTAGCTTCAACAATAGCTCACATAACGGATGGTGCTACATTGAGCCCAAAACCATTCAACAATACCTCTTTCCTTTGAAGATCACAGTCTGGTACGGCCATAAGGATTTATGCACACGCACTTGTAGATATGTCCTTTGAAGGTCAAGTAACGACATATTGGAGCCTTTCCTCCTCCACTCTCTTAGCTTTTGTGCACAGATGGCATGCGCCGTGTAGGCCTTGACATGTTCATTTGGTTCATGAAAGTCCAACACTAGATGCACCTTAGACTTATTCTCTTGAAAAAGAGCCATTAATGAAATCAGGCCCTTCAGGAGACCAAGCCCTTCCTCAAGATAGGGAAGTAGCTATCCATTGCTCAACCACGCTTCCAATTCATGATGGTACTCCAGTTGAATTTGATCGAACATCAGATACTCTGATACTTTGTTGGTAAGTCCATTGCGTGGTTGATTACTTCACCATTACCATGACGCTGTGCAAGCTTTGATCTGCTCATTGAACTCAGCACTGAAGTTCCTCTATTTTGACCGCGGCACAAACACAAACACAAACATAAAACTCTGTTTTAGCAAAAAAGGCTTTGCTAAATCAGTTTATACGAACTCCACCCAACATTTTGATTATGTCCGATCAGCATATCGAAACCTAACAGCAGTATGTCCATGATCAGAGCATCAACTTTCACGGGGCTTGCATCTTCTATTGTCAATGTGATAGTCCTTGCTGATGAGGATTTCACCATCGACTGTTAGAACCTCTGATGCTGACCGACTCCAGGGGTCACACACTGATTCAGTCACTAAGGACCAAGAGTATCCAGAATCTACCATGCGCTTCTTGTTATTAACAATGACTTCCGTCATGAGAAGCGCCTCTTTTACTTTGAATGGGGAGAGAGTGGTGCTGGCATCTCGCCCCTGTTCCCGTTTCCCGGACACTCTCTTGTTAGGTGCCCTGTTTTGTTGCAAGAAAAACAGCACTTAGTTGATCTATCTCTCTGATTGCTACCACTGTCGTACTGCATGCAGTTTCTGGTCAGATGGTTGGGGTCCCTACATCGTAAGCAGTTAACGCAGCCATTCCTACTACCCTGGCAAGGCATTGGTGCATATGGGGCCTGTCTAGTTTGAACTGCAGCAGCAAGATCCTCATCCTTTTTTTCCACCAACACGGTGTGCGCTCTTTTGCGTTCTTTCAATGATAGGGTATCCATTCTAGTTGACGACCACAAAAGTCCCCTGACATGGCACGGTAGCCCACTATTGAAGATGCTTTTAATCCAGCATCCTGGCAGCATTTCGCCCATCAGCCATTGTAAGTCCATCAGAAACTCGTCTACAGCTTGAAGACAAAAAAAAAGGTTCAGAACTTTTTCTCGTTTGTCCTTCATCGCCCACACAATCAACAGTCTTCTCTTCTTCTTCACAAAATCACAATTATGTTTAATCGCGTCAACAAGATTATGTTCAGTTGCGTCAACAAGATTATGTTCTGTCTCTCTCGCAAAAAAAACAAAAAACAATCCTCACATGCAGTCACTTTTAATTCCGATGATACACCAATTTGCATATCTCTTTTTTTTTTTGTACTGAACGGATTCCGGGTTCAAATGAGAATGGTTCTTTTGTGCACATCCTATTTTGTTAACTCTGCAGAACCAACGGGTTGTTGTTCAGTTCTGCTACAATATTGTCAAGCTCCCTCCTTCAAACAAGGATGAGGCCCTTTAAGAGAATTATAACAAGATGTCAAGCTAAAGGTAATGCAAGATTCTTACTCTCGTTGTAGAATATTAGCATGATTAGATTACTCTTTTTGTCTATTGATTTGATATTATGCAGAATTTAATTCTCTTTGTTCAAGTTTCTAATTCATGTTGGCTTATAGATTGAATATGAAGCTGCAGAGTCAAAAGAGACTTTGTGCTATGACTGACGATGCATATTATCGATTTAATAACCACTCAAAAATTATCAATGGACAAATTATGATCTTTAGCACATTTATTTAACAACTTACAGATTAAATGGAAATGTCATTGGATGTATTATAATTATGCATTATCTGTGATGGAAATGCATTTTTTTATCTCTTAAACTATATGACAGCTGTGCTCTTCTCAAGGGTAATAACTCTGCCTTCTTCAGTCCAAGGGAAATAACTTTAGTTCAGGGAGGTCTGTAAGCGAGCGTTGTTGTTTACCTAATATATCACAACAAAACAAAGCTGGTTTGAGCACACATTGGCATGGCATGATGTTATTTGTAATGTCACAGGTCTTTTGTTGAAGATGATGATTACGATATTGAAAGAGTTTGTTTTGGATGGCAGAGAAAACTGGATCTGGAAGATAGGCGGAAAAAATTCTTGTAGAGGCGACGAGACGCTCATAGAGAATGAGACTGTAGCGGGATGGAGACATCATTCTCTCATAAGTTAGTGAACTGGCAACACAAGGTTCGATTATGATAACATCACTGTTGGCTGAATAAAAAACTCATTTGTCTAGAAAAAACAGAGACTTGCATCTGTCATTTGGGTTGAAATCTGTTTCAGAGCAGGACGCGTGACACAAAACGGACATACGAACAAAATAAAGAAAAAAAGAATGAAACCACAATCCATTTAAATACTGTAGACATCTTTTAAAAGAACAGTAAACAAATAATTAACGAGATATCTCACATAATTATCTGCAACGTCATGAGCACATTTGTGTTATGTAAAGAGTTATGAACATTATAGGTAAAAAAATGTCACAAGTAAAACATATATTCAATATGATGTCACGTATATATACACCCATTATACAACCCATTCTCTTAAACTTCTGGCCATATAATATGATTGGGTTCAAATCCTTCAATAATTTATATTTATAATAATTATCATCGCCCATACTGAAAACTGTATAAGCATAATACATTTGTCTGTAGGTAAAAATGATGTGTGATGTAGGTAAAACTGCTTTTTTGTTAACATTCGTTTCTGCAGTACTGTCATTAAATAAACAGTTAATTTGTTCTATGGGGCTGGGAACAAAGAAAAAATTTAGATCCACAACCAATTCCAGTTTTGTGGAGTCTGGTTTTTAGATTTTACTCATAAAAGTGAAAGCTGCATGAATTTAGACAAAATCTTTCAGTGTATTTTACATCTGTTAGCACTACATATGTTTGGTTGCCTGGAATTGAGATCTTACCATTTCAAAAGGAGTGCACTTGATATAGGTAATCTGCAAGTCTTCATTCCACAAGGTGATGCAACCGGGCACAAGACGTAAATTCACTTCTGTCTGTTTTGTCAACCAACCCTTGCTTGTACAATCTGGATTTCCATCTAGAAAAGGGAAAATTCTGTTATTTTTTTTATCAATTAAGGAAACGTTTGTAAAGGGAAAAAATTTCAAACATAAAATGATTTTTTTTCTTCAATTTGTCCATTGAAGAATTGTGATAAGAATCCCGGTGATGTCTGAACTCAGATTACAGTACAACTTGGAAATGATTTTCTATTTAGAAAATCAATCTGTTGCCTCAAAAGTTATAAAGAAATAAACAAGTCATTTTAGTAAAAGCTAAAATTAAATTATTTTAACACACTACTTTCAGTAGATTTTCAAGACTGCAGAGGTTGGATAGCCAATCAAAATTTATCTGGCGGAACTGACCGTGTCCATATCATTCGTCAATGTCAATTTCTGAGGTGAATGGGTGAGAGAGGCTCATAGTTCTCCGATGATGAAATTGAGGAGGCGGGAGTAGGATACAGACTATCAACTGCTGCGTGAAGCAAAAGATCATAGTAAGGATGCTACTCCACTTCCTTCCTATTCCATTGGAAATGTATTTTGATTAAAAAAGCAGAAAAAGAACTACTTAAACTGAAATCAGTGTATTAGTTATGGCTTCTTTAGTAATGTTCACAAACTGTGGTATGAATTGCTAACGTTTGTCAAGAATGTAACTTGTATAGTTTTTAAATTTTGTTAATAGATTTTGTGATTATTGCATAACGAAAACATTACTGCAAAATTATGAGCTATTTAAAAGATAATCTAAACTTAGAATTAAACATTTCTTAAAATGTGCAGCATCCAAACTCTAACAATTCTAGTAATGAAATAAATCAACAAAATATGAAAAATTACAGAAAGACTCACTCGGTTTCCTCAAAAGTTATGAAATATTGATTTTTTAAACATTGTTAATAAATTATTCAATAATTCAATTGTAATTGTTAAAAAATTCAATAATTCAATTGTAATTGTTAAAAAATTCAATAATTCAATTGTAATTGTTAATAAATTCAATAATTCAATTTCAATTGTTAAAAAATTCAATAATTCAATTTTAATTGTTAATAAATTCAATAATTCAATAATTAAAATTGAATTATTGAATTTTTTAATAATTAATTTTCTAAATAGAAAATCATTTCAAAGTTGTACTGTAATCTGAGTTCAGACATCACCGGGATTCTTATCACAATTCTTCAATGGACAAATTGAAGAAAAAAAAATTATTAATGAATTCAATAATTCAATTTTAATTGTAAATATATCCAATAATTCAATTTTAATTGTAAATATATCCAATAATTCAATTTTAATTGTTAATAAATTCAATAATTCAATTTTAATTGTTAATAAATTCAATAATTCAATTCTAATAATTTATAAATTCAATAATTCAATTGTAATAGTTAATAAATTCAATGCCCAGCAACTATTTCTAGTTAAATCTAATATTAATGTATTTTTACATATGAAGTAGATTCTCAAGACAGCAAATGTCAAGAAAGTTCAGTTCGATCTGATAGAATTGAGCATGTGTACATCACACAATCTCTTCAAATAGTTTGTTTTTCTTGAGGATGCAAAGAAGTGACACAGTTCAGTGGATTTGTTGTGTGTGCACGTTGACAACATAGTTCTGACTCCTTGTTGTTGAGCCTGAAGGTGCTCTAGAGTCAGTTCTGCATTGCAACCATCTACAGTGTTATAGACATGTTGACTGACGCTCTGGTTGGATAAACAAATGTATTTACATCTTGATGCTAAACAAGGACAGGTCAAGATAGACTTAGGAACACGTTCAAAGGTGAAAAGTCACTTTGTGTTGCCATGACCAATGTGCAACTCACATTCGGTGTGGAAAAGACACATTAAACAAAGAAAAAGAAATAAAAGACAAAGAAAACTGATAATCCTTGAGGCCAGGCAACTTAAATTGTTGTTTTTTGAAATTTGATGAGTGTTGCTATAATTTAGTTTCTAGAGGAAAGGTGAAATAATAGACTTGTGTAATTTACAGTCACCCACGCTGAAATATTTGTCCAAGGATGAAATACTGTTGCCACATTTAGGCAGGAGTTGCTAGAAAGATCATATCTTGCCTTGACAGAATTCAAAATAGACTTCATAGCCTAGTGGGGGCATGCCCTTTTCTCTTCCCTGCAACTTCTTTCCCACAGAAGAGACATTGTGAGCCTGTCTCTGCTTTATTGTTATTTTCATGGCAAGTGCTTGTCTGAGCTCCAATCTATGGTCCCCCCCCCTTGCCAAACTTTTATGCAAAACACTCATCTAGCTGAAACCACTATCAATAATTTCCCCCACTCTTTATCTGTGCCTAAACCTAAACATAGATTCCATAAACAATGTTTCTTTCTTAGAACTGCACACCTGTGGAATTCTCTTCCATTTACCTGCTTTCCAGCTGGTCGTCTTCAAGTCCAACATAAACAAATTCTTGTTGAACCGTCTCCTTAAGTAATCCAATTTACCAAATTTCCACTACTAACAATTGCTACGATATTATCTCATTGACTACTATACATTCATTAGCCCTTATCCTTGAGTGGCCTCCGGGCCTTGATAAGTGGTGATTCCACTGTAAAAAAAAAAAAATGAAATCTGGAATCGTTAATATCCATATATTTAACGTCACAAAATTTCTATGAAATTATTGTTCATCTTTTACATCATTCCACATTTGCTGACTATTTTTATGTAGAAATCAGTGAATTCGGATTTTTGCTTGCATGGAATTTGCTTTTTCACTTTCCCTTCAATTCATTCAGAATTGCTGCAATAAAAACCCAGAACTTCAAAGAATATTGCTTATAATGATGATGGTGCAGTCATACTTGCATATTATTTTTAGGCAATATATATATATATAATGTGTTTCTGGACTCAGTGGTTTCAGGATCTTCATTAACAGAAAAATAGAAAAAGCAACTTCTACATTTGGATAATTAAAGAAGTAGAAAGGGTCTTTAAAGTTAAACTTTTCAATGAAGTGACCAAAATGGAAGCAATAATTATTAGTCTAAATATTAGTCTAAAATTTCATTATTAAAAAAAAAGTACAAAAATTACACAAAAGTACATTGATTGTTCATATAAGATTTATTTCAACAGCTAAAACACTGAATGTTCTTAATATGATTCATAGCATAATAGATTTTAAGCTACATTTTTCTTTTAATAAATCTAAACCAAGTAAAAACAAATACAAACACAATTCCATAATAAGAACAAAAATTTCGATTTTGAGCTTTTTTTGTGAAAGACAATTTAAAATCTTATATTAAGCCCACCATACAAGTGGCTGTTTTTATTCAAGATGGGACTCTTTTTATATGCATAATGAACAATATTGGCAACATTGTAGTTATAATCCTTGATCCAATGTAGATACATGCTTCAGCTAATACATAACTAATATGTATTACTAATTTTAACGAAACCTTTTAACTTACCAATAGAACCAAATTTATCACAGATTAACGCATCAGAATGGAAATCATCTGAAAATATGAAAAGAGAAAATAGAAAATACATATAAGTAAAAAAAAAAAAAAAAAATTGGCAGCATAAAAAAATAAATAAAATATGCAGATAAATATCAAGAGACAAAAATCTAGAGGGAAAAATATTAATGGTGAAAATAAAAAATAATAATCTAGTCACAGACTCCTTGACCTTTTGGCTAGAAATAAAGTTTAGTAGCTGTTTTGATACTAGACTTCCAAACAGAACCCTTTATTTAATTCACAGGGGTAGCAGGCTGTTGTTCTGTCAACCATAAGGATAGAAGTCCAAAGTAATTTGCATTATTTTTTTAGGATTGAACCGTCAACCCCCATAAAAGTGTATCTTTACAATTAAATTTTACCAGGTGCTCTATCCACTATACCATGGGTCCTTGCAGACCATTCTAGTATGAATTTTAACAGCCTTAAACCTATTTTGTTTCTAGATATACAATCTTACTTCTTATCATTATATGTCACTATTTATTAATATATATAAGTTTTTTTCATGGCTGACGAAACAAGACTATGAATTAAATAAAGGGTTTCGTTCAAAATTCACGAGTTTGACAGAAATATTCCAGAGTTTGACAAGATGCAACTCAAGAAGGTTGGAGATTACATCGACTGAAGATGTGAACAGTAGTTCAAAGAATCCAAATAACATGAAAGCAAAAAATTTGTGCTCACCAGATTGAACGTAAACTCTTGGTTCGTAACTCGCTTCCCATCTTGAAATAATCACATCTGCTGAATCATCCAAAGAATTCTCCGGAACAAAGCAAGTAAAATAACGATATTTTATGGAAGATTTCCTAGGGACAGTCACCTCACATCTCCATATACTGTACCTGCAAAGACAAGCAAACATGAACAATATATATATATATATTTTCACACCAATGAAATTTGTCATATAACTGTATTTTTGCGCATCAAATCAGAATATGCTACTGAAAATTGTTTCCAAATAATCTTCAGTAAATGCACATATGTTGCAATACCTTAAAAATACTACATATCCTTAAAAAAGCGAGAGAGCTCAATGCCATTGTACAACTACTAATGCTCTCTACTAATCCAAGTTATGACAACAAAACCATTGCCAGCACCCTCAAAGTGCATCACTGGATTGCCACGAATAACAGAGACATGCCAGGATGATAAAAACAAAGTTTCCGGCTATGCCTATGGTCTTTAATATGGTTTCAAATGAGAGTCACACATCTTCAAATTCAGCTTGAACATCACCAACATGACCTCCCACAACATCGAAGCCAGTCTGATCGCCGCCATCTGCCAAGTATTTGCCGAGCTCCCGCCAGTGCTTGTGGAAAAGGCATGCTCCCAGTTCTGAACCCGTATTGAGACGATGATTGAGGCTGAAAGCGGCTACATAGATGTCAGCTCTACTACATAATCAAGTTGCCTTATTTTTCAATAAAAGTTTTAAAATAAAGTAGTAGTGTCATTCTCTTTAGGGCGACACTTATCGTTCCACCCTGTAACTTGTGAAAATTTCACATTTGTTGTTTTCATTTTTGATAAACACGTGGCACAAAGTGTGTATATTTTTTCATATCCTACAGATACTAGTGTTTAATGCGTACGCAATCATCAGTGTATTCATGCCATCATGTTGGGTCATTATGTAGTAGCTGCACCCCCACCCCCGCAGTTGGATGTCAGTTGGCTCACATTTTCTACTTCTGTGCTGCAAAACTTGCAAAACTTGTTGTCATTGCGTAGACAACTCATCTTTTCAAAAGCACTGATCATTGAGTCTTGATCTTGAGCAGCCAGTATAATCCTCTCCTGATCATTTTTTTAAATAGTTTATAGAGTCTTCCTCATCTATATAATCTTACATGAATGCATCCAGAAAATACTAGACATGTTGTTAGTTGGCCCATTCTTCTAGTTTTCTTGCGATGGAAGATCTTGGTGTATTTTTGGCAACTCTTTTGGGCTATTTCCATAGACTTGTTTTCTGGTTCTGTTTCATTTGTAAAACAGTCTTGTTCAAAATGTTTGGCCAGTTTTATGATGGAGTTTGTTGTGCTGGCTCTTGTTTCTTGATACTGATGTACCATTATGAGGTTTGGATTCTGGAAACTCATCAGACATTGCCCAGTGCTCACAATAGTGACACAATGTTGATGGTCAATCTCTCTGAGACACCCATACTTTCTGCTTTCTTATTAGTTTGTTTAAGTTTGGGATGGGAATCGTACTGGATGCCAGACATTCCCCTGTAATATCATATATTCCAACTGAGAGATCTTTTTAAGGTTCTAATTGTCCTTTTAAGTGCAATTGCTTGAATTTTTCGTGCACTTGGTCCACTGGGTATATTTGCCAGGCAGTTTTTGAAATTCTTTTTCATAGTTTAATGTGTCTTCTAAATGTTTATAAAATTTCAAGAAAATTGATAAAGATTTGCCACTTTATTTTGCAAGACAGATGAACATGTAAAAATAAGCGTTGAAAAAATAATTTTTTGCATTTCCCGGTTTAATTTAATATTAAAAGATAATGCAATGGATAAAAGTACATACAAGTTATATATTTTATATAATATATAGTATACAATTACATATTTTCTATTCAACCATATAAATATTTGAAATACGTAATCAGAAATATAGGAGAAAGAAATTGCGAATTGAAACAGATTAATTTGTAGATGTCTCATCATAATGCCAGACTGATTAAGATTGCCCTAGTTTCAATCTAATTATAGATTTTTATAACAGAGTAACTAAACATTTTTTATATTCCTGTTTCTATTTTTTTTTTTATTTCTGGAATGCAAATAAACAAAAAATCATCTCTTGTTGACAGCTCTATGATCATTGTCGTTGCTACAAGCAGTTTTCAAAATTAAATAACTAAAAACCATTTTTTTATTTCTGATAATTAAAAATTGCTATGATGAAAAGCAAAAAAAAAAAAACCCAAAAAAACATACAATTATAATTTTAATGCATAAAAAAATAGTAAAAAATTATTATTTTAAACACAACAAAAAAACGAATATAGCATTTTGTACCCACTAAAATATTAAGGGTTATGGACCGTCTGATTGATTTGCAAATTTAATGACAAAATTTGTCAGAGAAGTGGGAACAAACTTTTGAAAGGGGGGGGGGCTTAAAACAAGTTACGAAAATGGCTATTTATTCATGCTAATATTTTTATCACATTATTTGCTTAAAACTTAAAAAAAATGTATTGTGTATATTATTATTTATTAGTCCCTGTGAAAGCATATTTATTTCCAAATAAAATGGTGGTATCTTGAGGATTCAAAGTGCTTTGATTTTCAAAATAATACCATTTTAATAGAACCCCCTTGAAATCTGATTATCCAAAGCGTTTTATAATCAGTGGGTAATAATTATGGAAGGATGGTTTCATGAGTAATTATGATGCTGCCCCCCCCCAAGAAAGAGGAGATAATACCTAAAAGGATCACCTCATAAAAGGAGAAGGTAATGCCTGAGTAGTATGATATCATGCCAACATAAAATACTACCCCCTCCCCCTTAAAAAACAAAAGGAAAAGATTATCCATGGGAAAATGGTCTCATGACAACAGAACATATTACTTCCTCCCCTAAAAGAGACTGTAATACCTAGAAGGATTACCCCATACCCTTAAAAAAGGAAATGGTAATTCTTGGAAGGATGGTCTTATAACAACAGTTCTAATATTATACTACCCACTCTCATTAAAAAAGATAAATTCAGTTTTTATTTTTATTTATTTAAAAATGTCTAACCATAAAAACCTTATTTTTAGGGATCCTTGGTCTTTTGGCCAAGATGAAAGTATAGTATCTGTTCTCAGCATCTCAGCAACATCAGAGGTTTGACAAAAATAGTGCGCATGTATAAGAAGATATGACAATGCAAAATTACAATTGTATTTTACAGAATAATTAATGAGAAGCTGTTCATAAAATAAATATACAAAATAAGAAGTTCTTTAAAGAGTGAGTATTTGTAATATAAAAAAATCATGTCATCAAATTAATAAACACAAACTGTTTTGATGTAAACATAGGATACATGGAAACACAACTCATCATTCAAACTCCTCAGCCTAACATTCGCAAGTAACATTGACTGGAACAAATATATTGAGGACACTGCCAAAGTTGCTGCAAAGGCAGTAGATTCCCTCTACATTGCTAGAAAATTACTCACACCTGAGAGTATCCTGTGTCTCTACAAAGCCACCATTTACTTATACATGGACTATTGTTGCCACATCTGGGCTGGTGCATCTACCACTAGTCTCTCACTCTTAAATATAATTCAAAAAGAGTTTCAAATCTAATAGATCCCGCATCTATCAGCCAAGCTCCAACTCCTGTTCCATTGCCGTGATGCTGCATCCCTGTGCCTGTTTTACAAGTATTTTAATATGTGATCTGATGAACGACTCAACTTAAATATCCCCGACTAACCCAACAAGCAGCAAAATCCCACCCCTCCATAGAGAGGTTCCTAGATAGAAAGCTTTCTACTCTAATAGTTTCTTCCTTGAATAGCTAGACTTTGGAATTCCTTCCCTCTTTTCTGCTTCCCTGATGGTACTAACGTGCAGAAATTTAAATGTAATGCAAACAGATATTTCGCTGCTCAACTCCCTACATGGCCTCACATAGTAGTCTCTTATATCCAAGTGACAATATGTCTTGTTTGGGGTGAATAAGAATAAAAATACATTAAAACCTATCGAGATAATAATAATAAAATAAAAACTAAAACTAGATAGAGAAAAATAGCAAAAGCAAGAAAAATTGATGATAAAAATTGAATAAATTACAATATTCATTAATTCATCAAAAATTCAAACAAAGAATTATAATAAAGAAAAACCATGAATTTTCAAAGACAGATTCTTTTCATCAGAGGATTAACATTAGTAAAAAATTTTTTCACCGATTAGCATGAATTTGAAAATATATAAAAGAAACTTTGAACTGAAAACGTTTTCAATAGAATTAAATAGAATAAAAGAGACAAAGTGCCTGGGCAGCCCCACCGGCATTCCCTGATGAGGGCGCCTAAGGCGATTAGCAATAATCTCTGTATATTTTGGGGGCCCAGGATAAAAATCACTTGCCGAGAAGTCTGGATAGATTATAGTTAAATACGAAGAGTCAGTAAAATTTGAAAATATCAAACACTGAAGGTAAGTATTGTTTGATATTTATCATATATTAGAATTAAATAAGCACAACCTGTTTTAAAGTTAGGATAGATAGAGAAAAAACTTTTGCATTTATTAATTTAGATTAGAAATTTAAATCTGATAATATACAGTAGGTTATATTTTATGCTGTTTTTTTGTTGATGCTACTGTTTGCATGAATATTAGTAAAAAAAAAAACAAAAAAAAACGATAATTTAATCTGAGGTGTAGGAAATAAGCAAAAAATATTGCAAAAATTAAAAAATGATTACATTGTTTATAACATCATAGGCAAAGAGTTATTGTAAAACTTAGAAAATGAATTATTTATACAACTTTGACTTTCTCTGTGGATGACAAAACAAGAACAATCTACTTTCATGGATCAAATAAAAAGTTCTGTTTGAAATTCCAAATAGATTTCTGAGTTTTACAAAATGCAACTGAAGAAGGTTGGAAGTTACATCCATTGAAACCTTGTGAGAATTACATCCAAGATGCGAAAAATAGTCCGAATGGCATTTATTAAGCCTAATATAGAAAATATATTAAAAACACTTACCCCTGAGGTAAATCCGTAGCAGATTCCTTTTGCTGTAAAAATACAGAATCTCGGTGATTCCAGTTTCCAAGTTCTTCAAGATCTCCTGACAAACACACAACTTCTTCAGGTAAAACATTAACTAAAACCTCGAACGTAATAACCATAGTCTCTTCAGCCATAATAATAATTTTTTTTTTTTAGTAAAAGATAAAATAACTATTAATAATCTTTTTTTTAAACAGATTTTTTTTACATCTTATTTAATGAAAGGCAGCAATGGCACTTGTCGTGAGAGAATCAGACAGGAGAATAGCAATCAGCGTGAATCGTGAATCATTGTCCGGAATAGAGTAGCCTACAACGAGAGGTGGAAATAATTACAGTGACATTTATAAACGTAAACTAAAGTGGGTAATTGGGAACAAAGAGTTCAGTTATTGGAAGCATTAAAATCAATGGAGGAAAAAAAGGAAGATAAAAAATAAAGCAAACAAAAAAGAGAAAAGAAGAGAAAGATAAAAATAAATTAAAAACAAAATACAAAAATGAAAAAGAAAACAAAAACAATAATGAAAAAAGAAAAAAAATTGAAAAAAAAGGGTAAGAGCAGATGTGTTACTCATGTATGGAGTATTGCTGTCATATTTGGGCTGGTGCATCGGCTACTAGTCTCTCGCTCCTTGACAGGGTTCAAAAGAGAGTCGCAAATCTGATAGGCCCTAAACTGGCATCTAAACTTCAGCCTCTGTCCCATCGTCGAAACGTTGCATCCCTCTGCCTGTTCTACAAGTATTATAATGGTGAATGCTCTGAAGAACTGCAAGCACTTGTGCCCCCACGACGTGAACACCCTCGACAGACCCGACAAGCTGCAGAGATCCCTAGATGTAAAAGATCTTTCTACTCCAGTAGTTTCTTCCCCAGAACTGCTAGACTTTGGAATTCCATTCCAGGTCACTGCTTCCCCAACTGTACTGACATGCATAAGTTCAAGTGCAACGTGAACCAACATCTTGCTGCCCTAATCCCTACATAGTACCCCAGTAGATGTTTCCCCTGATAGTAGCCCCCTACACCAAAGTGGCAATGTGCCTTGTTTGGGGTGAAAATGTAATAAAAAAAAAAAAATAAAATAAAAAAAAAATGAGCAGAAACAAGTTTCTTCAGAAATAAAATTTCTCAATGACAGAATATGCGTTAAACATCAACCTAAATGAATAATTGCACAAAATTTTTCACCTATCCTAACTATATTAACAGTAAAATGCATTATATTTTTGTGATACAATATAAAATTTTTCACCTATCCTAACTATATTAAGCGACGGACGTTTGATATGAAAGGTTGAAAATTAAGTGACTTGAAACTATAAATGTCCAATTTTGAGTATGTGCAAAAGAAATAGCAGGTATGTTATATTCGACTTAACCTCCCAAGGTCAGCTATTTTTTTTTTTCAATTTTGACTCCTTAGCACCAATTTTTGCCTTCTAAAAATCAAATCAAAAGTGTGCTACAGGTCCAAATACCCTATATATCAAATTTCAACTCTGTAGACCAAATATTCAGAGAAGAGTTTGGTAGAGAGATTTTGCACAAACCGACAAGGTCACTTTCATATATATATATATATATATATATATTATTTTTATGTACTAGAACGTTTTCATCTTAAATTCTATGCAATCATCCAGAATGTATAATAATTCAAATTCAGCATGATAGTGAAAAAGAGCCAACCATCGAATAAGAAACCATATAAAATGAATAAGTAATTAATAAAGACTCATTTTTGAAAGGAATATGCAAATTAGTTAACCTTCATGACTGATTATATTAACGTTTGTTTTAGTAATTTTTAAATAGAAAAAGTAGGCTTTTAATATCAATGTCAGAACGAGAAAAGAACTCAACTTTATAGGTAGACATATGTATAAAAACATGTCCGTATGCTAGAACATTTTCATCCTAAATTCTACGCAATTATGCAGAATGTAGAAAGTATGCATAAAAAGAATTCAACGTAATAGTTAAATGAAACCAATAATCTCAGAAGAAGCCATAAAAATGAATAATTAATTAATGAATGCTCGATTTTAAAAGAATATGCAAATTAGTTAATCTTCATGAAGTTGCTTGCATATCAATAAAGTATATTAAGAAGTTCGTTTTAATAATTTTTAAATAGAAAAAGTAGGCTTTTGATATCAATGTCAGAGTGAGAAAAAAATCACATTATAGGTATATTAGATAATCTACAAACACAGACAATTTTAGATATTCCTAATTTGTATAGTTATTTTTTATACAGTTTCTAATAATATGATATACATTTGTAATTTGCATTGTCATATTTTCTTTTATATACATAATAATTTCAATGATAGTAAAACGTTTGGGATCATCAACATGTTGAGATCAGATACTATACTTTGATCTTAGTCAAAATGGCAAGGAACCATAAACATGTTTTTATGACTAGGCATTTTTAAATGAATAATAAAAAAAAATGATTTAATTTATTATTGTATTAATCTATCTATTAGTGTTTTAATGGTGGTGGTGGTGGTGGTGTAGATCGTCTGCATAACAATTACCTCCTCATTTTTAAGAGTAGTGGTGGAGGTAGTCCTCCCAAATCTTACATCCGCTTTGCTTTTGTTCTGGAGAGGGGGATAATGTTGTATCGAGATATGGGCAAAAATGGCAGACCCTTTCCCTTCCCAAATAAACAGACCCTTATGCTTCTTAAAAGAGGCTTATCATAATTATTTTTTAGTATATGTCTAAATTTTCATTGTGTTTGAAAGATAACAGACGAAAGTTAATTTCCATAAGGAAAAAATATATATTTACTTGTCAAAAAAATTACAGTGAAAAATAAAATTATTTCGAATTTCAAGTACAAATAAATCAACTTTAAAAATTTCTGGAAAAATAATTATCAGTTTTCTGGAACCATGTCAACGTTTTTAATAAAATCAAACATTATGGCTAAACAACAAACAATGCCATCTTGAAATCAATTTGAAGGCACAAGGGAGATAACTTCAAATAATTCAAACTTTTACAAGATTTTAGAAAACCATTTTAAATATAGGAAGAAGGCCATTAGAAAAAATAAAACTACTTGATCGATTTATGATTTTTGGCGCACAATATTTTCTTTCTGCCATGAGTATGTACATCATACAGATTTTTCTTTTTGTTGTTTTCTCATGGGGGAAAGGGAAGTCTGGACAAGCGCCAAAGACTGAATAACATTTTCATAATAATAGCATTTCCATAAATGAGCAGCAATGGTCCCTTTCTCAGTTTGAAAGGTTCTTACATCCGATACTTATCATGAGTCTTATAACGTTAAATGGGACTCGAACGGAGACGTGCACAATCCTTGTGATAGGATGCTAGCCCAGTCATACTTCTACGCTGATAACCATTTAGACACCTGGACAGCTCCAGTATTCTAAAGTGTTTACCCATCTAAGCACTGACCAAGGTCAACATTGCTTAACTTCAGTGTTCAGACAAAAACCAGTGTAGTCATAAATAATGACGGGAGAATATAAACACAAAAACTGCAATAAGAAGCAATAGTATATTTACCTTCTCTGCGGGAGGTTAGACAGAATGTCAGGTAAAATTTTGAAAAGCCAGTGCAATCTAAAAAATGAACTCTGGTCTAGAAAATCTCTTAGCAGCCCTGTCAGCATTATTCGGTAAGGGAACTTCAGACGATTAGCAATAAACTACTCCCTTCTCAAAGAGAGAAGGTAAAACTTAGGTAGGTGAACCTCTTAGGATTGGACAGAACCATATCCTCAGACTGACAGCAATAAAGCCACTGCTTGAGTAATTTGTCGACTGGTAATACCTACTCAAGCTGTGCAAGATAAGTTTCAACAGTTGAATAAAAAAAACAACAGATAAAAATTGATAATGACGTTAATACTTACTTTAATCGTTTGATGATATTTGACCAAGACCATGAATTAAATATTTTAACTTTTGTAAAAGTATCAAAAGAAAATTCAGTTCGTTGTTCAGAATAAAAGTTAAAAATGGGCCATGTTTTTTAAAACTATCAGTTCAAATTCACAGTGACAAAAACAAAAACAACTATAAAATGACCTTAAAACTGTAAATATATGTAAGTACATATAGATATATATATAAGTATATGTAAGCATATCTTTATCAAGAGAAAGCTGACAATCCTTTAAGTAGATTTATCTCACAAAAAGATAAGGTTGGTTTGACTTTAAACAACTGTGGATTCCATCTTTCCAAAACTTTTCCATTCAACTCCAGTAAAAAAAAAAAAAAAAAAAAAATGGACAAAGCATTAAAATTACTCAATTTCTTTGTGTAGAATAACAGAAATTTGGATTATTATTTCACATTTCAAACTATGTAACCAGGGATGTGGGTATTTATTTATCTCCTCCCCAGGTGGTGAGACACAAGGTCAAGTGTTGGTTTGATGAAAGTGTTTCTTCAATTTATATCATTAACCACTTAGCCACCTGTGATGGCAATGGCAAAAAAGCTGAAATCGAGATGAATTCCCAACCTGGGGTCAAGCTCCCCCTCCCCCGTGTGTATGGAGAGAGGGGAGCAAAAATAAATTTAAAAAACTTTTTTAAAGAACTCCAATCATAAAGTTTCAACTAAATCAAAATTAAGAGACACCAAAGCATATTTAGAGGAAAGAAACAGGAAGTAATTTTTTGAAGGAAAAAAGTCATCTAACTTCCCTATCCCCATCATAAATTGCTTGATGTCTTAGTCTTCACAACAAAATTAACATTATCAGTTTCAGTTTTCAGAGGGAACTTTCATAAGAAAGTTTTGCTTATGAAAAAAAGTGGATTTCAATCAAAAAGCTGAGAACTCACATCCATGATGTGTTCTAACAATTTAAGTGAAAATCCACGGAAAACGTGAATTACATTTAAAAACAGAGAAATCCCATCCTTATGTAGCTCTTGACCTTTTTCAGGTTTATCCTTTCAGACTTTGGGAATCAGTTGTCAAATTTGGAAACATATACAGAATACTGAACTGAACCCTTTATTCATTACACAGTTGTATATTGTGCTTGTGGTGTAACGATTTGGTTGTTTTATTTTATGGTTTAACAAACTTCTTCAGGTTATTTAACACCGAATCTAGTAATCTTGTAAAAAAATCTATGCTTCAAGTTCTTTATATTTTCAAGTATTTATTCGTTGTGTTTGGTTTGGTTGTTTCGTGGAAGAAAATTGCTGTTTTTATTTGTGACTTTGCAGAACATGACTGAGTTTTGCAAAGAGAAAAGAAAAACAATAGCATCTATGCTCAGTGTATTTTAGGTTAAGAAACCAGTATTTTCAGACAGCCTGATCTGGTAGCAGATGAAGGTGATTGTTTATTACAATCAGTTCTCAGTGGCAGTCTTCTGAAAGTTCAATCCTCATCACAGATAATAACCCAGAATAGCATAAAAATAATATTTCCAGACACTCATAGAACAAGAACAATTTACCCTTGTGAAATAAATAAAAGTTTACTTTGAATCTTATTCAAAATAGATTACAGATACACTCAGCACAGAAGATAACATAACAAAGTAGACATATAAACAGCCTCATGCATTCCCTGTACTGGCCATGATTGCCATACTTGTTGTACCAGTCCAAAGTAACTGTCCAATCCACTCAACTCTGCAACAATGGAATTCTCACAAACAAACAACCACACGTTTTATAAACAAATAATGTTCATTTGTTTTATTTGGATTATTCAGATTACTGTTCTTATCTGAAGTATTATTTTCATGTTTTGTTCAATGCCATTTCCAACCTTCTTCAGATATATCTTTATGAACTTAGGAATCTTTCTGTTATACTCAGCATGCACTCATTCCATCAGCTATGACTAGGTAGAAGTCGTAATTCGCAATTGTATTTTTGAGTGTTGCCTCCACTGAAGATTGGTCCTTCAACCTCCTCGAGGTTGAAGGTTCAATAACTTAGGACTCCATCTGAATAATCCCAATGACATGAATTATCAAACAATCAGAAAAATAATGTTTATTTTTTGGATATTACAAGTGCTACTCGCTTTTCAAACATTGAATGGCAGACTTGTAGAATGAGGGTTTTGCCTGACCAGACCAAAACACACAAGTCCCACTGATATAGTCATACAGCCAAGATCCCCTAAGGACTCAACTTGGCCAGAGAGACACACAGGTTCATTGCTTGGCAACTCTCAGGAGAATTAACTGCTTGCCTTAAATGTCCAACTCTCACTCCTACTTCCCATCTAGAATCTTTTTATCCCTGGCTGATTCTGGCTTTGTTACTGTGATCATCATTTGACCACTCAGATATTGACCACCTGAAACATCCATTCATCTGCCAATAATCTTGGACATTATTTTTCTTGCAAACGTCTCAACATAACTTTCCCATCCAATATGCGGCTTAGTTTTACAACCAAAACATATCTCATGGGTGGTTTGACTCTGGTAAAAGATACTTTCAATTCTGTGTGCTCTCCCTCACCTCCTTATCCTTTGGTTAACCATCTGTCACCTACAAAGTCTACCATTCACCTTTAGGAAAATGAGTACCATTTATAGTATGCAAAAATGTAAACTATTACTTTTCTGAAGCAAGTCAGTCCCAACGTGACTTTTTCCATTCAATAAGGCACTTACTTTTACAAATAAAAGAAACATCCCCAAGGAGGTCTGACTCCGGCCAGAGATACTTTCAGTTCTCTGTGCTATCCTCTAATCCTTTGGCCAAGCATCTATCACCTGCAGCATCTGCCATTTGTATGCATCATCAAAACATGCTTTGCAGTGCATGTTTACAAAAATGTTTACAAAAGCTAATTGATATAATAGCAGTATTTTTCGTTGTTTGGGAATCGGTACAAATTTATGTTGCAACTGTATCTCATCGGATCACTGAATATTTTCTTACATATATAACCTTGGTGATACAACTGGAGCATAGGAAGAGCTAGGATTGATCTGCTAATTAGAAGTGGTTGGTGTAAATTCCATTACTATTAAGTTGACAAGAAAGTTCTTGTGGAATTTTTAATTTGGATTTCAAATGATGTATTTTCACATAAGTTTTCATTATAATACCTTTACATTATATATCATTTTAAAGAACGTTTTTTGCTCAATCCAATCGTTTAAATTTTAATCGTTTCAAAACAATTATATCTTCTTTTCAGAACGTTGAATACAAGATGGAAAAAAAAAAGCAAATTCGCACAAATTTCTTACTACAATTCAAGCTAGGCCGTAAAGCTGCTGAAACAGCTCGCGATATCAATGAAGCGTTTGGCCCAGGGACCAGTAAGTACTCAATGCACATAACAATGGTGATTTAAGAAATTTTATGGCGGCAATGAAAGTCTTGAAGGTGAGCATAGTGGTCAGCCATCAGACATTGACAACGATCAATTAAAAGCCTTAGTTGAAGCCAATCCATCCACAACTGAAAACTTCTGAATTAGATGTAACATATATAATGATTTCCAACTACTTGAGCGATTGAAAAGATAAAAAAAACTTGATAAATGGATGCCTCACAAATTGACAACCAAAAGAAACGATGTTATGGAGTGTTATCTTCCCTTCTTTTACACAACAAGAACGACCTGTTTCTTGACCGGGTAGTGATGAAGCGCCATGACACTTCCGGAAACCAGAGTTGAACCAAGTTGAATGAATTGGGCTACAAAACTCTGCCTCATCCACCATACTCTCCAGACCTCCCACCTACTGACTACCACTTTTTCAAGCATCTTGACAACTTTCTGCATGAAAAATGATTAAAAAATCTAAGTGATATCAAAAACGCTTTCAGCGACTTTATCGCCACCAGAACGCACGATTTTATGTTACTGGTATTGTATTGGTGAAAGTGTGTTGATTCTGATGGTGCTTATTTCAATCAATAAAGTTTTTATTCGAGCTGAGATATGCTCATCTGAATTTAAAAGTTAAAAACTGCAAGAACTTTCTTGTCAACCTGATAACAAACAACCAAGGGAAGAATATCTCGAGTGTGTTTGCGCAGTGTGATAATGTATGGAAGTAAAAATGATGGCCAATGGGGGTTGAGGATATGAGTTGCATGACAAAAAATGCAAAAATGATATGAATGTCTAATGTGAGTCTTAAAGATAGACTTAGATCTGATGGCCGCAAAGGTAGATTAAATCTGGACAGTATAGAAAAATGTGTGCAGAATAAGAATCTTCATTATGGTCATGTTGAAAGAATTGATGAGAGTTCTTTATAGTAGTTAGTAGATGCAGGTGAAGGCCAAAGAATACATGGAAGAAAGTGATGAACCCAAGAGAAAGACCTGGCCAGAGATAGGTTAATTTGGTAGTCAATTAATAAAAAAGCTGCCCAACACATGCCAGCATCTATATTATTTAGATTCTTTGTACTACTATTCTCATCTTGAGTGCATTTTTCACAATGTTTTGGTCGATGTAACCTCCAATACTCTGCAGATGTATCTTGTCGAATTTGGAAATCTTTCTGTTGAACTTTGGCATTTAACACTCCTAAAATTCATATTAGAATTGTCTGCAAGGACCCGTGGTATAGTGGATAAACTATTTGATAGTATTATAGTAAAGTTATACTCATCTGGAGGTTGAAGGTTCAATCTTCAGTGTAGGCAATACAAAATACAACTGCAAATTACTTAGGACTTCAACCCAGTCATGACTGACAGAATGAGATTAAATAACGGGTTCTGTTTGAAATTCTGTGCAGATTTCAGAGTTTGATAGAAAGATTTCTGAGTTTGAGAAGATAATTGTTGTACTCAGATGAAAAAACAAAGATAGTGAGATTATAAATCCATTGATTTAGCACAACAGATAAGAAAGGTGTTGATAACAATTGTTTACAAAAGCTATTTAATATATCAGCAATATTAGAATTAGCCTCCCCACCCTCTTCACCAGTATAATAGACTTTTAGTATGCTATTTCCTGTTAGTTTTACTTAATAGCTACACAAGTGGACAGAAATGAAATTTTAATAGACTGATGACATTTGTGAAATGTACAATTGCTTTTAATTTATTTCCTTTTAATTGAAATATTCACAGACTTCCCAGGGACAACTGTAAGGTCAATTGCTAATGCTACACAGTTTAAACCATTCTTCACAATCATCACTATATATTTATTTAATTGTTCTATTTAAAACTGTTACTCTTCCAAATATACACTCGCCCAACATAACATATACAGTTATCTTGTTGGATTTTAAAAGTCAGACTCAAACAGGATGTAAACTGACAAATTAAACTTTGCTTTTGACAAGCCAATTTTCATTTGGTATTGTTGAGCCATATTATTGAAAATATAATAATGTATTTTGCTACAATGCTATGCTGTTTAAGTTGACCTTGTACTCAGTATAACACGAAACACAATGTTCGACTAACTTTGAATAACTCAGATACTAATGGAGATCCCAAGATAAATTTAGATTTTTTTTTATATATATTTTATATCTTTATATAAAACTAGCTGTACCCTGCCACGCGTTGCTGGATGAAAAAGTTCCAAAATGAAGAAATGCATGCTTAATTTCCCATTTTGTATGGGTACACAGTTTTTGTTGTTCCATTTTCTTAGCTGATATAGAGAGTTTTTGGCTAGGTGACTCTTGAACATGTAACATAAATTGTCGATGTGAAAAAACAGTCAGTGAATAGCTGTAAGACCCACAATTGTAAAGATTGTTCCCTTAGCTTTGTTGATGGTTATTGCAAATGACACTAAATTGGAAAGTGCAGTTTCCTAAAGTGTAATGGTGTATCCAGTGGAATCATAGGAATGCATGGAATGAAGATATATTCACCCTTTAAAGGTCCTGTTAAGATTGTTGTTTCTCTGATATTGTTTTTTAATTTTTTCACTGCAAGCCATGTGCCATTGCAAAGCTTGGATTGGTTTATATTTCACAACATGATAATTAGTATGCCAATTTTCAATTTCAGTACATGCGGTGGCATCCCTGACAATTCCAGCTGTTGGATAATTAATCACTTTATCTGCTTCCACAACAGCGTCGATGGATTTGTATTTGACTACTTCATTTGGAATTTTATGTTGAATAATAGCGTTAAGTTCATGGACGTCTTTGTATTGAGCTACAAGAATAGCTCATTCAGTCAGTCAAGTGGAATTCATATAATTAATTTGAATATCTGGAAAAACCTTTTTAACCAACTCTTCTTTTAATGTAATAAAATTACAGAAGTTAAAAATCAAAGAATTTCGCTGTTAACTCGGATCAGCCGGCACTTTTCCATACGCAATTTCACACAAGTGATGCAAAAATTTCTGTGCGGATTGAGCAGTTTGCAACTGGACACGCATATTTTGAGTTTAGTTTAATGTCTTCACATGGCACCAAAAAGTAGAGTATTTGAGGCAAGCATTTATTTCATCTGCTGGTGTTGATTGAGGAATTGCAGGTAACATTTGCCTGAAATCTCCTGCAAGCAATATTACTGCATTCCCAAATGGTCTGACATTACCCTGCAAATCTTGCAAGGATCGACCAAGAACCTCAAGTGATTTTTTGCATGCCATTGTGAATTCATCCCAAACAATAAGTTTGCATTTTTCCCCATACTGAATGTTTTGGAGATGTTGAACATGAGATTATTGAAAAATTGAATGTTTAATAGTAGTTTCAAAGTAGAATAAGTAGTTCTTCTACTTGGTTGCAAGGTCACAGGTATTCTGCATGCAGCAAGGGCTAAGGCTATGTTATTTTGTCACCGAATGGCTGCCAAAATCAATTTAATTAGAAAGGTTTTACCAGTTACTTCTGGTGCTGTTCAAGGTAGCAGAAATTTCCAAATAACTTCTAATCTCACAGTAAGTAAATTAGGTGACTAAAATAGGATTTATCCATGTTTTGACAATGCCTTATTCACTGTAATTTATTTAGGAGACTAAAATAAGATGAGGGATTAGACATGGACAGATAGAGAGGAAGATATATAGATAGAAAAGAGAAAGTGAGAGGGAAATAGAGAAAATGAAGGAGATAGAGAGAGATAAAGGGATTGAGAGATAGACAGAAAGAGGGAAGAGTTAGAAACAGAGAGGGAGCGAGACAGAGGAAAGGAGAGAAGGGCAGAGAGAGAGAGAGAGAGAGAGAGAGAGAGAGAGAGGGGGGAGTTAGAGAGAGAAAGGGGCTCAAAGAGAAATGAAGAGGGTGATATAGAGAGAAAGAGACAGAGAGATGGATGGAGAGAGATATTGGAAGACAGTGGAAGGGAGAGAAACAGAGGGTGAACTACACTTCACCGTTTTTTTCGTTGATCATTAGAGGAGAAATCCTCCAAGACTGAAGAAATTTTTATTTTTGTTACTATCCAGAGTATCCTTTTTGGAGCTAGATTTTCCACACATTTGAAACCGACTGGGTTATCTGTACTTTCACCTAACAATTTAATAAAAAGAAAGATATTGTAAAACTTGAATTTAATGCGAAAATAGTACGGTACCATAAGTGCATAAGCGCCATTTTATTTTGAATATTTATTTTCCAAATGAATGCTTGAATAAATCCACAATGAATTAAATTTTAAGTGGTATGTAATTATTTTCTCAGCGTTCAGCTTTCACTGGTGCATGACGTCAACAGCCAGATGAAGCCGAGCATTGCTAATGTAATAGTTACAAAGTTATATGAAAGAAATTATAAAGTAAAATTTTAAATGTAGAAACAAAACATCAACAGAAAAAAAAACACTAAAAAAACATTAATTCCATTCATTTGTATTTCTTATTAAATGTTTATATAGAAAATGTCAATTTTTTTGTCAAATAAATAAATTTTAAGTAATTTTTGCAAGAAATAATAGCAACGTCATTAATTTTACGACTTGCCCCAGCGTATTATAAACACCCCAACATCCCCATGTTAAAAACGGCTTTTGGAATATGTCATAAGGGACATAATTACGGATAGCACCGGATACAAAACGGTGTATAAAAGAGCGTCTTGTATTGTCTTGAAGTCAGTCAAGTGGCGCGCACTAGTCCGACCGTCTCGCGTCTTACATTCTCCAAGTGTAGTCAGGATTAACCAAGCTCCCAGGACGAGCGTCCCGCTCACACACGTTAAGTTACCTTTTTCCTTTACCTTCATTTACGCGTATATCAACTTCAAGGCGAGCAGCCATTTTGTATTGTGTATTATTTTGAAGTACGAATAAACCTTTTTGTTACGCATTCCACTCGGCATATTTTGTCATGTTATTATATACCGTCAAAACGGGATATAACAGAATACCCCCCCACAACCTCCCCATGTTAACATGGGGAGGTTGTGGGGGGGGGGAATTCCAAAAGCTTTTCGAGGTTTGTGAGGTGTTTAATGTGAAAACCATTTTTAACATGGGGAGGTTAGGGTGTTTAGAATTCACTGGAGCAAGTCATAAAAATTAACCAGCAACTTTCTTGTTAAAGTATCTTTTTTTATAGTTTAGAAAAAGTGAAATAAACTTTTTTGCATAATTTTTTTTTTTGCAAGTATTTAAACAACAAACAAAATTGGTGTATATATATTGCCGAATTCTGGCAAGTAGTTTTTTTAATTATGATTATTTTGTTATGCCAGGGAGGAACACAAAGAAAATGCAGGAAGGAAAAGAAAACAAATTAATGCAATTTTTTCTATAAAAAACAAAACAAAACAAGATTAAGGGTATACTTATCGATTCGGAATAATGAAAGAAGATTCAATATAAACCGGAAGTATTTCCGGTAAATGGCGTCGGCTGAAATTGGAACCGAAAATAAACGATGTCGAAAAAAGTATTTTTAATATAGTAATATTTTTTACTTTTTAATATTTAAAAACACAGTTGGGTTAGATACAATCATTCTTGCAAAATATGACGAAAAACGGACTTAAAGTTTTCTAGTTTAGTTAAGTTGAACAAACCAGACGTTTCATTTTTATATATAAAACCTAGCATGATGATGGCTCTACACCTAGTGATGGTGCAATTTATTTTCGAAGGTAAAGGTCAAGGTCAAGGTCATAGCCTATGTATATATACTCTCCTACAGCTCACACCACTTGACTGTGATTATGACCAAAATGATGGTCTCCGACCTAGGTATAGTGCACACTATTTTTCAATATCTAAGTCAAATTTTAAGGTCGGGATTTTGCTAGTATATTATATAATATATTTTAATATGTTGCAGACTTTAAGTTTTTACTATATTGAAAAAAATAAAAAACAGCTAGCAGTACCTATATCAATATGAATTATGTAACAGGATGAATACCGTGGGCATATTAATTTTTTGGCAAACTTTACCATTTAAGGGAGGGGAGGCACCAAAACCATACTCGCTAAAAAAAGAGAAAGCATTAAAATTTAAAACTAATGCTTACACCTATTCTAGGACGGGTATTCTATTAGTATATATATGTATGTGTGTTTGTGCGTGTTATATTACAAAACTGAGCAAGAAAAGAACAAATGTCAGAGATAGAGCGACTGTTCATAACTGGACATTAAAAAGTGTCCATAACTGGATATTAAAAATGTCAGTTAAAAAAATGGACAAGAACAAAGTTGAAAATGTTATGCAACAAATAGGTTAAATGATACAATTTAATTTACGGATTTCTTTTATTTATGAGACGTGTTAGATACGTATGGAAAGGACGGGTTAATTGAAAAATGATAAAGTCACATTGGTTGACCACACCTCTGATGTCATAAAGAAAGGAGATTCTCAATATATTGAGACAGGGTTAGAGAATCACAGTCACAGTGATAGAGTCAGTTAGAGATGAGAGTTGGACAGCGACTTAGTTGAGCTAATGCCCTTGGAGGCGAAGGGGGGGAAGAGTAAACCATGTAGTCATACAAGCTTGAATTCTTGAGTCATTAATCAGCCGGCTGATGAATAAAGAATCACCATCTATATTTTGTAACTGTTTGTCTTTGTGTCGTCCTTACAACCAAAAGGTAAATGCGTTTTGTTTTATCATATTCTTGTAAACAAACTTTGTATACCCCCCTCCAAATAATGTGTCCTTTTCTCCATCATAAGTGAAGTATCTCCCTTCTGATGTAAAGAACTGTATCACACATTCCTTCAATAATGAATTCAATCTCTCAGCTCTGTATCGTGTATCGTATATATTTTGTTTAGAGCTATGATAAATTGACTCACATCGTTTCCTGGGTGGAAGGCCTTTTGTTTTCTCATGGCGTCTCAAATCGTTTGTTGATGCATTAGTAATTTGTAATTTTAAGGCAGTTGTCATGGTGTCTATGCCGAGTTGAATTTCCCAAAATGCGTCTTCAGATGATCCGGTCATTAGGTTGAATAGAAGCTGTTTTTGCTCCTTGATTAGCATACACAGTTTGGATTGTGTGAAACCTGTATCGCTGTTCACAGTTATCTTGCTAAACGGTCTGACACCAATTTGTTATATTACAAAACTGAGTGTATGGAAGCAAGAAAATGACAAACAAAAAGGTTGAGTTTAAATTTTTATTTAAAATTAAAATGATCGTAAAATGAACTATTGAATTTGTCAGGATATGTCAGCGACGGGGCATTAGAAGGAATGCTGATTGGCTGTTGATATTTACTCGGCGCCGATCAGTTGATAGTATCAGGCTGTGGTAGGGGCGGCAGCAACAGGAATGTGGCTTTGGTGTTCTGGTGTCTGAAATATGGATGGGATGGCAGCAGCTGCAGTGACGGCGAAAGAGGAATAATCTTAAAAGCTGCTGTCTGGTAGCAAGAGTGCGGTGGTGGCGACTGCAGCAACGGTGAAAGAGGAGTAATCTTAATAGCTGCTGTCGCTAATGAAGAGTTGGTGATTGTGGCTGCTGCTGCTGCTTGCGATGACAGAACAAAATTCACTGCTTGATGTGCTTGACTCATCAACTTGTCGAAAAAGTGGTTGTATTTATACTCGTGTTGAGGACGTAGTTGTAGACAAGGTGGCTTTCAGCGCTGGTCGTCATTTTCATTTTTTTTTTATTTGTGTTTGCTTTTTGTGTTTTAACGTACTGTAGAGAGTTGTCTGTTTGACGTTTGTATTCATGTATGATATCAATTTAGAGCTAAGAAAGTTGTGAATGTGTTCTAGTAGGCATTGTACTGTTACAGTGTTTCATGCGATAATTATTTGTATTTATATGTATTGTCGTAGAGGCATCGGCTGTGATGTTTGTGCTTTGGATTTAACATTTCTTTTGATTAATGGCTTCCTCTGGCGGTTTTCTTTGTTGAGGTGAGCTGTGAATTATTCCGTTGAGGTGGGCATATAAGGAAATGGGTTATGATGTTGTCATGTGCGTTTGGTATGAGAATTTATCTTGTATCGACAAACGGGGTTTGTCTTAACGTTGCCATTATTTTTACTGTCACAGGTTTGGCGAATCTCTCGACAGAGGCAACCTTTCTAGGGCAATTGCTCTTGACATATCAAAGGCCTTTGATAGGGTATGGCATAAAGGCTTACTACACAAGATTTCAAGTTATGGTATAGTTGGAATTCTCTTCTCAATTATTAAATCATTTCTCTCTGATAGGTTCATAAGAGTAGTGGTTGATGGACAGAAATCGAAAACTCTTAGTATTAATGCTGGAGTCCCTCAGGGGTCCATCCTAAGCCCAACTCTCTTCTTGATCTACATCAATGATCTCCCAAAACAGATTATTTGTAAACATTTATGCTGATGATTCTACCATCTATAGCAACACATCAAAGGCAATAAATGACCAAGTTCTCTCTGATTCTCTCTCCTCTGATCTTGAGTACAGTACAATGGGGAAGAGGTGGCTGGTTACTTTTTATGCAACTAAAACAATATATGGTTACTTTTTATGCAACTAAAACAATATATGGTTACTTTTTATGCAACTAAAACCAAGCTTCTATCTTTACATCAATGCTCTGATCCCCATCTGGCATCAATTAAAATAAATGGTTCTCGTATTGGGGAGGCTCCATGTTTTGACAAGCTTCTGGGCTTGACCTTTACTCCTGATCTGAAATGGAACATGTACATCAAATCTGTTGCCAAGATCGCTGGAAAAATGGTGGAATCCTTCTACTGCTGCAGTAGATATCTCACTGCTGATGCAATTCTCTATCTATATAAGAGCCAAGTACATCCTGTTGCTATATCCTGCCTTGACAGAGTTCAAAATAAACTTCGTAGCTTAGTGGGGGATGCCCTTTTCTCTTCCCTGCAATGTCTTTCTCACAGAAGAGATGTTGTGATCCTGTTTCTGCTTTATCGTTATTTCTATGACAAGTGCTTGTCTGAGCTCCAATCTCTGGTCCCCTCTCGGCAAACTTTCATGAAAAACACCCATATAGCTTAAACCACTGTCAATAATTTTCCCCACTGTGCCTACACGGAAACAGATTCCATGAACAAAAACTTCTTTCTTAGAACTGCACGGCTGTGGAACTCTCTTCCATTTGTCTGTTTTCCAGCCGACTATAATTTGGTTGTCTTCAAGTCTAACGTAAACAAATTCTTGATGAACCATACCCTTAAATAATCCAATTTACCAAATTTCTACTACTAACGATTACTATGAAACTATCCCATTAACTACTGTACAGTCAATAACCCTTATCCTCGAGTGGCCTCCAGGCCTTGATAAGTGGTGACCCCTATGTAAAAAAAAAAAAAAACCTCATTTCATTGTATCATTTGCATATCATTTATCTCCATGTAACACCTGTCCTCAAACCTCACTTTTATGCATCATTGCATGCATACATGTGTGATAAACTCTTATTGAAAGACAGTAATAACGCTTCGCTGGTTAGTAATGGCAGAAGTTCCTTGAACTCCATTCACTTCTACCTCTCGCTATCACACTAGAAAAAGGAAAAAAAGAAAAAAAAAGAAAAAAGAAACCTTACCAAATTGCTTATTCAAAACATTCCTATATTCACCGGTTTCAAGTTAAATTCCATTCAACCACAATATCCAACAAGATAAACTAGGTGATGTCCTGCCACCAGTTGCAGGTATTTCACTATGATAATTCTGCCGGAGTAGTTCCAAATCCAGCATAACCTTTTGCCTACTTATCCCCAAATTAAATCAACTTACATTCTCTATTCTATATAATTAAAATGGTAGATGTGTGTGAAAATATTTAACCGATAAACTTCTAAACTACTCGCCACATAACACTGAAATTAACAGGACATAGTAATCATACACAAAGGATGGTTTATAACGACTAAAATCTTTGGATGGATGAATAATGCATACAAAAATATGTCAGCAAATTGAAATATAATTCAATGTTCATCTCAACTTGCCAACATATTTTTATTACTTTTGCGCATGCGCAAATTCATTAATAGCTTGAAGTGGTTTAATTAAAAATTTTTTTTATCTATCTGTTGATAGCTCAAATAGTAGGGAATGTGGCTAGACCACTAATGGTTTTGATTTCGATTTTCGCATCTAAATCATTTTTTTTATTTGAAACTTTTGAAATCTATATATTTATTCATAAAGTAGCAGTAGTGTGTGTGTGTGTGTGTGTGTGTGTGTGTGTGTGTGTCTACAACTCTCCTACAGCCTACACCACTGAACTGATCATGACCAAACCTGGTATGGTGATGGTCCACCACCCTAGAGATGGTGCACACCATTTTCCAAGATTAAGGTCAAAGTCATAGCATATGTATATATACTCTCCTACAGCCCACACCAATCATGACCAAACCTGACATGATGGTCTCGGCGTTAGGGATGGTGCACACCAATTTTCAAGGTCAAAGTTAAAGGTCTAGGTTATATTTGGTGCGGTTCTTCATAAACTCACCCACTTAGGGAAGGTAGTAAACCCGAACTTGATGTGCACCATCCTTAGATGGAGGAGTTTATGAAGAGTTGCACCAATTATGAACTTAACTTTTGACCTTGAAAAATTTAACCACTATATTTAATACCGAGCAACGCTAGGTATTCTGCTAGTGTATATAAATATACTTTCTAATAAATTAAAATATATCTATATATATAGATATATTTTAATTTATTAGAAGGTATAAGATGTCTATTCTATATATATATATATATATTTTGAGAATTTTATTTTTAAATAAAAAATAAATAAGTAAAACAGAAAGGCTCAGTAAAAAAGAAAAAAATTGTAAAATTTATTTTAAAACGGATTTAAGATTTTTTCCAATATTTGTGAATTTGAGCGGTTTATTTGAATTCAGCAGACGACCTTTTTGAGCTTTCTCATTGGCTGTTTTGTGTCACGTGATGTAAACAAAAGAAAAACAGAGTTTTCGTTTTAAGCTAAATCAACAAATTTTATCAGATTGGAAAATATTTCTGAACTGATCGGTTCGGATTTTTTTCTGCTCTCCGGAGAAAATATCGATACCCTTTTAAAATGTTTTCTTCATTAAAATCTTTCTAGAAATGTAGCAAAGGGCCGAGACAAATTGTTCTCAAATAATTGATTGAATTTCGAATCTAGAATTCTCTGTAAAAAAACTTAAATATTTTGACAGAGTCAAAATATTAAGAATTTGTTTTAAAATATTTTGGGAGAAATCCAAAATATTTCAGTGAATTTTGAAATAAGATTCCAGAGGAATTTTATTTTATTTTTCGGATAAAAAATCCGATATATATATTTTGTAGTCTAAAATGACTAAATTGAAAAAAGAGAAATTTATTATTTTTCCCTGAGGGAAATATTTTTCGGATAGAGATCCGATATATATATTTTGAAGTCAGAGTGACTAGATTTAAAAAGAAGAAATATTAATTATTTATCGAAGAGATAAATAATAAATTAAAAAGAATTTAAGAGAATTGAAACAAGGATTGTTTCAGAATATTCTCTAAAAAAGAAATTTATGTAGGTTTTCTTGAGTTCGAAAGAATTTTAATTTTTAAATATAATAAAAAAGAATATTAAAAGCTACATTCTCCTATTTAGGCTCTTTTTTTCAGCTATTTCCTTTTCAGATTCATAACCAAATTTTTCCCGAGAAAAAGATGCCTCTGAATTTGTTTTTTCATAAAATTGCCGCTGTCTGGCAAGATTTCAAAGGAAGAAGAATAAAAAAAGAAACCAATGAACTTTTTTCTATAGACTTTTCTACAAATTTTAAGAAAAAAAAAGAACTCTCCATGAAAGAAATTATTTCTTGCATTATTGTACAGCTTATTTGCTTTAAAAGCACAGAAAGTCTTATGCTGTTAAAAAAAGAAAATGTTGTCTGCTTATTATAAAAAAAGCGTGAAAACTCAAACTGTGAGTAATATATTTTTTTCCTTTTGTGTGTTAAAAAGAATTTTTTTGAAAATCGCATATGGACAAGTATGCATTGTTAAATTTATTTTGTACATTTATTTTATGTAAATTTGTTTTTTTTGTCTTTAAAATAAATTCCTTGTTTCTCTTTTACACGAATTATTTAATTATTTAAGCGATTTATATATTCATATTATTCCACTACAGAGAAGCAATAGATGGACTTGTTTGTTGCTTACAGCTTAAAAATGCTAAAATTTTTAAGTTTTCTCAATATATATATATATATATATATATATATATATATATATATATATAATAGAAGTTCTGTAATAATAAATACAAAATCTGCATGAATTAAAATATATTTAAGCGTATTTTACAACTAGACAAGCCCCCCCCTGCTAATCCATAACAAAGAGCAATGTGTATTAATTTGTCAATGTATATCCGTCCTATCAACTCAATATAATTAAAAGAAAAAAAGAAAAAGAATCAAAGTTGAGTTTGATGGCTTTTTTCTTCTTTACATCATTAGAAATAACTCATTTTTTTTATGTCATCAGAAATAACTCATTTTTTTTTTCCAACTCGTCATAATTGAAATATAAAAAAAAAAAAATAGGCATGGCCAAAACGGAAGGAGGGGATAATTAATTTTTTGACGGAGCCTCTCTTTAAAAAATCTACCAAAAATCAAGTAATCATTCAACCGATACAAAATTTTCACCTATTATTAAATGAAGAATGAACTTTATAATGGTGTACTTTTTTTTTCATAATCGATATTTTCCTTTTTGTTTACAAGCCCTCCATCTTTATTTGTAAATAGCAAGGCCACCTGGCGTTGCCTTGGGACAGTATAAGACAATGAGAAAAATTTTGAACATGCCTGTTATACAGGAATTTTTGATGTCTAATATCATTTGCCACCATGAGCAAAGAAATATTTTACCTACCCTAGGACGGATATGGAATAATTGTACCTTCATTGGAAAGGAAATTTACAGCACGTATGTGGAAATTTACAGCACGTATGTGGAAAAAAATTCCTTACCTAGGGCGGGTTATGTACAACACATATTTAAAATTATTTAAATAAGTTTCTGTTGTGTTCAATTTTTGGTATGTCACAGGTAAGAGTGTGTTTGTTTTTTGTTTTTTTTACATAGGCATCACCACTTATTAAGGCCAAGAGGCCACTCGAGGATAAGGCTTAAAGAGTGTACAATAGAAATTCGACAATATAGTAATCATTAGTAATGGAAATTTGGTAAATTTGTTAACAAGTGGAACAGCTCATTAAGAACTTGTTTATGTTAGACTTGAAGACAACCATATTGTAGTCAGCTGGAAAGCAGGAAAACAGAAGACAATTCTAGAGGCGTGCAGTTCTAAGAAAGAAGCTTTGTTCATGGAATCTACATTTAGGTTTAGGCACAGATAAAGAATGGGGGGAATTATTGATAGTGTTTTCTGCTAGACGAGTGTTTCTTGTGAAAGTTTGGCGAGGGGGGACCATAGATTGAAGCTCAGTCGAACACTTTCCATGAAAATACGATACAGCAGAGACAAACACGCAAAATCTCTTCTGTGAGATAGAGGTTGCAAGGAAGAGAAAAGGACATATCCTACGAGGCTACAAAGTACAAGTCCTTTCTAGCAGCTCTTGCCCAGATGGGGCAACAGTATTCCATCCTTGGACATACCTGGCTCTTATATATAGAGAGAATTGCATCAGCAGTAAAATATCTACTGGATCGATAGAAGGATCCCACCATTTTTCCAGCAGCCTTGGCAACAGATTTGATGTATGTGTTCCATTTAAGATCAGGAGTAAAGCTAAAGCCCAAAAGCTTGTCAAAACTTGAGGCCTCCTCAAGACGAGAACCATTCATTTCAATTGATGCCAGATGTGGATCAGAACGTTGATGATGTAAAGAGAGAAGCTTGGTTTTAGATGCATTAAAAGTAACCAGCCACTCCTTTCTCCATTGTACCACGTGCTCAAGATCAGAGGAGAGAGAATCGGAGAGAACTTGGTCATTTACTGTCTTAGATGTGCTACCATAAATGGTAGTGTCATCAGCATAAATGTCTACGAATGATGTAACGATGTGATTTGGAAGATCATTAATATAGATCAGGAAAAGAGTTGGGCCCAGGATGGACCCCTGAGGGACTCCAGCGTTAATACTGTGAGCTTTTGATTTTTGCCCATCAACTACTACTCTTATGAACCTATCAGAAAGAAATGATTTAATAATTGAGAAGACATTTCCAGCTATTCCATAGCTAGAGATCTTGTGAAGTAAACCTTTATGCCATACCCTATCAAAGGCCTTTGATATGTCAAGAGCAATTGCCCTAGAAAGGTTGCCTCTGTCGAGAGATTCGCCAAACCATATGAGATATAACTGTAAGCACATCTGCTGTAGATCTAGCAGAATGGAAACCATATTGTGTGTCACTAAGAAGGTTATTTTTGCTGAGATGGTTGATTACTTCTGTATTTAACACAGATTCCAGCAACTTACTCATGACGCACAGGAGACTTATTGGTCTGTACTGAGAGGGGGATGAGCGATCACCTGAATTCTTAAATACAGGGCATACTGATGAGATTTTCCAGGGTGATAGGAAACAATTCTCCTTAAGACAACATTTAAACAGTTTTGTAAACATGGGCGCTAGTTCTGGTTGAATTTTTTTTAGTACTATAATTGGAATACCGTCAGGGCAGGTTGCTTTACTGGAATCAAGGTTTTTGATTAGCTTGGCAACATCACGTACATATATATGTATATCACATAGTGTATTTTCTGATACAGGAGGAAATATTGGGGTTGGCGGCCTTGGTCACAAAGGGTAGAATTAGCTGCAAAGTTCTTGGCAAAGAGTTTGGCTTTGTCTGATGCTGACGAGATTACCTCAGGTCCATTGATGATAGTTGGGATAGAGCACATGCTTCTGTTCAGGATTCTGTTATCTATTTGCCAAAACTGGTGGGAACCAAGCCGCTGCTCAGCTACTTTGGACTTGACGGACTGAGCATACAACTCTCTTGCATTCTTTATTACTTTCTTACAAGTGGCAGTTCTGAAAGCAGCTTTAGTTTCCATACATCTATTACGTTGGAAGTAGTGGAAAAAGTGATTTCTGTGCGCAGTGGCACATTCTGGAGAGAAACATGGCTGGCTGTTAGGTTTTTGCTGGAACTTTTTCGAGGGTATGAAACGGTCTATATCTACAATTAACCATTCCGTCAGGTCTGATACTATAGAGGACACATCCTTTTTAAACATGGAACGTAGATGTAGATCTGATAGAAATATATGGAAGCTATCTCAGTCAGCCATAGTGTATCGATATACTGTATGACGGAGAGGTACGTCTTGGGACTTATTACATTTAATTTTTATCTTAATTGATACAACTGAGTGATCGGAAGATCCAAGAGGAGACAGAACAGAAACTGAACATATTTCGGCAAGTTGTGAGAAAAAGGTCTAGTAGACTCGCACACTGGCCGTCATTGTCGGGCACACAGGTGGGTTCGTGAACAATCTGAGTGAGGTCATAAGCAATGAAGAAATCATAACAGAACCTCCCCTCATCATCGGTCTTGTTTGAGTGGGTCAACCATTCCACATTGTAAACATTGAAGTCTCCACATACGTGAATGTTAGCTGAAGGATAAGCAGATAGGACTTGGTCAATTTTCTCAGATATGCTTTAAAGATAGTAACTCCGCTGTTATGGGAGCAATAGAGAGTAAATATAAATGCAGTAGTGTGAGCTAGTGCAACCCGGAAGCACGTATAGGGTAAGTTGGGATCTGCTCTGGAGATGTCCCTACCACATGAAAAGTCATCTTTACTATAGGCACATATTCCATACCCATGGCGATCTTGGGGGTCAGATTTGGAAGTTACGTTAGTGTATCCTTTAATTACGAACTCATCTAATTTAAATTTAAAAACATCAGAAAAAAAAAGAAAAAAAAAAGACATCTCACACCACGATTCGAACCCAAGAGGTTTCGATAACGAACCAAGGCGCTAATCAACTGAGCTAACGCGAGGTACATGAAACTTAGTCAGTTTTTCAACTATTTTAAGTAACGACGTCATCTGGCACATGCGTAGAACCGGTCGTCATCACGAGAGGACATTTTTTGAAAAAAATGCACGTCTTTGGCCAATTTTTCGATACATTTCGTGAGAAGGATGGAGCTTCAATATGATACCGAGTTTGTGAATTTTTGTTGTGTCTGTCAAAAGTTTTTTTTATTTAGATATATATGTATATATATATATATATATCTATATTTTTATAAAGTAATAGGGTTCGTGTGTTTCTGTCTGTGTGTACAGCTCTCCATCATCAACGAAATATAAAGGAGGTAAGAGGGTAGATCTCTCCCGGTAGAGAAACATTAGAACCCATTTTAGGATGTTGCTGTTATAGGAGACATAAGAATCTATGCCTAATTTCTTTATATACTAGTCTACAAACCACCCCCATATCGAATGACTTATGCTCATTTGCATATCACATTATATTAAATCTCTTTAACTAATTACCTCGACCTTATTACATATTGGAAATATTCTAATCATTTCAACTGTACTATTTACAAAATCTATTTAACATTTAATTATTTAATATATTTTCATTTAATTTTATATTCGATTTATTTCACTTTACGTATATTATCAAAACAATTCATTGGCGAGCAAAGCTTTATGTTTTGGGATTGTATTGAAAATGTAATGGAAATTTCAATTTCGTTCCGTTTTAATCTTTTATATTTTACTTGCCAATATAATTGAAAGAATACAATTCAACTATCGTAATTTTATATAAATAAACAAAAACAAATATTTTAAAATAAAACTTTATTAAAAAATAAATAATTTTATTTTTAAATGAAAAAAATCAATTTAGTAAAATAATTGTATTAAACACCCCCAGCCTTGTCAGCAAACCTGTAAACCTATAAAAGTTTACATTTCGAATGTAAACAGTGATTTTTCGATTTTGTTAGCGCTTGCCGCAATTAAACACAATTAAAACGGAACTAACTTTATTTCCATTCTATTTTTTAAACAACCCCCAAAACATAACGCTCTCTTCCAGTTATAGCCAATTTTTTTTTAATTAAATAAAACAGGTCAAAATAAACAGATAAGCGCATTTTCTTTTACATTTTTCTTACAACCATTGTCATTTAACTAACTGCAGGATATCGTTACTTTTGTGGGGTTGTTTTGAAAATGGCACGGAGATTATAATTTCGTTCCAATTTAATCTTTCTGGTCGAGCCTATTTCGAAAGCCTGTTTATCATAGATTTGAACTACAAATAATTTATTACATTTTGATTATTACTATCTTAAGACTTAAAGCTTATATTTATTTCATTTTTCTATTTATATATTGAATTAGTTATTTCCAGTCTTATTTAAACTTAGTGCTTTCTTTAAACCGGATGAACCTTTTATAAAAATATGAGTTTAACGTAAAGAACACGAACAAGGTTTTATTCAACTGAATTTCTTCCAGTTTACTAACAAAATATATAAATTTAAAAGAGATATAAATAATAAAATAAAAAGGTTATGTAATTTAAAAGAAATACACGTACTCACAAAAGCAGAACTTTTTTTTACACATTTTTTTCTTTAAAACCATAACAATGAGACTAACAATTACCTAGATCTTAGTAATTATTTGTTTTAATAGAACTGTTTTAATTGTACTGTTTACTTAGTTAACCTAAGTTGGTATTACATTTATTTTACATTTACTTTTTTTTTTAATTATTACTTTTAGACTGTGGCGTTTACACCCGGGAGTAATGAGTCACACGTAGGTCGCTTTTATTCATTCCTTTTGGTCAAGATCAAAGTGTAGTATCTGTTCCGACAGATGCTGCACTTAATATGATTTGTACCAGTCAATGGAGGGGAAACCCTCTATACTGGGACAATTATTATTTTTGGTAACCAGAGTGACCCCTTTTAGGGGAGCTGGTTTTTACCTCACATTAAAAACGGCCTTGTGCCTAATTTGCTCAGTGGGGGAGCAAATAAATACCATCTGTTCCGGCAGATGCTGCACTTAAGATAATTTGTACCAGTCAATGGAGGGGAAACCCTCTATACTGGGACAATTATTATTTTTGGTAACCAGAGTGCCCCCTTTTTGCCTACTTTTAGGGGAGCTGGTTTTTACCTCACATTAAAAACGGCCTTGTGCCTAATTTGCTCAGTGGGGGAGCAAATAAATACCATCTGTTCCGGCAGATGCTGCACTTAAGATAATTTGTACCAGTCAATGGAGGGGAAACCCTCTATACTGGGACAATTATTATTTTTGGTAACCAGAGTGCCCCCTTTTTGCCTACTTTTAGGGGAGCTGGTTTTTACCTCACATTAAAAACGGCCTTGTGCCTAATTTGCTCAGTGGGGGAGCAAATAAATACCATCTGTTCTTCAGATGCTGCACTTAAGATAATTTGTACCAGTCAATGGAGGGGAAACCCTCTATACTGGGACAATTATTATTTTTGGTAACCAGAGTGCCCCCTTTTTGCCTACTTTTAGGGGAGCTGGTTTTTACCTCACATTAAAAACGGCCTTGTGCCTAATTTGCTCAGTGGGGGAGCAAATAAACACCATTTGTTCTTCAGATGCTGCACTTCATTTTCTTGTTCTCTTTCGGTGGAGGAGAAATCCTTCACGACTGAGATAATTTTTATTTTTGTACCTTTTCTCCACGTTAAAAAACGACCCTGGTGTCTAACTCTGTCCCGTGGGGAGGCATAGTAAATAGGTACAATATAATTGTTTATAATTGTACTATTCAGAAATATTATTTATAGTTCGTCCATTTCAGTTAGTATACATTTCCTTTACGCTTAATTAATTTACAATCATTAATATCGTTAAACAATTCCGTTTAAAACCGAAATTATGCCACCCAAACGAAGTAGAAACGAAAGTGAGGAAGAAAGAATGGAAAGATTGGAAGCTAATAGACTAAGAGTTGCTGCAATTCGCTCCAATGAAAACAATTCAGATAGAGAAAGACGTCTAGAACTTAACAGGATACGTCAAAGAGAAAGGAGAGCAAGACTGTCAGATTTGGAAAGAGAAACCCAACGTGAAGCTGACAGAACTAGACATGCTGTAAGGCGGTTAAATTCATCACAAGATGAAATTCAAGAAAGGCAAAGATATGCACTGGAAAGAGAAGCAATATTACGATCGAATGAATTATATGAGGTAAGTAGACGTACACAAGGTGAGTTGAGAGTGGCTCAACGACATCAGAATGAATCGGAAACCCAACGAAGCTTTCGCCTATACCAAGGGCAACAACGAGAGGCTGCATGGAGAGAGAGTATGACTTTGCCCCAGCAATTGACAGAAAACGAGGCAGCTAGACAACGAATGACTGCTTTGAGACACCATGAAATAGAACACTGCAATAGAAAAGGATTGCTCTACAACAAAAATGACTCTCTCACTACAGCTGATATAGGAAAAATGGACAAAGTATGTCAACATTGCTCAGCTGTAAAATTTAAAGGAGAAACCCCTGGTTGTTGTTGTTCTTCTGGCAAAGTTGTGCTTGATAGCTTTCCACCACTGCCTCAGTTGCTTCAAGATTTGCTCTCCGGCAATGGTCCCATCTCTAAAGATTTTCTGCAAAATCTACGCAGTTATAACAATTGTTTTGCAATGACATCATTTGGTCACAAAATTGCGGCAGTACATGGGTGGAATCCTTCTTTTAGAATTCGAGGCCAGGTTTGCCACCAGATTGGGAGTCTTTTACCACCTGAAGATGAAACAGCAAAGTTTATTCAAGTCTACTTCTTGGATAGTCTGGAAGAGGAACTACATAATCGGGGACGTGACAGTAGACTCAATAGAGACATTCTCCAAAGTCTGACTGAATTTTTACATGAGAACAACAGCTTTATTTGTCAGCTGAAAACAACAAAGGAGAGGATTGAAGAAGAACACTTGGTAGAACATAAAGTTGTCATAAGGGAAGACCGAAGGCCGCAAGAAGAGCATCCACAGCGATTCAATGCTCCAACAACAACGTATGAGATTGGAATATTAATGGAGAATGAACCAACAGCTAACCGGGATATTGTCTTGCGTTTTAGAAATGATACATTAAAATGGATCTCCGAACTACATCCCCTCTACGATACTTTAATGTACCTGTTAATGTACCCCTATGGTTCTCCATCTTACAACATCTACATGAAGGCATCCAATGGGCGAAAAGTTACCCAACAGCAATTTTATTCGTACCATTTAATGACTCGGCCTGGAAACTATTTTCTCTGGTACCGAAGGCTATTTCAACAATGGCTGGTGGATGTGTACTGCAAGATTGAAACAGAACGTTTACAGTTCCTGAGGCGTGAGCAACAGACCCTGAGAGCTGACAATTATAGCAACTTGAGAGATTCAATTCTTAGGGAGGATGGGAATCCAGAACAGTTTGGTCAACGAGTTGTACTTCCGGCAACTTATACAGGAGGCCCTCGATACATGTTTGAGCGTCAAAGTGATGCCATGGCATATGTTCGGCGAATGGGCCGAGCCGACCTCTTCATCATGTTCACAACAAATCCAAAGTGGACAGAAATTACAGAAAATTGTCTTCAAGGGCAAGACCCTCAGGATCGTCCAGATATTGTTGCCAGGGTTTTCAGGCAGAAGCTAAAAAAGTTACTTGAATTTATTAAAAAGGGAGGATTTGGCAGGTTGAGGGCTTTCCTGTACAGTATTGAATATCAAAAAAGAGGACTGCCGCATGCACACATCCTCACCTGGCAGGCCCCAGAGGACAAACTTCTACCAGAAAAAATGGATCTCTGCATATCTGCAGAGATCCCTGACAAAGAGGAAGATCCTGATCTTCATGCTAAAGTGATGGCACATATGGTGCATGGACCTTGTGGACCATTTAATCCAAATTGTCCATGTATGATTGACAACAAATGTTCCAAAAAATACCCAAAAGAATTTCTTCAGTGTACCAAGCAAGGCCAAGACTCTTACCCCAAGTACAGGCGAAGAAAACCAGAAGATGGAGGCCAGACTGGTACAATAAGGATGAAGAGAAATGGTCGGTATGTTAATCAAGAAATAACAAACCAGTGGATTGTTCCGTACAACAAGGTCCTCCTTCAGCAGTTCAACGCTCACATTAACGTAGAAATTTGCAGCTCGATCCAAAGCATCAAATATGTCCTCAAATACGTGAATAAAGGATGTGATCAAGCAGTGTTTGAACTACAAAGAACTGATGGAGCAGCTAACCAACAAGGCCAAGTACAAAGTCACATTGTGGATGAGATCCAGCAGTTCCAGAATGCAAGGTAT
>NC_136525.1:28073126-28075626 GCF_053919585.1 Euprymna scolopes
ACACAACTATTGGAGTGACATCTCCAAGCGTGCTGAAGACTGCTCTGCCACCGGCAACACCGGTGGCATGTACCAAGCTCTGAAAGAGGCTCTAGGTCCTCCTGTGAAGAAATCATCTCCTTTGCGATCTCTGACCGGAGAACTACTCACCAATCCTGATGATCAGCTTGACCGTTGGGTGGAGCACTACAGCTCACTGTATGCTCAACCTGTAGCAGCTAGTGAGGCTGCTATAATAGCTGCTGTTCCCCAACTACCAGTCCTCCATGAGCTAGATTACGACATCACCATCGATGAAGTACACAAGACCATCAAGCTACTGAGGAACAACAAAGCCCCCGGCGTGGATGGGCTACCTTCAGAAATCTTCAGATGCGGTGGTGACTCACTAACTGAGGAACTCCATCATCTCTTCTCAATCTGCTGGAATGAAGGTACTATTCCCGATGAACTTCGTAACGCCAACATAGTTACCCTGTATAAGAACAAAGGGTTTCGCTGCGACTGCAACAACTACCGTGGCATATCTCTACTTTCCCAGCCTGGAAAGATCTATGCCCGCTTAGTCCTGCCACGTCTCCAGATTATTGCCAACAGAATTCTTCCTGAGAGTCAATGTGGCTTTCGACCTGGCCGCTCTACCACTGACATGATCTTTTCTGTTCGTCAGATCCAGGAGAAATGCATTGAGCAAGGCCGTCCTCTCTATGCAGTTTTCGTTGACTTGACGAAGGCCTTTGATTATGTTAGCAGATCAGGGCTATTTCTAGTCCTCCGTCTACTGGGCTGCCCTCCCAAACTCCTGAAAACCATACAAGAATTTCACGATCAGATGAAGGCTACAGTACAGTTTGAGGGCTCTCGTTCTAAAGAGTTCCCCATCTCTTGTGGTGTCAAGCAAGGCTGCGTGTTAGCTCCTACTCTGTTCGGAATATATTTCTCAGCTGTTCTGCGCCGAGCCTTCCCAAACCCAACTGGAGTGCTCCTTCACACTCGCAGTACTGGAGGCCTATTCAACCTGGCCAGGCTACGCTCAAAAACTATGGTTAACCGCGTACAGATCCGTGAACTCCTGTACGCTGATGATGCTGCCTTCATCGCCAACTCGGAGGTTGAGCTTCAGGCAATGTGCTCCTCCTTTGCTTCTGCCTGCGAGGAGTTTGGTCTCAAAATCAGCCTAGGCAAGACGGTGGTCTTTGCCCAGCCTGCTGGGCTTTCACCCATAATAACCGTAAACAATCATGTACTGTCAAACGTCACCAAGTTCACTTACTTGGGTTCTACAGTTGATAACACCAACAGTCTTGATTGTGAACTGGACTCCCGCATTGGAAAGGCATCAACAACTTTCGGCAGGCTTAGTGAGAGAGTCTGGAAGAACAAGTCCCTCTCGCTACACCTAAAGATCAAGGTTTACGAGGCCTGCATCCTCAGCACTCTCCTGTATGGCAGTGAGACTTGGTGCACCTACCGCCGACACGAACACCGTCTGAACGCCTTCCACTTCCGATGCCTGCGCACAATTCTTGGATTCACATGGAAGGATCATGTACCAAACACAGCTATCCTCTCCACGACCAAGAGTACTGACATGTACACAGTGCTGCGCATCCGTCGCTTACGTTGGGCTGGCCACACCTGCCGCATGGACGACAGCCGGCTACCAAAAGCACTTCTCTTTGGAGAGATAGCTGATGCCCCTCGCTGTGCTGGCAGGCCACGCCTCCGCTACAAGGATGTCCTGAAACGTGACCTCCAGGTCTTCGGCATCCCTCACAACACTTGGGAAACCTCTGCCGGCAACCGAGCAAAGTGGCAAGCTGCTATAAGATCTGGTGCCAAAAGATCCTGCCAGCAATACACAGACTTCCTGAACTGTAGAAGACTGAAGCGCCTTGCCAATCGTCGTCCTCGACGTTAAGGGCCTATGTATATGTATGTGTATAGATATACATATATATATATACATATACATGTATATATATATATACATATATATATATACATATACATGTATATATATATACATCTACATATATTAACATCTACAGATACATCTACATATATATACACATATATATATACATATATATATATACATATATATATACATACATATATATACATATATATATACATACATATATATATACATATATATATATACATACATATATATACATACATATATATACATACATATATATATATACATATATATATACATACATATATATACATACATATATATATACATATATATATACATATATATATATACATACACTTGTGCCCGATATTATTCATACCCCTCGGATCTTTGAGATTTCTATAAGAATATTGCTCAAACCAGAAGGTAGACAATATTAAAGGGATTTCAAACAATAAATCAAGCATAAGCATTTAATTTAAACTCAACAAATAAATAAATTATGCAAGTTTGAAACATTATACAAAGAAAAACAATATTGGCACTAGTTCAAAATTATTCATACCTCTC
>NC_136525.1:28088126-28318126 GCF_053919585.1 Euprymna scolopes
TTGAGTATAGATGTTACCATTGTGGTCATAGAAGGGTACTTCTGTAGTGCAAATTAGTAACAATTTTTTTAAAACTCTTTTGTTAATTTTAAGTGGGGGGAGTGATGGATTATTATAAATGTCCTTGATAATTATATCTATTGTTTCTACTACAGGTACATTTGTAAATAAACTTTCTACGTCAAGGGAAGAAATTATTTTGTTTTCTGGTTGCATTGATTTTAATATTTGTATTAGTTCGTGTGTGGACTTAACGCTATATTTACTAGGAATATATAGGCTGATAAGTTCGTTTAGTGTTTTTGTTAGGCGATAGATGGGAGTCGGAATTTGGGATATAATAGGTCGGAGAGGGAAATCAGGTTTATGTGTCTTGACTGTGCCATATAAGTAACCAGGTTTATAGTCTCCAATTATTTTAGGGAGTTGATAATTACCAATTTGTGCATTATTAGCTGTAATTAGTTTATTGACTTGCGTTTTAAGTGTATTAGTATTAAGTGTATGTGTGTGGGGGCCAGACTCCCCAAAATGGGGGGGGGGGCAATTTAAAGCAGAATAAAAAAAATTATTTCAGCGCGTTTTGTCCACCGTAGTCGAAAGTCGGCAAACGTTTTCAAACGGGATCGAAAAAATGATGCTATTTTTAACACAAAAGGCACAATATTTAGCGATTTTTTTTTTTTGTATCGATTCTTCAAAGCATGCCCTGTTTAATAATGGTCATGCATTATTCGGCTCGCTAAAAAAATTGTTAATTTATTTATAAAAGATTTTAAAATGGCTTTTTTCGTATAAATATAAAAAAAATTTTTTGTTTGTTTTGCTTAGCTTAAATTAATTATTTTACTTAACATATTCACCGAATTTCACACTTCAAAATTCAAAAGCGGGATAATTAAACACAATCGAAGTTCTGATATTCAGACGTCAAAATAAGGTATGCAAACAATTTTTTTTTTAATCTATAATTCTGTCCCTTACAACAACACAATATGTTGTGTTCAGTTTCAGATGATTATTTTAAGCATATTTGTACCTCCTCAAAACAAGGGGGGGTTGTAAGCAATATATATATATATCGTTTATGAAAAATAAGTACACTGTTATAAAGTTCATTCTTCTCTTAATAATCGCTGAAAATTTCGTATTGATCGGATAATAACTTGATTTTTGGTAGATTTTTAAAAAGACGGTCCGTGAAAAAGTACTTACCTGCTCCCCCCCCCCTGAGTTTTGGCGGTGCCTACGCTTTTATATTTATAGATGTCCTTTTTAAATAAAATACTTTTTTAAGCAAGGATTCTAAAAAACGCGACATCAGATGTTTTTCACAGTTGAAATAAAGGGAGACAAATGCCTGCTTTTCTTCCAGTTAAATTCTCTGGTGGTTTTAAACATCAAAATGAATATCTCAAAAGTTAGTAAATATGGCCACCGCCGCCACCGCAGTTGAAAAATAATACCATTTTACTTATCAGTTTTTGCCAATAAAAAAAAAAACCAGTCGACAGATTTTTTATTTTTATTTTTTTATTTTCTTACGAGTTTTTTTTAAATATTTTATTCGCAGTTAGGAGTGGCAAAAATTCACAAAAAATTCTGATAGTGTTCTGTTACGTGATGTTTAAGGTAAATTTTTACGACGTGCCCCAGCGTATTATAAACACCCCAACCTCCCCATATTAAGAACGGCTTTCGGAATAAACACCCCCAATCTCGAAAGCCGTTCTTAACATGGGGAGATTGAGGGGGTGTTTATTTCGAAAGCCGTTCTTCATATGGAGTGGTTTGGGTGTTTTTGATTTAATATATTTTATTTCTTCTTTATGGAGTATTTTATTTTATTTATTGATCTTTTATCTTCAATTTGTTATATATAAATTTGAGGTGAGAAAATTAATTATTTTCATTTTGATAGACGTTTCAAAATGGGGGGGGTGAATAAAAAAAAACGATTGTCTAAAATATTATATTCGGTTTATTGGAAAGAGCATAAAATTTCACATTGAACATGAAAATATCTTCAAAATTGAACCAATAGAAAATTTTTGATAGATTTTTAAAGTTTAAAAATTGAAAAAAATAAAATAAAAAAACTCCTAAAATTCAATTGATTTCATTCATTACGTAAAAAAAATGGCTGCATGAACGCGCGTAGGCACTTTGTAAACACTGTTTTTTAAAAAATAAAAAATAATATTCGTATTATTTTTTTAAAACAACGTTAATAGTTTATTTTGGAAGTATATTCCATAAAGAAAATAAATAACCCACTTTAAAAAGAGAAATTACGAGTTTTTTTTAAAATATTTTATTCGCAGTTAGGAGTGGCAAAAATTCACAAAAAATTCTGATAGTGTTACGTGATGTTTAAGGTAAATTTTTACGACGTGCCCCAGCGTATTATAAACACCCCAACCTCGCCATATTAAGAACGGCTTTCGGAATAAACACCCCCAATCTCGAAAGCCGTTCTTAACATGGGGAGGTTTGAGGGGGTGTTTATTTCGAAAGCCGTTCTTCATATGGAGTGGTTTGGGTGTTTATACTACGCTGGGGCAGGTCGTAAAAAACACTGTTTTTAATGCTTTTTAATTGATCTAAAAAAATTAAGTTTTTCACGAGCGGTTTACAAAAACATGTTTTTCGTTCTTTTCTTTTTTTTTTAGAGGGGGGGGTAGAACTTGTAGTTTAACAGGCACTTCTACAGTTTAATTAGCCGTTTTTTCCGTAAAAAGGCGCCGACATTTACTTACGGAAAAACGGTTAATTAAACTGCAGAAGCACCTGTTAAACTACACAGTTCTATAATTGAATACCCCCTCCAAAAAAAAAGACGAAAAACATCATCTGTTACGCAAGTTCTATGATTGAATATCCCCCTCAAAAAAAGAAAGAACGGAACACATAAAAATGTTTTTGTAAACTCGAGAAAAACTTTTTTTTAGATCAATAAAAAAACATTAAAAACTACGAAAAAAAAAATGAATCACATTTTTTTAAAACTTTGTTATTTAAAATGTCCGATGTGATAAGTTACTTCACTACGCACGTGCGTACGCGAACGCATCGTGTAAGAAAACGCTACTGAAGGTTTCAGGGGTTCATACCATGCAAACGATAAATTTGCGACGGGTTTGATTATCAGATTCGTTGTTAGCGACAATGGATACCCCTAAAAAAAAAAAAATAAAAATAAGAGTGGTCGATGTTCTGTTGTAGCGTAAGGGAACATTATTCACTCAATTTTTGAATACATTGTTTACATCGACGAGCTTTACGATTACTGCATTTTTGTTTCTTTAAGATTAGAACCGTTTTTTTTTGTTGTTGTTTTTTAAGTTGTTTTTGTTATCCAGTTATTGAAATGGTTCAAGGAAATTTGGTAAAGTCACCAAAAGAACAAAAAGAAAAAAAAAATCCGTTAAGAAACGGGAGTAATTCTATAAAATTACCAAAAATTCTTAACCCATGAAGAGTTTTTGGAGTTAAATATGAAATATTATATAACTTACGTAGTAATAGGGGAGGGGAAAAAATAACGTTTTAATACTTTCTCCGTCTTCATAAATAAATAAATAAAATAACATGGCGGTATCGTTCCATTTTGTGAGAATCGCGATTCTTGTAGCTCACGTGCGCATTTTAAACGTGTTTTATTATTATCATTTTTATTTTTTATCGATTACATGCGTAACTGGATTTTACTGGATTTTAACTCGAAATGATTCCTCATTTAATGATGTTATTACAAAGATTTTTTTAATACATTGTTTACATCGTCGAGCTTTACGATTACTGCTTTTTTGTTTCCTTAGGATTAGAACCCCCCCCCCCTTTTTTTTTTAAGTTGTTTTTGTTATCCAGTTATTTAAATGGTTCAAGGAAATTTGGAAAAGCCATCAAAAAAAAAAAAAAAAAAAAAAATCCGTTCAGAAACGGGAGTAATTCTATAAAATTACAAAAAATTCTTAACCCATAAAGAGTTTCAAAAACCTTTTATATCATTTGATGACTGTTGTTTAACGCACAAATCCCAACAAAAATCTACTATACCTTAAACGACGATGACATTCAACCGAGTGTAATAATTTGTAAAAAATCCAATATAGCCATTATTTTTTTCTAAATAACGAAAGTCTTTTTAAACACGAACACGATGCAATAAAACATATCACAAATTACATCAGCTGAAGTTTCGTATCAAATAACATTTTTTTTATAAAAATATTAAGTACAGTCTAGGTCATTTGTTACACGACTAATTAATGATTAAATTTCCTCCCTCTCTCTCCACACACACACACACACACACACACTAGCAGGTTGCCTAACATTTATCCGGTCATAAAATACTCTTAATGCAGATTTCGTATTTATTATTATATTGGACCCAATATATATTAATGATTTTAAAAGTTAAAAAAAAAAAAAATTAAAAAATAACTCGTACGTCTCTGCGCCACCACCGAGAATCGAAACCAAAACGTTTAGCTTACGATTTACTTTTTTCTTTGACGTTAATGCTTGAGCTATGAAGACGTTTGCTGCAAGCCTAAAAATTAAGACATTAAGTAATAGCAACTACGCATATTCGTAATTCCGTTGTTAGACCTTTACCTGTTTTTTTTTTTTTTAAATTTTTTTTTTAATTTTCACACTTTTGCACCAATGTAAAGTTTCGCATGGGTTCGAATGCCCTACATGTCTATAGATCAAAAACTGACATAGGAGTTTGATAGGCAAAATTTTTTAAACAAATATATATACGCATATATATATATATATATATATATATATATATATATATATATATATATATATATATATATATATATATATAGAGAGAGAGAGAGAGAGAGAGAGAGAGAGAGAGGTTTGTGTTTACTATAAGCTTTTTGCGCAAATATTACATAAGTATAAAGCATGTAGACTATTTACATGAATATAATTACACGTAAGAGTTAACTAAAGATGGTCATCCCATAAGAAAACCGAAAACTAATAGAAAATTAATTAATACAAATGTTTAAAAGAATAAATATGCAAATTAGCTAGATCTTTTGCAGATGAATGCAATTCCACGATCCCTATATAACAAAGTTGTATTTAGAAAATAGGGTCTCCTTTTTTCTTTCTTGGCCTTCGGGCCAAGGTCAAGGTGTAGTAACTGTTCTTATGCTTCACTTAAGTTAATTGGTCCATGGTCAATGTAGGGAAACCCTTCATACTGAGACAATTACTATTTTTGGATACTGCCAGAGTGACCCCTTTTTGCTCTTGGTTTAAGGGAGCTGTTTTTTCACCCACATTAAAAACGATCTTGTGTCACATTTGCTTTCGTGGGGAAGCAAATAAATACCTAAATAAATAGAAAAAAGGGTTTTTGATATCAACACACACACACACACACACACACACACACACACACACACACACACACACACAAAAAAAAAAAAAATTATACGAGTATATAGTACCTATTTACTATGCCTCCCCACGGGACAGAGTTAGACACCAGGGTCGTTTTTTAACGTGGAGAAAAGGTACAAAAATAAAAATTGTCTCAGTCGTGAAGGATTTCTCCTCCACCGAAAGAGAACAAGAAAATGAAGTGCAGCATCTGAAGAACAGATACTAGGAGTACCCACCCTATATTTTTTATTTTCTTTTTTTTTTTTTTTTTTTTTTTTTCTTCAATTTTTTAGCGTATTATTATCGAATGGACACCAATCTATCACGTTATCAAAAAAAAAAAAAAAAATCAATATTTAAATATGTGTAGCACTGTAGCAGTGCTCAGTTTCTAATGTAACGTTTTGGTAAATCGATCACCTATTTTTAGAAATACTTGACGTTTTAAGGCCAAATTTGGCAAAATTAATATTTTTTTAAACAATTTGGCCTTCTTTTAAAATTTAGCTTGAAATTTGCCCTTTTCTGCTTATTTTATACTAGCAGGTACCGTATCCCAGCATTGCCCGTGGTTATTTAAAAAGGAGTAAAAAAATATTAACTATTCTTTTATAATGAATATCTGCCTAAAATTAATTTATTGCTGCATACATGTACATACAAACAACCCCAAAATACAATTTATTAACCTTATTTCTGTACTAATTGTTATTTGAGTCTCGTAAATTAATGAAAATGTATTCTTTTATATTAAGTAAGAGATTTCTAGTGCATTCCATATAATCGATGACGTCATTTTCTGCATATTTTCTAAAGCTGCTTATTCGCATTGTTTATTAACAAATAAAATAAATATTACATCAGCATAAATAATGGCAAAATTTCAAGGACTTTTTTCTGATTTCATTAATTGATAAAAAATCACATACATTGATCAAGTATTTTTATGTTTATAAATAAAATCATTTTTAATGGGAATTGGTAGGCATTACAACATAAATATCGCAAGTTTGAATTATTGAGTTCTCCCTTTGTTTTTTCGTTTAGATTATTTTCAAAATGGAGGAATAGACAGCTGCTCTTCAGTTATTCATAAAATTTGATTTTCTTATTTAAAAATAAAACAAGTTGATCCATTTATATGATTTGTGGAATAGGATATTTCCGCTTCATCATGAGTGCGTACATCATAAAGATTTTTCTTTTTTTTTAATATAGGGAAATTCTAGACAAGAAAGATTAAAATTTATTTAAAATGATAGAAAAAAATATACATTTTTAAAATGTAACACTTCGTGAATAGATGGTGAAGTTTGAAATATGAAATTAAATTTCATGCAAAATTGAATGTGTAATATAGGGAATGAGTTGATAAGTATTTTAACAATCTAGTTAAAACAATAACATAAACACATCTGTAAAGCGAGCCAATATTTCAGTTTTGTAACTGAACTTTTAGTAAGTAGCAGTGAATGTTTGTTTTTAAGTATCATTTACCGATTAGACAAAAGCTGAAATCAGCAATTTCTTTCAACAAACAAAAAATATTCATTTCCATATATAATATTTTGATTGCAGAAATTCCCCTCTTGACCAAATTACCGTAGGTTATCAGCAACAGATGCCACATACAAAGTTATTATGTCTAGATTATTAGCCATTATCTTATGTAACTTTAGAACAACATTTTAAACATATTTAGTCGTTATAATAAAAATCCTACATTTCATCACAATTGCAACTATCTTTAGAGGAAGTAGTTCTTATTTTTCCCTCTAAATATGATATCCTCCTACTGTCCCCAGTCAACACTAGGAGGAAATATACACATTATACATATATTGTGCTTGCACCCTTTGTAACTGGATCATAAACTCATAGATATAACAATCTTTCCCTTTTCCGATTAAAAAATAATAAAATCTCCCCAGACTAATTCCGCTCATTCTGATTGGCTGAGCTCTGACCATTCCTATATTCCGGATTAATGGTATTCGTATGCTAAATGAATGCAAATGTACCATTCAAATATAGCATCGCACGGATACCTACTTTTGCCCTCTAAGTAAATTGCTGCATACATTTTCTTACATTTTATGGTGTCAACAATATCTACACCAGTTTTTTTATTTCCTCGCTCTCTCTCTCTCTCTCTCTCTCTCCCTCTCTCTGTATATATTCTCCCCAACTCTCTCTCTCTCTCTCTTGCTTTTTACATTTCTTTTTATGCTGAAGAAAAAAAAAAGCATTACATGGCGATGTCGAAGAAAAAACAAATATTTAATGGCATCAACATTATCTACAACAGTTTTTATTTCCTCGCTATCTTACTTGCATGCCTTGTACATTTCTTTTTATGCTAAAAAACACATTTTACAGCGTCAACACTATCTACAACAGTTTTTATTTTCTCTCTGTCTCTTTTTCTCACTTTTTAGATTTCTTTTTCCGTCGAAATAAAAAAAACATCATACGATGTCAATCTTATCTACACCAGTTTTTATTTCCTCTCTGTCTCTTGCTCTCATTTTCTCTTGCTCGCTCGCTCACTTTGAACATTTCTTTTTATGCTGAAAAAACACATTTCACAGTGTCAGCAGTATTTACAATAATTTTTATTTCCTCTCTCTCTCTCTCTCTCTCTCTCTCTCTCTCTCTCTCTCTCTCTCTCTCTCTGTATATATTCTTCCCAACTCTCCTTCTCTCTCTGACACACACACACTCTCTCTCTCTCTCTCTCTCTCTCTCTCTCTCTCTCTCTCTCTCTCTCTCTCACTCAAACTATTTTCTGTATTAATTAACTTATCGATATTTTTCTATAATGAAAAAACAAAAACAGTTTGCCACAATAATTCCTTTTTAAAAAAATGAATTTGTCTGGGTTTTTTTTTGGGGGGGGGGCATTTACACAAACTGAGCCACAGCAACGCATGGCTGGGTACAGCTAGTTTTTAATATTTTGTGCGTAATATAAAAACTCAAACAAGCTTTTTTTCCCCTTTGAGGTTTTTCTTTACAGATGACAAATGTGAGTACGTCACAAATCCAACTTTGACTTTTGGGGCATCTGCACAAAGAGAATTTCATAAACTATTGTACCAAGAGCACTCTCCCACTGAGACAAGTAGCACACATATGAGAGAGATTTACAAACTACTGGAGTAGTTATTCATCCTTCGGAATGACTAAGACCATCTGAGCATCCTGAGGTCATCATCAATCCGCACTTGAAAAGGGAATCATAACAGGTGCTTTGTTCTTTCTGTCTGTGCTTCTCTGCAGCAGCTTTCCTATCACTTTCATATCGTTAGAAAAGCGAGGAGGAGGCAAAAAATCTTGGAGAAGATTAGGCAGGTATGTGGTAACTGCATTGCAAAGTGATTTCTATGAACACTAAAAAGCAAATGGCTCTAATTGCTTACCCTCTTTCTTTCTCAACTTCATTTGGACTTGTTTTTTTTTTATTTCCTAAAGCAAGAAGTTCAAAGGAACGTGTTAACTCAAAATATTTTACAACCAACGAAAATCATTTCAAACCCCAAATAGTAACACGTCTATATGAAAATATTAAGCCAACGCAAAAACAGAACTGATTTTAAGCAAACAGCCAAAACCAAGAGACACAGAGAATTTTGAAGCCAGCTGCATCTTGAACAAAACTCCAAAATGTTTGCTGAAAATCTCTCTTCTTGCCTTTGGCCAGAGAAGGCGGAAAAGACTCAATAATTCACTTAACAGCTTCCAGCAACTCGCGCACATTTATATGTGTGCTACCAAGAATAAGGTAAACCAATGCACATGCATACACAATGCCACTCACATAAGTATATTACTTACATATGCATATTATTCACAGTATGAACATATTAACTTGTAACTACTAACCTAACTTTTTTCACTAAACACTTTTATATAAATGACTGAAACTAACTTTTCCATGAACCACAACACGGATTTTTTAATCATGTGGAAGATGGAAGTCTTGTTGGTAGGAGTAGTGTTAGTATCAGCCAAGAACAGAAGAGGAGGAATAGTATGTTAAGTATGAAATAGGAAACCTGCCGACCCTATATGGATGCAAAAACTTATCCATGTAAGTAATTTATATTGCTTTTGACACATAAGTAGGTAATAATGTTTTCACCTGAAATGCGAGAGTTTAAAAGAACACCAATCTACACAAGGAGGTCACTAGAGGTTAAATTCTGTACTAATACCTTATTTTCTCATTTAAAAGTAATTTATTTTGCCTCTTGTGTATATCAACAATGTGTTATACACTACTTTTATTTATAAGAAAAAACTATTTAAAATAGGGCTCTATTGAAAAAAAGAATTTCTTTTTATACAGAAAACGTTGAAGTAAATTAAAAATTAGGATGAAACCACGGCCACTGAGAGTAAGAAGAAGGCCTGTTAACTGAAAAATGTCTGCAGGCAATGTTGGTAAGATTTGTCAGACTGTCAGTACTATATGAGGGCTTTTTTTTTTTTTTTTTACATAGGCGTCACCACTTATCAAGGCCGATAGGCCACTCAAGGATAAGGGTTAAAGAGTGTACAGTAGTCAAAAGGACAATATAGTAATCGATAGTAATGGAAGTTCGGTAAATTTGTTAACTTAAGTGGAACGGCTCATCAGAAACTTGATCACGTTGGACTTGAAGACAACCATATTATAGACAGCTGGAAAGCAGGAAAACGGAAGACATTTTCCACAGGCGTGCAGTTCTAAGAAAGAAGCTTTGATCATGGAATCTATGTTTAGGTTTAGGCACAGATAAAGAGTGGGGAAATTATTGATAATGTTTTCAGCTAGTCTAGTGTTTCTTGTGAAAGTTTAGCAAGGGGGGACCATAGATTGAAGCTTAGTCGAACACTTTCCATGAAAATAACGATAAAGCAGAGACAAACTCACAACATCTCTTCTGTGAGATAGAGGTTGCAGCAAAGAGAAAACGACATCTCCCACCAGGCCACGAAGTCTATTTTGAACCCTATCAAGGCAGGACAAGTCTTTTCTAGCAGCTCCTGCCCATATGTGGCAACAGTATTCCATCCTTGGACGTATCTGGCTCTTATATAGATAGAGAATTGCATCAGCAGTGAGATATCTACTGGATCGATAGAAGGATCTGACCATTTTTCCAGCGGCCTTGGCAACAGATTTGATGTACGTATTCCATTTAAGATCAGGAGTAAAGGTCAAGGCCAGAAGCCTGTCAAAACTTGACGCCTCCCCAAGACGAGAGCCATTCATTTTAATTGATGCCAGACGGGGATCAGAACGTTGATGATGTAAAGATAGAAGCTTGGTTTTAGATGCATTAAAAGTAACCAGCCACTCCTTTCGCCATTGTACAATGTGATCAAGATCAGAGGAGAGAGAATCGGAGAGAACTTGGTCGTTTACTGTCTTAGATGTGCTACCATAGATGGTAGTGTCGTCAGCAAAAATGTCTACGAATGATGTAAGGATGTGGTTTGGAAGATCATTAATATAGATCAGGAAAAGAGCTGGACCCAGGATGGACCCCTGAGGGACTCCAGCATTTATACTGTGAGCTTCTGATTTTTGCCCATCAACTACTACTCTTATGAACCTATCAGAGAGAAATGATTTAATAATTGAGAAGACATTTCCAGCTATACCATAGCTGGAGATCTTGTGAAGTAACCCTTTATGCCATACCCTATCAAAGGCCTTTGATATGTCAAGAGCAATTGCCCTAGAAAGGTTGCCTCTGTCGAGAGATTCGCTAATCCTATGAGATATAACTGTAAGCACATCTGCTGTAGATCTAGCAGAACGGAAACCATATTGTGTGTCACTAAGAAGGTTATTTTTGTTGAGATGGTTGATTACTTCCCTATTTAACACAGATTCCAGCAACTTACTCATGACGCACAGGAGATTTATTGGCCTGTACTGTGAGGGAGATGAGCGATCACCTGAATTCTTAAATACAGGGCATACTGATAAGATTTTCCAGGATGATGGGAAGCAATTCTCCTTAAGACAACGTTTTAACAGTTTTGTAAGTATGGGTGCTAGTTCTGGTTGAAGATTTTTTAGTACTATAATTGGAATACCGTCAGGGCCGGTTGCTTTATTGGAATCAAGGTTTTTGATTAGCTTGGAAACATCACATACAGATATTTGTATATCACATAGTGTGTTGTCTGATACAGGAGGAAATATTGGGGGTTAGTGGCCTTGGTCGCAAAGGGTAGAATTGGCTGCAAAGTTCTTGGCAAAGAGTTTGTCTTTGTCTGATGCTGACGAGATTACCTCAGGTCCATTGATGATAGTTGGGATAGAGCACACGCTTCTGTTCAGGATTCTGTTATCTATTTGCCAAAACTGATGGGAACCAAGCCGCTGCTCAGCTACTTTGGACTTGACGGACTGAACATACAACTCTCTTGCGTTCTTTATTACTTTCTTACAATGGTTGCTGGCAGTCCTGAAAGCGGCTTTAGTTTCCATACATCTATTACGTTGGAAGCAGTCGAAAAAGTGATTTCTGTGCGCAATAGCAGCAGCACATTCTGGAGAAAACCATGGCTGGCTGTTAGGTTTTTGCTGGAACTTTTTCGAGGGTATGAAATTGTCTATATCTACAATTAACCATTCTGTCAGGTCTGATACTATAGACGACACATCCTTTTTAAACATGGAACGCAGAAGAAGATCCGATATAAATGTACGGAAACTATCCCAGTCAGCCATAGTGTATCGATCTACTGTACGATGGAGAGGTACGTCTGAGGACTTATTATATTTCATTTTTATCTTAATTGATACAACTGAGTGGTCGGAAGATTCAACAGAACGGAAACTGAACATAGTTCAGGGCAAGTTGTGAGAAAAAGGTCTAGGAGACTTGCATACTGGCCGTCATTGTCGGGCACACAGGTGGGTTCGTGAACAATCTGAGTGAGGTCATAAGCAATGGAAAAATCATGACAGAATCTCCTCTCATCATCGGTCTTGTTTGAGTGGGTCAACCATTCCACATTGTGAACATTGAAGTCTCCACATACGTGAATGTTAGTTGAAGGATATGCTGATAGAACTTGGTCAATTTTCTCAGATATGCTTTTAAAGATAGTAACTCCGCTGTTATGGGGGCGATAGAGAGTAAATATAAACGCCGTAGTGTGAGCTAGTGCTACTCGGAAGCACATATAGGGTAAGTTAGGATCTTCTCTGGAGATGTCCCTACCACATGGAAAGCCATCTTTTATATAGACACATATTCCATGCCCATGGCGATCTTGGGGGTCAGATTTGGAAGTTAGGTTAGAGTATCCTTTAATTACGAACTCATTTAGGGAAATAGTCTGTCCAATTCCAGTTTCGCTTAAAAATAAAAGGTCTGGTTTAGTCTCCTGTAATTGGGCTTCAAACTCTGGAAGGTTAGAACATAGACCCCTGATGTTGGAGAAGGAAACATGGTAGTGGGGGTCTACGTTGGAAGTTTCAGATCTGGGTTTAATCGTGTATTTTTTATTGAAACTTGTCATGATGGAATTTTGGAGTTTGTGGACGAGGTCGTCAGACTTGCTTAGAGCAGGACAGAGAGGGGAAACAAAGAGAGAAAAGTAACAAAGAATTTTTTTTTTTTTTTTTGTAGCACATGATAAGGTAAAGCCGTAACAATTACCCACTAGTATGGCATCGAGAGGCCCCACCAGAGACTACTACATGGTCCAGAATCCATTCACCAAATGGCAATACAGCAGCCCCAGTACTTTGCGCCTGCTGATAGGACCAGCCTCCTTAGTGGTTAATCTAAGGTTCGGGTCCCTGACTATCAGGCGGATAACGTCAGCCCAGATAAAACGTTTACCTCCAGCACCCTTACTAGTGACATGGCTACAAGGATAGACATAGAACAGAAAATTTCTGCCATCTCTGTCGACTGTTCACGCAAAATACTGCCAACCTAGAATACAGCTTTTTCTTCTCCCTTTGTCAGAAAAATCACTCATTAAAAAAATGAGAACTGAGTGACAAATAAAGAGAAGCGAGAGTAACGGGAGCTGCCGACAACGCTTCCACAAAACGTTCTCTACTCTCCTTTAAAAAAAAAAAAAATCTATGAAGTATTGTACTTAATAAAAGTCCAACTGGCGTGTTTTTTAAAGGGAACGTATGGTGATAGATTCACCTCTCACGAATTAACAATGAATACAATTTCCTAATCTGTTCATGCAATCAACATGGTAGATATAATAAACATTTATGACGAGAAAACGCTATCATTAAATAAAACAATCAGGAGATAAAAATATAAATTAAGTACTGAAATAGAATGTAGTTATTAATATTAGAAATTAAACATAAAAATTAAAATACACTTATCTCGAACACGCATTCGTCTCCAGAGTGCAAACTGATTTGAAAAGACTTTTAGCTTTAATATCAGCGTCCCAAAAGACTTTTTTTTTTTTTGAAAAAGAGCAATAAAACATTTTTAAAAAGAAAAAGGAACACAGTTCGATTAATACTGAAACTGAACTTTATTCAATATAAAATATAAATATTATCTATGTAAAATTAAATAATTTTAAAGCAATATACAATTTAATACTGATAAAACTGAATTATAAAGTTAGGAAACAAAGAATTAAAAAACATATTACACACTAACGATGAATAATTTTAAAATTGAAAACCATTGATAAATAATTTTAAGAATGAAAACAAACGATAAAATACAAAAACTTGAAATCAAACAAATAATTTAAATACAAGCAAACAATAAAAGTTACTAGTGCAGAAATATTTTTTTGTAATTTAATTTACAGAAAAATCACATGGGTTTAATGTTATTTTTTGGAACTTTAGAGATTATTCGGACTAATGTTCTCATCTTGTGTGTTTATTTCACAACGTTTTATCATCGAATCTTGACTTCTTTATTACATCCGCAGGCTGAAAATGATGTTCACATACCTAAAAACATAATTAAAGAAAACATTCATACCATAATGTAAACTATTGCTAAAATCTAAGAAAAGATAGTAAACAAACATTTACAAGAATAATCACAGTGTAGTATCTGTTCTGATGCTACACTTCATTTGTTCTGTCCTCGGTCAGTGGAGGAGAAATCCTTCATGACCGAGACAATTTTTATTTTATTTTTGTTCCTATCCAGAGTGCCCCTTTTTGGAGAGCTAAATTTTCCCACATTAAAAACCGACCTTGTGTCTAACTGTGCCCTCGTGGGGAGGCAAGTAAATAAATTAAAAAAAATATTTTTGACAAATATTCTCATGAAAAAATTATTTGTTTATAATTCTAAAAAGAAACAATCAATTTTAATATATAACGCTCAGTAATGGCTAATTTCATTAATAGCCACGAGGTGAATAATTTTCAAACTGACTTTAGAAAAAATACAGAACTTTCAAATATTTGGACATACTCAATGAAAGATTTTATTTATTATTAAAAAAAAAATTTGGCAATTATTCTCATGTAAAAATTATTTGTTTATAATTTTAAAACCTAAAATTAAATTAAATTTTCAACCTTCCTGATAGACTTTTTAGCCTTATAAGAAAATAAACAGTTAAAGATATCAACATAATATTTGCTGTATTAGCAATAAATAGTATTGTTTCTTTAATTTATATTAACAATGTTATCAAAGTTATGAAAGTACTTGAATACAGTTCTAATTCAATACACGTTTAATTATTAACAAATAACATCACTTACTTTATATTTGGTTGGAATAAAATTTTCCCTTCTAATGGCACGTATCCAAATTGAGAAAGTTTAGGATAAGAAAATATATGTACTTTGGGGCCTTTTGGATAATTTCCCCAGCAATTTGTAACAACGCAAGAATACATCATGTTAGACAGCAAACTGAAAACTAGACGAAACTGCTGCTGATAGCCTAGATCATATCCCTACAAGTGAATCTGATAGTGACGTCACGCTGTCATGTGCATCGGCCTTCTTTACTCTCGGTAGCCACGATGAAACACAAAAATGTATTCATATAAGTAGAAAAGTAACTTATCTTGCCTTTGACGCACATAAGTTGGTAATAAATCTTGATTTTGTGTGTGTGGAGGTGTATACTTATGCAAGTGTGTGCATGAGTGTGTTTTACATTTCGTTTGGTTATGTGTCATTAATCTTTGTTCAATTCAGGAGTGAATTTTGTTATGATATTTCTTTCCTGTGTGAGTAGGTAAAATAATTATCTTTTTGGAAGATTTGCATTATTCTGAATTTATTTCTTCTGCATGTATATATATGTTGCAAAACATAGGAGTATGCTTTCTGCAATTTTAATATTACTTTTATGTAAGGCTACTCTGTTGCTGAGGTTTTTGTTGGTGCCGATGTAGGATTTCTTGCATGCTATGCATACACTAGATTTCTGAAGGTGCAGTCTAGGTCTTTTTTATTTTGAATGTTTGTGTTGGGTTTTTAATGTGTACATGTTTCCTTCATTTATTATGTTACAAACTCCACATTGCTGTTGACTGAATTTGCTTTATAGCGTTTGTTTTTTATTATTATTATTATTATTATTTTTTTTTTTTTTTTTTTTTTAGTATGTTGCTAAGTTTGTCGTTTTGGCTGAGCAGGACAAGGTTTTTTGTTATTTCTGTAAACAGGCCACCATCAGCCGCCATGACAACTATAAATGTCAAATACAGGCACAACATAAGGACAGCCAATAGTGATCAAATGCTGGGAATCATAATCTTGCACAAGGCCAACCAACTGCATTTATTCCCCAAACAATGCTCAACATTAAGAACTTTCTTCTTAAAGGGCAAAATAATTATAAATAATTATTTTTATACTTATAGACACGTGTGTTTCATGCTTTTTTATTTTCATCATCAATTTATATATATATTTATCTATATATATAAAAGTGAAAATGTGCGTGTGTGTGTGTACATTTCCCTACACAATAACTCTGTCAATTTTGATGACTTGAGATTTGAGATAAGGAGTATTGAGATTTGGGAAAATCGTTTTAATTGGGTTTCGTCCAGAAATTTGGCTGTCAAGGGGTCAAAGTTCAACGATTTAACCGTTGAAAACTTTACCAAACTCCTCCACTAGTTTTGGGTCTAAACAATTGAAATTTTAAATGTAGATTACTTGGACGTGGATTTAACTTTTTAATTTGATTTGAGCCCCAAAAAATAAATGTTAAGGGGTCAAAATTGGGGTCAAAGTTTAAAAAAATTTAACCTCTGTGGTCTCATCCAAAGTACTCAGCCAATTTTTGGTCTAAACATTTGAAATTTACATAAAGGGTATTCAGAGATAGGGCAAACTTTTTAATCGGTTTGGGTCGAAAATTTGAGCTGTCAAGGGGTCAAAGTTCAAAAGATTTGATCTTTTCGGTGTCTAACAAACTACTCAGCCAATTTTAGGTCTAAACATTTGAAATTTGTACATAACAGGTATTCAGACATGCAGCAAGCATTTTAATCAGTTTTGAGGCGAAAATTTGGCTGCCAAAAGGTCCAAGTCGAAAGAGTTTACCTTTGCAAATTCTACCAAATTCCTCCATCAATTTGGGTCTAAAAACTTTAAATTTTAAATGTAGGTAACTTGGACATGGGTAAAATTTTGTATTTTGATTTGAGACCAAAATAATAAATCCTAAGGGGTCAAAATTGGGGTCAAAGTTAAAAACAATTGACCTCTGCAGTCCGTACGAAATTACTCAGACAAATTTTTGTCTAAACATTTGAAATTTTACATAAAGTGTATTCACACATAGGGCAAGTTATGAACAGTACATAGGGCCCGAGCAAAACCGGGCTGAACTGTTGTTATATATATATATATATATATATATACATATATTGATGATGAAAATAAAAATGGAATAAATTGCAATATTTATTGATCGATCAAAAATTCAAACACGAAATTATAAAGCAAAGAACTTTTCATAATTAAAATCCCTTGCTTGAATAAATATTGTAATTTATTCAATTTTATTTTTCATCATCAATTCATCTTATTTCTTTAATTGTAGCTGAGTTTTTAATTGCCTTGATAGGTTTAAATTTTCAGAAAAATATTTATATTTATCTTTTTAATTTTATTATATATATAACGATAATATTGTTAAATAAATATTAGCAACTATTTTTATGCCTACAGACACATGTTTCGAATTTACATTCTCTTCGGTGTGGGAGATGATAATTACTGCCCAGTAATCGAATCCAATCTCAAAATCACCTTTGACTTTGTAGGCTTATTTTTATTAAGTATTTTGAAAATTCAAATAAACATCTATAAACTGTATTATATAGATAATCAGCAGCCAAGAGTTAAGGCTGCTGCTGCTGCTTTCAAACAAACATCAAACTTTCTGATGATCTTCTCTTCTCTATCTCTCTCCTTATCTTTTATCTTTTCTCTCTTCCTTAATCTCTATTTCTGTATCTCTCTTTATTTTTATCATCCTCTTCCCTTCCTCTCTGTGGAAATATATTATCTTCTATAATATAAAGGGCAAAAATCTGTTTAAATGTATGTATGTATGTATGTATGTATGTTTTTTAAATGGAAGTCACCACTTATCAAGGCCCAGGAGCCACTCGGGGATAAGGGTTATTGTGTGTACAGTAATCAATGGGATAGTGTTGCAGTATTCGTTAGTATTGGAGATTTGATAAAGTGTCATTACTTAAGGGGACGGTTCATCAGGAATTTGTTTATGTTGGACTTGAAGACATCCATATTGAAGTCAGGAGGGAAACAGGCAAGCGGTAGGGAGTTCCACAGGCGTGCAGTTCTAAGAAAGAAGATTTGTTCATGGAATCTATGTTTTGATTTAGGCACAGATAAAGAGTGGGGAAAATTATTGACAGTGGTTTTAGCTAGACGGGTGTTTATTATGAAAGATTGGCGAGGGGGGGGGACCAGAGATTGGAGCTCAGACGAGCACCTGCCATGGAAATAACGATAAAACAAAGATAGGCTCGCAACGTCTCTTCTGTGGGAGAAAGGTTGCAGGGAAGAGAAAAGGGCACCCCACACTAAACCACAAAGTCTATTTTATACTCTGTCAAGGCAGGATAGGCTGTTTTTAGCAGCTCCTGCCCAGATATGGCAGCAGTACTCCATCCTTGAACGTACTTGGCTTTTATATAGATAGAGAATTGCATCAGTAGTGAGATATTTTATGGAGCGGTAGAAGGATCCTACCATTTTTCCAGTGACCTTGGCATTTCAGATCAGAAGTAAAGGTCAAACCCAGAAGCTTATCAAAAGATGAGGCCTCCACTTGATGAAAGCCATCCATTTACATTGATGCCAGATGGGAATCAGAGCATTGATGATGTAAAGATAGGAGCTTGGTTTTAGATGCATTAAAGGTAACCAGCCACCTCTTCCACCACTGTACCACACGCTCAAGATCAGTGGAGAGAGAATCAGAGAGAACTTTGTCATTTACAGCCTTTGATGTGTTTCCATAGATGGTCGTGTCATCAGCATAGATGTCAATGAATGATTTAAGTATGTGTTTAGGGAGATCATTGATGGACCAGGAAGAGAGGGACTCCAGCATTAATACTGCGGCCCTCTGATTTTTGCCCATCAACCATTACTCTTATGAGCCTATCAGAGAGAAATGATTTAATGATTGAGAAAACATTTCAAGTTATACTGTAGCTGGAAATCTTGCGAAGTAGGCCTTTATGCCATACCTTATCGAAGGCCTTTGATATGTCAAGAGCAATTGCCCTAGAAAGGAAGCCTTTGTCAAGAGATTCACTAATCCTATGAGATATAACCGTTAGCACATAGCTGTAGATCTAGCAGAGCAGAAACCATATTGCATGTCACTAAGAAGGCTATTTCTGCTGAGGTGGTTGACTACTTCTTTATTTAATATGGATTTCAGCAACTTACTCATGACACACAGGAGACTTATTGGTCTGTACTGAGAGGGAGATGACTTATCACCTGAATTCTTAAATACAGGGCATGATGAGGTTTTCCAGGGTGTTGGAAAGCACTACTCCTTAAGACAACGTTTTAACAGTTTTGTAAGTATGGGAGCAAGTTCTGGTTGAAGCTTTTTTAACACTATAATTGGAATGTCGTCAGGGCCAGTTGCTGTACTGGAATCAAGTTTCTTGATTAGCTTGGCGACCTCACACACAGATATTTGTATGTTACCTAGCTTGTTGTGTGTTATAGAAGGAAATATGGGGTGTTGATGGCCTTCGTCACATAGGGTAGAATTAGCTGCAAAGTTCTTGGCAAATAGTTTGGCCTTGTCTGATGCTGGTCCATTGATAATGGTTGGGATAGAACGCACGCTTTTGTTCAGGATCCTATTTGTTATTTGCCAAAACTGGTGGGAACCAAGCCGCTGATCAGCTACTTTGGATTTAACAGACTGAGCATATAGTTCTCTTGCAGTTTTTATTACTCTTTTACAGTGGTTGCTGGCAGTCCTGAATGCAGCTTTAGTCTCAGTGCATCTATTATTATGTTGATAGCAATGGAAAAAGTGATTTCTGTGCACGATGGCAGCAGCACATTCTGAGGAGAACCATGGCTGGCTGTTAGGTTTTTGTTGAAATTTTTTGGATGATATTAATCTGTCTGTCTACAATTAACCATTCAGTCAGGTCTGATACTATAGAGGACACATCCTTTTTAAACATGGAATGCAGAGGTAAATCAGATATGAATGTATGGAAGCTATCTCAGTCAGCCATAGAGTATCGGTATACCGTACGGTGGAGAGGTATGTCTGAAGACTTATTACATTTCATTTTTATCTTAACTGATACAACGGAGTAGTATCTCAGAGGAAATAGAACGGAACATGAACATTGCTCAGGGGAAGTTGAGAGAAAAAGGTCTAGAAGGCTTGCATACTGACCGATAGTATTGGGCACATGGTGGGCTTGCGAACAATCTGAGTGAGGTCATAGGCAATGGCAAAATCATGACAGAACCTCCCCTCATCATCTATCTTATTTGAGTGGGTCAGCCATTCCACGTTATGGACATTGAAGTTGTTACAAATGTGAATATTATCCGAGGGATGAGCAGACAGGATGTGGTCTATTTTCTCAGATATACTCTTAAAGATAGTAACTCCGCTGTTGTTGGGGTGATAGAGGACAAATATAAATGCGGTGGTGTAAGCAAGTGCAAACAGAAGCACATATAAAGTAAATTAGGGTCTTCTCTGGAGATATCCCTGCCACATGGGAAGCCATCTTTAATGCAAGCACATATTCCATGCCCATGGCGATCTTGGGGGTCAGATTTAGATGTTAAGTTAGAGTATCCTTTAATTATGAACTCATCTAGGGAAGTGATCGGCCCTATTCCAGTTTTGCTTAGAAAGATTAAGTCCAGTTTCGTCTCCTGTAATTGGGTTTCAACCTATGGAAGGTTGGAACGTAGACCCCTGATGTTAGAGAAGGAAGGAGACATGGTAGTAGGGATCTACATTGGAGGATGGAGTACTAGGTTTAATCGTGTTTTTTTTTTCTGGAGATATTTCATGTTGAAGATTTGGGATTTTTGGAACAGGTCGGCATACTTGGTTAGAGCAGGACAGAGAGGGAAAGTAAGAGAGAAAAGGACAGGAAATTTTTTTTTTGTGGCACATACCTACTAGTATGGCATCAAGAGGCCCCACTAGAAACTATGGCATGGTCCAGAATCCATTCACCAAATGGCAATTCAGCAGCCCCAGTACTTTGCCCCTGCTGATAGGACAGCCTCCTTAGTGGTTAATCTAAGGTTTGGGTCCCTGACTATCAGGCGGATAATGTCAGCCCAGATGAAACGTTTACCTCCAGCACCCTTACTAGTGACATGGCCACAAGGATAGACATAGAAACAGAAAAATTTCTGACATCTCAGACTACTGTTCACAAAGTACTACCGACCTGGAAAGCAGCTTTTTCTTCACGCTTTGTCAGAAAAATCACTCATTTGAATGAGGACTGAGGGACGAAAAAGGAGAAGCAAGAGTTACTGGAGCTGCTGATAACACATCCACTGCATTATCTACTCTCCATGTATGTATGTATGTATGTCTTGCAAGAACTTTCGACAGAGGTGACGGATTTTCACGAGATTGGTATCATTTTGAAGCTCAACCCTTTGGACGATAAATATTGAAAAATTGACCAAAAACATTAATTTCGTCACTTTCAACTAGGCAGTTTTCTACGGGGAGGGATTGCTTTTTTCGCCGATATTTTCGAAAGCCATAGCCTCTTTTTGATTGACTAGCCTTAATTTAAATCTACATCACTTCCAGTTTGGCGATGGGCACAACAGTTAATGTGTTACGTGTTTTTATTTTCACTTTCTTTTCCTCCATTGTGGTACGAGTTTGAGCCTGCCTGCCTATTACCAGTTTTTTTTTTTTTTTTTGCTCAACGCACACCCACATACACCCGGGAAACCCAGGCTAGTTAATAATAATAGAAATAAACGAAAAATATTATAATATTAAAAATAAACTCATTTTTATAGGTCAAATTTAATGTTTTACAGCGTTTTATCAACAAATAAGATATCGATGATAGGGTCGTTGCTGTTTTCCCCCTTAACAAACGAAATAATTAATGCAGCTGTTACAAATTGAAGATAACGATTATTTTCTCACCACACTTTTGTAAATTTTTTTTTTTGGACACTACGATTTCATTGTTTCCTTTTCTTTCTATTTTCATTTTCTTTTCCTTTCTTTAGACCATACTTATATAAAAACGCAGAGAACCTTTGACGTCTACAAAACCAGGTCATGTGATCAATTCTCAAGATAGTTCATTAAATCATCAGATTTATCAGAACAAGTTCAGGAGCCTCTCGTGAAAAAATAGCTTGCTAACTAAATGCTGTGTTCTAGAGAATTGCAAGTAAACAATACAAAAGGCAAAGTGTGAGATAACCAAAACAATCTCACATTAAAAAGGTTACGCACACACACACACACACACACACACACACACACACACACACACACACACACACACACACACACACAGCAACACAGATTGCAAGAATGAAAAGAAAAAAAATACACCGAAATGGAAATAGAAACAAGAAAACAAGGATGGAAACAATATAAATGAGCAGGAAAGTTCCTAGAGGAGCTGAACCAGGAGTACATAGACAAGGATGCTTCACTCCAGTGGCTCAAGAGTGGGAGACTTCCATGTGATGAAGAAAGACTCATTGTAGCTGGGCTTACTCACAAATAGATTTAAAAAAATGGCTGACCTACAAACAAATGGCCAGTAGGTTTTGTCACTCAGTGATTGAAAGCCCAAGCCACCTAATGTCAGGATGCCAAACCCTGTTGTCAGATGGCTTTTACACTGCTCGCCACAATAAAGTATGTAAATACCTTCATTGGAAGATCTGTGGAGAGATGCAGCTCGAAAGACCAACAAACATATGGGAACATAAACCACCACCAATAACATCAAATGGAAAGGTGACCGTGTTCTATGACAAAGATCTACAGGTGGACAGATACATAAAGGACAAGGCCATCAAGCCAGATATTTTAATATGGAACAAGCCTGAAAAAACTGCGCTCATTATTGATGTCACTGTCCCAAATGACTATGGCCTTAATAGAGCTGAACGAGAAAAGATAACCAAGTATCAGAATCTAAAGAATGACTTAAAGATTACATGGTCTCTGAAAGAGAAAGACATTATATCGGTTGTGATGGGTGCAACTGGCTGAGTGAAAAATAATCTTAAGAAGTACCAATCCCTGGAAGACTAAGCTGTAATGAAATACAAATAGCAGCCATAAAGGGAACAACATCTATTCTAAAAAAAGCCCTCGGATATGAATTCCAATCATAATGAAATCAAGTGTTAGATCCGGGAGGAGTTAGCTCCCTTTGATCTCTTAAAAAATTATCAAGTAAAATAAATTAAAAAAAGAGAAGAAGTAAACAAATGTTCGGACGTAAAGTCTTGCAGAAACAATGTATTAAATAATGATAGGATAGATTTCTTGGAGACTGAGATGTTATTCTGATGAACGCTAAAAAGCAAATGCCTCTAATTCTTATACACTCCCTTCCTCTACTTCATGGAATTCGCTTTCTTCTTCATTGCCAAAAGAAGTAAGTTTTTACAGGAACGTGTTAACTCAATGTATATTTAATCAATGAAAATCATGTCTATGTTAAAGTAGTAAGCCAACTTGAACTTACAAACTTCCCTAAGACCAGTGACCAGACAAGGCAGAAAGAAATCTTCAATGACTCACATACAAGCTTTCTTCATCTCGTGCACAATAGTGGCAGTCAGATGAATAGAAATGAATTGCTATTCACAACTATACTCGCATTAACAAGAACAAGGTAAACCAACATACATATATACACAATGCCACGCTGCCAAATACTCACATACATATATTATTTACATATGCATATTATTCACACTATGAACATTTTAACTTGTGTCTATTTACTCAATTTTCAAGCATGTTTGCATTTTATTTAATGAATTGGAATTGTTACTTTTAGATGAGTAATTTGTATCATTTATCCATTTATTTATTTATTTATTTATTTATTGCGGACTATTATCCTCACCTTCTAGTTGCATTTGTGGAATGGGCATTTTTTTCTTTGACAATTTGGTTACTTTATTATTCGGATTTTTGTGTTTTTTAATTTTGTTAATTTCTAACTTGAAACTTAGCTAGAGGGAGTCTTTTTTGCAATGGATGGTAAATTGTGTTGTGGATACTTTGAAAGACTTTTCTGATTATAGATGTGAGCGATATTCATATTCAAAGTCTGATTTTATCTTTACACCTTCTCCAGGAGAACTCTTACTTGAAGAGAGAGGAGTTAGCAATCTCCTCTTTCTGCTACCCATGCTACCCTTTTTACTGTTGATTGTAAATTATTTTCAGTTGAAAAGGATTGGGAATGACTTGCTAAGATGTATCTACCTGACAATACTATGTCACCTAGGCAGAATTGTAAGAAGTTTATGTGGTAAGGGGTGTATGGCAAAAATTCGATTGGAACAAGAGATAACCACTTCTGGAGTACTTCTGGGAACCAGCAATAATCGTTGATAGAGACTAGTAAGTAATCCCTAGATAAGAAAGGACCATCAAATACCAAGGAAATTTCAGTCCATTGAGCAGTGAGAAGTAGTATCGTGTTTATGAGTTAACAAACATGTCGGGTTGGAGGATTGACAGAAAAAACAGTTATGCACAGTCTCTTCCATTAGTTTTTCAATTCCAGGGAATCAGACCTTTTCTCTTACTAGCTGCATTGAAAGTACTCTGGTGTGTTGACCATTCTCCTCAGTAGAGTTGAAGGGATCACAAAATTATGGCCTTGAAGGATGAAACCATCATTTTTAAAAAGTATAAAGCTGGATACCTGCAAGTCATTCCAATAATTGTCCAAAAATGTAGCCGTTACCTTTTTTTGCCACAGTGGTCTTCTCCTGTGATTAGCTTTACCTCTTTAAGGGTGATGGATTTGAGTATGGCATGTTGAGCCACATGCCTTATATACGTATCAGGTGCATTGTCTCTCTCTCTTGAGTTTGTAATGTCACGGTTGAGGTATTTTTTCCAAGCTGGTACACCCAGCTGTAGTCAAATGGTATGAAGTGCAGACCTCAGCATTCAATTCTGGATGTGGTTGGTTTAAAGTTTTTGAACAATCCTAAATAGTGGTCAACTGTCATGGTGAAATTTGTAATGAAAAAATGAAACTGTGGCACAAACTTTAAAGTGAGTTTAACCAGCTTCCTCCAAAGGAGGAAGGTTCATGGTAGTATGAAATTCACAAGCGATCCCTAGTTGCATGTATATTCCCGTTAGGAGAGGTGATGATGTTGGGTTTTTGCAACTCTTGCAGAGAAGTGTCAACGTTCTCCTACATACAGTGCCTGGTATTCCCAAATTGGTCACTCATCTGATACTAACCAGTTGCTTGACTTCAGTGATCAAATGAGAACCAGTGTGTCAATGAGAGGTAAAAATCTTTGGCTACAGCTAACATCTTTCTCTCATGAGTGGTCGTATCGTTGTTTCACATCTATGAAAGCACCACTGGCATACTACATTTTTTCCATTTTGTGTGAGCATTGCTTCCACAAGGATATTTGTCTCTTTGCTTAGGTCAAATTAGATCATAATTCCAACTCCAGTCGTGGCTTCTTTTAACTTGCTCACTGCCTTTTTTTCTGTTTCAGACCACCTTGATTCTGTATCTTATTTTGTGAGTTGTTCAAGTGGCTCACTGAAAATAGTGTGGGATAAATCTAGTTACATACCGGACCATGCCTAGAAATGGAAGATTTGTGATTCACAATTGCTGCCATGTTCTCTGGGTCTGGTGACACCCCATTCTCACTTAAAGTGTGTCTCCCTGATAAAAGGTATTTTTCCCTTTCTGATGTGACCCCCACTATTTTGTAGACACTCCAGTGTAAACCGCAATCTGTTATTATGTAGGCTTAGTCGCATCTAAACAATAATATCATCTGAAAGTATTTTGTGAATTCAGTACGGGTGACACTCGAAATACAATTGCAAATTAATTAAGATTGCTATCTGTTCATAGCTGATGGAATGAGAGCATGCTACTCCCGTGGATTAAATAAAAGGATCCATTTGAAATTCTGTGTAAATTCCTGAGTTCAACAGAAAAATTCTCAAGTTGAAGGCCAACACGTTGTGAGAATAGCACTCAAGATGGGAACACTCGTTTAAATAAACAAAATAGTATGAGTCATCTGATAAAATAGCACAGACACTACACCTGTCAGTCTTAGCGCTGTGCTACTCGACTGCAGAATACTGTACAGCAACATGGGCTTGTTCTGCTCATGCTGCAAAGGTCAACCAAGCTCAACAATCAACCTGCTATCTCTGCATAGGATGTCTGGAATCGCTCTGCTGCAAATTCAGCAAAAGGTGATAGCGAAGATAGAGTATGACAAGCAGAGCAACGACAATCACCATCCCCTATTTGAACATCAAGAGACGTCACAGCAACTACCAACCTGCAAGAACTTTGCTACTTTTTGGGGCAATTTACAAATATCAGTTTCACTGTGTTAGTTTCACTATTGTTGGTCTGTGCTGCAGACTATCATATGTGCATTTAGAAAGTTTATTGACATTGGCAGCAGTGTCTAGAACAAAAGTCACTGGAGAGTTATTAATAAAAATGGTAGCCGTGAGTGCTCATGTTGCGAAACAAATTTAAAACCAAACGCAATTTATTGAAACTTGAGATTGTAAAGTAAGGAAAATGTTGTACATAGCTTATCACTGAGTTCCACTCTAAAATCAAAATGGCTGCTTTCATCTCTTCTTATATAATCCTAAGGAACAGATAACTCTTTTATCTATATAGTGATATTGTTGTAATTTAATCTAAATATATATTAAATGTTTTGTCGTTGCTTATTTAGAATTACGCTTATTAAATAAACAAAAATACAGAAAAATCTTTATGATGTATGTACTCGTTATGGAAGAAAGATGTCACATTTCAAAAATCATGTTAATTTTTTTAACTAAGGAAATCAAATTTTATGAAGAAGTAAAAATCCAGGAGCAGCCATTTTGTTTTAAAATCCAAGGGCGACAATTTAATTCGGCTACCGAGATTTTCTTTGTATTGAAAATAATTTGAACATTTTAATCACTAAAAATCTTAAATCTTGATTTTCTTAGTTAAAAAAAAACCTACTCGATCAATTTACGTGATTTTTGGAATATGAAATTTTCGTTCCGTGACGAGTATGTGCATCATAAGATTTTTCTCTCTATATATATTTTTTTAAATAAGTGTAATTCTAAATAAGCACCTTGTTATCAATAACACATGAATTATTGGGTTGGTGCAAAAGTAATGTCGTTTTTATCAGATATATATATATATATATATATATATATATATATATATATATATATATATATATATATATATATATATACTGGCTTTCTTTCTTCCCTTCTCTTTTTCTTTCATGCATATGTCTAGACGCTCTGGCCTATTTTCGCGCTCTGACCCATTTTCGTGGCCTGTCATTTTATCTTATAAAGGTTTATTGATTTCGGTTTCTTAGTTCCTCTTCCTCTATCTCTTTTCTCCCCCACTTCTAATTCTTTTTTCATTATTATTCTCTAATTTCTATCTCTCCCTATTCTTTAATCTATTTTCCTTCCTTTCCCCTTTATTTTATCTTCTCTTCTATTTGCTAATTTATTACACGTAAGCATTTTCTTTTCTTCCTTTTACTTTTATTTATTTATTTATTTATCCATTTCATTTTTCATTTTCATTTTTCATTTTTAATTTTTCATTTTAATTTTTCATTTTAATTTTTCATTTTTAATTTTTAATTTTTAATTTTTCATTTTAATTTTTAATTTTTCATTTTTAATTTTTCATTTTTCATATCAGTTCGGTTTTTCATATCAGTTCAGTTTCTCCGTATTTGTGTAACCTGTCTGCTGAAAGCGGTTTTATTTTATTTTATTAACAATTTGAAGTTTTGGAGTGGAATTTGAAGCTCATGTTCTATAATTATAAAAATATTAAATATATTAAATTATATGTTTATTAATAAACATATCCACCGGACCTATATAAAAAATTTCTTTTTTACCGGACTCATTATATAAACAAAGAAAATTTCTCCAGGAAAATGCCTACTTCGGACTGTTACCTTATGATGTGGATTACTCAAAATACAAATTGGATCTCTTTACCTCACTGCTATCAAAGACATTCACTTCAGATTTTACCATGCAATTTGGAAGTGAATTTTTATATCCTTTTCATTAACTTCCTTTACTCTATGATATTTAAATACTTAAAAAACTTTTAATTCCCATGTCTCACTGACTTTAGCAAATAAGGTGTAAACCATTATAATTATTTGCTAATATTTTCTCCTCTGAAGAGATGGTAGACATCAAAATCCTATAGGATAAGGAGTTATAATATTTCAAATGTATTCTTTGTCTTACATAGAATAATAAAAATCTTTTGATTTGAAATTTAACCATTTCACGTCATAAATTTTTAAATTTATTGAATGACTAAAATTTTATATATATATATATATATATATATATATATATATATATATATATATATATTTTGTGTACAGAAAGTTGTTAGTTGAGACAGGTCATTGGTACCGTCGGTTTCAAGCCCGATAATAAGGCCCGTTTAAGGTATCCTTATCAAGCTCTCTTCAGCCAATATTCGTCTATCTTATAACCGGAAGTGTGAAGTATATATACCTCGCGAATCCACGTTCAAATCTCGTTTTGTTTAATTCCCCCCCCCCCTTTTTTTTTTTTTTTTTTATCTATCTATCTATCTATCTATCTATCTATCTATCTATCTATATATATATATATATATATATATATATATATATATATATATATATATATATATATATATATATATATATCGGGTAATGTAATACCTAATTTTCAACTTTGAATTATTTAAATTTAAGATCTAATTTCGAAAAAATGTTTTTTTTATATGAATCGATTTTAATTTGAACCCCATTTAATTTCAAAATCTCTTTCCTTATGTATAAAAACTTCAAAATCTGTATTGGTATCGGTTAAAAACTTAAAAATTCGTTTAATTATATCGAACATTTAAAAATTTCCAAAAATACGTTTAAAGTTTTAAAAATATATTTTTAATTATATCGAATCACGTTTAAAAATTTCGAAATACGTTTAAAAATTATTTTTAAAAAACCCAAATCTTTCAAGGTTTGGGGAAGTGAGTATTTATGTATCCTAAGTGATTTCCCTAGTTTATTAACATTATTATATTTTTCTATAGTTTTAAATTCGAAATAGATTATAAATTACATTTATAAAATATAATTTTTTTTTTTTTTTTTTTTTTTTATATATATGACATTAATTAAAAATCTATAATATAATTGCGATTAAAATCCAAGTTTACCGACTAATTATTTATGTATTTACAATTTTTTTTCCTTATATATATCTATATATAAACAACATCTAAGTGTTGTTCTTTTCATTGATCCAATTTATTAGGAGCCCCTTCCTTCTATGTATGCAACTTTTCAAAGCTTCACTCCTCACATTTGAACATTTTATTTTTGGGTCATGAATGGACCGGAGGATGTAGTATTTCTCTGCGTTACAGAGTGAGCATTGACTTAATTCCGGGACGTATGCTGGTCTATGCTCTATTTTTCTCCATTTTATGGAAAAGGGTGTATTTTTTTCTTTAAGCTCCCACACGCGGGTAGCTAATGCTGTATTCATCCTTGTTTTAGCTCTAAAGGAGCTCATATGTGCATAATATCTTTGTTTAAATTGGCCTTTTGTCATACCTATATATATTTCCGGTATATTTGTGGATTGTTCCGTTACTGTGGCCTCATAGACAAGGGATTCAGCTTTACAATTACCCTCCAATGGACAGCTATTTTTGGTCCTGCAAGAGCAGCCTGCGTTATCTATCTTTTTTGGTTCTTTGGATATTATCGACTTTATTGATGGAGCTGTCGAGTAACTAACTTTCACCGTGTTTCTATTAAAAAGTTTATGTAGTCTATGTGTTCTTGGAAAATGTTTGTCTAGAAGGCTAAGAAAACAATGCCCTACTCTAGTTTTAGTGTTCAATGAAAACGGAGGTAAGAACCAGATTATTTTCCGTTTCCTCTTTCGTTTTATATTTTCTTTATTCTGGGTTTGTTGAAATTTTATGTTTTCATTGAACCCACTTTGATGCAGTGCGTCATTATAATATGGTGCTGCTTTCTCGAACACTTCAGCGTTCGAAGAAAGCCGTGAAATCCTTTGGCTAATGTTCGCTACCATATTTTTAAACACTGTGGGTGGGTGGCATGAACCCTTATTTATATACATGAGTTTTTCATTTAGTTTGTGGAAGGGTTTGTGTATTTTCTTCTCGAGATCTAGAGTGGCATCTAAAAAATCTACTCTATCTAAATTTGTCTGTATTATTATTTTAAAGCCTAGTTCCTTAAAAAATTCAGTTAGGTCTTTTCTAAGCCTGTCTAGTGCACATCCATTGTAGTCACGCGATAGGCAAAGTCCATCATCTCTATATAATCCAAAAAAGTGATCTGGGAATTTATATTTCATGGTCTCCAGTAGAAAAAGTCCAACCAGATCGCAGATATCCGCACTGTCATACGCCCCCATCGCGACGTCAAAGGGGTCTTCGGGGTTTGATTTTTTGACCCACGCTTTATCGTCAAAAAATAAAAGGGTCTGTCGAGCTTGCATGATTGTTTCCTTATCGAGCTCACTTATCTTTCTATATTTTGATGCGAAGATCAACGATTTTTCTAGGATTTCCTTAGTGATTGAAGGGTAAAAATCGACGATATCCAGTTGTGTAAACTTACATTTGTGTGGTTCAGTTATGTTTTTAAACCAGTCCAGTACCGCGCTAGTGTCTGCCCACAAATTAAGATTTGATTTTCTTTTTATCTCTTTTACTATTTCTCTAATTATAGACTTGCTAGCTAGACCGATTTCGCTTTTAGCCGGGTTTATTAACCTGCAGGTTGGCCTATTATTAAAATTTTCCTTGTGGTCTTTTAAAGTTATAAACACATTTTTCTTTGCTAACCTATTTACTCTGTATTCTATACCTAATTTTGTGGCAACTTCTGTAGCCTCTTGGTTAATAGATTTATAAGTATCTTTTCTTGCTACCTGGTATTTTTCTGTAATTGAGTTTAGTACAAGTTGTTTTTTCTGTTCCTTTTCCATTTTATATAAATTTTTCGTTTTATCTGAGAAAACAATCGTCTCATTTTCTCTTTTTATTTTTTTGATATCAGCTGTCATTGTTTTTTGAAATTGATTTGATCTATGTTTAAATTCAAGCTTAGCGATAATGTCTAGTAAATCTTTTTCAAAATTTTCTAATTCTTCCACTTTACTCGGGTATTTTATAGATTTTAATCCAAAATTGTTTTTCACATTCTCTTGGGTGTTTGTTTCGTTTATAACCTTCCATCTCATCCTCTGAATTACATCTTCAATTTTCGATAGTAGGATTCTTGTATACAGCTGGTTACTTGGTGTTGGTATATTTTTAGTGGAGTAATTTAAGGTATATTGTTCCATCTCCGGTTGTTTTTAAAGAAGGTGGTCTTTACTTCCTGTTTTGTGGTGTTCTTTCCCGATAGTGCTCAACCACTAGGCTATTGGTATTTACCGTAAATTCCTGGTGGGGGCGAATATGATTAGTTTTTTTTGGAAAAAGAATTCCAGCAGAGTGCTCAATTAAAAGGAAAATCCAAATTAAAAATATAAGTACGCTCTTAAAATTTGGATTTTCCTTTTAATTGAGCACTCTGCTGGAATTCTTTTTCCAAAAAAAACTAATCATATATATATATATATATATATATATATATATATAGGTTAAAATCGACATTATTTTTGCATCAACCTAATATTTGGTTTCCAACAATTTGAATAGTTATTGCAGCTGTTACAAATTAAAGATAAGGAATTTGTTCTCACCAAGTGCAACCCCTTTTATCGATCTTATCAATCTAAAGAAAACGATTTAACAATACGGTAGAACTCCGGGATATGGTGGCCCTAGGAAACTTTTTTTTAGGTTACGGTGTGGAATACAATGTTTTACCGGCCACTGGTTACGGTATTTGCCCACATTACAGTGTTATTTATAATGTTATTTGATTATATACATGTATATGAGTTACTGTACTGTATGTTGTTACTAATTTTTAATGCCGTATTCCGGGGTTGTTCTGTACTCAAACAATATAATACAAAATATCTTCACAAAAACAAATATGATGACAAATAATTAAGACTTGTTTATACCCATTCTTTGAATGTTGTTGCTGCACTTATGTCGATTTCCATGTTTACCTAGCTTCTATAACTTTATAACTTTCTTTAAGCAAAAATAATTCGTTTTAAACTAATGTTAAATACTCTTTATTACACATTATAAAAAAATTATTTAATTAAAAAAAATTTTTTTTTATAACTTATACATGTGAAAATATTGCATTTAATTTTCTGTTTTTTGATTATTGACATCATAGAATCTATTGGTTTAATGTGTACTCTGCCTATTCCTTTTTTGTCAATCAATCCCACGTTTCTATTTGTGTATAAACAGACAAAATCACAAAACACCATAACTTTTAAATAATAATAATAATAATGGATAATGGATATCATTTTCCGTTATTATATCCCATAAACATGTAGCATGAATAGGTGTGTATCTTCGTTTTCGATGAATAAGCTAAATTATAGTCTTATATTCTGAGAAAATACATTTAAACTAGTTAAACTGTTATAATACGATATGTAATAATTTTTTGTTTGGTTATGTAAATTCTAATTTGCAACTGCAAATATTTTATGAACCACTTCCAACTTCCAGCTAAGAGCAAATTGTCATCAACTGATCTCCTCCATGTCTCAAGTGGCCTATGCAGCCATGGGTCATGAACATCGACATGGGACACAATTCGGAGTGTTTTGAATGACTGAGAGGTAGTGTGGTCATACCATTTGAGACATTGTTATATAATGCAATTTTTCATGGACGACTATACAACAAGATTGACAATTTTCTCCATCTGCGCTGCAACTAGAATTGATGTTGAAAGTAACTTTTATATTCTTATATCTTTTATAAAAACGTTTTGTTATAAAATTCCGTTTTTCTCAAATTTTCATTTACCAAAAGAGCTGTGTCATGATAGGACGTGAATATAACACATCAGCTTATCAGACGAGCTTATAAACCACGGATATCTAAACTAGTAAATTATGAAGTCGCAGCTGCTGCCTGTAATCACGGCCGCTACAAATACCTCCCCACCTGGATTGGTTTTCGGTAGGAAACCAAAAAAGTTTATCCAAATAACAAAATGATTCTTTTGTGAATGTGCAACGATAAGAATTAGTATTTTGAATTTGTCTGTCTGTGATTAGTTCCGTAAAATTGGTTTTGTCAATACGGGGCAAGTTGCAATGATTGTGATCGAATTTGCTTCCGTAGAATTGTTGTATACAATTTCTTTAAATTTGAACTATTGCTGTATCATCTGAGGTCATTAAGGTAATGCTCCTTATTGCTAAACGGTGATTTTGTCACAGATACATGCATCATACAGATGTTTTTTAAATTTTTATTTTTTATTATAGGGGAAATTCTCAACAAGAACCAATTTAAAATCATAATATGTAAACAAAGGAGATAACCTAAATGTTCTTATTTTAAATTATCTCTTTTCATAAAGAGCCACGTATAGGTTGCCAAACTCTCAAATAGAAACAGTTGCTATAGAAAGAAAACACTAACGCAGTAGATGGACTTCTTGGACTTTAAGGTCCTAGGCTTCAGCCTGCCTAGCCTATTGGTAAATCCGGCTTTGGAATGAAGACATCCAGCTTCCGTCTAACCAGGAAATTCATTTAAACAATATTTTGGAAGGTCAACTTTAAAATATAAATTTACAGTGTTTTATTAATAAGAAGTTGGGTTTTCAGCTGAATAAAATAAATGATTACTGAAGCTGTTATGAATTAAAGAGTTTTTTTTTCTCACCAAATCCCAAACCCTTTTATAGATTGATAACAATTTTACAAAACTGGAAGAGCTTGTCATATGAAATTCTCATCAATAGTAAAAATGTCGATTTAGGGCACATTTGGTTGATACAGAGAAATCTTTTCAGAAAAATCAGTATGAAGTATGAGTAGATACTATTCTAATTTTATTTTGTGAAAATTTATTTTGCACGATAGTAACGTGTACTAATTAGTTTTAATATTTTCAAATTCTCAGTTTTTAGAAATTACTTCTGAAATAGCTACTAATGGTAGCTATTTAGTAAGTTAAATTCACCTTCTGCATCCTTGTGTTTACAAAGCCATTTGGTGGAAATGACGTCAGACAAATTTTTAGCTACGGATGACCAAAACTGCACCTTTTTTTTTTAGCAAATATAAAAATAGAAGTTTTATTCAAACAATCTTTATTTGAACTTTTATAACAAAATTTATAATCTTTCTAATAAAAATATGCTGATGAACTGTTTTTTTTTTGTTTTTTTTTAAATATTTATGAATAGTTTTTTTTTTTTAAGGGATTTTGTTTAAAAAAATATTTATGAACTGGTTTTTTTTTTCAATAGTCAAATGAAATGAGATTTTTAACAGTCATCTGCCAGAATTCCTCTACTGACATTTAACATAAATTTTTTTTTTTGCTTTTTTTTGTGTTCGGAAAAAAAATCTTGTTTTTTACTTATTTGTCATGTTATTTGACCAAGAAAAAATTGGTGATTTTTCTTTTTATTATTTCATTTTCAGTGGATTTTATTCAAGTACTCATGGAAAAAATAGAAGAATTAACAATTTTATTTTAATAAGAAGGATAACAAAACATTTTAGTAAAAAAAGATAACGAAATAATAATTCGTTCTTACTAAAATAATAACAGATGAAATACATTTTTTCTTGTAATAATAAAAATAAAGTTTATTTCCTTTTGTTTTCGAGTTTCCGATTCGATTTTTAAGTTTGATGGATGTGGACGTAATTCATTTTTATAATAAAAATATATTATGGACTGTTTATTTTTTTTAATGTTTATGAACTGTATTTTCCTCAATAATATGTTTATAAACTCTTTTTTTTTCTTTTTTTTTACCAAACAAAAATAGAACTTTTATAATGAAATATATATTATGAACTGTTTTCCAAACATCAAGTGTTGGTACATTTTATAAATAATAAAGTATAAAAATACAACTTTTATAGTAAAAGCTAGGTAAACGTCGATATCGGAATACCCTGGCCAAATCACAGCTAATACAATCATCCGCGTCCATCAAACTTAAATAAGAAACTAAAAAATAAAAACTCTAATTTCTTCTCGGTCAAATAATATAACAAATAAGTGATAAACAAAATTTATTTTTCATAACACAAAATATTAAAAAACAAAAACATTTATGGTAAATGTTGGTTGAGGAATTTTGGCAGATGACTATTAAAAATTTCATTTCCAAATCTGACCCCCAAGATCTCCATGGGCATGGAATATGTGTTTACATTAAAGATGGCTTTCCATGTGATAGGGACATCTCTAGATGATCCAAATTTATTTATATGTGCTTCCGGGTTGCACTTGCTCACACTACTGCATTTATATTTGCTCTATATTGCCCCCACAACAGCGAAGTTACTATCTTTAAAAGCATATCTAAAAAAAATTGACCATGTCCTATCTGCTTATCCTTCAGCTAATATTCATGCCTGTGGAGACTTTAATGTTCACAATGTGGAATGGTTAACCCACTATACAAGACCGATGATGAGAGGAGGTTCTGTCATCATTTCTCCATTGCTATGACCTCACTCAGATTGTTCACAGACCCATGAATTGACGGCCAGTATGTGAGTCTCTTAGACCTTTTTCTCACAACTTGCCCTGAACTATGTTCAGCTTCCATTCTGTTTCCACTGGGATCTTCCCACCACTCTGTTGTATCAGTTAAGATAAAAACGAAATGTAATAAGTCTTCAGACGTACCTCTCCATTGTACAGTAGATCAATACCCTATGGCTGACTGGGATAGCTTCCATATATTTATTTTTTTGCATTCCATGTTTAAAAAGGATGTGTCCTCTATAGTATCAGACCTGATGGAATGGTTAATTGTAGGTATAGACCGTTTCATACCCTCAAAAAGTTCCAGCAAAAACCTAATAGCCCGCCGTGGTTCTCTCCAGAATGTGCTGCTGCCATTGCGCATAGAAATCACCTTTTCCATTGCTTCCAATGTAACAGATGTACTGAGACAAAAGCCGCTTTTAGGACTGCCAGCAGCCACTGTAAAAAGGTTATAAAGAATGCGAGAAAGTTGTATACTCAGTCCATCAAGTCCAAAGTAGCTGATCAGCGGCTTGGTTCCCACAAGTTTTGGCAAATTGCAAACAGAATTCTGAACAAAAGCGTGTGCTCTATCCTAACCATCATTAATGGACCTGATGTAATCTCGTCAGCATCAGACAAAGACAAACTCTTTGCCAAGAAGTTTGCAGCTAATTCTACCCTTTGCGACTAAGGCCACCACCCTCAATATTTCCTCCTGTATCAGAAAACATGCTATGTGATTTACAAATATCTGTACGTGATGTTGCCAAGCTAATCAAAAATCTTGATTCCAGTAAAGCAACTGACCCTGACGGCATTCCAATTATAGTGCTCAAAAAACTTCAACCAGAACAAGCTCCCATACTTACAAAGCTGTTTAAGCATTGCCCTAAGGAGAATTGCTTCCCATAACCCTGGAAAATCTCACCAGTATACCCTGTATTTAAGAATTCAGGTGATCAGTCATCTCCCTCTCAGTACAGACCAATAGGTTTCCTGTGCATCATGAGTAAGTTGCTGGAATCTGTGTTAAATAGAGAAGTAATCAACCATCTCAGCAAAAATACCCTTCTTAGTGACACGCAATAGGTTTACTTCACAAAATCTCAAGCTTTGGTATAGCTGGAAATGTCTTCTCAATTATTAAATCATTTCTCTCTGATAGGTTCATTAAAGTAATGGTTGATAGGCAGAAATCAGAAGCTCATAGTATTAATGCTGGCGTCCCTCAGGGGTTCATCCTGAGCCCAACTCTCTTTCTGATCTACATCAATGATCTACCAAATCACGTCCTTACATCATTCATAGATATTTATGCTGATGACATTACCATCTATGGTAGCACATTAAAGGCCATAAATGAACAAGTTCTCTCTGATTCTCTCTTCTCTGATCTTGAGCAAGTGGTACAATGGGGAAAGGAGTGGCTGGTTACTTTTAATACATCTAAAACCAAGCTTCTATCTACATCATCAACGCTCTGATCCCCATCTGGCATTAATTGAAATGAATGGCTCTCATCTTGGGGAGGCTTTATGTTTTGGCAAGCTTCTGGGCTTTACATTTACTCCTGATCTGAAATAGAATACATACATTAAATCCGTTGCCAAGGCCGCTGGAAAAATGGTGGGATCTTTCTATCGATCCAATAGATATCTCACTGCTGATGCAATTCTTTCTCTATATAAGAGCCAGGTACGTCCAAGGATGGAGTACTGTTGCCACATCTGGGAAGGAGCTGCTAGAAAGGACTTATCCTGCCTTGATAGACTCCGTAGCCTCATAGGAAGAGTCCTTTTTTCTTCCCTGCAACCTCTTTCTCACAGAAGATATGTTGCGAGTCTGTTTCTGCTTTATCTTTATTTTCATGGCAAGTACTTGTCTGAGTTCCGATCTATGGTCCCCCTCACTAAACTTTCATGAGAAACACTCGTCAAACTGAAAACACTATCAATAATTTCCACCACTCTTTATCCTATCGTGCCTAAACCTAAATGTAGATTTCATGAACAAAGCATCTTTCTTAGAACTGCATGCCTGTGGAACTGTCTTCCATTTTCCTGCTTTCCAGCTGACTACAATATGGTTGTCTTCAAGTCCAATGTAAACAAGTTCCTGATGAGTCGTTCCATTTAAGTTAACAAATTTACAGAATTTCCAGTACTAACGATTACTATATTGTCCAATTAGCTACTGTACACTCTTTAACCCTTATCCTCGAGTGACCTCCGGGCCTTGATAAGTGGTGATGCCCATGAAAAAAGAAACAAAGCAAAACAAAACAGCACATGACATGTCATACAATAATACATGCAATGCCATGTTGCAAACTGTGAGTAAACAATGTTTCGTCATTCATGTCCCTTAAATGTAAAACTCTGATCAAAAGTTAAGAAAAACAAATGCCGTGAATAAAAAATAAAAAAATAAAATGCTACATTTCTTGCCAACGATGAACTGGTCTGACTCAGATCGGAGTGAATAAACAAAAAATGAATCTATACATAAAAGATGAAGAAATAATTGATGAAACAAAACAGGCCAAAACCATTTGCAGTGGTATCGGGGACCAAGGCCTAAGATGCTTGAATGCTAGTGGCCTCACTGATCAACAAAAGAAATCACCCAACCACCTATGGAACTTTTGTGGAAGCTGGTTCAGGTTGAATGTCCATTTTAGGATCCACCGACTTTACCTTATGCAATAACGGCAGAAGTCAAATAAATCATTAAACGACTTTGTCATTTGTCACATGAGCACAAAAATGCGACTTCACAGATGAGTAGCAGAGTGAGAGACTTATAGGTCTCATCATATGACGTATACAAGAACGAGCTCTTAAGCAAACTAAAAGGCTACAGCAAAGTCAATATGCTGACTGAAGGCCGGAAGTACCAAGCCCTGGAAACGGTCAACTGCTCGGAATGCTGAAAACAGAAAGGACATATAGCATTAACTGAAGTAGAAGTGTGGGAACTGCAATACAAGTCACAACGTTGTTTAGCATATAGTGGTGAGTGCTTTGCATGTCGAAGCAAAGTGTATCGGGTGAAGTGCTGCAGAAAAGGGTATCGGGTGAAGTGCTGCAGAAAAGCGTATCGGGTGAAGTGCTGCAGAAAAGCATATCGGATGAAGTGCTTCAGAAAAGCATATTGGGTGAAGTACTGCAGAAAAGCATATTGGATGAAGTGCTGCAGAAAAGCATATCGGGTGAAGTGCTGCAGAAAAGCATATTGGGTGAAGTGCTGCAGAAAAGCGTATTGGATGAAGTGCTGCAGAAAAGCATATCGGATGAAGTGCTGCAGAAAAGCATATCGGGTGAAGTGCTGCAAAAAAGCGTATTGGGTGAAGTGCTGCAGAAAAGCGTATCGGGTGAAGTGCTGCAGAAAAGCGTATCGGGTGAAGTGCTGCAGAAAAGCGTATTGGGTGAAGTGCTGCAGAAAAGCGTATTGGATGAAGTGCTGCAGAAAAGTGTATCGGATGAAGTTCTGCAGAAAAGTGTATCGGATGAAGTTCTGCAGAAAAGCGTATTGGATGAAGTGCTGCAGAAAAGCGTATCAGATGAAGTGCTGCAGAAAAGAGTATTGAGTGAAGTGCTGCAGGAAAGTGTATCGGGTGAAGTGCTGCAGAAAAGCATATTGGGCGGAGTACTGCAGAAAAGCATATCGGATGAAGTGCTGCAGAAAAGCATATTGGGTGAAGTGCTGCAGAAAAGCATATTGGATGAAGTGCTGCAGAAAAGTGTATCGGGTGAAGTGCTGCAGAAAAGCGTATCGGGTGAAGTGCTGCAGAAAAGCGTATTGGGTGAAGTGCTGCAGAAAAGCGTATTGGATGAAGTGCTGCAGAAAAGTGTATCGGATGAAGTTCTGCAGAAAAGTGTATCGGATGAAGTTCTGCAGAAAAGCGTATTGGATGAAGTGCTGCAGAAAAGCGTATCAGATGAAGTGCTGCAGAAAAGAGTATTGAGTGAAGTGCTGCAGAAAAGCATATCGGATGAAGTGCTGCAGAAAAGCATATTGGGTGAAGTGCTGCAGAAAAGCATATTGGGTGAAGTGCTGCAGAAAAGCATATCGGATGAAGTTCTGCAGAAAAGTGTATCGGATGAAGTGTTGCAGAAAAGCATATCGGATGAAGTGCTGCAGAAAAGCATATCGGATGAAGTGCTGCAGAAAAGCATATTGGGTGAAGTACTGCAGAAAAGCATATTGGATGAAGTGCTGCAGAAAAGCATATTGGGTGAAGTGCTGCAGAAAAGCGTATTGGATGAAGTGCTGCAGAAAAGCATATTGGGTGAAGTACTGCAGAAAAGCATATCGGATGAAGTGCTGCAGAAAAGCATATTGGGTGAAGTGCTGCAGAAAAGCATATTGGGTGAAGTGCTGCAGAAAAGCATATTGGGTGAAGTGCTGCAGAAAAGCGTATTGGATGAAGTGCTGCAGAAAAGCATATCGGATGACGTGCTGCAGAAAAGCATATCGGGTGAAGTGCTGCAAAAAAGCGTATTGGGTGAAGTGCTGCAGAAAAGCGTATCGGGTGAAGTGCTGCAGAAAAGCGTATTGGGTGAAGTGCTGCAGAAAAGCGTATTGGATGAAGTGCTGCAGAAAAGCGTATCAGATGAAGTGCTGCAGAAAAGAGTATTGAGTGAAGTGCTGCAGGAAAGCGTATCGGGTGAAGTGCTGCAGAAAAGCATATTGGGCGGAGTACTGCAGAAAAGCATATCGGATGAAGTGCTGCAGAAAAGCGTATTGGGTGAAGTGCTGCAGAAAAGCATATCGGATGAAGTGCTGCAGAAAAGCATATCGGATGAAGTGCTGCAGAAAAGCATATCGGATGAAGTGCTGCAGAAAAGCATATTGGGTGAAGTTCTGCAGAAAAGTGTATCGGATGAAGTGTTGCAGAAAAGCGTATCGGATGAAGTGTTGCAGAAAAGCGTATCGGATGAAGTGCTGCAGAAAAGCGTATTGGATGAAGTGCTGCAGAAAAGCGTATCGGATGAAGTGCTGCAGAAAAGCGTATTGGATGAAGTGCTGCAGAAAAGCGTATTGGATGAAGTGCTGCAGAAAAGCGTATCGGATGAAGTGCTGCAGAAAAGCGTATTGGATGAAGTGCTGCAGAAAAGCGTATCGGATGAAGTGCTGCAGAAAAGCGTATCGGATGAAGTGCTGCAGAAAAGCGTATCGGGTGAAGTGCTGCAGAAAAGCGTATTGGGTGAAGTGCTGCAGAAAAGCGTATTGGGTGAAGTGCTGCAGAAAAGCGTATTGGGTGAAGTGCTGCGGAAAAGCGTATTGGGTGAAGTGCTGCAGAAAAGCGTATTGGGTGAAGTGCTGCAGAAAAGCGTATTGGGTGAAGTGCTGCGGAAAAGCGTATTGGGTGAAGTGCTGCAGAAAAGCGTATTGGGTGAAGTGCTGCAGAAAAGCGTATCGGGTGAAGTGCTGCAGAAAAGCGTATTGGGTGAAGTGCTGCAGAAAAGCGTATTGGGTGAAGTGCTGCAGAAAAGCGTATTGGGTGAAGTGCTGCAGAAAGACTAAATTAAGGGGACACAGAAATATAAGCAGACTTGCAACCACTGTCACCAAACCCCAAGGATAACTGTACATACGAGAAAAAAGGAAAACACTGACCACATCGATATTGGAAGTAATTAACTGATAACTTACAGCATTTCTACTCCCTAACTATCAGTGGAAAATGCATGTATAGTATAACTAAGAAACCTAGGGACGAATCCTTAAATGCAGAACATACCATACAGTTCATATGAAAATCAATTTCGGAGCATCTGACAACACGCTCCCACTGAGGACGTTTCAACAGATTATGGGGCATCACTAAAAGCTCTCTCTATTTTGCAACCCTGCCCACATGTGAAACTCACCTAATATGGAGGCGACTGAATTTGATGCCAATATAAGGACTCAAAATGGACAAATACAACATTTTATGTTGTAGAAGTACCAGGACATGCAGTCGTAGGGCTGACGCTCATAGCCAGACATGTTGACAACTTTAAAAAAGGTTTAACTTTTCCCAGACCAGCAAGATCAACATGCCTCACTTCTAGATCTCTTTCTGACAACGGTTCCTGATGACTGTATAACAAATGCCCACAGTCCACTCGGGAATGCTGATCATGCTGTGATAATGATAGAAATCAGCCTAAATTCTTGCCCTAAAACTGAAGATCCACTACTCAAAACAACGAGGTATTACAAAAAGGCTGATTGGGAAGCCATCAGGGAACTTATCAAAGATGCCCCATGGCAAAATATCTTTACTATTCCAGTGGAACAGTGTGCAAATGAGACCACTGAATGGTTCAAAACTGCTATTGAAGCACATGTTCCCGCATGGAAATTCTATAGCAAGCCCCACTCTCCCCAATGGTTTACTTCTGCTTGTGCAGCTGCCATTTGTCAAAGGCAGCAAGCATTCCACAGATTCAACCGACATAAGTCCAGCTCAAATAAACAGAAGTTTATAGAAGTTAGAAATAATTGTAAGAGAGTGATAGAGACAGCTAAGACAGATTACTCTGAAACCACCAGAAAACGCATTGAAGCACAGAAATTAGGAACCCGGGATTTTTGGAAAATCTACAACAGCGTAGTAAATAATGGACAGTCAACTATTCCCCCACTATCAAACAATCATGAGGTTGCTTGCACGGCAACTGACAAGGCTAATCTGCTTGCCAGTCAGTTTGCCTCAAACTCCACACTGAACTTGGTACACCACTCCCTCCCTGATTTCCCTCTGCGAACAGACGCCACACTAGACGATTTGAAAATCACCCCTTCTCAGGTACATGCTATTATAAAAAACCTAAACACCTCAAAAGCATGTGGACCAGATCTCATCCCAGATGTGCTATTAAAAAAATGCTCTGCCGAGGTTGCTCCAGTTCTCTCCAAACTTTACAATAAATGCCTTAACGAATCTTGTTTTCCCGACTGTTGGAAAACCGCCTCTGTGGTACCAGTCTTCAAGAATTCTGGTGAAAGAACTGACCCACTAAATTATTGCCCCATTAGCCTCCTCCCGCTTTTCGCCAAAATATTTGAGTCCTTAGTTAATCAAGCCCTAGTCCAACACCTAACAGCTGCTAGCAATGGCCAAGGGAGAAGAGTAGAAAGATGTTTGGTAACATTACACTTGAACTTCTGCATATCATTGCAGTTGGGAAAGCAGAATCCCGGAAGGGAGTTCCAAAGACCCGCAGTTCTGGGGAAGAAACTATTAGAGTAAAAGGCTTTCTTGCACCTAGGGATCTCTACTGTAAAGGGATGAGACTTAGTAGCTTGTCGGGTTTGTCGGGGGTAGTCACGTCGGGGAGGTACAAGTGTTTGCAGTTCGTCAGAGCATTCACCATTAAAGTATTTGTAGAACAGGCAGAGGGATGCAACATCTCGTCGATGGGACAGAGGTTGAAGCCTAGATGACAGTTCTGGACCTATCAGGTTGGCGACTCTCTTTTGAACCCTGTCCAGGAGCGAGAGACAAGCAGCAGATGCACCAGCCCAGATGTGACAACAGTACTCCATACATGGGCGAATGGTTGCCTTATAGAGGTATAGGATACTGTCAGGCGTAAGTAGTTTTCTAGCACGGTAGAGGGAGCCAACCTTCCTTGCAGCAGCCTTGGCAATGCTCTCAATGTATCTATTCCAGTTCATATTCCCTGTAAACGTTAGGCCGAGGAGTTTAAAAGAAGTACTTTCAGGCAATGTGTTCTTGGCCATTGCTATTGGTGGTAGAGAAGGTTTCTTGTAGTTATTGAAGGAAACAAGCTTAGTCTTAGCAGCATTGAATGTGACCAACCATTTTTGTCCCCATTCCACTATGGATTGGAGGTCATCCTCTAGTGTTTCTGCCATTTCCTTGGATATGTGTTCATTTGTTTTCCCCTCATATCTGTTATAGAGAGTGGTGTCATCGGCAAATATACCCATCTCCGAAACAATTTTATCAGGGAGGTCGTTTATGAATATCAGGAATAATAGAGGTCCAAGGATAGACCCCTGAGGTACTCCCGCATTTATGTCATATTGTTTGGATGTACGTCCGTCGAGGACAACTTTGATTTTTCTATTACTTAAGAAGGATTTGATTACATTATGAATTCTTCCAGTGATTCCATATGATCTAATTTTCCTTAGAAGACCATCGTGCCATACCCTGTCAAAAGCCTTAGATATATCAAGGGCCACCGCTCTACCCTCCCCTGTTTTATCCAATGAATGGTATATACGTTCAGAAACTACAGTTAAGATATCTGCTGTTGAACGGGCTTGCCTGAATCCATATTGTTTGTCAGTCAGGAGTTTAGCAGCTGTTAGGTGTTGGACTAGGGCTTGATTAACTAAGGACTCAAATACTTTGGCGAAAAGCGGGAGGAGGCTAATGGGGCGATAATTTAGTGGGTCAGTTCTTTCACCAGAATTCTTGAAGACTGTTACCACAGAGGCGGTTTTCCAGCAGTCGGGAAAACAAGATTCGTTAAGGCATTTATTGTAAAGTTTGGAGAGAACTGGAGCAAGCTCGGCAGAGCATTTTTTAATAGCACATCTGGGATGAGATCTGGTCCACATGCTTTTGAGGTGTCTAGGTTTTTTATAATAGCATGTACCTGAGAAGGGGTGATTTTCAAATCGTCTAGTGTGGCGTCTGTTCGCAGAGGGAAATCAGGGAGTGAGTGGTGTACCGAGTTCAGTGTGGAGTTTGAGGCAAACCGACTGGCAAGCAGATTAGCCTTGTCAGTTGCCGTGCAAGCAACCTCATGATTGTTTGATAGTGGGGGAATAGTTGACTGTCCATTATTAACTATGCTGTTGTAGATTTTCCAAAAATCCCGGGTTCCTAATTTCTGTGCTTCGATGCGCTTTCTGGTGGTTTCAGAGTAATCTGTCTTAGCTGTCTCTATCACTCTCTTACAATTATTTCTAACTTCTATAAACTTCTGTTTATTTGAGCTGGACTTATGTCGGTTGAATCTGCGGAACGCATGCTGCCTTTGACAAATGGCAGCTGCACAAGCAGAAGTAAACCATTGGGGAGAGTGGGGCTTGCTATAGAATTTCCGTGCGGGAACATGTGCTTCAATAGCAGTTTTGAACCATTCAGTTGTCTCATTTGCACACTGTTCCGCTGGAAGAGTAAAGATATTTTGCCATGGGGCATTTCTGATGAGCTCCCTGATGGCTTCCCAATCAGCCTTTTTGTAATACCTCGTTGTTTTGAGTAGTGGGTCTTCAGTTTTAGGGCGAGAATTTAGGCTGATTTCTACCATTATCACAGCATGATCAGCATTCCCGAGTGGGCTGTGGGCATTTGTTGTACAGTCATTGGGAACCGTTGTCAGAAAGAGATCTAGAAGTGAGGCATGTTGATCTTGCTGGTCTGGGAAACGTGTCGGAAATGTAACCAACTGAGATAGGGAATGGGATATAGAGAAGCTATGTGTTGCGCTACCAGCTACGTCTGTGTGATTAGAGAATCCTAGCCAGTTACTGTGGTGAACATTGAAGTCACCAAATACATGTATTTGTGTGCTAGTATCGAGGGAGAGTGCTATATCTATGCTGTCTGAGACTTTGTTTATTAGGGTACAGTCTTGGTTTGAGGGAGAGCGGTAGAGAAAATACAAGTAGCTAATATTGTGTTGCATATTTAGTCTGAAGCACATAAAGGCCTGGCCCTCTGATTCTAGCTTTATTTCTCTAGTTAGGGGGAGGGTGTTTCGAATATAGACTCCAAGTCCATGCATATGTCTGTCCGAGTCCTTACGGTAGAGTGGGAGATAACCAGGCATGTTAAAGTGGTTAGAGGGAATGGAGGAGTGAAGGTTAGTTTCACTTAATGCTAAGATATCCGGGGTGTTTACAAGGAGAAATGACTCAACATCATCTAAGTTAGTTCTAAGCCTGCGGATATTAGTAAATGCAAGCCTCAAGGGAGGAGGCAGGTTGGTTTTCTTTGAGTTTGGTCCTGGTTTAAACGTAACTTTTGCTTGAGCTGTCATTTCATTTTATTTTATTTAAAAGTTTCAGTTAGGGTGGGTGAGTGAGGGGGTGCTGGACAAGTAGTTGTGTAGAATACCAGACATGCAATACAAGTAGACCATCAGCTGTCCTCACCCACAGGATTGTGGCCTCAGGAAAGCCCACCGGGGATGAGTGCAGGGTCCCTTTCCATGCGCGACATGGCACTAAAAACATCCCGATATTTTACAACTGTTGATGGTGCAGCCGCTCTAAGTGCTACCAAAGAGTTAGGGCTCCTGTACTATCAGTCGGAAATAGCAGCCTAGGCCTTTGCAATTTCACCTGCATTTTCCGCCTTCATTTCCCTCCAAATGGCTACTCTTCCTGGTCCTCAGTCGACCATTGACAGATATGGCCTCTGTCGATAGTGTGTTACGTCTATCGCCAACCTGCTCCAGTTCTCTGCCACCTGAACCTCACCAGCTTCGTGTCTACTCGGCGCAGGGTCGCTTGATTGACACCGGCTGCATCTCTCAACCACTGTCCTAACGGCCTCCTTTGTGATTCTGGGGTCCACCTTCCTGGCCAAGAACAAGGTTCTATCCACTCCAAAATGGTGCATGTCATGCAACTCCTTCAGAGTGTTTTCATTCAAACAACATATTGCAACAGCCGCCTCATTCGGCGCCTTTAGCCAAGACTTCCGCACCCTCGTCATCACATCTGCTCTGTTCTTCGCTGAAGGAACGATAGTGACCCTAAGTTGAAGATCAAATTCCCTAATCAGCTCCCTTAACATCATCAATCGACGCTTTACTAGCATTTCAGCAGCGCCTTTCGTCTTCACCCTCCTTTCTCCTGTAACTTCGGACTGGATCCAAGAGAACACAGTGGCTGAGTCGGTCCTCACCTCAACATTCTGTAGCCCCCATTTCAAGGCTAAGTTGATGCCCTTCATAACTGCATCCAGTTCCGCCACATTTATGTGAGCCACGTCGTCCTTCTTCCGCAACCAAGCAGCATCTTCTGCAGTAACACCACCTATCTCCAAGGTGACCCCCACTGCTATACAGCTTGCATCACACCACACAACACCTTCTGCACTGTTGGGTACATGCCAAACACCTCGTACTGGATCCTCTCTCTTCACCTCTTCAATAATCTCTCTCATAATGTCCACAGTCTCTTTATCAACTCCATCCTCCCACTTCGCTCCACTAGCTAGCCTTTTGATATAACTACATGCAGTCCGAAGCCTTCCTGCAATAGGGTAATGACCCACCAGTCTTCCGCATATTGAGAAGAGTTCTCGCCTGCTCAATTTTTCCGACACCTCCGGGATCTCATTTCCCCTCCGGAACACTAACCGTCCTATCTGGTCCTTTCTTAGTTGGAGCCCTAACACAGCTCCTCCCTCCAACGATTCCGGGCGTTTTGCAATTAGCCCAAAGCTGTTGAGGTGTTTTACTACATCCTCCGCAGTTGTTACCATCTCATCCACCAAAATATCATCAATGTAGGAACTGGTGGCTCTTCTGACTGCGTCCTCCTTACTTAGCACCGTTTTGAGGATTGCTGCCATGATTTTTGGTGCAGAATTCAGGCCAAAGCCCAACCTAGTCAGGCAGTACGTTCGGCCCTTGTATCTGACTAGCTGGTATTTCCAGAATTCCTGTGAAATGTGGATCTGTAGGTATGCAGATTTTAAATCCACAATCGTCACAGCCTTCTGAATCTGCCTCCACTCTCGCATGGTCTCTCCACACACGTCCATCACATTGCCTCCCGTGTGACACGCAACGTGTACGTTCAGCTCCCTGAAGTCCAGTACTGGCCGAACTTTTTGTTTTGTGGGCTGAACAACCGCCATTAACGGCAGCACACCTTCCATCTTCTCCGTCCATGGTCTTAAAATCCCCTGAGATCCATCGGTCCACCTCCTTCTCAAATTCAACTCTTGTGCCTCCTCGCAACGTATGCTCGTAGCATTCCACTGTTGTTCAGTATGGGAGGTTTTCCCTTCCATGCCCACTTGACTGTCCATTTCTCACCATCAAAGTGTGAAGAGAAATCTTGGTCCTCTATCGTGCAACTTTTGTCTAACCCGGCCGTTCCTGTGACACCTTTTTCGAATTGCACACCTGCAGACCCTTGATGTCTTCCAAATCTCACGGAGTTCCTATGTACCGTAATGCCCCCTAGTCGAGCAATTGCGTCCATCCCTAGCACCACATCGACACCCGTGACAATTTTGTTAATAACAATCGCCTGGATTGTTAGTGACATCCCACGTACCATCAACCGAACGATACTCATGCCATTGCACTTCAACTCTCTGCCGTCAACTGCCGTAATGCTGCTGGTTCCCTTGCATGTGTCAACCATGTCTTTGGTGACAATTGTTGAAGTACAGCCCGTGTCGACAAGAGCTTTTGCACTTCGTCCATTTAGGGTCACCTCTACTTGTGGTGACATACCCTGAAGCGCCTTCATCGAATAAGTGGGGTAGCCACCGGCGCAGTGGTTTCCCTGGAGACAGAATCTGCTGATGTGGCCGACTTCCCCACAGCGGTAACACGTGACTTCTGGCTTTGGCTCCCTGCACTCCCTCGCCATATGAGGGCCTTGGCATCGGTAGCATCTGCCAGAGAACCTAGGTCTCTGCCACAGTCCTCTCTGCTTTTCGTCCGTCACAACCTCCTGCTACAGTTTACTTCATTGAGCGACAGCTACCTTTCCCTGCTCACTCTCTTTTTTCCTGGCCAGCACCCTAGCATGTGTAATCAACTCCTCCACCTCCATAGTATTTACACCGGGCAGTTGCTGCAGAGCTATAGAAATATGGTCTGGGAAGCCATTGATAAAGGCCATCTTAACCATCTGTTGACGGCCTCCTCCATTGAATCCTGCTAGTCCCGTCAACCTCCTGATATTGTTGGCGTAAACATCGACAGGCTCTCCGGTCCACACCATACGGCTTAGTTTGCCATATGCCACAAACGGTCCTTCGGTAAATGCTTCCTTCAACTTTTCCTCAATGGCGTCAACAGACAGTCGATCCTCTTCCCGCATCTCCAGATATAGGGCCAGAACATCATCATCAAGATACAGTGGTATCAAGCTGGCTACATCCGCGATGTCCCGCAACTTAGCGACAAGTTTAACCTTGGTCAGCCAGGTTATAACATCTCCCTCTCCAGAGAACGTCTTAAGCATTTCACTGCTGATCCTCTTTGCTTCCATCGTTCCCGCCGAAATAGCTTGTAGTGAAGTAGAAAAAAAAAGAAATATAAGCCACAGCTGTTCCTTCCAAAAGGTCGAGCTCTTCAACGTCCAAAAATAATTCACCGTCATAAAAATAATTCACCGTCACTTCTTCCAACCGTCGTTTCACTCTCTGCGCTCTTTCCCCTGCTTAAAAAAAGTACCGTTTATATGCTGCCCATTTCTCCACTTATGCAAATTGACTATCAACCAGAGCCATCTAGTTTTCCATTTCTCCAAACAGCCAATTTGCAAAGGGGGACAACTCAAACCACAATTCAACAGCAAGAAGTGTTTCAAAAAGCATGCTAGTATATCTTCTTTTGGAAACATTTATTGGAATCAACTAAATAAGGTATGCGACATTAAGAAAATCAAAAGGGAACTACATTTTCTAGGTATGCTCACTTACTCATATATCCCAAACTTTGCTGAAAAGGCTCACCTCTTGCACGGTCTTCTTAAATCCCAATTAACTTGGATTTGGTACCCTGACCATCAAAAATGCTACGACCAGCCCAAGGAAATGATCATCGATGGCACCTGCCTTTCATACTATAATAAGACTAAATCCACATCACTTGAAGTGGATGCCTCACAGAAAAGACTGGGAGTGGCAAACAAACTGCATTTAAATCCAAAACATTAACTGACACATAAACCGGATACAGCAACATTGAACGAGAGATGTTAGCAATTGTGTATGATATTCAGCGATACCACACCTACTTAATGGGAAAGCCTTCTCTATCATCACGGACCATAAGCCTTCATTCAGCACCACACCAGCTATCCCAAATACTATTAAAGATCCAGGGATACTTATACTAAGTAACATACAGACCAGGTAGTTAAATGATTCTTACCAATACCCTAACCCCCAAAACGATAAACCAATTGAGCTAGATGAGAGAATGGATAGCATAAATACTGAAGTTGATGAGGATCAAATCATCTCAATCATCAACTTGTCATTGAAAAATCCGAAAATGCTGCAAACAACAATAAAAAATACAAAAGGGAGAGAACTGACATCTTTATTACATGTGAGATCAACATAATGACCATTATAGCAGAATCAAAAGCTTACCACCGTTATATACAGGTCAGTGTGTACAGGTATTAAATAAAACACCCTGGAACCATCGTCAAGAATGACAAATAACCTAGAAACTACATAGTAGGACACCCAGTGGAACCAGACTCTGTCGCAATTGTATCCATTTGCATGCCGTACTAGTTCTGCTTGCAAAAAAAAAAGGTTTATTTTGAATTATTTACTTGCAGAAAACAAAAAATTTACAAACATTTAAAACAAATTAGGCACAAGGTCATTCAAAAGTGTGGGAAAATGTTGTTATTCATCTTTTGCCACTATAACTGAAAGGTGTCTATCCTACTAGCTACAATTATCAATTACCATAATATAACATTTACTCCAGGGGCTATCTTACTTAAATTTTCTAAATTGTTTAAAAAGGTTTTTATTGAAAATAAATAAAGTCGTTTATGTACAATTATTTCATTTGTATTTCAAAACTAAAGAATAACAAAGTTTGTTAGTAAGACCCTCCCAACACTTTCTAAATAATGGACCCCCCACCCCACCATTTACAGTTTGTTTGGAACCGAAAACAAGCAAACGAATCTTTAAGCGGGTCTGAGATCTAAATTGGAAAGAAAAAGAAAAAGTGTGGTGAGGGATTTTGGAGAGTGTGTGATGTTCTTCCAAGATGAATGCAATTTGGAAGAGGCCAGGGGTGAAAAGAAAAAATTTAAATTGAGGAGTGGTCATCTTGAAGACTTCTTATTGCCAGGGGAAGGGGTTGATTCACTTGACTAACTAAAAAACTAAAAATGTACCCAAAAGGCTGGAGTCTGACAGGACCAATACCTACATGCACCATGCTTGACTTCTCTTCATACAAATAAACTACTAGTATCCACCCTTTTCAGAAACGGATGAATATAATTTTTTCTATCACATCTGCTTTTGAATTAGTGCTTGAATAACGTGATCAGATCCTGATGAGCAAAAGATTCAACCTCTTGGTTATATCTCAGATGCAACGTCCACACCACTTGTTCTACAGTCAGGATGGTGAGAAACAACATTTGTCTCCCCATGACTCATGGCAGCCCAGCATTGTCAATTACACTATGCTCAATGTGGCCAAATCTCCGGCATGCAATGCTGCATACATCCAAGGGAAAGGTTAGTTTTAAGGTTCTATTATGCATTAAAATTAGGACTTTTCCCTGCATTCTGGTAAAAGTTTGTCTTGGGAAGGGTTTTGTTCCTGGTATGGCCCACCTTTCCATGGCTTCCAGTATTTGTCAGAGCTTTTGCACCCGTCTAGAAGCTTTATGAAAGTTGTGAACTGAGGAAGTTTACATTGATAATCTGACACCATACAGAAAATAGACCAAAGGAAATTAATGTTGGCGACTAAATCACCAAACTCAACATCACCAGACCTAGTAAACAAAAACAAATATGATTTATTCCAAACTAAATCGAACAGAATTATAAGAACATTATAAAAATAATCTTATCCCACAGATCATAACACCATCACACCATCACACACTATAAATCAAAGACAAAACATACACCAACTGCACACAGAAACATCTAAACGGGGGGAGTTATAGTACCGCAGATATTATTCACCTCTGCTTTCCTGAGATCGGATGTAACCGTTACTGGCCCGGCGCTTTCAAAGTTATCAAGCTCGTTCACCTCTGCTTTCTTACTAAACACTAACAAATATCAATCCATTAACGAGGGGAAATAACTCTAATGGCTTAAAAAAAATCAAGGGAGATAAATAATATGGTGAAAATTGGTTTTACTTGTCGAGTAATTAAAAATCTTGGGCGTTCTATTAATTTCAATAAGATAAAATTACTCCCTCCCGCTTTTTTTTTTTTTTTTTTTTTTTTTCTACTTTAAACTGGTACGATAACTTTCTAGGGTCGGAGATTGATTTTAAGTAAGAAAAATTAGTTGACATAAAAAATAAATTTTTATACAATTTTTTTTTCCAACTAATTCTTAGAATTTTTTTTGTCAACAATTTATTTTAATAAACATGTTTTTCACCAATTGATTTTTAAAAAAAGATTTTGAAATAATTGTTTTTAAATGAAAAAAGAAAACATTTTGGACATTTTTTACTAAAAGAATTTCAAACTGAAAAAGTAGTAAATAAACAATTATATAACAAGTAAATGTTACCAAAGGCAATGTAGTTAGATATGCATTAATTTACATATGTGCTGTCACTCACACACACACACACACACGCTCGCGAATGTTTATTCATTTCAATTTTCCCACGCATTTTGCACAAAAATAAGTTCTTCCAGTAACGGCATAATTTCAAATACGCCCACACACTTTTCTCACAACAACAAAAGTAAAATGAACATATTTCTGGCGAACTTTTCCTGATCTACATTAATGATCTTCCAAATCACATCCTTACATCATTCATAGACATTAATGCTGATGACACTACCATCTATGGTAGCACATCTAAGACCGTAAACGACCAAGTTCTCTCTGATTCTCTTTCCTCTGATCTTGAACACGTGGTACAATGGGCAAAAGAGTGGCTGGTTACTTTTAATGCATCTAAAACTAAGCTTCTATCTTTACATCATCAACGTTCTGATCCCCATCAGGCATCAATTGAAATGAATGGCACTCGTCTTGGGGAGGCGTCATGTTTTGACAAGCTTCTGGGCATGACCATTACTCCTGATCTGAAATGGAACACATACATCAAATCTGTTGCCAAGACCGCTGATGCAATTCTCTATCTATATAATAGCCAGGTACGTCCAAGGATGGAATACTGTTGCCACATCTGGGCAGGAGCTGCTAGAAAGGACTTGATAGAGTTCAAAATAGACTTCGTAGCCTTGTAGGAGATGTCCTTTTCTCTTCCCTGCAACCTCTGTCTCACAGAAAAGATGTTGCGAGCCTGTCTCAGCTTAATCATTATTTTCATGGCAAGTGCTCGACTGAGCTTCAATCTATGCCCCCTCTCGCCAAACTTTCACAAGAAACACTTGTCTAGCTGAAAACGCCATCAATAATTTCCCCCACTCTTTATCTTTGCCTAAACCTAAACGTAGATTCCATGAACAAAGCTTCTTTCTTAGAAGTGCACGCCTGTGGAACTGTCTCCCGTTTTCCTGCTTTCCAGCAAACTACGATCTGATTGTCTTCAAGTCCAACATAAACAAGTTCTTGATGAGCCCTTCTACTTAAGTTTACAAATTTACCAAATTTCCATTACTAACGATTACTATATTGTCCAATTGACTACTGTACACTCGAGTGGTCTCTAAGCCCTGATTCTTTTGTAAAAAAGAAAAGAAAAAAAAAGACAGTATCATGTGATACAAGCGACCAATGAGAAATTTTAGAAGATTGTCTTTTTAACGCTTTTCCCAAAACCAAATACCAGCAGCAATCTTGTTTTGGAGCCGGTCCAAAAAGTATTTAGACGCATCAAACATTCTTTTTTTCCCTTCTTTCTTCTTCTCTTCTCGTTCTGACATGAGAACGTTTTTATCTCATCGTCGCTTTCAAAGCGGTCGAAACCATAATGACACACGCTGGCACTCAAAAATTACACTTATGCACACATGCACCCATTCCGTACATTTTCTATAAGAATTAATAACAACGGACTACTTTACTCATGGAACTTTTGAATAAGGCAAACTTCGCCTGTCAAAACACAAACCTTGAAATAAGGACATTATTTTCACACAAGACTTTCACCTTCTAACCTTATTAATTCAACTAACATTCTAATCATAATGATTTCTCAAGAACAGTTTCCGATCAGACTTTTGCGTGTTCATCTTGTTATTTTTGTTGAAAAATAAATGTGGTGCATTTTAAACGAGAAGGAGGTGTCATATTAACGAATCAGTAGCCCAAAAAAGGCATTATAAAAAGACCAAAATTCAAGTTATTGAATTGGAGAGACAAGTGGTTAGCATGGAGGAGACGGGACGTGGTAAAAAGGCATGCGCATGATGACAATTATTATTTTTTTTATATATTTTTTTATATATTTTTTATATACATATTTTTTATATACATATTTTTTTTTATATACATATTTTTTTAATATATTTTTTATATACATATTTTTTATATACATATATTTTTTATGTACATATTTTTTATATACATATTTTTTATATATATTTTTATATACATATTTTTTATATACATATTTTTTATATAAATATTTTTTATATACATTTTTTATATACATTTTTATATACATATTTTTTATAAACATATTTTTTTATATATATTTTTATATACATATTTTTTATATACATATTTTTATATATATATATATATTTTATGTACATATTTTTTTATATATATATTTTTTTATATACATATTTTTTATATACATATTTTTTATATATATTTTTATATACATATTTTTTATATACATATTTTTATATATATTTTTATATACATATTTTTTATATACATATTTTTTACATGCATATTTTTTATATATATTTTTATATACATATTTTTTATATACATATTTTTTACATGCATATTTTTTATATATATTTTTATATACATATTTTTTACATACATATTTTTTTATATATATATATATTTTATGTACATATTTTTTTATACATATCTTTTTTTATATACATATTTTTTATATACATATTTTTTATATATATTTTTATATACATATTTTTTATATACATATTTTTATATATATTTTTTATATACATATTTTTTACATGCATATTTTTTATATACATATTTTTATATACATATTTTTTATATACATATTTTTTATATACATATTTTTTATATACATATTTTTTTATATACATATTTTTTATATGCATATTTTTTTAATATATTTTTTAATTTTGCACGGTGGCCGAAGAATCCACACCTCGAAGATGTAACTTTAGCTAAGTACACTTTTTCTTCGCACACTTTATTTTTTTTTAAAAGTCGATCAAATCTAACCTTCTTTTTTCGTTTGTGCTCATATCATTCTATTTAGTTTTATTTTATTTTTATTTCTCACACATCTTAATCATTCTTAATTCACTTATTTTAAAACAATTTCCTGACTAATTTTTCTCTTTCTTTTTACCATGTCACATCGAGGTAGTAGTGGGGAGGGGAAATCCCTATTAGCTTATTTAGATGACAGAAGAACTTTATTTAAGTACGATACTTAATATTAACAGCCATGGTAAGATGCAAAAAAAAAAAATAAATAAATAAAATAAATAAAAAATTTAAAAAATTTAAAAATTAAAAATAAGTGCCCCCCAATTTAACTTTCACTATATTCGTAACTGAAATATGCAGTATCTTAGCTGTGATACTAGGGCTATTTTTCCTGAGTGGATGCTACGCTCTGTGCCTGACCCTAATGTCTGCCTATAAATACAGAATACGAATTCCGAATCGCCATGGACCAGTTCTTGTAACTGGAAAAAAACACCTAACGGCTAGCTACGAAATCCCAATATACATTTTACCTCCAAGACGACTGTAGTACTTACCAACACAACAAACGCCCTCGTGTTTGTGCCTTGTATAGGCATGCACGACAACAAAACTTGGGGTTTTATAAGCGGAAGTCTCGAGGTTGTCAGGAATCTACAGGCGCATGCGCAAGAGAAGGGATTGAGATAGTGGTATAAAGGCAGGTCGAGTGAGAAGTTTGTTGTTGTTGTTGTCATTGGACGTTACAGTGACGCGTGCATTAGCAGGTGATTAAGAGGCGGTTTATTTTTGTGTGTCAAGTCGCGCGCCTCGGTGAAGGTCATATAAATCGTTCACCTCGGTGAAGGTGAAGGTCATAAGCTATTTCGGTAATTTCATTTTGTCTCTTTTCCTGGACAACTATGGCTGGGGCAAAGTTTGATTTAAAACTGATATCCGAATTCGACGGATCCACTTCTGTTGTCGACTGGGTCGAAAGGGTTGAGCTGACCTGCAATCTCTGTGAAGTAAAGGGGGTGCATACCGTGATTCCCCTGAGATTGGCTGGAGGCGCCCTAAGTGTATATCAGCAACTGAGTGCTGTGGAGAAGGCTGATATTACCTGTATAAAAAATGCTTTATACAAGGCATTTGCCATGGATCCCTGTACGGCCTACGAAACATTTGCCACTAGGAAGCTCATGCCAGGAGAAACTGTGGACGTCTTCTTCGCGGAGCTGAAGAAACTTGCAGTTCTATTTGGCAATGGAGTGTCAGAACAAACACTGGCGTATGCGTTTGTGGCCGGCCTTCCCACCCATGTTAAGCAACTGTTGAGGGCTTCCACCAGCGTATCTGTAACGCCCATGGAACATTTGTTAGAATGCGCTCGAGCCATTATCAGAGATGAGGAGGACCTGAGGGAACCGGTTGTAATGATGGCAGCCAAGACTAATGCTGAAAATAGTCCCAGTTTGAGACCCACGACCAATGGGAGATGTTTCTGCTGTGGCCAGCGAGGCCATATTGCAAGAAATTGTACTAACAAGGGGCGGGGGCGCCTGCGCTGTTTCCAATGTGGTAGCTATGGACATTTATCCCAAAATTGTGCGAGAAATGCATCAGGGGGCAGGACGTCAGCGCTGCCCTGTTCCCCGGACAAGATTTAATTGAGGCGCAACCGACAATAAATGTGTACGTGGACCAAGTGCTTTGTTCAGCTCTTCTCGACTCCGGGTGCTCACACACCATCATGAGTGCCAAGTTGTGTCGAAACTGGACAAAGCAGAACATCAAAGTAATCACAATAGGTGGCAATACGCAAGCTTGCTGTGGAGCCGGAACTGTCAAAGTCCACACAGACTCTGGTGTGGCCGCAAACATTAATGTGCTGGTGATGCGAGGGGATTTGCTGGGATTCGATGTACTGTTGAGATATGATGCTATTAAGGCACTGAGGGGAGTGGTTATCGGAAGAGATGGGATTGTGCGATTTTTGGAAACCCCAGTGTGTGCTGCAGTTCACATTGATCGACCTGATTTTAAGGTGGACTACGACCCTCACCAAAAAGCATGGACTGCATCGTGGAAGTGGACAGAAGGAAGGGCGCCAACCGAACTCAAGAATAGGATTGCAGAGTACTCGATACCCAACGAGGCCCGTAATGAATACGAGAAGGAACTTGAGGCATGGATCCAGGATGGATGGCTGATCCCCTACCCCAACAAGCTGGGACCACCCAAGGGTCTGATTCCCTTAATGGCGGTAGTCCAGCATAACAAATCAAAAGTTTGTCCGGTGCTGGAATATCATGAACTCAATAGATACATTGAGACGTACACTGCCGATGCTGACGTGTGCGCCAGCAAGCTGAGAGAATGGCACTAGAAGGGCTCCAATGTGTCTATAGTAGACTTGCGGAAGGCTTATTTGCAGGTGCGAGTGGATGAGACATTGTGGCCGTTCCAGACAGTGTGGTTCCGGGGTCAAAGATACTGCCTTACTCGGCTTGGCTTTGGGCTGAATGTGGCACCGCAAATCATGAAGACCATCGTAAATGCAGTGTTGTCCCAGGAAAAGACCACTGAGGACGCAAGATCGGCCTATATTGATGATGTGTACGTCAATGAAGACGTACAATCTGCGTCGCACGTCAGAGAAAAGTTAGCTCAATTCGGGTTGGAGTGCAAGGATCCCGAACGTCTGAGGGATGGAGCACGGGTATTAGGATTGGACGTTTGCGGGAAAGACGGTACCTTATGATGGAGGCGTGGCAGTGAGATTCCAACCATCCCTGATGTTATTACGCGGCGGACTATTTTTTCCTTGTGTGGGAAACTTATTGGTCACTTACCAGCGTGTGGCTGGCTCCGAGTAGCTTTGGGCGTCATCAAACGCAGGGCAAGTTTAGTAACTACAGGTTGGGATGATGTATCTGATGATGCTCTTCTAACTCTGATGACGACAGAAACCCTAGAGAGAGTTAACAAGGAGGATCCTGCCTGTGGAGAATGGTGTGTCGATGGGGACACTGTGAATGTGTGGGTTGACACTAGTTCTTTGGCATTGGGAGTGTTATTGGAGCAACGTGGAAATGTAATTGAAGACGCATAATGGCTGCAGACCAACTAACCCGTGTGCCTCACAAATGGTATGAAGCTGTGAAGACAGGCGTGGAGTTCACTGCTCGATCTTGCGCAGTTGGCACGATTAGCTCATGCCAAATACAAAGAATTCATGTGCAGAGTGGACATCCAGGTATCAAAAGAACTTTGTATTTTGCGAGGCGTGTGGACCCGGCAGTAACAAGGGTGGATGTCAGGCAGATCATCAAGCACTGTGAGGCATGCCAGTCTATCGATCCTGCACCTGAGCAATGGCAGAAGGGGCGATTGGAAGTTGAGCATGTGTGGCAACGATTAGCGATGGATATTACCCATTACAGTGGTAAGCCCTTTCTAACCCTTATCGACTGTGGACCCACTCGTTTTGCGGTGTGTAGGCAAATGACCAGGCAGGACTCAGCGAATGTTGTCCGCCAACTGTCATCTATCTTTTCTGAGCAAAGTGCGCCGGAAGAGATATTGACCGACAATGATGCTGCTTTTTGTAGCCACCAAGTTCGGCAGTTATTGAATGAGTGGGGTGTCCGACTACGACTGCGATGTGCTCATGTGCCATCAGGGAATGGCATTGCTGAGAGGAGCCATCGCAGCATCAAGAAAATTGCTGCCAGAAAGCAATGCACCATTACGGAGGCCACGTATTGGTATAACATCACACCAAAGGATGGGAAGACACTAACAACAGCACCGGCCAATGCCATACACAAATACCGTGTTAGGATAAAGGGCATTGACACTGTCCAACCAATCGACGAGGAGAGTCATAACAAATACAAGGTAGGGGATCCAGTTTGGGTTAGACCCCCTGGAAACCGGTGCACCACCAAGTTCAAGCGAGGACGAATATCTGGAGTGGTCAGCCAGCAGTCGGTCCTTGTTGATGGAACCCCACGCCATGTGCACGATCTTCGCCCGGCTAGTGAAGTACATCCCACAACTACAGAGAGCGATGAATCATCAGATGATGAGCTGCTAATGAGTGAGGTCACCGAGCAAGAGAGTGGTAGTTGTAGTTCGTCTGATCAGGCAGAACCAGAACCAGAACCAGAACCACACCCAGAACCAGAACCAGAACCAGAACCTGAATCCGAGAGTGTAAATACCACCCTTCGCAGAAGCCAACGAACTAAGAGGCCACCCCCGGAGTGCACTCTATGTGATCATCAGATCAGGGGGGAGTGTAGTACTTACCAACACAACAAACGCCCTCGTGTTTGTGCCTTGTATAGGCATGCACGACAACAAAACTTGGGGTTTTATAAGCAGAAGTCTCGAGGTTGTCAGGAATCTACAGGCGCATGCGCAAGAGAAGGGATTGAGATAGTGGTATAAAGGCAGGTCGAGTGAGAAGGTTGTTGTTGTTGTTGTCATTGGACGTTACAGTGACGCGTGCGTTAGCAGGTGATTAAGAGGCGGTTTATTTTTGTGTGTCAAGTCGCGCGCCTCGGTGAAGGTCATATAAATCGTTCACCTCGGTGAAGGTGAAGGTCATAACGACTACCTCTATCTAACCTGTATGCGCAAAAAAAACTTATCTGAAACTCTAAATCCTAATGGAGATCTGTTATTTGTAAGTAAATAGCCCCTGTCTCTTGAACGCTAACAATCTGCTCCTTCCCACCAAGCCGCCAGTTAACTCCTACATTGCACAGCATTTGTAGTGGAATCTTTAACTTCCAGCCCCTAACCCTCATATGCTAACTGCTTAGTCATCACTAAACATCTATACATTTCTACCTCTTAGACATGCATTAGAATTCATTCCTATTCAGTTAGGTATTTAATAGCCAAAGTATGTACTCGGAAGCAAAGCGCACTGCATTACATAACTATGTCTCCTCCTAGATAGCTTTGCAACAATTAATACGAAACTGAACCAATGCTCCCTGATATGCTAAATATCCATGACTCTTACTTGAAAGCTGAAATTATCTTCCCTCAATAATAGAAACACACTTTGTACCTTCAACTTTATTCGCATCTACTAAAAACTTGCCCATATATCTATTTACCTAATACCGCATGACTCAAAACTTACTGTTTTATCCGTACTATATTGCACTCGCATCTCAAACCCTCCTGACATCTAAAATATAGTTTGGGCACAACTCGTAGTTCAATTCTTAACACTTACTCACACTTTAATGTTATCCTAGACCCAAGCTAATGTGAATAAATTAAAAAAATATATATATAAAGGGAAAGCCTCAAACCACATTATCTCTAACAAGCCTTCTTACAATCTTAGTTACTTACACTGCATGACTCTACTCACTCCCTCTTATCCAGTAACAATGAAATAGCAATGTCCCTAAATCACTTTGAGGAGGGTAACTATTCAGCAGATATATAACCTCTTCAAACTAACCCAGTAACATTAACTAACCACGCGAGGTCACAGAAATACCTAGATTAGAACCCATGCGCGCAGAAAACCCTCTCAGTGTGACGGACCCAGTAGATATTTCCAGATCATCCATCTAGGAGAAGGAAAACTCTGAAACTAAACTAAAGGGGAGGGAGGCCTCTTCAGTCTTGGATGACAACCTTCCTAGAGCTGGTGACTCAAACAAATTACCGGTTTGCAAACCTAAATTGCTTAAGGAGTAGATAGGTTCTGTCTATCGCCCGGTTTCCATACTCCTTCTTTGCCTATTAGTCAGGCGCAGAGACACTATCACAGTGATTCGACAGAAACACCCAGTGGTAGATCTTGTTTCTTGTCTAGGGTAATGAACGCCGTTTCTCCACTCCCGACACACCCCACCCCTAAAACTGGGCACTTGGGAGTGCTTGAGTACCATATATGCCTGAACAATTAGATTGGGTTGACCTTCCTCTGATGGGTTGAGGTACCGGATTGACAGTTACTGGCTGCTGTTTCCGACTGGTAGTACAGGTGCCCTAACTCTTTGGTAGTGCTTAGAGTGGCTCCTCCATCAACAGTTGTATAATATCGGGATGTTTGTAGTGCCATGTCGCGCATGGAAAGGGACCTTGCACTCATCCCCGATGGGCTTTCCTGAGGCCACAGTCCTAGTTGAAGAAAGGTCAGCTGATGGTCTACTTGTGATGCATTTGTGATACTCTGCATAACCTCCTGTTCAGCTCCCCCATACCTAACTGAAACTCGATAAAAAAAATATGACAGTACAATCTAAGAATAAACTTAAACCAGGCATAGGGTCAAACAAATCCAACTTGCCTCCTCCCTTGAGGTTTGCATTCACAAATATCCATGGGGTTAGAACTAATTTAGCTGATGTTGAAGCATTTCTAACAATTACCCCGGATATCTTAGCACTAAGTGAGACTAACCTACACTCCTCCATCCCCTCTAACTACTTTAATATGCCTGGATATCTCCGACTCTGCCGTAAGGACTCTGACAGACATATGCACGGACTTGAAGTTTACATTCGTAATACCCTTCCCTTGACTAGAGAAACAAACCTAGAATCGGATGATCAAGCCTTTATGTGCTTTAGACTAATCATGCAACCCAACATTAGCTACTTTTACTTTCTCTACCGCTCTCCCTCGACCCAAGACTGCACCATAATAAACAAAGTCTCTGACAGCATAGACACAGCATTCTCCCTTGACACTAGCGCACAAATACATGTATTTGGTGACTTTAATGTCCATCACAAAAACTGGCTTGGATTCTCTACTTACACAGATGCAGCAGACAGAACAACTCATAGCTTCTCTTTATCTCACTCCCTATCACAAATTGTTACTTTTCCAACCCGTTTCCCTGACCAGGAAGAACAACACGCATCACTTTTAGATCTGTTTTTGACCACAGTTCCTGATGATTATATAACGAATGCCAACAGCCCACTTGGGAACACTGATCATACAGTGATAATGGTTGAAATCGCCCTAAACTCTAGAGCCAAAACTGAAGAGCAAGTGCTCAAAACAACGAGATATTATAAAAAGGCTGACTGGGAAGCCATTAGAGATCTTATCAGAGATGCCCCATGGAAAAATATTTTTTCTCTTCCTGCTGAACAGTGCGCAAACGAGACCACTGAATGGTTCAAAACTGCAATCGAAGCGCATGTTCCCATGTGGAAATTTTATAGCAAGCCCCACTCTCCTCAATGGTTTACTTCGAATTGGGCAACTGCCATTGCTCAAAGGCAGCATGCATACCGCAGATTTAACCGACATAAGTCCAGTTCAAACAGACAGAAGTACATAGAAGCTAGAAGTAATGTTAAGAAAGAAATAGCGATAGCTAAGAGAGAATTTACGGAAACCACTAAAAAATGCATTGAAGCACAAAAACTAGGAATTCATGACTTCTGGAAAATCTACAACAGTGTAGTAAATAATGGGCAATCAACAATCCCCCCACTACCCAACAATCACGAGGTTGTTTGCTCAGCAACCGAAAAGGCTAACATGCTTGCCAGTCGGTTTGCCTCAAACTCCACACTGGACCCTTCCAACCACCCCCTACCTCAATTTCCTATGCAGACAGACGCCATGCTAGACGATCTGAAAATCACCCCTGCTCAGGTGCATGCTATCATAAAAAACCTTGATGCTTCAAAGGCGTGTGGACCTGATCTCATACCAGCTGTGCTATTAAAAAAGTGCTCAGCCAAAGTAGCTCCAGTTCTCTCCAAACTCTACAACAAATGCCTTAATGAAGCTTGCTTTCCAGGCTGTTGGAAAACTGCTTCTGTGGTACCAGTATTCAAGAATTCTGGCGAAAGAACTGATCCAGTAAATGATCGCCCCATTAGCCTCCTCCCACTTTTCCAAAATATTTGAGACCTTAATTAACCATGCTCTAGTCCATCACCTTACAGATGCTAAACTTCTGACTGACCAACAACAAGCCCGTTCAACAGCAGACATCATAACTGTAATCTCTGAACGTATATACCATTCACTGGACAAAGCGGGGGAGGGCAGAGTGGTAGCTCTAGATATATCTAAGGCTTTTGACAGGGTATGGCATGAGGGTCTCCTCAGGAAAATTAGATCATACGGTATCACTGGTAGAATACTTAACATAATGTAATCCTTCTTAGATAAGAGAAAAATCCAGGTTGTCCTCGACGGTCGTACATCTAAACAATATGATATAAATGCGGGTGTGCCCCAGGGGTCTATCCTTGGACCTTGGACCTCTACTATTCCTGATATTCATAAATGACCTCCCCGATAAAATTGCCTCTGAGATGGGTATATATGCTGATGACACCACACTCTATAACAGGCACGACAGGAAAACAAATGAATACATATCTAAAGAAATGCCAGAAACACTAGAGGATGACCTCCAATCTGTAGTGGAATGGGGACAAAAATGGCTGGTCATGTTCAATGCCGCCAAGACCAAACTAGTTTCATTCAATAATTACAAGAAACCTTCTCTACCACCTATAGCAATGTCCAACGACTCTTTATCTGAGAGTACGTCTTTCAAGCTCCTTGGCCTAACGTTCACAGGAAACATGAGTTGGAGCAATTACATTGAGGGCATTGCCAGGACTGCTGCGCGGAAGGTGGGCTCTCTCTACCGTGCTAGAAAACTACTCACACCCGAAAGTATCCTGTGCCTCTATAAGGCAACCATTCGCCCATGTATGGAGTATTGCTGTCACATTTGGGCTGGTGCATCGGCTACTAGTCTCTCGCTCCTTGATAAGGTTCAAAAGAGAGTCGCAAATCTGATAGGCCCTGAACTGGCATCTAAGCTTCAGCCTCTGTCTCATCGACGAAACGTTGCATCCCTCTGCCTTTTCTACAAGTGTTTTAATGGTGAATGCTCTAACGAACTGCAAGCACTTGTGCCCCCACGACGTGAACACCCTCGACAGACCCGACAGGCTGCAAAATCCCACTCCCACACTGTAGAGATCCCTAGATGTAAAAGGTCTTTTTACTCCAATAGCTTCTTCCCCAGAACCGCTAGATTTTGGAATTCCATTCCAGGTCCCTGCTTCCCCAACTATATTGACATGCAGAAGTTCAAGTGCAACGTGAACAGACATCTTGCTGGCCAAGTAGTTGTTGCCCCTGATAGTAGCCCCCTACACCAAAGTGGCAATGTGCCTTGTTTGGGGTGAAAATGTAATAAAAAAAAAAAAAATTTATATACATATTTTTTTTGTATACATATTTTTTTATATAAATATCTTTTTTATATATTTTTTTATATACATATTTTTTTTAATATATTTTTTATATACATATTTTTTATATACATATTTTTTTATATATTTTTTATATACATATTTTTTTATATACATATTTTTTTTATATACATATTTTTTTATATACATATTTTTTTATATACATATTTTTTTTATCCTAATTTGACCTCAACCTGATTTCGGCAAGTCATTGAGAAGAGAAAAATACAATTTGGATCGGATTTTAGAGAAATTATGGCTTCAAGTTATGGAGAAGAAAATATTACAATTTGAATCGAATTTTTGAGAAATACAGTCAAGTTATTTAATCGGATTTTTGAGAAATACCGTCGTCAAGTTATGGAGATGAGTAAAGAACAATTCGAGTTTGAGTTTAGTTATGTCATGGAAAAGAAAAAAAAATTACAATTCGGTTGTATTTTCTGTAAAAAAAAAAAGTCGTTGCTTTTAAAGGAAAAACTTAAAATGCGATTTGATTGGATTTTCGTGGAAAAAAGTCGTTGCTGTAAAAACAGGGTGTCCAAAAAGTCACTTAAAAGTTGAAAGTCTTTGTCATTTTACCATTAATGATTATTTATTTTTTTTTTTTTTCTGTATTTCAGATATTTTACAGATAATATTTTGGACATTACGAATGACTATAGCATTGAAAAACGTACGAAAGTTGTGAAATTGTTTTACCAAAATCAAGTAATGCTTTGGTGACAACATTATCTCTTGTCAAATGGCCACCAGGTTCCCCAGAGTTGACTAGCCTCGACTTTTTCTTATGGGGATATCTTGAAGAAAGAGTCTCTGTTAACAAACCCCAAACCCTGCAAGAATTGAACGAAAACATCAGGAACGAAATAAAGTGTCATCGCAATCCAGAGATTCTGCAATCTGTCATGAATAATGTTTTGGAAACAGCACAAATATGCGAAGCTGCAAATGGGCAACATTTAAAAGACATAATTTTTTGTTTGAATGTTGCATTTTTTTTTTAATTTTCCAATATTTTAATCAGATTGTGTTAAAATTACAGAAAGATATAAAAAATAAAGAATCTATTTAAGTTTAAAATCCTTCAGTATCTTTTTGGACACCTTGTAAATAATTTAAAATACGATTTGGTTGGATTTTCTAGAAAAAGTCGTCACTTTCAAATGAAACATTTAAAATACAATTTGGTTGGATTTTGTAGGAAAATCATTGCATATCAACGAATCAGTAGCCCTAAAAATACACTATAAAAAGACCCAAGGCGAAAGAACAGGGAGGTGCATGATGACAGTTATTTTTTTTATATATTTTTTTAATCCTAATCTGACCACAAGCAAAATGAGTTACTCTTCTACCTACCTGAATAAGTTTTTGTTTTTTTTTTAAATATTTTAAAGCGTTTTTAACTTTGAAACACATGTAGTGCCGAGTTGCCAAATTAGAACGAAAATAAAATGGCTGACAATCATGTAGGGAGATTTGATAATGACTCAAAACTCGAAAATAAAATTACTGAGAGAAATCCACTCAATAAATGTGACCGTAACACTTACCAGTATTTTGTTTTATTGATTACTTAAAGGAAAATAACTTGGGGAGGGGGGGATACAAAGAAAAAAAAACACTAAAAAAATGCAACATGAAAATTCATATTTTTGGAATCAAAATGTCAGACTTTGGACGTACTCCAAACCATAAACAACTCCTCTAGTTGAAAATGTACAGCATGGGAAATGACCAATAATTTGACCAAAATAACAAATAATATAAATGGATGCCGATGGGATAGTCGCAGGTGCAATCATTGGTCAAGTATTGAGTAGTCTCCTTTATTTTCTCATCCTAAAGTAAAAAGGCCATAAAATTAGCTATAACGTGGTGCAACAGGGAAATTAAGAATTTTAGCCACTTGTGCACTAGTACTAAAGTACAACATTTTGGCTTTCAGTTGGGGTATTTGGAGAGTGCATAGCAAGGGCAGACAAATGCAATTTCAGGACTGAATTGAAAATCTCACAATAATAAATGTGTTTTTTGTTTTTTTTAAATAGATTTAAGAAAATTATAATAATACAAAATACAGATTTTTTTAAACACAAATTAGAGATTAAAAAAATTTGTTTTGTAACAACGTCAAAATTCGAAAATTTTCGAATGCATGTTTTTTAAATTTTTTTTGAGAAAGTTTTTGTAACACATTTATTGAATCAAAATATAAGAAACTTATAAACACAATATAGAGTTTTCTACCTCTGATATATGGTGTCTGCTCCTGCTATTCACTCTTCAAATGTCTCAACTGAAAACCAAAATACTGTACCTTCGCACTCGTGAACAAGTTCCAATATTTTAATATTTTCAGCAAAAAGTAAAATATCCTCCCTCACCAAAACAACACACAAAATTTATCACCCATGGCAAAAAACATTTTGGTCATCTGCCTTAAAAAGTTTGAATGGAGGATTAGTTTATATTAAATTTTTATACAAAACTTATCCTTCTCTTAAATTCTAAAATAATTCTCGTTTTTTATTTTACCAAAATTTTATGGGTATTCACACGTAATCGCCTAAAAAGTAGAATATCATTTTTGGGAGTTGATTTAGAAGAATGTGTTAATTTACAATAATAGCGTTCTTTTGTTGTTTTTTGTTGTTTTGTGTTTGTTGTAGGTTGACTCGCAACTGGACAAAAGCTTAACTCATCAATTTCTTTCAACCAATCCCAGTACAAAAAATATTCATGTACCAAATAAAAAACCAAACACGAAATTTTTCTTTCTCTTTCTAAAAGTCATGTGACCCCTATGAAAAATGGTTAGTCGTAACGTTTTGCTACTTATACTAAAAAGGGTTGTTTGAAAGTCTTGTTAGCTCTACAAAGAGGGGTGTTATAAAAGTTCTGTTATCCGTGCTAACAATTGTGAATTATAAAAAAGGGGTTTGAAAGTTAATATCATTAAAGATAAATTTCTCAGAATGAAATGAAATAATCAGTCAAACACAGCGCATAAAGTTTTCTCTCCTTTCTCTTCTTTTTTCTTTCTCTTCTTTTTTCTTTCTCTTCTTTCTACTTTTCACAACATCAAATCCAGATAAAAAATTGACAACCACTAAAATGCAAATTATGTTTTTTCTTTTATTCAATTAAATCCAACAAGTTAAATTGATTTGCAGAGCTACATCTATGAACTTGAAAATAAAGTTCATCTCTGCTAACGCTGGCATTAGTCATCAATGGAGCATTGTTGGAGACAGCGAGCAGGGAGAAACCCCCAAAGGCGAGCAGTATGAAGAAAAAAGCTATTAGCCAGAAACCCTTCGGGCATTTTGAAACGTTTACCATGAATTTTAAAAAAATAAATAGGAAAACTTCAATTTACTGCCAAATTGTTAGTTCCTATTTATCTTACGGATATGATTCTAGTGTTGTATCTGTTCAATTTTCAGTAAGCCTTATAACTCCCGATTCCCTCCTATTTTATCCTTTAATCTTCATATTTCCATCAGGGATGTTTCTGACAAAGGGAAGAATTGCTTTTTTTCGAATCAACTGATGTTATGATTTGGTGCTAATGTGGGAGTTTCAATCCTTTCATATTATTATTTTGTTTGTTTTGATTCACTCTAAAGAAGGCACATTGCCAGTGAGGTGTAAGGGACTACTATAAATTAGGGGTCACATATACAGTCTGGGAAACAGTGAGCCGGGAGGAAAACCTAAAGGCGAACAGTACAAAGAAAAAACTATTAGAGTAGAAAGCCTACCCGTGAAGGGGTGGGATTTTGCTAATTGTAAGATCGACCAGGGTATTTATCTTAAGAGGGCACCAGTATGGCAATTTCACTAAAACACATTTTATGAAAGTGCTTATAAAACAAGCACAGAGATGCAACATTATGGCGATGGGACAGGGGCTAGAGCTTATTAGATAATATGGGACCTATTTTCAAACTTTGAAATTTGTACAAATTTTTGAGCTGAGCTCTTTATTCATTCTATGTTAATAGATTGTTCTTGTTATTCTGAGATATCTTAAGTATTCTTTATTATATTCCTAGTAGCCACTGTATTAACACTTGAACTGATTGCACTTAGAACAGATTATGACTTAGCATTTTATCTGTTGCCCCATGAGAATAATTCTAGTATGAATTTTGGGGAAACTTAAAACTATTTTTGTTTTAGTTGTATAATGTTTCTCTCTCTCTCTCTCTCTCTCTCTCTCTCTCTCTCTCTATATATATATATATATATATATATATATATATATATATATATATATATATAGTAATGTTACTATATGTATATATATATATGCATTAAAGGAAGAAACAAACAAAATGAAATTAATCATAATTGCATCAAAAAAGTCATTTAACAGTTAATTACAGTTTATAGGGATTTAATGAGATTAAGGAAGTAAGAAACGGGAAAAAGAGAGAAAAAGGATATGGTAAAAATCCAATGAGAAAGATGGTAAAATCCAGAAAAGGAAAAATTCGAAATGGATCTGTTGAAAATCAATTGGTAATCCATAAGAAAACAGAATTATAAATGTACAGGGTAAAATACAGCTTCCAGGAAAAAAATCAGGTCGTGGGGAAGTGAAGTTTCATTTTTACATGCAAATATGATTAATTTCATATAGTTTGTTTCTTTTAACGCATTAACCTGCAAAATTTATTGTATATTTTGCAAACTTCTTCCCTTTGATGAGAAGAATTGCATTCTTCGAAACTCCATGGAATAAAGTTTTTCTTGTTTATTTTGTATATCTTCCTTACAGGTTTAAAAGAAGGTTTTTTTAAAAATTTGATTAAATTTTCAATAACAAAATTTATATATATATATATATATATATATATATATATATATATATATATATATATATATATATATATATAGGCAGGAATATATTTATTAACTAGATTTAGTATAAAAAAACTCAATACAATTAGTATAAAGCATATAAAAATATGGAATCTATTTATTTATGAACTGTTTAAGCATTGCCTTAAGGAGAAGTGCTTTCCAACATCCTGGAAAACTTCATCAGTATGTCCTGTATTTAAGAATTCAGGTGTCATCTCCCGCTCAGTACAGACCAATAAGTCTCCTGTGTTGTCATGAGTAAGCTGCTGGAATCCATATTAAATAGAGAAGTAGTCAACCATCTCAGCAGAAATAACCTTCTTCGTAACATGCAATATGGTTTCCACTCTGCTAGATCTACAGCAGATGTGCTAACGGTTATATCTCATAGGATTAGTGAATCTCTCGACAAAGGCTTCCTTTCTGGGGGCAATTGCTCTTGACATATCAAAGGCCTTCGATAAGGTATGGCATAAAGGCCTACTTCACAAGATTTTCAGCTACGGTATAACTGGAAATGTTTTCTCAATTATTAAATCATTTCTCTCTGATAGGCTCATAAGAGTAGTGGTTGATGGGCAGAAATCAGAGGATCCCAGTATTGATGCTGGAGTCCTTCAGGGGTCCATCCTGGGCCAACTCTCTTCCTGATCTCCCAAAACACATACTTAAATCATTCGTTGACATTTATGCTAATGACACGACCATCTATGGCAACACATCAAAGGCCGTAAATGACAGTTCTCTCTGATTCTCTCTCCTCTGATCTTGAGTGTGTGGTACTGTGGGGGTAGAGGTGGCTTGTTACTTTTAATGCATCTAAAACCAAGCTCCTATCTTTACATCATCAGCCCTCTGATCCCCATCTGGCATCAATTGAAATGGATGTCTCTCGTCTAGGGGAGGCTCCATGTTTTGACAAGTTACTGGGCTTGACCTTTACTCCTGATCTGAAGTGGAACACCAACATCAAATCTGTTGCCAAGGTCACTGGGAAAATGGTGGGGTCCTTCTATCGCCCCAGAAGATATCTCACTACTGATGCAATTCTCTATCTATATAAAAGCCAAGTACATCCAAGGATGGAATACTGCTGCCATATCTGGGCAAGAGCTGCTAAAAACAGCCTATCCTGCCTTGACAGAGTACAAAATAGACTTTGTGACTTAGTGGGGGATGCCCTTTTCTCTTCCCTGCAAACTCTCTCCCACAGAAGTGACATTGTGAGCCTGTCTTTGTTTTATCCTTATTTTCATAGCAAGTGCTCGTCTGAGCTCCAATCTCTGGTTCCCCCTCGCCAACCTTTCATGAAAAACACCCGTCTAGCTGAAACCACTGTCAATAATTTTCTGCACTCTTTATCTGTGCTTAAATCAAAACATAGATTCCATGAACAAAGCTTCTTTCTTAGAAGTGCACGCCTGTGGAACTCTCTTCCGCTTGCCTGTTTCCCACCTGACTACATCTTGGATGTCTTCAAGTCCAACATAAACAAATTCCTGATGAACCGCCCCCCCTTAAGTAAGACACTTTATCAAAACTCTAATACTAATGATTACTACGATACTATCCCATTGATTACTGTACACGCAATAACCCTTATCCTCGAATGGCTTCCGAGCCTTGATAAATGGTGATTACCATGTAAAAAAAAAAAAATTTATGAAGTAAAGTTAAACATTAAAAAAAAATAGTTGATGAAATGAAAACAATTCAATCCTGTGAATTAAATAAAGGGTTTATTTCGAAATTCCATATATTTTCTTCAGTTCAACATGATGATTTTGAAGTTTGACATATGAAGAAGTTGAAACGTTGTTAGAACAACATCCAAGATGAGAAGAGTAGTCTGAATAATTCAAATATTATTAATTTCTCAAATCTTTACAACAAGAACAAAAAAATCATTTTAGGAATTTTTATGAAAAGAATTTCTGAAGGCTTTTTGTTTTTTTTTAGATAACAAATGAAATTGTTTAAAGCATATTTTAATTTGATGTTTTAATTTATAAAAACATGAAACATTTTTGCCATTGTTAAAACTTGTTGTCATTCATTTCGCTTTTAATTTCTGAAATATTTTCTCTGTAAAACAATTTTGCAACGGAAAATGTTTGTAGTTTTTTACTGATGTTAAAGAATGTTTTTAATGAAAACATTTTTTAATGAAGTCACCGTATGCTCTTATTGTTTGAAATCTAAAGGAAACACTCAGACCACAGATCAAAGGCATGGGGGCCTACTGTGAATTCAGAGTCATACTGACGCAAGTGCACTTTAATTTGCTGAAAGTATATTTTTGTCTTCATCTACAGAAGAGTTATAGTAACAGAAAGAGGAGACAATCCAAAATTTAATGATTGTTTTACACTTTTATTAAAGAAATTTATTTTTTTATTTATTTATCTTTTTTAATATTTCTAATAAATTAGATCCAAGAAGCTAACTTGATTTGCATAACTACATCTATGAACTTGGAAATAAAGATATTACGTGTCATCTTTGCTTATACTGGTATTAGTCATCAATGAAGCAGTCTGGAAGACAGTTTTTTTAATAGTTTCATTTAGAAATAAAGCTATTAAAAAAGTGTAAACATTTCAACATTTATATCTAAATAATTATATTTTTTCAAAGAAAATCATATAAAAAATACATTTCGATCCATTTTATAATATTCTAAACTGAATGTTATATTTTATTTGTGCATTTAAAAATTTATATTTAAATTATTTGGAAATATGGAATGTTGCATTTTATTAATAAATTAAAAAATAATTTGAAATATTTTCGCTCATAAAGTAAATTTTTAAGAATTTGAATTAATTCAATAAATTACGTTTCTGAATTTTTGAGATGAGGATTGGTTATTCATTCTAACCAGATGGTGAGTCTAGATGTAGTGAGTATGTTCACGAAAGTACCAACTGATGAGACTCTGACATCGGATGCCTCACTCAAAGATCGCACTTGTATCCCAATTGACAATATAATGGAGATGTTGACCTTCTGTGTAGAAACTACATACTTCATGATGGGATCTGATATATATCGCAGGAAGAAGGTCTGACGATGGGATCACCGATACTGACCAATGCATATATGGAATACTTTGAGGAAATGGCATTAGGATCAACACCATTAAAGCCAACGATGTGGTTGCGATATGTAGATGACACATTCGTACTCTGGCCTCATCAGGAAATGTTCAAACGTTACTAGACCATGTGAACTCGATCCATCCAACCATACAGTTCACAATGGAAAAAGAAAATAACAATAAATTATCGTTCCTAGATGTGCTGATAACTCGCACAGGTCAGGGGTTTATGTCACCTGTATACCGGAAGCCAAGTTTCACTGGACAGTATCTAAACTACAACTCCCACCATCCATATAATGTAAAGAAAGGAATCGTCCGTTGCTTACAACACTAAGCAAAAGCAATATGTAGTAACATCAGTGCATATCAAGAGGAGATGGACAGTTTAAGAGAAAAACTCCACCGAAACAACTATCCAGAGAGCATGACATCAGCTCCAAGAAATCTGGACCAAAAACAAAAGGACACGACTCAGAAACTCACCACAGTTTGTATACCATATATGAAGGGCTTGTCTGAAAAACTTCAACGAATATGTAATCTATATGACATCAGGACAGTATTCAGGAGTGATTCAACTCTCCGGAATCAGCTTGCCCCCGACAGAAAAAAATCATGACTAAGAACTGTGTATATGAAATCCCATGTAAATGTGGAAAACTATACAGAGGTGAAACATGTCATCCGTTGAAAGTACAGTTAGAAGAACATTGAAAAGCCGTAGTATATGGAGAGACTGAAAAGTCAGGTATAGCTGACCATATCTAGAAAGAAAAAGGAAACCATCTACCATTATGGGACGAAGTAAAAATTATAGACAGAGAGGAACGGTGAAGACTAAGACGACTGAAAGAAGCAGCACATTTGCTGGGGAATAACCAACTGCTAAGTAGACCTAGTATAGAATTCAATACCATATGGGAACAAGTAATTATAAAAAATAGATAATATATACAAGTAATAAGTAAAAGCATAAATATATACAAGTAATAAGTATAGAGATAGATATACATTAATATATAGTAACAATTAGTAATAATTAGTAATAAATGGCGATATTTACAACTAGAAATAAAAAGTAGGTTTAATGCTCCTAAAATTCTACTAGAATTGTCTGCAAGGACCCATGGCGCAGTGGTTAGAGTACTGGGAAAAATCAATTGTAAAAAGGTTCAATCCTCAGTGTGGGCGACCGAAATATACATTTGTGAATTACTTAGGACCTCTATCCAGTCATGGCTGACGGAACAAGAGCACTCTACCCCCGTGAAGTAAATAACGGGTTCCACTCGAAATTCTGCCCAAATTCCCGAGTTTGACAAGATACACCTGAAGAAGGTCAGAGGTTATATCGACTAAAACGGTGTAAAATCATACTCAAGATGAGAACAGTAGTCCGATGAATAATAATACATAATTCAATAAATGTTTTGTTAATAATGTTTCTCATCACTCAACATTCTTAATCATGGTAGTGTTGATCTTTAATTGGATTTCTTGTTTTGAAATAAAATTTTTAACTTTGCTTTTTAATGAATACTAGCAGAACCTCTGGAAATTCCACAGTGAACTCTTTTATATATATTATATTGATGTTGGCATTCTGTGGATGTTCAGCATAAATGGAGATGCCTTGATATTATTGTAGCTCTTTTCTTAAAACTGCAATAATATTTATCTAAGCTAGCAGGGACGCCTGGTGTAGCCCGGTCATAAAATACGCTTAAATATGATATTTTAATTTATGCAGATTTCATATATATTATCGATTCTTATATTTTATACACAGAGTGAACTCATCTAATTATTTAACAAAATTTTATTTAATTTTAATTTTATTTTTTTTACTTTTGTTAATGGGACAATATAGAGTCTATTTGTCTAAAGGTGTGGGGAACTTTATAGATCTAGTCTCTGTAGGGGTCTTTTTACTACTTTTGGGATCTTTTTAGCTCATAGGTAGATCTATAGAATCCACAGGTGTTTGATTCAGTAGTTGGCTGCTTTATCTGTGTAAGTGATGCATAGCCCTCAGACCTCCTTCTCTAAGATTTGGTGATGACCTGTTCTGAAGTGTGTGGTGTTGGAACATTGCTAGTGTGCAGTTGCCTTTGTGATGCAGTTTCTTCAGATGTGTGTAGTTGGTCAGATTTATCTTCAAGTATCGAGTTTCTTTTAGCTAGTCTGATAAACTGCCTATTCCTTTGGCAGATATTATCACTTTCAGACTCAACTATGTATGGTTTTAATGCCGCAGCAGAATGTTGAATCATTTCAAGCTCCCAACTTTTGTTGTTTTTTTTTATGCTGAACGGAGACTTTCTGCCCCACATGAAGAGGTAGGTGTGTCTATTATGCTGTTTGTCACAACAGTTCTTTCATTTCATCTTGTACTGCTGAAATGTTGTTCTTGTCTGCTTATCGCTGCTTGGAAACTAGTGATGTTTGTATTTGTTAATCATTGAGTGATTCTGCTAGAGAGTTGATATTCGCTGACATTGGTGTAGCTCTGTATGCCATCATTGCTAGATGACTGTTTTGCCCAATTTATTTTACCTTCATATTCCGACCATCCTCTCAGCAAATTTATTAGATTTCAGGTAATATGGTGACAATGTCTTGTGCAGGAAACTGTACCATTTTGAAAAAACTTTAAATTCCTTGCTCAGAAACTGTGGACGATTGTCTGAGTATATAACTTCCGGTAGACCTCGTTCTTCAAATATTGTGTTTAAATTTTCATGATGGCTGTTGATGAGGTGGGGTAGAGGCATCATATAAGCAAATATTCCTTCTCGGCCATTGAGAATAAATCTGTGCTAACATATTGCCAAAGGTTAGTAATGGTCTCAGCACGTGTGACAATTAAACACTACATCCTCAATGTCTTTATTTATCTCTAACTGATATATAATTGAACAAGCTCTTAATCTGGTTTTCTCAACTTCTTAATGTGATGCATGGAGTACTTCTAATATGCCCCTTTGTAGGAAGGATGGTATTATGATTTTATTGCTCTTAAGTAAAATACCATCTTGAACCCCAATATTATCTCTAAACTCCCAAAACGGTAAGGGGTAGCTTGGATAGTCAACTCGATTGATAGGCCAGCCAGACATTATCATATTTACAATTTTTTTTATTAATGGGTCTTGCAATGTTTCAACTCTGATCTTCTCTATTGTGGTTGGTGAAAAATTAAAGCAGGTTATCATATAGACATTGAGGTCAATACTTTCAATGTGCTTGTAAGTTCTAAGTGATACTCGTGATAGGCAGTCTGCAATGGTACTATTTTTCCTGGTGTATATTTCACTATGAAACCATATCCTTCCACTTTCAATAACATTCTCGCAAGTCTTGGAGGTGCTCGTGATAGCTTCTTTAACGCAATTGATTCGAATGGTTTGTATGGATGGTTATTTTGTGATCCCCACACGTAATGGTGAAATCTGTCTAAGCCAAAAACGAAGGCTAACATTTCACTCTCGATGTTTAAGCATCGAGTTTCTGAGTTTGGGCACATTTTTTTTACTCCTGTTTGACATGTATCTACCATATGATGTTATAAATCTCATAAGTTTTCTTGAATCCTTGCCAAAGCTTTGGTGTCATAATGTAGTCTGCACACTGTTTTTGTTTGTCATGAGGATCTAGGCATAATCTGACTGGACCATCGATTTTAGTTACACAAACAAATGAATTCACCTATAGTGTTGGTTCTGACACAGGGGATATTATGCGTTGGGCTACTAAAGAGCCCAATTCCATTTTTAACTTCTCTTTTAGAGCTATCGGGATTCGTCGAGGTTGGTGTACAACTGGTGGTACTTCTGGGTCCTCATGAATGGCATATTCACCAGGTAGACAACCAATAGAATCAAATGTATCAGGAATGATTGTCTTTCTTTCATTTAAATTTCATTTACAACTTTATCTTGGCATTGGAAAGGGTTTTGTATTCTACTTGGATGCTTGTCTGTATCTGATGATTTTTTGTAGCTGTAGTGATTTTACAGACAAGCTTAGAGTCACTAACTCTAACTCCTGTGATGTCTGTAGGCCTATTAATATTGGCCCTTTTGAATTTACAACATGGAATGTTGGTTGGTTCGTTGTTTTTGTTTTACGGCATATCAAACCTTTTCAGGTTATTTAATGCTGAATCCAGTTATTTGGAAGAAAAATTTTTTTAATAGAATATATTTTTTTTTTCCAAGTCGGTTTCTATTTAACTCATAGTTGGGACCCTAACAAATACTACCACTCCGGGTCAGAGTGGACCTGGGAGCAATGGCAATTAAGGGGTGGCTCTACACTCCCCAAAGCCGCAAGCTGGGGCCTTACCATCGGATATAGTTTAAGGTCATATCCAGGACCAACATGGAATGTTGCACTAATAAATCTGTTGCGGAATCTTATCCCTAACTGACAAGTTCCTTTTTGATCAATTGTTTTCCTGCCAAAAGCAAGCAACCTTATTGTTGTCACTTTGAGTGATACTCCATGCAGTGTTTTATATACTTCCTTGGGCAGAAGGTTGCTCATAGCACTTGTATCATTAATATTGTCTTTGTCTGTTGCCAATTTTTAACTTGGCATACACCTCTGTAGTAGTTAATAGCAATTGCTCAAAGGAGTGGAAATTAGCCCTCACGCAAAAGAGCAGGACACAAAATGTTTTAAATAATAATAATAATAATAATAGAATAATAATAATAAAGACTTTCGCTGGTGAGGACCACTATTGACCGTAACCAGTTATACAGTCCTTTTGAAATTTTCATCTCTATTTTCTCCTTATGTACTGAATATTTGTTAATGAAACCTATATGAAATATGTTCCTTATTAAATTTTAAAGATTTTCTATTCTGAAAGAAGTTTAAAAAAATTTAATCTAAAAAATTTATTTTAAAGTTTTTGTTAAAAAAATTCAGATTTTCTCATTATTCAGACCTGTATTATAAAGAGGGGGTTGCAAAAAATGAGTTGTGGTGTGAGGAGAAATACAAACTGAAATAGAGAGAAGGAGAGTTTTAAAATATAATCTTAAAAAGATAAGATACAAGTTAGAAAAGCATTTCATTCAAGGCATGAAAATTTTTAAACAAAATTTTTTTACTATAGGCTTTAAAAATAAAGGTACAGGATTCAATTTGAAATTTATTTATCTTCAAAGTGCACTTTTATAAATTTTACAAAGTAAGGTATAAAAATTTAATTTAAATTGAATCAAAAAATTACCTTGGATTTATTTTATGTAATGTACATTTTGTTGCAATTTAAAAACATTATCTTTCATCTAGCAATTAATGATATAGATATAAAATTTTCAATGATTTTTTTAAAAAGTGCAACAGAATGTGCATTACATAAAATAAATCCAAGGTATTTTTTTGATTTAATTTAAATTAAATTTTTATACTTACTTTGCAAAATTTATAAAAGTGCACTTTGAAGATAAATAAATTTCAAATTGAATCTTGTACCTTTATTTTTAAAGCCTATAGTAAAAACATTTTGTGTAACAATTTTCATGCCTTGGATGAAATGCTTTTCTAACTTGTATATATCTTCAGCCAAACCACTAGCATTACTTTAATGTTGTGTCGCCATGTGGGTTCTCCTGTTTTTGTGCCACTGTAACTGTTCACTTTTTTTCCTTGTTTCTTTTTTAAATCCCATTTAAGAGCAACAAACGTTACCAAAAGGTCCCTTTTTGTTGCACATGATTTTCCTTTTGATGGATAATCTTCTTGACGATGTCCTTTTGACACAAAATTCACACTTTGTTGCTTTTTATTATTTTTAGCTTGAATTGCATGCATACTGCTCTGTCCTACTGAAATGCGGGCAACTTCAAGTTGCTTGCAAGTTGCCTCCTCTGTCTCTGCTATGCATAGTGCTTTTGCTATAGTTAAATCATTCTTCAATCAAGGATTCCGGTGCTGACTTTAGATAAATGTCGAATATGAAGAGATCAACTATAAGCTAAAGAACACATGACCAACTCTGAGACCCGGGTAAAAGCAATCAATGTCAGCATCACTGTCCTTGGTAAAATGACTTGCGACATCATGATTGGCAGTCAAGACTCATCCATATTCAAAATAGTCAACATGCTCGTAACAACCCAAACTACACCAATCTTGATCGGCCAAAATATCCTATGTCACAACACACTTAACTCTTATCTAATTGGCAAACAAAAGGCAACTTGCAGAAGTGATAGTTATTGGTATTTGGTTAAGATATAAAAGCTGAGCATTATAGCAACTTTATTTAGGAGAGCAAACTTTGGCAGTAAGTGTTTCATCTGGTCCCAGGCAATCTGAGGCAAATAGTATCTGTGGTACTATAACATACCCCTGTTTACTTTTATGTGTGTGTGATAGAGTGCAGATGTGCATATGGTGGCTATATGCAAATGCTGATCTGTATGCAAAGAGACATCATGGCAAGGAAGAAAAAATAAAGATATAAAAAGATGAACATGTGTGTAAACGTGAGTAACATTACATGCATATTTGTTGTCTGCTTTATGTTTGATTTATAGAGTGTGATAGTGTTATGATCTATGGAATAAGGTCAGCATTTGTACGACAAGTGTGTTCTTATTTGCGCGATTAGTTTGAAGTCATGGATGTAGCTTCATCATTCTTAATGATGGTTTCCTGTTGCTATGTGTTGTCGAATTGTTATGTGGAGATAGGTAACCAACCCGGAACATTCTGTTTAAAGAACCGAGTCACCAGATTCACAGGACCTTTGGAACAGAAACTTCTCCCTGAACGTTAACACGCTTTATTTGTCTCTATGTAAATAAACTTCTCTTTCAGTATTCAAACCACAGTGTATATTTATTTATTCCTTTCACGAAATACTTTATCTTTGATTGTTTGTATAACAAGCTATCTCAGGACATATCAAATATCAAATTGACGACGGAGACGAGAGACAAACTCAGTAAAAAAAATAAAATGAGCAAGTGGTGAGCGCGAAATTTAAAACAAAAAACATTTCTCAAAGAGTTTATATCCGATCAAGGAAATACTTTTTAGAAAGCAAAAATCGAGTATTCACGTAAGTACAAAGAATTTTTATATTCTTATTGCCGTTTTTCTTTGAACTTTCTGAAAAGTTGACGTCATATTGTCTCATTTTGAAAAGCAATTTGGAGGTGTTTTGTTTTTGGTTAATACGATAAAACGAACTGTACTGTGGAAATTGTTTTTCTGTCATAAAGAAATTCTTAAAAGAAGTTTATGTGTATTTGAAAAAGACGAAAAGGATCTCTGAAAATTTGTAAACTGTTGATATTTTGTATGGTGAATTTTTTTTTTTTCTCTCTTCGAACATTTCTCAAGTACTGACAATTTTCTTTTTTTTTTCGTGACGAGATCTGGTGGAAAATCATATTTTTTGGAACAAAATTTTGACTTTTTATTTGTGCGTTAAAAAAAAAAATATCTTCCAAACAAATAACAGAGTTGACGAAAACGTTAACTGAGAGCTTGATCGCTCAGCAAAAAGCTCAAATTGAATTTCAAAAACGGGTGCTGATTCAGCAAGAACGTTTGGAATCACTTGTCATTCAACAAACTACAGAAAATCGTCTATTATGTGAAACTGTGTTGTCACAAAAATCTAAAGATGGCGCATCCAAATTTTTTCGGCAGAAGGTATAGCCAAAGTTCAAATACGACCCAGAATGAGGTGATGCATTCCCTGGCTATTATCGTAGGCTCGAGGCGATTTTTACAAAAAGATGTGAAAAATGGTCAGACGAGGAAAGGATCACATTCCTACTTCAGAAATTGGGTACGAAGGAAAACACAAAATTTACGAATTTGATTGTACCAAAGAAACCGGAAGATATTTCTTTTTCAGAAACTGTTCGAATTTTGTACTCGATATTTGATGAAACAGACAGCATTTTTCATGCAAGGTATAAGTGCTTGAACATGCAAAAAGAAGAGACTGATGATATTGTCACATATTCGGGTAAAGTCAACACCCAGTGTGAACTATTTAAATTAAAAAATTTGTCAGTTGACATGTTTAAGTGTTATATATTTGTTCAGGGACTGACAGCACCAAAGGACAAGGATTTAAGGTCAAGGATTTTATCGATTATGGAGCAAGATCCAGAAATTAACTTGCAAAAAGTGACAGAAGAATGTTAGAAATGGATAAATGTGAAAAGTGATAGGATAGAAGGAAAAACTACATCCCACGTCCTAATGGTAAAACAAAAACATTTCCCAAGAACAAAGGAAGAAGTTTTGAATGTTAGAGCTGTGCGGGTTCGCACTTAAAAATAAATTGCCCTTTTTAAAGACCAACCTTGTGCCAAATGTGGTTTAGTCGGACACCAAGCCTCCCGGTGCCGAACTAAACAAAATAAAGACAAAAATTTAAGTCTAAAGTAAATGTGGTGCTCTTAAAAGAAGAAGTGAGACAAGGAGGTAAAAGAAAATTTGTCAAAACCAAAAAAATGGTCGCATAATGAAACTACTTTTTGGATACAGGTAGCGATATTTCAATTATCGACAAAATGATCTCGAAGAGGATTGGGTGTCCAAAACTAGAAAAAATATTTAAAATTGCCAAAGGAGTATCCGGCAAGAGATTAAAATTCATGGGAGAATTTAATTGCAACGTATCACTTGGAGTAAAAACTTTTTTTTACAAAAGTGTCAGTTATTCCAGGTATAAATTATTGCCTTTTTGGAATTGATTGGATCGTTTTGTTTGATTTATGGAAGCTACCCATAAATTCATTTTGTAACAGTGTGAGTGTAGCTGAAAAGAAAATTTCCAAACAAAATGAGGATTTTCTTACGGTCTTAAAAAGTGAATTCCGCAAGGTTTTTTCTGAGGGGTTATGTATGTGTACTAAGACTGAAGTGAATTTTGAACTAAAACAAAATGTGAAACCTGTTTTTAAGCAAAAAAGAAACGTGCCTTTTTCTTCAAAAGAAGATATTGAAATTGAACTGCAGATACTGCAGGAAAATAATGTAGTCGAAAAAGTTGACTATTCTGAGTGGGCAAGCCCCACTGTACGTTATAAAAAGAAAAATAATAGGATTCAGGTATGTGCCGATTTTTCTACAGGCCTCAATGACTGTCTTATGGATCATAGTTATCCACTCCCATCCCCTGAAGACATTTTTACAAAGCTGAATGGAAGGAAAAATTTCTCCAAAATTGATTTACCTGAGGCTTACCTTCAGGTAAAAGTCAGTGAAGAATGTTCGAAATATTTGTGTATCAATACCCATTTAGGACTCCTCAGACTCAAAAGGCTCCCTTTTGGTTTGAAAGTAGCTCCAGTGTTGTTTCAGCAAATAATGGACACAATGCTTGCCGATTTAGGTTTGCAATCGCATATTTGGATGACATTCTTGTAAAGAGTAGAAATGTGCAAGAACATAAGGAGCATATCAGAACAGTTTTCCAAAGAATTGAGGAATTTGGTTTCAAATTGAGTGCTGAAAAATGTGAATATTTTTAAAAACAGATACAATATTTGGGTCAAATCATTGACAGCCAAGGCAAAAGACCGGATCCTCAGAAAACAGAAACCATTGAGAGGATGCCAGCATCTAGCAATGTTGCCCAGTTACAATCTTTTTGGGGTTTAGCACAATGTTATGCTATCTATATCCCAAAAATGCATAAGTTGAGAGCACCATTGAACGAATTATTAAAAAAAGGACGAAAGTGGATTTGGTCAAAGGAGTGCCAAAGTGCATTCGAAAAAATTAAGAAATGTCTGCTATCTGATTTAGCACTGGCACGCTTCAATCCACAGAAGGAATTGATTGTGGCATCAGATGCAAGTGATTACGGTATAGAAGCAGTACTTCTCCATAGACTGGAAGATGGATCAACAAAGTCAATAGTTCATGCTTCTAGATCACTTTAGCCTGCAGAGAGAAACTATTCTCAAATTGAAAAAGAAAGTTTGGCAATAATTTATGCAATTAAAAAATTCCATAGATTTATTCATGGCAGGATTTTTACGTTGCAGACTGACCACAAGCCGTTGTTGACTATTTTTTGGATCTAAAAAAGGCATACCCACTCACACTGCAAACAGACTTCAACGATGGAGCATAATTCTGCTGAATTATAATTTTAAAATCGAGTACATTTCATCCAAAAATATTGGACATGCAGATGGACTATCCAGATTGATTCAAAAGTGTGCAGAACCTTTAGAGAGGAAAATGAACTCTCTAGACTGTTGTGCAACACGGTTTGAGAGTTACCAGTGACTCTAGATGACATCAATAAGGCAGCAGAAACAAATGAATTCATTGTAAGAACGAAAAACCAGGTGCAGCTAAATGACAAGTCAAAGAAAGACTAAAAAATTTCGCCATTTTCGATTTGCTCACAGACTTTATTGTATGTAGAGTCGTCATACTGATCACACTGCAAAAGAGAATGCTAAAAGAATTTCATAGCGGTCATCCAGGCATGTCCAGAATAAAGGCCTTGATGCACAAATATACATATTGGCTAATATGGACCGAAACATAAAAAAAAAATGGTAAGAGAGTGTCAAGGGTGTCAGCTAGCAGCAAAGGCACCACTTGTACAGATACAACCATGGCCGAAGACGGATGCGGTTACACATTGACTGTGCAGGTCATTGAATGGACATTATTTCTTAGTGGTTGTCGACAGCTTTACAAAATGGCTGGAAGTGTTTAAGTGTAAACATCCGACATTGACTAGTACTATAGATGCATTAAGACGTCTCTTCAATCGTTTTGGAGTACCTAAAACTATTGTCAGTGACAACGGCACCTAATTTACCAGCAAAGAGTTTAAAAAATTCTGCAAGCCCTTTCCATTGAACATTTAACAACTGAAATATACCATCCAAGGTCTAACGGCCTTGCAGAGAAATTTGCTGACACGTTCAAAAGAGCTTTAAGGTAACACCAAGGCATGGACACTGATAATGCCTGCTAGACACTGTCCTCGAGTGTCTAAGATCTCTCTGTACAGGGGTTTGTCAGAATAATCTGGCATGAGGATACTTTTTCCATAGAAGTAAACTCTGACCAAATATTCAAAATCACATAGTATTCGCTGCCCAAATAAGATCTCCTTGCTATGGTTAACCCATCTCCAAGTGATGTTCCCTCAAGTAACAGCACGAAACTGGATACTCCACCAGACTAGATAAATTCTTGTCCTGGAATTCAGTAAGACCAAGAGACCAAAATAAAAGATATAATACAATATATGAAAATGGTTAATTGGGGAGAGGAAAAATTATGTTCTCAACTTGTTTGAGAAATAAAGAACTTAAATGGAACATTTGAATATCTATGTATCTCATACAGACTTCAAGTGTTAGCCCCAGGTTGTGGGCCTCTTGATTTCTGAGAACTTCGACTGAAGTAAAATAAAACAAAAATGAGAAGAGTTTATAAAATTTTTTGTCTGTATACAGAATCACTCCTAACCCAAACACGAATGCCAGTTTGTCACCAGCTGAAAATCAGATCCGTATTTGACACGATTTTACCAACAGCAACCAAGACATCAGCAATGAGAGAAAATCGACAAGGTTCTACAAACCTGGTGACAAAATATTCTTCTTGAAGTATAGGACTGGGAAAAGCTTTTGGGAGGAGGGGATGATTATGATAAGAATTGGGCACATGCTATATTCGGTAAGAAGTAGTAAATTTGACTGTCGCAGGCATATGAATCAGCTAAGACCTCGACACACTGATGACTCTTAATATTCCTCTACCCATAGCATAATCTACTCTGAAAGTAGTATCTTCTACTCCAGGTCAGAGAGTACCAGTTTCACCACCAGCTCCACTACCTCAAACGGTGTTGAGGAGAAAAAGTACAAAGGTGAAAAGAAAAGTTCACCGACTGAACCTCAGACCTAAAAACAAACGGTATTAAGCACAATTCTCCAAGGAGAAATTGGCTTGGGGAGAGGTGTTATATGGAGATAGGTAACCAACCTGGAACATTCTACATAAGGAACCGAGTCACCGGATTCACTGGACTTTTAGAACACAGACTTCTCCCTGAACATTAACACACTTAATTTGTGTCTATGTAAATACGTAAATAAGCTTCTCTTTCAGTATTCAAACCACAGGGTATATTTATTTATTCCTTTCACGGAATTTGATTTTCCGTATAACACACCAATTTAGGTAGGACATATCACGAATTTATTAAGTAACCGTTCACACTGATTTGGGAATAATGGTGGTAATTTTCTGGTTCCATTATAATGGTCATGATGGGTTTTCATGTCTGTTGATCCATCATGTAACTGTCTGTGGTGTTCTCCCATTCCTGGTTCTGATCGGCTGGGTAAGGTGATTGGTACAGGTCTTTCATAAAGTACTTCATCTGAAGATTGTAATTTGCTGTTTATTGATATTGCTCTAGTCTGTAGCAGAGCAAGTTGGATGTCAGTTTTCTCTCTTTTTGCATTTTTTTTTATTGTTGATTTAATGTCTCACGTGTCTATAAAGCCATTCTGGTGTAGTGAGGTGAGCTTCTAATCTGATTCCCCAGGAGAATATGAAGCTTTGGAAAGCCTGTCTAGAGTACTGTGGACCATTGTCCATCATGATTTGGTTTGAACGACCAAAAACAAGGTATAATATTTCATTTTATCTGCAACTGCTTTGTTGGTTATTAATGTTTGCATTTCATTGACGATCAGGTACTTTGAGTACTTGTCGGCAGTGAGCAGGAATTGCTGCCCATCAATCTCGGATAGATCTGATATAATGAACTTCCAAGGCTGAGATGAAATATCATGTGAGCGCAGTGGTTCATGCCTGTGCACATCTTGATGTTCCTAGCAAAGTGTGCATGACTTGTACATTCTTTTAATATTTTTGTTAATATTTACTCATCTCTCATAAGTCGACATGTTTTCTCTATGCCTTGATGGGCTTGGTGGAGCTGGTATAGAATGTCTTCCCTCATGGAATCCGGGATGAGTACTTGCATGCCTTTGAACAGGAGTCAAGATTTGACTGCATTTTGCAGAAGGACCAATATGATCATATCTCAGCAGGTAATTCATGGATATTATCTGGCCATTCCTGGTATATGATTATCAGCAGCCTTCAGTCACTCAACTCCAGCAGACAACATACTGATCCCGACAACCACCGAGATACGGTTTTTAAAAAAATATTTTCTGGAACCAAGCACCTCCGTTTTAATGATGAGACAGTAATAGGGCAACAACCACTCAGGTATCACCTCTATGTGAGAACTTCTTTCCACCTATTCGTGTAAATTCAAGTTCTGTGACATCAAGACCTATGTCGATTTTTGTGGCATGTGTGCAAAGTATAAAGGGAACTATTGTAGACTCACCCACTGACCCATTGGTTTGGTTCCAAGCTTGTCCTTAGAGACTTTGTTACAATGCCTAACTCAAAAGGGAAACAATACATACTCACGATATTAGTTTCAGTCAATAATTCACAGCTGTATCGTGTGCTAGAAACTGAACTATCGACACCGCTGTGGATTGTATCAGTTTTTTGTTTGATACATAAAAATTCTACGCATGGTATGTTCTAAGGCACACATTTCACGGGAGAAGACTATCAACAATTCTGTAACCAAAACTTCACTGCCCTTGGCAACCACAAAGCTTAGGAAACAGTAAGAGATAACATCGCATGATGAAGAATGCTCTGTATGCAGACAAAAACCATGAATGGACAGACGTTCTCGAATCTGCTGTTTTATCTATGAATGCCATGTCCAACAGCGCCACTAATGGCTCTCTGCATTATGTGAATACTAGCCATCACTCTAACATCAGTCTACCCACACTTCATAGAACGAAATCATAAGTGACAATTCAGGAGCATATAATATGCAAATTAATACCCTACTAAGGCAGGTCACCTTATTTATCATACTCAAAACTCCAAAATAAATTAAAAAAAAATAAATATTGTCACCGTTACATTTATTGGGTGAATTTCTATCAACATTTTCTTTTATTTTCACGTTTTGAGCGATTCTCAAAACTACAATGGTAACAATTCCATGTGTGCCATCTTTGTTGTGGTTCAGCAGTATTTGCATTTTAAACTTAATAACCACTTTAATTGAAATTAAAACAACAAAAAAACTTATCCAGTTAGAAAAATAACTTATCTTGGCTTTGGTAACATTTATTTTTTGTATATTTGTTTTTTGACAACTTTTTCGGTTTGTTGTCGATAGTAAAACGTGCCCCATTCATTTCCCATGCGCCCTTGTCATAGAGAACCAGAATCGCCCCCCCCCCCACCACCACAAAAAAAAAATTGATGTGACCTTTATCCACTAAGAGAAAAAAAAATAGCTATTAATATCTGAGACACGAGGCAGAATTTCTTTCTTTCTTTCTTTCTTTCTCTACGCTAATTTCTCTATATATCTCTTATTTCTCTTCTTTAGTCCATTGGAGTTATCTCCCTTGAATCGTGTAACCATAACTTGCTCCCTCTGTATGTAGAATGCATACTGATTTCCCCCTCCTGGCTTTCAGATATTCTCCTCACACCACTCTTTACTTTCTCTTTCACCCTCTTATAGAAGCTTACGTGTAGAGTGAGTGAGTGAGATAAGAGAGAGTTTTCACAAGATTCACGCAGAAGGAGAAACCTTTCGTTCAGAACTTGGACGTCTTCTCAAGAGGCGGCGATATATATAAATATTTTATGCGAAGATACAAATACAAATATAAATACATATAAATTATTAATAGTAGGCGTTTATTTTTTTTAGTTTTATAGACTTTTTAAGACTGACAAAATTTAAATATTTTTTTATTGATGAAGATTGTTAAAACGATAGTATTTTTCTGTCATTCATAAATTCTTCTACCAATCATTTTACCATCTGTTTTTTTTTTTTTTTTTAGAAAATGTTTCTGACAAAAGTAAAAAATTAACAAACAACGAACAATATATCTTTTATTTAATTCCTACGATTCTAGATTTAATTCATTTAATTTAATCTATCTGTATTAATTTCTCGTATTTCATTCATAAAAAAAAAAAAAAAAAAAAAATACTATAATTACTATTTTAAAAAAAATAATTTCTCCACAATCAAGGAACTATTTAAAAGGAACCAGAACTGGTTTTTCTACATCATTCCGGAACTTTTTTCCACAAGAGGTAAAAGCAATTTTAAATATTCCTTTTTAAAAATGTTTTAAAATTGTTGGTGCTTATAGAGATGAACCCCCCCCCCCCCACCGTAGTTGGGTCGGTAAAATACGGTATGGAATTAGAACAGTTGAAAGGCGACCACACAAAATGAAACTAGTGTTACTGAAACAGAAAACGAAAGAAACGTTTACTGATTTATTAACAGTACGTACAGTAGTGCTGCTTTTTATTTATTTTTTTTATTTTTTAGTCACACGAACATTTGACTTGTTTTTGTATTTTTTGACGTGGTTTGTTTGTATGTTTTGTGTCAAGGAAGGAGCAAGGAACCATCATGAAAAATATTATTTTTTTTTTAATAGATATAATGTAGATATTTAGTTTAATGTTGACCATTCTTAGAATTTTGTAGTCCAAGACACAAAAAGCTACAAGAAACCACGTCGACACACACACACACACACACACACACACACACACACACACACACACACACACAATAACAAAGCAATAATACATTTCAGAATTTGGTACTCATGCAGAGTGGTCCGTCCGTGCTGAAATAATGTTTTCATTTAAAAAGCCATTCTTAACACGGGGAGGGTGTTTTGTACCTATTCTGTACTTTAACCTTACAATTGAATAAAAAAATAAAATAAATAAAAATTAATTAAACGTGGAAATACGAGTTAAAAAATAACGCGGATCACTCTCTGCATTAGCACCTAGAATTTTTTTAGATGGGGATTGGGGTTTGTATTACTGTACACATAGATTCGAAAAAGTTGTCAAAAAACAAATATATTAGAAATAAATATTATCAAAGGCAAGATAAGTTACTTTTCTACCAAACTGGATACATTTTTTTTGTTTTTATTCAATGTAACATGTTTATTCAGCTCGAAAAACATGCAGTGTTTACCGATGTATTGGAAAATTCAAAATGGCGTCCGACACCCTCTTTAACATGGTAAGCTTGGGAAAAGGTGTTATAAATAATAAACTAGATAAAATACTATTTAAAAAACACCGAATATATGTCAACTTATGTCACGGTAACATATATCGAGCGAATTTCTAACAGTATTTTGTCTAGTTTATTATTTATAACATCTTTTCCTGAACTTACCGTGTTAAAGAGAGTGTCGGGCGGCCGGGCGCCATTTTGAATTTTCCAATACATCGGTAAACACTGTATGCTTTTCGAGCTGAATAAACATGTTACATCGAATAAAAACACGAAAAATATATCCAGTTAGGTAGAAAAGTAACTTATCTTGCCTTTGATACCATTTATTTGTTATATATTTATCTTTTGACAACTTTTTCGAATCTATGTGTACAGTAATACAAACCCACAAGGGGTACCTGAAGAAGGTTGGGTGTTACATCGGCCGAAATTTAATCTTTTTGGCGCTTTTTTATACAAGGTCACTGTGCAGAGGGAGACAACTCTATTTTACTAAGAAATTCATTTTTTTTTCATCTCATAATTTAGGACGCTACTACTAACGATATCTTTATTAAATCAAAACAAGAACAAAAAAAAAAGCTGAGACGAATTTTGGTACTCGTACAGAGAGTGATCCGTGCTGAAATAATGTTTTCATTTAAAAAGCCATTCTTAACATGGGGATGGTGTTTTATACCTATTCTGTACTTTAACCTACCAATTGAATAAAAAAAAAAACCCATCAAACTTTAATTAAACGTGGAAATACGAATTAAAAAATAGCGCGGATCACTCGCTGCATTAGCACCCAAAAAATGAAAATGCAACGATAGTCATTGAGGAATTATTTTTTAATTATTATTAATTAGAATTGATAACATGAACTTTTATTTCAGTATTTCATCGAATACAATGCATGTACAGTACGTTCGATTCTTGCTACTATGTTCATTTGACCCCTAAAAGTCGTTACCCTCAAACAATTACGAAATCGAATGGTAAATTAACAAAACAACGACAAATAACAACTCGTTTCATATGCAGTTTTAATTTAAAATTCACCTATGTCGCCCAGTCGCCCACGTTTTTAAAAACACTGTCTTTAAATTGTATCGTGTTTCCTGCATAATTTGAATGGAATCCAACCAACTTTTCTCTACCTAAACCTAAAATTTTAGTTGGCATATATAAATAAAAAAACAAAACAAACAAATCGGTTCAAATTCTGTAGAAGTATCGGTAAATTTTTAGTTTACAGACCCCTCGGTATTCACCTTTAATTTGTCCACTTTTAAAGATTTTCGGGTACGCTGGAGGACGAATATCTCATTTATTTTTTGCGCAAACACGTACTTATCCGTATTTAAGACATTCAGCATCCAACGTAATCTCTATCATTTTTAATGGCGGCCATCTTGTTTTCCAATAACGAAAAAACGCCAAACACACACGCCCCCCCCCACCTCACCCAAATGTAAACACGGAATTTCTGTGAAATGTTAAACAGTATTCTACTCGGTAAATGTCGACGCGTTACTTATAGAAAAACGGTTAATTAAACTGCAGAAGAACTAGCAGTGTCAGAAATTTCGTGAAAACTATTGAATAATTCCACCCGCTCTCTTTCGAAGCTTATAACAGTTATAAGCTTCGAAAGAGAGCGGGTGGAATTACTGTTAGAAATTCGCTCAATATATGTTACCGTGACATAACTTGACATATATTCGGTGGGTTTTTTTAAATAGTATTTTGTCTAGTTTATTATTTATAACCCCTTTTCCTGAACTTACCGTGTTAAAGAGAGAGTCGGGCGCCATTATGAATTTTCCAATACATCGGTAAACACTGTATGCTTTTCGAGCTGAATAAACAAGTTAAATTGAATAAAAACACGAAAATTATATCCAGTTTGGTAGAAAAGTAATTTATCTTGCCTTTGATAACATTTATTTGTTATATATATTTTTTTAAACTTTTTCGAATCTGTGTACAGTAATACAAACCCAAAAATTTCAATATTTGTAAGGGGGTGCTTAGTTTCTAATACGTTTTATCAAGCCGATCCCCTATATTGGAACCAGTCGATGAGAACACGCACACTCCTCTTATATAAAAGATTTTGGTGCTAGTGCACTTACTGATCCGCGCTATTTTTTAAATTGTATTTCCAAGTTTAATTAAAGTTTTTTGATATTTTTTTTTATTCAATTGTAAGGTTAAAGTATAAAATAGGTACAAAACACCCTCTCCATGTTAAGAATGGCTTTTTAAATAATAACGTTATTATTTCAGCACGGATCAATAAGTGTATGATGAGTACCAATATTTTTCATTTATTAAGGGCAATAATATTAAGACCTTTATTATCCAATGTATTCAGTGTTGTCTTCACTAGTTACCATGTTTGCGCGAAAACAAACACAGCGACCAGTGAAAACTATACAGAATACATTGGATAATAAAGGTTTTAATATTATTGCCCTTAGATTAATAAATGAAAAATCTTTTATATAGGAGTGTGTGCGTGTTCTCGTCAACTGGTTCCAATATGAGGGATCCATTTAATAAAACTTATTAGAAACTGAGCACCCTTACAAATGTTGAATTTTTTTTTTTTTTGTAATCTGGTAGATTAATGTCCACTTGATAATAATTCACCAAAAAAAAAGACAAAAAGAAAAAAGATATACATATAGGGATGCATCGAAACAAATTTTAGAATTTAGAGTGTGGAAGGGATCACTTTTCTATATAAATTTAACGTAAAATGATTTCTTATTTCCAAGCTGTTCTAACTTTTTAGGGTGGTAAGTTTCATTTTTTTTTTCACTAACCGTATGTCCCAGTTGTAAAACCATGCACAATTTTCTAAAAAAAAAAAATTCAGCATATATCTTCATAGCCAATTTTTTTTTTTTTTTTTGCTTTTTCGAAAAAAAAAAGGTTAACTGCCCTAAAACACTAGAATAGCCCAAACATGGGTGATCGTTTTAACTTAAATTTATATGCGAAACTGATCCCCACTCTAAATTCTAAAATATTTGTTTTTTTGCCAAATTTTTCAGGTTTTCACATGTAATTGCCTAAAAACAGTAGAATCTATTTTTTGTGGGCTGGAGGGTGGGAATGTGGCTGTATCCCTGTATTTTTTCTGCTGGAATAAAATCGTAACTTATTTTTTAATTTAAATCTTGAAAATCTTCAGTCTTTTAATTGCTGGAGGCCTTGTTGTTTTTTTTTTTTTTTTTTTTTTTTTTACACATAGGCAATCACCACTTATCGAGGCCACTCGAGGATAAGGGTTAAAGAGTGTACAGTAGAAATTGGACAATATAGTAATTGTTAGTAAATGGAAATTCGGTAAATTTGAACTTGTTTAGATTAGACTTGCATCAAAATTATTCAAAACCTAAAATTATAAACAATAATAAACATAAAGCTAAACATTTATATAATTTAAAAAATGTAAAAACAAAGATAATCATGACATAGCTAGATTAGTTGTTTATTTATCTTTTTTTTATAACGCTCATACAAAATTGCCTGTCAGTGAAAAAAGGTCCTGGATATGACCTTAAACTATATTCGATGGTGAGGCTCCAGCTTGCAGGTTTTGGGGAGTGTTAGGGCCACCCTTTAATTGCCATTGCTCTCAGGTCCACTCTGACCCGGACTGGTAGTACCTGTTAGGGTCCCAACTATGGATTAAATAGAAACCGACTTAAAAAAAACAAATATACTCTATAGTTCTTCAAAATCACTGGATTCTACATTAAATAACCTGAAAAGGGTTGATATGCCGTAAAACAACCAACCAACCAACCAACCAACTAGTGAAAAAATCTTTGGAAAAAAAAAAAAAAAAAAATGAGCATCCAGAGGAAGTCCTTTTTATGGAATCAGTTCTGAATATCGATAGAGAATATCAAGTCAGTCCCAAAAATGGTTGAAAGCCGCAAAAAAAAAAAAAAAATGTAAAAGGACAGACGATACTATGTATGCGAAGGATTAGTGTTAAAAACCAACCTCCTTGGTTTTTAACACTAATCCTTTGATGAAAAGTTTTAAGAGAAGAATGTGTCTTCAAATCATAAACTCATCTGCTTTGGCCATTTCTGGAATTGGCTTGCAATTCTCTGTCTATACGTAGGACTGACTCCATAAGAACTGACCTTTTCTGGGTACCCATTCCTTTAAGACAAATTTGTACAAAAAGTTGAGATTTTTCAAGAGTCCTATTCTACAATCGAACCCAAATGTTTTTTTTTTTTTATATAAATGAACACTGTTGATTTTATATTGCAGTAAAGTACTTAAACGACTAAAACTTGTATAATGCTTTTTCGAATAATTTGATCCGCAAAATAAGAGAATTTTTAAATTTTCAGCAATTATTTGATACATCAGTTTTCTTTATGAAAAGACATTGGAAATATTAAAATTGCCATCTCGTAATGGGGAGGAAAATGAAAATAAATTAAAACTTTTTGAAACCAATATGCGAGTATCACAAAATTTCATTGGATGTCCTGCTGGCTTGGTAGGCCAAAAGCAGGTAATTCACGAATATTATCTGGCCATACTTGCTATATGGTTTCGTTAACAACAATCATGGTTGAGTCCTTTGCTGTTTTTTTTTTGTTTTTTTTTTAAGAGCATTTTCTGCTTTTGCAATGAGAAGTTGATGCTTGAGCACATCAGTGTTTATGCTATCCACCATCTCATCTAGCTCAATTGGTTTCTTGTTTTCAGAGTTGGGCAATCAACTTTGGGTGTCAGCAAGGATCATTTCATTACGTGGTCTGTATATATTTATGTATAGGTAGCCCTCCAGTGTGGTGCTGAATGCAATGGTTTAGCATGTATTGTAACCAGTGGCTTATGGTCTGTGATAATGGAAAAAGCTTTCCCATAGAGGTAGATGTGGTATCATTGAATACCATACACAACTGCCAACATCTCTTGTTCAATTTCTCTGTATCTGGTTTGTGTATCAGTTAATGTTTTCGATCCAAATGCAACTGGTTTGTCATCTAATGTCTTATTGGGTGTTCTGCTGGCTTGGCAGATCAAAAGCAGACACACTCTCCTTTGATCTTGAGTGCGTGGTACAAGGGGGAAAAGTGGCTGGTTACTTTTAATGCATCTAAAACCAAGCTCCTATCATCATCAACGCTCTGATCCCCATCTGACATCAATTGAAATGGAGGGCTCTTTCTTGGAGAAGCTTTATGTTTTGACAAGCTTCTGGGCTTGACCGTTACTCCTGATCTGAAATGGAACATGTACATCAAATCTGTTGCCAAGGTTGCTGGAAGAATGGTGAGATCATTCTATCACTCCAGGAGATATCTCACTGCTGATGCAATTCTCTCTCTATACAAAAGCCAAGTACGTCCAGGGATGGAGTATTGTTGCCACATCTGGGCAGGAGCTGCTAGAAGCAGCTTATCTTGCCTTGAAAATAGACTTTGTAAGTGAGGGATGCCCTTTTCTCTTCCCTGCAACCTGTTTCCCACAGAAGGGACGTTGCGAGCCTGTCTTTGTTTTATCGTTATTTCCATGGCAAGTGCTTGTCTGAGCTCCAATCTCTGGTCCACCCACCTAGCTGAAGCCATTGTCAATAACTTTCTCCACTCTTTAACTGTGCCTAAATCAAAACGTAGATTCCATAAAACCGCACACCTGTGGAATTCTCTTCCATTTGCCTGCTTCCCAGCTGACTACAACTTGGTTGTCTTCAAGTCCAACATAAACAAATTCTTGATGAACCGCCCCTTAACTAATCTAATCTACCAAATATCCATTAATAACGACTACTACGATATAATCCCATTGATTACTGTACACTTAATAACCTTTATCCTCAAGTGGCCTCAGGGCCTTGATAAGTGGTGACTCCTTTGTAAAAGAAAAAAAAAAGACCTTTCCACAAATACTGGCAATGAAGTCAATTTAATTCATGATGATTCCTGAACGTTAATGCGCTTTATTTGTGTCTATGTAAATAAACTTCTCTTTCAGTATTCAAACCACAGTGTTTATTTATTTATTCCTTTCATGCAATACCTTATCTTTGATTGCCCGTTTAACAGGCCACCTTAGGTAGACATAAAACGAATTTATTAAGTAGCCGTTCACACTGATTTGGAATGATGGTGCCCATCAATCTCGGATAGATCTGATGTAATAAACTTCCAAGGCTGAGATGGAATATCATGTGAGCGCAGTGGTTCATGCCTGTGCACATCTTGATGTTCCTAGCAAAGTGTGCATGACTTGTACATTCTTTTAATATTTTTATTAATATTTACTCATCTCTCATAAGTCGACATGTTTTCTCTATGCCTTGATGGGCTTGGTGGAGCTGGTATAGAATGTCTTCCCTCATGGAATCCGGGATGAGTACTTGCATGCCTTTGAACAGGAGTCTAGATTTGACTGCATTTTGCAGAAGGACCAATATGATCATATCTCAGCAGGTAATTCATGGATATTATCTGGCCATTCCTGGTATATGATTATCAGCAGCCTTCAGTCACTCAACTACAGCAGACAACATACTGATCCCGACAACCACCGAGATACGGTTTTTAAAAAAATATTTTCTGGAACCAAGCACCTCCGTTTTAATGATGAGACAGTAATAGGGCAACAACCACTCAGGTATCACCTCTATGTGAGAACTTCTTTCCACCTATTCGTGTAAATTCAAGTTGTGACATCAAGACCTATGTCGATTTTTGTGGCATGTGTGCAAAGTATAAAGGGAACTATTGTAGACTCACCCACTGACCCATTGGTTTGGTTCCAAGCTTGTCCTTAGAGACTTTGTTACAATGCCTAACTCAAAAGGGAAACAATACATACTCACGATATTAGTTTCAGTCAATAATTCACAGCTGTATCGTGTGCTAGAAACTGAACTATCGACACCGCTGTGGATTGTATCAGTTTTTTGTTTGATACATAAAAATTCTACGCATGGTATGTTCTAAGGCACACATTTCACGGGAGAAGTCTATAAACAATTCTGTAACCAAAACTTCACTGCCCTTGGCAACCACAAAGCTTAGGAAACAGTGAGAGATAACATCGCATGATGAAGAATGCTCTGTATGCAGACAAAAACCATGAATGGACAGACGTTCTCGAATCTGCTGTTTTATCTATGAATGCTATGTCCAACAGCGCCACTAATGGCTCTCTGCATTATGTGAATACTAGCCATCACTCTAACATCAGTCTACCCACACTTCATAGAACGAAATCATAAGCGACAATTCAGGAGCATATAATATGCAAATTAATACCCTACTAAGGCAGGTCACCTGATCATACTCAAACTCCAAAATAAATTAAAAAAAATATTTGTAGAAATAAATGGCACCGTTACATTTATTGGGTGAATTTCTATCAACATTTTCTTAAAAAAAAAGACCTTTCCACAAATACTGGCAATGGAGTCAATTTATGATGATTCCTGGTGTGGTATGTCATTAGCAACCCAAAGTTGTGGTATGGACTTTTGTTCCATTCATCTCCACAACAATTGGTTTGAACACAAATTTGTTGATCGACAGATTTTGATTGTTTGCTAATGCTGGTGCATGTCCAAGGTTTCTTGCCAATTGTTTCACTGATAAGGAGTTCTACAAATAACTTGCCTTTTAAATAGAAACGCTATTGGGTCGTTTGCCCTCTGTTAAGCCCAACTCGTTCAAGGATCAACAGGGAAACCAGGAATGTCTTCGGTCTGTTGATGCATATCATTGAGAACGCTGTATCTAGGGAATCTTTCAGCGCTCATTCTACAGAAATGGGTGTGGAGTCCATATATGTCAAACCACAACGGTACCTATGGGCAATGCACACCCCAGAACTTGTGTGCAGAGAAATGGCAGATCTTGGCAAATTGTCATCAACTAGGTCGCTGATAGCCAATAATTGTCATCAACTAGGTCGCTGATAGCCAATAATTGTCATCAACTAGGTCGCTGATAGCCAATAATTGTCATCAACTAGGTCGCTGATAGCCAATAATTGTCATCAACTAGGTCGCTGATAGCCAATAATTGTCATCAACTAGGTCGCTGATAGCCAATAATTGTCATCAACTAGGTCGCTGATAGCCAATAATTGTCATCAACTAGGTCGCTGATAGCCAATAATTGTCATCAACTAGGTCGCTGATAGCCAATAATTGTCATCAACTAGGTCGCTGATAGCCAATAATTGTCATCAACTAGGTCGCTGATAGCCAATAATTGTCATCAACTAGGTCGCTGATAGCCAATAATTGTCATCAACTAGGTCGCTGATAGCCAATAATTGTCATCAACTAGGTCGCTGATAGCCAATAATTGTCATCAACTAGGTCGCTGATAGCCAATAATTGTCATCAACTAGGTCGCTGATAGCCAATAATTGTCATCAACTAGGTCGCTGATAGCCAATAATTGTCATCAACTAGGTCGCTGATAGCCAATAATTGTCATCAACTAGGTCGCTGATAGCCAATAATTGTCATCAACTAGGTCGCTGATAGCCAATAATTGTCATCAACTAGGTCGCTGATAGCCAATAATTGTCATCAACTAGGTCGCTGATAGCCAATAATTGTCATCAACTAGGTCGCTGATAGCCAATAATTGTCATCAACTAGGTCGCTGATAGCCAATAATTGTCATCAACTAGGTCGCTGATAGCCAATAATTGTCATCAACTAGGTCGCTGATAGCCAATAATTGTCATCAACTAGGTCGCTGATAGCCAATAATTGTCATCAACTAGGTCGCTGATAGCCAATAATTGTCATCAACTAGGTCGCTGATAGCCAATAATTGTCATCAACTAGGTCGCTGATAGCCAATAATTGTCATCAACTAGGTCGCTGATAGCCAATAATTGTCATCAACTAGGTCGCTGATAGCCAATAATTGTCATCAACTAGGTCGCTGATAGCCAATAATTGTCATCAACTAGGTCGCTGATAGCCAATAATTGTCATCAACTAGGTCGCTGATAGCCAATAATTGTCATCAACTAGGTCGCTGATAGCTAATAATTGTCATCAACTAGGTCGCTGATAGCCAATAATTGTCATCAACTAGGTCGCTGATAGCCAATAATTGTCATCAACTAGGTCGCTGATAGCCAATAATTGTCATCAACTAGGTCGCTGATAGCCAATAATTGTCATCAACTAGGTCGCTGATAGCCAATAATTGTCATCAACTAGGTCGCTGATAGCCAATAATTGTCATCAACTAGGTCGCTGATAGCCAATAATTGTCATCAACTAGGTCGCTGATAGCCAATAATTGTCATCAACTAGGTCGCTGATAGCCAATAATTGTCATCAACTAGGTCGCTGATAGCCAATAATTGTCATCAACTAGGTCGCTGATAGCCAATAATTGTCATCAACTAGGTCGCTGATAGCCAATAATTGTCATCAACTAGGTCGCTGATAGCCAATAATTGTCATCAACTAGGTCGCTGATAGCCAATAATTGTCATCAACTAGGTCGCTGAAATCCAATAATTGTCATCAACTAGGTCGCTGATAGCCAATAATTGTCATCAACTAGGTCGCTGATAGCCAATAATTGTCATCAACTAGGTCGCTGATAGCCAATAATTGTCATCAACTAGGTCGCTGATAGCCAATAATTGTCATCAACTAGGTCGCTGATAGCCAATAATTGTCATCAACTAGGTCGCTGATAGCCAATAATTGTCATCAACTAGGTCGCTGATAGCCAATAATTGTCATCAACTAGGTCGCTGATAGCCAATAATTGTCATCAACTAGGTCGCTGATAGCCAATAATTGTCATCAACTAGGTCGCTGATAGCCAATAATTGTCATCAACTAGGTCGCTGATAGCCAATAATTGTCATCAACTAGGTCGCTGATAGCCAATAATTGTCATCAACTAGGTCGCTGATAGCCAATAATTGTCATCAACTAGGTCGCTGATAGCCAATAATTGTCATCAACTAGGTCGCTGATAGCCAATAATTGTCATCAACTAGGTCGCTGATAGCCAATAATTGTCATCAACTAGGTCGCTGATAGCCAATAATTGTCATCAACTAGGTCGCTGATAGCCAATAATTGTCATCAACTAGGTCGCTGATAGCCAATAATTGTCATCAACTAGGTCGCTGATAGCCAATAATTGTCATCAACTAGGTCGCTGATAGCCAATAATTGTCATCAACTAGGTCGCTGATAGCCAATAATTGTCATCAACTAGGTCGCTGATAGCCAATAATTGTCATCAACTAGGTCGCTGATAGCCAATAATTGTCATCAACTAGGTCGCTGATAGCCAATAATTGTCATCAACTAGGTCGCTGATAGCCAATAATTGTCATCAACTAGGTCGCTGATAGCCAATAATTGTCATCAACTAGGTCGCTGATAGCCAATAATTGTCATCAACTAGGTCGCTGATAGCCAATAATTGTCATCAACTAGGTCGCTGATAGCCAATAATTGTCATCAACTAGGTCGCTGATAGCCAATAATTGTCATCAACTAGGTCGCTGATAGCCAATAATTGTCATCAACTAGGTCGCTGATAGCCAATAATTGTCATCAACTAGGTCGCTGATAGCCAATAATTGTCATCAACTAGGTTGCTGATAGCTAATAATGACAAGTTTTTAAATCTTGATCATTTTCTTAATTTCTTTGAAATATACTTCAAAATGTTAAAAAGAAAATTGTTACCTTACAAACCCATAGTATGAATGAATGTTAATCGTACCTTTATGCCCCCCCCCACCGTCACATAGATCTATTCATATAGTCATTAGTGGGTCCTTGCATGGCATGGTCGTCTGTTCCTTTCGTTGGTCATTTTTCGCTTTATAAGATCAATTTTAGAGAATCAATGAATGATGAAATTTTGCAATAACAAAATTTGTGTTTTTGGTAACAAAAAAAATACAAAAAACACAAATGGCCAACAAATATGCTAACAAAATAAAACTGATTTTTTGGTGCTTGTTTACATTAATGATTTTAAGTTTTATTGCATGTTTTGATGTGGAACAGTTGTGTGACCAATTCAAACAAGGCAGATAACCTTTGACTTAAATTGACAAATCAAGGGTCTGCCATTTCTAAACCAATGCATTTCAGAACGTAATTGTGGATGACTTTCTGGTGAAAATACATGCAACACATTTTTTACTGGATCATTTTTCATAATTTTGGAAATCCATATTACTTTCGCCATGGCATATAAGTATATAATGTTCTAACCTAAAATGCGTTAGTTTAAAAGATCGCCAATGTAAGCGCCGACTTTTCTACTTACCTAGATAGATTATTTTGTTTCCAAGTATTTTCATGTTTTTTTTTTATTGAATTTTTACTTTTCAGTATGATGAATTTTATCTCATTTCAAAATGGCCGATCTTTTTACATAATTTGCTGAAGACCTTTTTTCTGTTAACTTGATTTTCCAGAAATACCTGGGTGCTTGTTTAGAATTCCCCATCCTGAAAAAAAAAACAAAAGAAAAATCTAAATGATGCATGTATCGTGACAGAAAATATTGTACACAAAAAATATGTAAAATCAAAGGATGAGTGACAATTTTGTGTTATCAGCTTTAAAACAGGTTAAAGGAATAAGGAAGATAACTCCAGATAATTCAAACTTGCAAGATTTTAGGAAACCATTAACATTAGGGGAGCATTAGAAAACCTCAAATTCGTTTAAAAATGATTTTCTTTATAAATGATCAGTTTGTGATTTATTTATTTATTTTTTTTTTTGTGTATATAATATTTTCTTTTCAACACGATTACGCACATCCTAAAGATTTTTGTTTATTCATAGAAAGGAATCCTTTTTCAAATGCCTCAAAGGGAAAAAAGTATTAAAAATTTCCAAAGTTCGCAAACAGTCACCACCCTAATGTCAGTCATCTTTTTTTTTCCATTCTAATGTTGAATATTTAACTGATTTTTTATTGAAATGCTTTGAAGTAATTTAAAACACACACACAAACAAAACTTATCCAGGTAGGAAAATAGTTATTTTTTGTCTCTGCTAATATTTGTGTTGCTTAGTTATATTATTTTTTCACCCTTTCTTTACTGTGAACTATTGTAAAAGAAATCGCCCAAACAAAATAATAGGAGAAACAGAAAAAAAAGTAAATAATAAAAAAAAGACTTGGGGGGGGGGGGTTAATTCAAACCGGTTTTTAAAAAATGCTAGGAACGGCTTTTGTTTTCCAAAGCATATTCATGAACAATTAGAATAGAATGTAAAATATAACATAAAATCACTTTAAATAATAAAAAATATTGAAAAAAAAATAAATATCTGTATAAGAGATTATTCTGTAAAAAGTATTTCAAACAAGAAAAGGTTATTTACAAATGATTATTCCTGCAAAATATTATTTAAAACGATAAAGAAAATGGGTAGAAAAACGAGAATTGGTTTTGCCTTTCTATTAAAATCCGAAAACAGATCTTACTTGAACAAAGCTGAAAAAGCAAAAACAAAAAACAATAAAATTCAATAAAAAAATATTTTATAAAATAATTCGCACATCTTTTTTCTCAGCTTCCCTTTCTTTCCGTTATATTTCTTAACAATTTTCTCTTCACATTGTTTTTTTTTTCTTCTCTACCTTATCTCAAAAAGTCTTAAGTTATGTCCATCTGTCCGTTGTCGCAATATTTTTACATGTAATAAATACATTGTGAAATTTTATTCATAAATATTAGATCTTTTGATAAATGAAAAATATTAAAGCGAATGCCGTGAGCGGAAATCAAAACCAGTCTTGATCTTCAGTCTGACATTCTGCCAACGTCATGATTGAACTTAAATAGAACTTAAAACATTACCATGACAAAATAATTATAGTTTTGATGTGAAATCGTAGATTTATGATTTATGTCATGCTTTAAAACCTGAATTCAAACATAACACATAAATGAATAGGTCAACATTATCAATACATTCTTCGTTCTACTGTTCTCATCTTGATATCCTTTTCTTAATGCACGAGGAGTTGATATCCTTTTATTTATTTAAAAAATTTATTTGTAGACCAGGTTGACTTTTCAAAAAATTCAAATATTTGAATGCTGAATTTCATATTAATTGCCATATTTGTTTATTTTACTCTGAATTGGTATTTTACCAAACAACTTATACCAGCTGTAATAGTTTTTATCGAATATATACCAACTTGATTATCTAGTAATAACTCTGAATTATATTTATTACTAAAGGAGATTTGGTACCTGTCTATCTGAATCTATATTATGTTTTAATGCTCAATTCCGTTTATATACTAATTTTAGATTAATGTATTTTTATTCAAGAGTGATGGTGGTTAGTGTAATGTCTGTTCTATTGTCATGGAACCATCATCCCAGGCATTATTCCTCCTTTGGAGGAGGAATAGTGTAGTATATGTTCGCTTGTTAAAATACCATTCTCATAGAGATTTTCTTTTCTGGATGGGTAGTGCAATATCTGTTTTGCAGTTGCAAATTTTTAAGCTGTATATTCAGTTTCACTTTAAAGCATGAAGTGGTGGTTGTTGTCAGACTCAAAACCTGGCTCAAAACGGTGAGATCGGATGAAATCGGATGCAGAACTGATCATTGGTTCATGATCTAAGATATTCGCTAGTGGAATCAAAAATACTGATCATTGGTTCATGATCTAAGATATTTATTAGTGGAATCAAAAATACTGGTTCATCTCAAGGTTGCAATGAACTGCAATGCTTTGATGACCTTCATTCAGAACCCTGCATATTCTTTGGAAGAAGCCGGGTAAACTGACTCAGAATAAATGACGTCAGAATTTCAAGTTCAACCTCTTTCACTCTTCATACTATAATAGTATATAACACTTTGGGTGTTTGTATACATTGGTGATCTTTTAAACTTTCACATTTCAGGTGAAAACTTTATTGCATACTTGCGTGTCATGTTGAACTTGGTATAAATTTCGAAAATTACAAAAAATGGTCCGGTAGAAAAATAAAGTAAAAATAGAAGTTATCAAATTATCAAGTTTTGTTGTCTGTTTTAATGTAGAAAAGTTGTGCAACCAATTCAGTATGACAAACGTGACTTAAATTGAGGATTTGCTATTGTAAAACAATGTAATTGTGGAGGTTTTTTTTTATACATCAAGCATATCTTTTACTCAACTATGTAATGTTTTCACCTGAAATGCGTTGATTTAAAAGATCACGAATGTAAACGAGTACTAAGCATTTTTGTGTATTTTATTTATTTGATGTTAAAACTATCAATTTATTCGAGTAACTTTTTTTGTTGAATACTTGTCATCAGTTGAACCTTGACTCATATCGATGTTATTATGAAAATGTCATTTGTATCAACCCACCTTTTTGTTGTTTTTAATGACCGAAATTCTTTGGATCTATATAGATTTCAAAACATTGTTAGAACTTCACAAAGAATTGTTTATGCCTTCTGTGGAATGTGGGTATTCGTTTATAACGAGGTATTAAAAATAAAAATCAAAGTCTAAATTTCAGTTTGTGTGTATGTGGGGAGGATATTATATAGACATGTTAAATCGGTTTCTTAAATACCAAAACACTTATAGTTATACTAGATAAATACTCGTCCTAGGACAGGTAAAATTAATTCACCAAACAGAACAGTTCTGCACCAATTTTATGGCCTCTTACAAAGATCAAGGTAAAATGCTGCCAAGTCTTATGTCTAGAAAACTTATTCAAATTTTGATCAAAATCTATTGTATAATTTTGATTCTAGAAAATGTTTAAAATGTATTCAGGCTTAAGTGGTCTTAATAAGAGTCAGGGAATCTTACTTAATTGGTTTCTAATGATTCGGATTCGATGCAAATCTGATATATGTTCAAGATTTTACTTCCTGGGAGGGATATATATATATATATATATCAATAGACAGACTGCTTCGCTGTATCACAGCTCTTCAGTATGGCTAGAACTACAATCATCTTGTTGATAGTCAGCAGTGCTACCTTCTAACCCATGGGATCAGTGCCTGCTAATAATCTCTTAAAATGTCTTTTCATATAAACACTAGCAGGCCGCCTGGCATTGCCCGGTTGTAAAATATGCTTTAATATTATATTTGAATGCATGCAGATTTCATATTATAAGGTCAATTCTCTATCGATTATTATATCGTACCTAATATATATTTCAAATGTAATAAGAAAAATGATTTGTCTGCTATCAGCTAGAATCAAAACAATTATCTGTTAACGTATGACTTAAATCCATACGTGTACAAAAATTGTAACAAATAACGTTTAACCTACGATTTTTAATCAACGCATGCAGAGAGAAATAAGCTGGTATAGTCGACTTACGCCAGGCCAAGGTTAATGTTTCTTTTTTTAATTTTGACCCTTAGCAGCTATTGTACCAGCTAAAAACAAAACCGAAAGTGTGCTACAAGACCAAATACCCTATATATCAAATTTCAACACTGTAGACCAAATATTCATAGAGATGTTTGGTAGAGACTTTTGAACACACACACACACACACACCAATACAGTCACTTTTATATATATAAAATTTCTGTGTGCTAGAACGTTTTCATCTTGAATTTCATGAAATTATGCAGAATGTAGAAATTATGCATAAAATTCAGCGTATTAGTGAAATAAAACCAATCATGTAAATAAGTAATTAATGCTCGTTGTTTTTTTTTTGTTTTTTTTTAAACATGCAAATTAACTTTCATGTATTCATGACTGAGTATATTAAAAAGTTTAATAAGTTTTAAATAGAAAAAGTACTCTTTTCATATCAATGTCAGAGTGAAATAAAACTCGACTTTATAGGTATACTACACTATCCATGACCCATTGGGTCAGTATATTTTATAGCTAGCTATGGAATAATGAAAATATGCGCACTTGCACATACAACAATGGCCACCACTTTAAACATAAGGAATTACATTGCTTAATATCTGGAAAACTACTTATTTGCAGAAAATTTAATTTAATTTCAGTATACCGAAAAGTCTAAAAAAGTCCTCGTTTTAAAGGAAAATGATAAAGTGGAAACCAAGTAAAAGTTTACCAAAACTTCTATTTTTATATTTGCTGTCTTAAAAAAAAAGAAGCTACATTATATAGTGTTGGTCATCAGTACCTAAAAATTTGTCTGACGTCACTTCCGCCAAATGCTTTTGTAAATAAAGAAGTGCGATTCTTAATGGAAGCCAGTATGACATAAAACTCGTGTAAGGCTTGCCCATTTTTTAACAGGCTAAAAAGTCTATTGTTTGCATGACCTTCAAAGTATTATTAAACATTTGCAAGTAATTTTAACAACTTTAAACTGCCAATTATGGAATCTAATGCAATAAAAAAGGCTTAAAAATGTGTTAGGGTTTGTGTTCCTTGATAGAAATGGTGGTTGAGTTTGAATAAAATAAATACGTATTAGATACGTTTGAAGCCAAAACAAAAAAGACTACCGTAAAAACAACAAACTGACTTCTACTGATTCTATGCTCCAACAATAACTTGGCAAAAAATATAATACTGATGATGAAGTGTATCTTCGAAATATATTTATGAATTTCAATATAAATTTTAAACAAAATAAATGTTTATTTTTTAATAATGCGTTGTTTTGACTTCAAATGTATCTAATACGTATTTATTTTATTCAGACTTAAAAATAGTTTAAATTGTTAAAAACACGTAAGAAAAGTAACTGCTATTCCATTTGATTACAGTGAGAAATAAGATTTAGCGATTAAATGGTTTTAATTTCATTTTTTTTTCTTAACAAACCGGTTAACTATGAGATGTCATTTTTATTGCCTTTGGCAACAATTACTTATTGTACGATTTTTTGTTATGTTCCATTTATAAAAGAATTAGATTTTATTATGTGTTGATAGTTAAGTAGTTTCTTTTTATTAACATGGTTTCAACGACTGGGCAAGCTAATTTATAAATAATAATAATTATATATATATATATATATATATATATATATATATATATATATATATATATATATATATATAACAAGTAATTCTAATGTCTTTAAACTATCAATTATAGAATATATACAAAACTTTAAAATAGTTTAAATCACAAACATGTTTGTTTTGTTTGAAAATGATTGCAACTTGTAAAGAAAAATACAAATAAAATTTATAAAATGCCGATGTAAAAAACAAAACGAAAGGCATTCACAGTTTTGTTTTTATTTGCATATTTTAAAGTCGAAAAAATTGTTGATTTAAAAAAAAAAATGTTTTTGTGGCTTTTTTTATTTACACATGCATAGAATTTTTCAAACTGTAAACCGGATGGACGGTTTCAATGCCCAAGCAAATCAATTTGAGTTTTATATTATAATAGATACATTTGATTGCTACTTTTAAAGTGCCCGATTTATTTATAAAGAGCTTCACATTATGCTAATTAAGCAGCAGGCAAAATCATTTACAACAGTGCTCTATCCAAGAAAGGGGGGAGGCTAGCATAGTCATCCACACTGTTTTGTTGTATCACAGCTCTTCAGTGTGGCTAGACTAGCACCCATCTCAAGCCATGGATTGAACCTATAACCTTCTAGTGGAGAGTCAGCAGTTCTATCCTCTGGCTCATGGGATCAGTGCCCCCCAATGATCTCTTCAAATTTATTTATTCTGTAAATTTTCATTCCAATTACCACAAAAAGCCAGTCCACAATTACGATCATTTTTTTTATTAATATTTATATTTAATATTATATTTAATATTATATTTAATATTATATTTAATAGGTGAATATTTATATTTTCTCTCTACATACACACACACGCATACACCGTTATCATTCCAAAACCAAAAGATGTATTTACTTCACACTCATAGTATTTTATTTATCCGTTAATGTAGTACGTCTTGTACATATTTCACTGAATAATGGAAATTCAGTAAGCAACTCATCAGACAGATATGTGTCCTAGGAAAAAAAAAACAGTTGAGATATATAAAGCTCTACATAATACTGATTACGTTTAAAAAAAATATTTGTCTCACTTGATTTTATTTGTATATATGTGTGTGTGTTATAGAAATATTTATATTAATACTTAGAACATCCAATAAGTTTCAATAAAGGTTAAATTTTTTCCCAGAATCTAAAGAGATGATTGAAATTTTGCTTTGATTCACAAATTACAACTGGATGTTTTTTTATTGACTTTATATTACAAATGTTAACTTTTCAAGGCAAAAAATGTAAACATTGGAAATCATTCTTGACTAGCAATAGATTTCCACACAAGCAAAATTGGTGAATACAACTTTTCTTTCTTTTTTTTATTTTTTATTTTACTTCAGTTGAAGTTCTCAGAAATTAAGGGGACCACAACCTGGGGCTAACACTTGAACTCTATATGAGATACATAGATATTCGAATGTTCCATTAAAGTTCATTATTTCTCATTGAGTTAGTAAAGAAATTGAGAACATAAATTTCTTCCTCCCAATTAACCATTTTCATCTGTTGTAGTATATCTTTCATGTTGGTCTTACTGGATTCCAGGACAAGAATTCACCTAGTCTGGTGGAGTATCCAGCTTTGTGCTGCTACTTGAGATAACATCACTTGGAGAAGGTGCACCATTCCTCGCAAAAGCTAATATAAGTTAGCCATAGTGAGGAGATCTTATTTGGGCAGTGAATACTGAATGTGATTTTGAATATTTGGTCAGGATTTATTTCTATAGAAAAGTATCCTCCTGCCAGGTTGTTCTGACAAACCCCTGTACAGAGAGTCCTTAGACGCTCGAGGATAGTGTCCAGTAGCCATTCAAGTTCTATTAGTGTGTGTATATATATATATATATATATATATATATAATGATTTTTTTTGGAAATGACTATTAACTGCTGTTAAACATGGTGTTCTTGAAAAGTTACAGTAACTTTTCAAATCACAGCATGAAAACAAATGTCCAATTGAAATCGATTTCAAATAAAATGGAAAAATTGTGTCAGACAATACGGTTAATTTAGTATCAAATTTATTCGATTAAATAATTACTCATCTATTTCGTTGACATTAATGCACATTGTGGAAAAGAAAAGACGGTTAAAGTCCTGACGAGGGGGGGGGGAACAAAGAAAAATTTCTTAATAGTTTGTCTTAGACAAACCATAATGATAATAGCTGAATCAAATAAAACATGGAATTCCATAAATCCATTGTCTCCATACAATAAAGAATGTATTGTTTAATGAATAAAAAGAAAGTGTTCAAAGCACGACTCGAGACTTGCATGGCATCTTTTCTCTTGGTGTAAACGTTTCTAATTTGATGTTGACTGTACCCCTAAGTAATCCAATTTACAAAATTCCCACTAATGTTTACTACGCTAAAATCACAATGACTAATATATACCTATTAACCCTTACAGCGATGACCCCCATGTAAAAAAAACAAAAAAAAAACACTCATAGCCAGAAAATGAGGAAGAAATTTTATGTTCGCAACGAGGATTTGAGGATAGCCCAAAGGGTAATAACTTTGGCCTGAAGAATACTTTCTCCCAAAAGGAAGATAACTCTAGTCTTTGCAAATCGACAATAAAAATTACGTTTTTTTTTTTTTCAAATATCTAAAAAATTTCCTTGATTAGTTTTTTTCCATTAAAAATTAGGATTCTAGTCATAGCCCATTAAACAAAAGTTATAGCTTAACTGAGTGCTTTATGTCAAATTAGTTTAATATGGTTAAATTTGTTTTTATTTTTGCATAAAATACTAATCCCTGTTAATCCATAACTGTGCATCGAATGGATACTATAATATTTAGTTTGTTGCACTTTATCATAACAAATATTCATGCACAATTTTAGCCAGATTGGTTTATAAAAAGTGGAATGGACAGATAGACTAAGAGAAATACAATATGATTACCCCACGGCTGTTGAGATGCCATTAATCAATCCACATATGAACCTCATTTATGGCCGTCATTATCTTTTGCTGAAATATACATTTGGAAACTTTTCAGCAATAGCGTCCACTGGTTAGATGGAACCAATTTTTTCCTCAGTCAGCAATACATCCCAAACCGTGTCGGCCCATACACGTCGGTCTGAATGAGGTCGCATCAAATGGTTAACTTATCACAATTCTTTCTTCAAGAATTGACCACTTAGAACATCCAATAAGTTTCAATAAAGGTTAAATTTTTTCCCAGAATCTAAAGAGATGATTGAAATTTTACTTATATTCACAAATTACAAGTGGATGTTTTTTTTATTGACTTTATATTACAAATGTTATTTTTAACTTTTCAACCAATTCCTTATTAATGGTTGTCGTCAACATCAGTTGTTCTTCAATCGATGGACATTTATTTTAGATTGACGAAAATGTTGATGTGAAAATAACAAACCAAGTTTGAAATGACAAAAATGACAAGCAGTTAATTATACCACACTTTTTTTTTTTTTTTATGGAAATTCGCTCCAGTGTGAAGCCACTTGGTGTAAGGAGCTAATAAAAATGAAAGATGAAAAAGAAATTTCTATTGACCTTAAATAGGAGGAAAACTGGAATAGTTTCACAATCCTGTGGTTCTTTGAAAGAAGCTACTGGAATAAGGAGCTGTATTAAAATGAGATATCAAAATAGCGAACTAATGGAGACCTCTAGACCAACAAGTCAAATGAGCCAGAGCAAAAAAAAAAAAACCCAGCAGGAATAGATCAGACATTCTGCAAAACACATGCCATAATAGTATTTATAGAAAAAACTGAGACTAGCAACATCACATCTATCTGAGAGAGATTGCAGCAAAGAAGGGTGGGGATAATCAAATTACAGATGCATTTCTACATCTTATCAAGTGCCTTCAAATGGGACAGATTCATCAGCCCAAATATGGCTATACTCTATATACGGGCTATTGTCTATAAAATGTAGGAGATATATTCTTTTTCCAGAATAGTTCCTATACACATTTCATCTTTACATGAATGTTTTAGATAGTGGGAGGAAGGGCAAATAAAGCACAATAAGAGAAGTAGTGAGAGGAATAAAATAGCCTAAATAATTAGAGAGGTAGGGAAATGGTCTATCATGGTATGACAAGAGTTTCATAAATATCTAAAAATTCTAAATAGAGGGTGAAAGAATGGCAGGTAAAGAGAGAGAGAGAGAGAGGTATATTATGACATCACAAAAATTTTTATTTTATATATATATATATATATATATATATATATATATATATATATATATATATATATATATACAAAAAATACTAACTCAATGAGTCACGGGTGGTCTAGTTATATATAAAAATTTTTGCTGTGTCAACCTAAAAACAGATTTACTTAGTAGTTTTTGTTCGTTGTGGTGTATGTAAGTGCATATTTTTAATTTTCCACACAAAATTTATTCACAAACCTGTTGCATATATGAATGAAAGTTTAATAGGAAAAAAAATCAATAATACCAAACAATTTTCTATCAGGTTTTATTACATCCTCACATTTATTTTTAGTTTTTTTTTTTATAAAAGAAAAATTTTGAATTAAATCTTTTAAAAGCTTAAATTTCTAAATTTAACTCCTTATCAAACTTTTTTTCTGAGATTTTAAGAATTTTCTGAATTTAATTTTTTTTTTTTTTTATAAATTTAAATTAATTTTACCTTTTATAGATGAAATTGATTTAACTTGAAACTGCACAGTTTGAATATTGGAAGTTTATGATGAAGGCCAGGAGAGATCGAGTTTCTTAGGAGAAAACTTATTTTGTGTCCAATAAATTTAATAGGGCACTAAATCTGTCTGAATGATTGTTGGAAAGAATGCTAGTGTAAGTTGTTTGGAATTGGGAATAAAAAAGGAACAAGTGTTGGAATATGTGTGTGTTATACAGACACCCATATATATATACTAACTTATGAGGAAAATATATATGGCAATTAAACTACACAGAATTTTCAGAAAACACAGAATACGTATATAATAAGTTATGAAAATTTTCCGCCTTTTATCCTTGTGAGGATTAATCAGGCTAATGCATGGAATTGATGTTACCACATGTTTTTATATCTTCATGTGGTGTTGTATTTGTTAGCCAATCAGATTCTTTGTTATTCACACACCCATTTATTGTCACATTTATCAGGCAGTTTTATTGATCTCTAAGTCACCTCTTTCTTTGTTCATTTTTATAATTTCATATACCCATCTTAGCAGCAGCAGTGTAATGGTTGGAAGCACCAACTGTTGCCTAGGCGATGAAGTTTCAATCCTGGTTTGAGGTAGTTTCTAGTCTAGCCACACTGAAGCCTGACTTTAGCCTGACTAGTCCTGATAGGAATAAAACACAGAAAATTATATATAGCTTAATTGCCATAGTTATTTTGATAACTTACTGCCTAGTTCTAGTATTGAGCACTGTTGAAGTAAATACTAAAATCGACACATAAAACAATTTATCTTTATTGTTTTATGCGGATATATGAAATAGTGTGTGTGTGTGTGTATATATATATATATATATATATATATATATATATACACACACACACACTAGCTGTACCCTGCCACGCGTTGCTGTGGCTCAATTTAGTGTAATGGCAAAATCATCATATTAAGAACGCCATATTAAAAATGGATTTTGGAATAAATAGTACAGTTCTCCCCACGTTAAGACTTTTTGTTTGTTTTATTTGTAATAGATTGTTAGTTGAAAGCACAGAATAGTTACCAAACACCATCCCCTCCCATGGTAAGAATGGCTAAAGAAAATAATGGTTTTCTTTATAGAAACGTATCTGTATGTCACCTAAAAATTTCTTTAATGAAGGAAAAGCATTCATATTTTTTTTATAAAAATCAACTTCTTGTAAAAAAAAAAAGTGTATTTTCACTGTTAAAAAAAAAAGAAAGCTTTAACCTAACAATTTATGGTAAAAAAAGCAAAACCCCAACAATCGACTGACGTATAATGTCACAATTTTTTTTTTTTTTTTTTTTTTTTTTTCAGATTTGCCGTTTAGTTGTACAAATAGCCTACAACTCTGTTATCAAAAAAAGGGACACGTTGGGTTGTCATCGGAATATATCAAGAAGTTTATTTTAGAGTAACCACATTGTTTAACAAATAAAAGGATTAAATGTGTTTAATTTTATAATTTATTGTTTCATAATTAAACATTTAAAACATTAAACAATACAAATAATACGTTTAACAAATAAAAAGAAATGAAAAATGAAGTTTTAAAGTGATTAAATGTTTTATTTTATAATGTAAAATTTTTTATTTTAAAAATAAAAATAAATAAAAAGTTTATATATATATATATATATATATATATATATATATATATATATATATATATATATATATAAATGTAATTCTTGGTTCGTTCAAAGTCGATAAAACCATATTTCTACATTACCAATTTATTTGAAATTTTAAGACAACCCATCTTTAGAGTCGTGGGATGTTTCTATGTTATTAAAATAAATTAACATCGCCAATTATAAAAATGTTAAATAAAATAAAAATATTTTTCGTAAGCCGATAGTGCGAACCTGTCTTGTTGGTAGAACTGAACTTTCGTTTCAATTCATTTCATACACCACGATTTGACGAAACAAATTAGATTTCATTTTCTGTTTACTCGATAAGAAAAAACAAACATAATTCATTTATTTATCTTCCAAATTTTTTAATTTAAAAATTTTTCTTTATTACATCAGGCAAAAAAAAAGTTGAGTTGAAGCATAAAAGACGAAGTGGGTTTTTTTTTGTTTTTGTTTTTTAAACAGTTGTTTCGATATAAGAAAATATTAACTTTTTTATTATTAAAACTATAAATTGTTAGGTGAAAGTACAGGTTTTTCTTTTTGAAGAAAATTTACGGATTGGTAACGTGCTTAAATAATATTTGGTGCTAATGCAGAGTGATCCGCGCTATTTTTTAAATCGTATTTCCAAGTTTAATTAAAGTCTTATGACATATTTTTTATTCAACTGTAAGGTTAAAGTACAGAATAGGTACAAAACACCCTCCCCATGTTAAGAATGGCTTTTTAAATAATGCTATTATTTCAGCACAGATCACTCTCTGCATGAGTACCAATATATATGTACACAATGTTTAAATATTATTTCAACAGTGCTCAATACTTTCACCTAACAATTTAATAAATAAGGTACTTATGCAGAGAAAGTACCGTGCTAAAATACTTAGAAAGCCATTCTTAACATGGGGAGGGCGTTTTGTAACTATTCTATACTTTCACCTAACAATTTAATAAACAAAAGATTGTACGTATGCAGAGAAGGTACCATGCTGAAATACCATTATTTAGAAAGCTATGCTTAACATGGGGAGGGAGTTTTGCATCTATTCTATACTTTCACCTAACAATTTAATAAACAAAAATAGATAGTACTTATGCATAGAAAATACCATGCTGAAATAATGTTATTTAGAAAGACATTCTTAACATGGGGACGGTATTTTGTAACTATTCTGTACTTTCACCTAACAATTTAAAAATAAAACATGGTACTTATGCAGAGAAGCTACCGTGCTGAAATAATGACGTTATTATTTAGAAAGCCATTCTTAACATGGGAAGGGGGGTGTTTTGTAAGTATTCTGTACTTTCACCTAACAATTTAATAAACAAAAGTTAAACTTAAGCAGACAAGGAACAGTACTGAAACATTAACATTATTATTCAGAAAGCCATTCTTAACATGGAGAGGGAGGATGTTTTTTAACTATTCTGTACTTTCGGTGCTAATGCAGAGTTATCCACGCTATTTTTTAAATCGTATTTCCACGTTTAATTAAAGTTTTGTTTTTTATTCAATTGTAAGGTTAAAGTACAGAATAGGTACAAAACACTCTCCTCTCCTCATGTTAAGAATGGCTTTTTAAATAATAACGTTATTTCAGCACGGATCACTCTCTGCATGAATACCGATTAATTTTTTATTTTATTTTTTTTATTTTTGACAGTTGGAAGTTGTTTTTATATAAGAAACTAGCGGGGGGTACCTGGTGTTGCCTGTGTGTTTAGAGGTGTGTGTGCTCGGGCGGGGTGTTAATCAAAACATAAGAATAAGCAAAGTAAATATTTTAAAACTTTAAAAAATCGAAAAAACCCACAAAAAACTAACGTAAGGCAAACGAACGATGTTAAATGTAAAAATGGGAGAAACAAAAACGAAAACGCGGAGAAGAAAACAGAAAAACAAACGTTAAAACTCTTTAAAAAATCTGAAAAATAAAAACCAAAAAGAAAACCTGTGAAAAATGGCTTAAATAACCCGGGGGGGGGGTACCCAGTGTTGCCCGGGTGTTTCGAGGTGTGTGTGCTCGGGCGGGTTTGGGGGGTGTTAATCAAAACATAAGAATAAGCGAAGTAAATATATCGAAAAAAGACACAAAAAAATTAACTTAAATGAACAATGTTAAATATAAAGATGGAAAAACAAAAAGAAAACGCGAAACAGAAAAACGAACGTTAAAACTTCGTTAAAAAATCTGAAAAATACCCCCCCCAAAAAAAAACACATGAAAAATGGCTTAAATAACCCTGTTTCAATATTAAAATTTAAAAAATCAAGAAAAAAAAAAAAGACCACCTCTCCCACCACAATTCGAACCCAAAACCTTTAGATAATGAGGCCACGCTCTAAGCAACTGAGCTAAACGTCGACAAAATTGTCTGTTTTTTTAATATTTAAAGTAAATCATGTTCCGACGTCGTATGACGCATGCGTAGAAGCGAACTTGTCATGAGAGGACGGTTTTTGCTGACTCCTCCCTGTAGAAAACTGATGATTTTAGGGTGGAGAAATTAATGTTTTTGGCCAATTTTTCGATATTTGTCGGGCAAAGGTTGGAACTTTAAAATGATACCAATCTCGTGAAAATCCGTGACCTGTGTCGAAAATTTTTGCGAGACATGCAAACACACATACATAAATACATACATACACACATTTTCGCTTTTATATATATAGATTGGCGGTGGGTATCTGGCGTTGCCCGGGTGTTTGGAGGTGTGTGTGCTCGGGTGGGTGTTAATCAAAACATAAGGATAAGCGGAGTAAATATATTGAAAAAAAACTAACGTAAGGCAAACAAATGATGTAAAAATGGGAAAAACAAAAAAAGAAAACGCGAAAAAGAAAATGGAAAAACAAACGTTAAAACTTCTTTAAAAAATCTGAAAAATAAAAACAAAAAAAAACACTGTTTCAATATTAAAATTTAAAAATTTGAAAAAGAAAAAAAGACATCTCACATCACGATTCAAACCCAAAACCTTTAGATAATGAGACCGTGCTCTAATCAACTGAGCTAAGACGACGTCCATGATATTAGGTCGTTTTTAAAAATCTTTAAACTAAATCAGGTTCTGACGTCATTTGCGCATGCGTAGAACTGAACTTGTCATGAGAGAACGGTTTTTGCTGACCCCCACCCCTGTAGAAAACTGATTATTTAGGGTGAAGGAATTAACGTTTTTGGCCAATTTTTTGATATTTGTCAGGCGAAGGTTGGAACTTTAAAATGATACCGATCTCGTGAAAATCCGTGACCCATGTTGAAAGTTTTTGCGAGACATACAAACACACATCCATACATACATTTTTGCTTTTATATTTATAGATTACTAGCGGGGGTACTCGGCGTTGCCCGGGTGTTTATAGATGTGTGTGCTGTTAAATAAAAAAGAAACCGGGGAGAGGTTAAAAGTTGGTAGGATCAAACTTGAAGTCCTGAAGTGAAGTTTGAAAATAAAATCGGCCAGCCAGAATGAGTTACTGAAAGATGTTTGAATTTATTTAAGTAAGAACCAAATTGACAGGTGCGCGCACGGAAGTCGTCGAGCGTTACGATGACGACGACAGCAAATGAGGTCAATGACCAGGTTTGTTTGTTATAAGCGAAGTAAAAAAAGAAAACGTTAAAACTTAAGCGGAGGGGGGGGGGGTTAATCAAAACATCGAGAAACAAACAAAATAAAACTAACGTAAAGCAAACTAACGATGTTAAATGTAAAAATCGAAAAAATAAAGAAGAAATGGCTTAAATAAGCCTGTTTCGATATTAAAATTAAAGAAATCGGTGGGTACCCGGGTGTTTTTGGGTGTGCGGTCGGGGGGGGGGGGGGATAAGCGAAGTAAAAAAAAAAACAAAAAAAAACAGAAAAACGAATGTTACGTGAAAAATGGCTTAAATAACACTGGTTCAATATTTAAATTTAAAAAATCGAAAAAAAAAAGATATCTCACAACACGATTCGAACCCAAAACGTTTAGATAACGAACCAACGCTCTAACCAACTGAGGTAATGCGACGTACATGAAATTTAGTCAGTTTTTCAACTATTTAAAGTAAATCAGGTCATGATGTCATCTGACGCATGCATAGAACCGGTCGTCGTCACGAGAGAACCGTTTTTGTTGATTCCCCCCCCCCCTGTAGAAAATTGTCGATTTCGGGGTGAAAAAACCGAACGTTTTGGGCCAATTTTTCGATATTTTTCGAGCAAAGGATGGAGCTTCAATATGATACGAGTTTGTGAATTTTCGTTGTCTGTCGAAAGTTTTTAGCGACACACATACATATATACATACACACATTTTCGCTTTTATATATATAGACTAGCGAGGGGTATCTGGCCCGGCGTTTCCCGGGTGTTTGGAAGTGTGTGTGGAAACTCTTGGGGGGGGGGTAAAAAAAATGTTTTGATAGGTAAGTATGAGGATCGAACCCGAACCGTTGAGGCAAAGTTGTAAATTAAAGTGTGAAAAAAAAACGTGTGACGTTAACCATTGCCCCACCGCGAGATGCTAACGGAAACACGTTTGAATTTATTTAATTACTTGGATTTGGCAGGTGCCCGTTTTAATGAGTTAATGAGGTCAAGTTTGACTGCGGGCGAGAACGCTTTTTTTAAATTTTTATTTTCCCAAGATGTTATAGGAAAAAGACTAACCAATATGCGGCAAGCGACAAATGTTGAATATTTATCTTCCCGAAATCAAGCAAATTAAATAGACAGGCGAGCTTCGTTAACTCTGAGATATTACGATTTATATGTGATATAAAAAGTTCTAAAAAGTTGTGACCCGACCGACCGCTTCTCTGAAAAAAGCCTTACAGTAAAAGCGAACACATACATACACACATACATTTTCGCTTTTATATTTATAGATGAATGCTTTTTCTTTATTAAAGAAATTTGGTACTCATGCACTTATTGATCTATGCTGAAATAATAACATTATTTAAAAAGCCATTCTTAACATGGGGTTGTACCTATTCTGTACTTTAACCTTACAATTGAATAAAAAAACGATAAATTTCTAGATTAGGTCCACCTCCACAATTTTCTTTTAAATGACGACTATTATAGGTTTTCGGCTGTGCTGAATACGGAAATCGCATTGAAATTTTGCAGAAATAAGTACTTATCGAGATATAAAAAGTTGTATAATTCATTTTAATCTCTGGCGGCCATCTTTTTTATTCGCATGCGCGCACGTCATAAACAAATCTATGCACGTAACAAAGATGGACGCCAAAGAATACAATGCATAAAACAACTATTTATATCTCGATAACTACTTGCTTCTGCAAAGTTTCAATGCGATTTCTGTATTCAGCATAGTCAGAAACCTATAGAAGTCGTCATTTAAAAGAAAATTGTGGAGGTGGACCTAATCTAAAAAAATACCAAAAAAACTAAACTTCAATTAAACTTGGAAATACGATTTAAAAAATGGCTCGGATCAGTATGTGCATTAGCACCTATTAATCGACTAATGTGATCTTATTGCCAAATAAGTTCCGGCTACAATGTTGAACGCGCCATTCACATTTTTATTTTTATTTTTTCAAGTAATTCAATAAAAAAAAATAAAAAGATATTGAAAAAGTTGAATTTAACTTTTTCAATATCGTTTTATTTTTTTTTATAATTTCACGATATCTTTTTTTAATAATAAATTGTTAGTTGAAAGCACAGAATAGTTACAAAACACCATCCCCTCCCCTTCGTAAGAATGGCTGAAAAAAATAAATAAAAATATTAGGTACTCATGCAGAGAATGATCCGTGCTGAAATAATAACGTTATTATTTAAAAAGCCATTCTTAACATGGGGAGGGAAGGGTGTTTTGTACCTATTCTGTACTTTAACTTACAATTGAATAAAAAAACAAAACTTTAATTAAACTTGGAAATATGATTTAAAAAATAACGTTGATCAGTAAGTGCATTAGCACCAGAAATTGTAAGGTGAAATACCAAGAAAACCGTTATTTTTTCAACCATTCTTACTAAGGGGGGGATGGTGTTTTGTCACTATTCTGTGCTTTCAACTAACAATTTATTAAAAAAACAAAAGGTAAATTTCCACATTAGGTCCACCTCCACAATTTTTAACATGGGTAAGTTGGGGGTGTTTATTCCAAAAGCCATTCTTAACATGGGGAGAATGGTGGTATTTATTCCGAAAGCTGTTTTAAACAGACGAAAGATAGGTAAAAGGTTAAAACATGTGGTTAGGCATGGGTGTTGTTTATTCCGAAAGCCGTTCTTAATATGAGGAGGTTGGGAGTGTTTATTCATGGCTGCCAATGAATTATAGTGCATAGTACAGGTCTTTATATCTGCAAATTTTAAATGAGATTTTCTTATTCAGCATAGTCGAAAATTGTGGAGGTGGACCTAATGTAAAAACAATACCCCCCCCCAAAAAAAAAGATATCGTGAAATTTAAATTTAAGCACGGTACCAAAAATAAAATTAGACAGGTCATGAAAGCAAAAATTCAGGTATCATAATTGATTTGGACAGAATAAAAAAAAAAGAGGCATTACTTTTGGAATGCTCCTCGTACTTAATCTTTTCTTGCCTTGACTGAAGTTCACTAATGTTTACTAATGTTTACTAATGTTCACTAATGTTTACTAATGTTTACTAATGTTCACTAATGTTTACTAATGTTCACTAATGTTTACTAATGTTCACTAATGTTCACTAATGTTTACTAATGTTCACTAATGTTCACTAATGTTTACTAATGTTTACTAATGTTCACTAATGTTTACTAATGTTTACTAATGTTCACTAATGTTTACTAATGTTCACTAATGTTTACTAATGTTCACTAATGTTCACTAATGTTTACTAATGTTTACTAATGTTTACTAATGTTCACTAATGTTTACTAATGTTCACTAATGTTTACTAATGTTCACTAATGTTTACTAATGTTCACTAATGTTTACTAATGTTCACTAATGTTTACTAATGTTCACTAATGTTCACTAATGTTTACTAATGTTCACTAATGTTTACTAATGTTCACTAATGTTTACTAATGTTCACTAATGTTTACTAATGTTTACTAATGTTCACTAATGTTCACTAATGTTTACTAATGTTCACTAATGTTTACTAATGTTTAGATCATAAACGTGTGGATTTGTCCTTACATTTTCAAGAAATCAGTATGTAAACTGTTGGTCACATTTCTAGTTTTAGATGCTTATATAAGCAGTTCTGCGTGTCCGTCAATGTGTATCATGTAAGTTTGAGATAACAATCTCTCTTGCTCATTGGGCTTGAGCTTCAGATGGACAACAATCTCTCTGGCCCTTCAGGCTTGAGCTAGATATGGATATCAATCTCTGTGATATGTGCAGCTTTAGTGTAATCTTTTTTTTTTCTAAATTATATAAAAACAATCACGGTTAAATGCTATGGCCTAAAACTATAATAAAAAAATTTGATAAATTATCTTATAAATAATCTGCATCAGAAAAATGGTCTAATTATTCAACTGAGTTTTTGTTCCAGTACATCAATAAATTGGGTCAGTTTTAAACCGATTAGACTGATTTGTTCAAGTTAGGCCCAGAGGGTTTATGTACTAGAGTTAGGGATCATATGATGAATGCAAATTTCTTGATACTCTGAAGCTGTAGCAGTGTAAGTTTTGTGGGTCATCTCACTTAATTACATAAAGAGGAGTTTGAGTCAAAGATTTTGTTCTTACACCATTAATTTATTTAATTTTTTCTGCAAATGAAATTATTTTAACTAACGAGACCTGTGGAAATTACACGGGACGCATTCATATGCAATATATTGATGTTGGAATTCTGTAGATGTTCAGCGTAAATGGAGACGCCCTGATATTATTGTAGCTCTTTTGTTAAAACTGCAAAAGTATTTTTCCAAGCTAGTAGTGACGCCTGGTCATAAAATACGCTTACATATGATTTTTTTATTTTTTATTTTTATTACAAAGGCATCACTACTTATCACGGCCAAGAGGTCACTCGAGGATAAGGGTTAAAGAGTGTACAGTAGACAATTGGATGATAAAGTAATTGTTAGTAATGGAATTTGGTAAATTTGTTAACTTAAATGGAACGGCTCATCAAAAACTTGTTTACATTAGACTTGAAGACAACCATATTGTAGTCAGCTGGAAAACTGAAAACAATACCATAGGCGTAGAATTCTAAGAAAGAAGCTTTGTTCATGGAATCTACATTTAGGTTTAGGCACAGATAAAGAGTGGCGGATATTATTGATAGTGTTTTCTGCTAGATGGGTGTTTCTTGTGACAGTTTTGCGAGGGAGGGGGGAAACCATAGATTGGAGCTCAGTCGAACACTTACTATGAAAATAATGATAAAGCAGAGACAAACTTGCAACATCTCTTCTGTGAGAAAGAGGTCGCAGGGGAGAGAAAAGGACATCTCCTACGAGGCTATGAAATCTATTTTGAACTCTATCAAGACAGGATAAGTCCTTTCTAGCAGCTCCTTCCCAGATGTGGCAACAGTACTCCATCCTTGAACGTACCTGGCTCTTATATATAGAGAGAATTGCATCAGCAGTGAGATATCTATTAGATCGATAGAAAGATCTCACTATTTTTCCAGCGGCCTTGGCAACGGATTTAATGTGTGTGTTCCATTTCAGATCAGGAGTAAATGTAAAGCCCAGAAGCTTGTCAAAACATAAGGCCTCCCCAAGATGAGAGCCATTCATTTCAATTGATGCCAGATGGTTATCAGAGCGTTGATGATGTAAAGATAAAAGCTTGGTTTTAGATGCATTAAAAGTAACAAACTACCTCTTTCCCCATTGTACCACTTGCTCAAGATCAGAGGAGACAGAATCGGAGAACTTTGTTGTTTACGGTCTTAGATGTGCTACCATAAATAGTAGTGTCATCAGCATAAATGTCTACGAATGATGTAAGGATGTGATTTGGAAGATCATTAATGTAGATCAGGAAAAGAGTTGGGCCCAGGATGAACCCCTGAGGGACTCCAGCATTAATACTGTGAGATTCTGGTTTCTGCCCATCAACCACTACTCTTATGAATCTATCAGAAAGAAATGATTTAATAATTGAGAAGACATTTCCAGCTATACCGTAGCTAGAGATTTTGTGAAGTAAACCTTTATGCCATACTCTATCAAAGGCCTTTGATATGTCAAGAGCAATTACCCTAGAAAGGTAGCCTCCATCGAGAGATTTGCTAATCCCATGAGATATAACTGTAAGCACATCTGCTGTAGATCTAGCAGAATGGAAACCATATTGTGTGTCACTAAGAAGGTTATTTTTGCTGAGATGGTTGATTACTTCTCTATTTAACAGATTCCAGCAACTTACTCATGACGCACAGGAGACTTATTGGCCTGTACTGAAAGGGAGATGAGCAATCACCTGAATTCTTAAATATGGGGCATACTGATAAGATTTTCCAGGGTGATGGGAAGCATTTCTCCTTAAGACAACGTTTAAACAGTTTTGGAAGTATGGGCACTAGTTCTGGTTGAAGTTTTTTGAGTACTATAATTGAAATACTGTCAGGGCCAGTTGCTTTACTGGAATCAAGATTTTTGATTAGCTTGGCAACATCACATACAGATATTTGTATATCACAGTGTGTTTTCTGATACAGGAGGAAATATTAGAGGTTGGCGGCCTTGGTCGCAAAGGGTAGAATTAGCTGCAAAGTTCTTGGCAAAGAGTTTGGCTTTGTCTGATGCTGACGAGATTACCTCGGGTCCATTAATGATAGTTGGGATACAGCACACGCTTCTGTTCAGGATTCTTTTTTTTTTTTTTGTACTCATTGCCGACTCTGTAAAGCATTCACAGCAAGAACTCTTCCTCCTATTCCCACTGTAATGAATTTTCCTTTTGTCCTCTGTTTACCTAAAACTAAGTGGAACTTTCATGAAAGTTTCTTTCCAATAACTTCTCGTTTCTGGAACACGATACCATATGGTTGATTCTCTGCTGGTTACAACCTTGTCATTTTCAAATGCAATATAAACAAATTCTTGTTAAGCTGACCTTTTCTGATCATTTCACTCTGTTCCAATCCTTTTATGGCATTATCCATTGCCCAATTGACTATATCATTAACCTTTATCCTCGAGTTATCTTTTGGCCTTAATAAGTGGTGACATATTAGAATATATAAAAAAAAAAAAATCACAAAACTTTTATGCCAAATAGGACATTCTTCATAAATTATAAAACGAAATTTTTTTGTAAAAATACCCCAAAATAAAAAAAAAAAAATAAACCTTTTTCTTGTCCAATAAATACTATGGCATACTGTAAAAACCTAAGTGAAAACAGTGGACCGTATTTGAGGATGATGTAAAAATTCCTTTTTTGTTAGTGACTAAACTAAAGGAGGCTGCTGCTTCTTTCCTAGGATTACTTCATTTGCTCTTGATCTTTTGCCTTATGTTGAGTGTTTACCCAAGAGACATCATTTGTACTTGGTTTACTATTCACCTGGAAGTGGTTGGGCTGGCTCCATCCAGAAAATTTACCGCATCCCGAACAAGGCACAGCGTTCCTCAGCAATAGCAGATAAGTGTTAACAAATTCCGATTCCAACAGCAAACCTCGTAGAGGCTAAGGCCCAGGATCAGCTCGGTATCTTATTTTACTGTCAGGTTTTCAGCTAACCTCTGCATCGTTTTTTTCAACTCTTAGGATTGGTTCAATCGCTTCACGAATGACAACAAAGACATCTCGAGATATTGTCAAGATGTCTTTGTTGCAATGAGAAACGTCTGTGTTTGAGATGCCAGTGAACACAAAGGAGACATCAAGAAAAAATCTTTAGTATGACTCAACTAAGAATTGAACCCTGGTCTCTCAGCCATAACCATTATGCCAACTGGGTTAGTATACTGTAACAGGATTAATTTGTGATCTTTTTAGGTGTTTAATTATTTAAAAACTTTTTGCTAAGCAATGTTTTGATATTTAATATTGTCTTTCTCTGTTGAATGCCTTTTCGACGTTTGATTTGTTTAATGGTTCATAATGTTTCACAAACATACCGAAATAAAATCAATAGCGAAGGGTTCTAATCTCAACTAGTGGACTGATTTGATTAAATTTCAAGACATCACAGACCATAGTGGAATGGGGTCGTAAATGGATGGTAACATTTAATGTTACTAAGACTAGGCTGCTCTCCTTTAACAATTACAAGAAGCCTCTCCAACCACCGATATCCATGACAAAAAACTCTGTATCTGAGAGTTCTTCCTTCAAACTCCCTCTATAATGCTAGAAAACTCACAGCTGAGAGTATCCTGTGCCTCTACAAGACCACCATTTACTTATGCATGGAGTATTGTTGCCACATCTGGGCTGGTGCATCTACCTCTTGGATGGGGTCCCAAAAAAAGGGGTCTCCAATGTAATAGGTCTGACAACTTTGTCAACTAGGCTCCAACCCTTGTCCCATTGCCGCAGTGTTGAATCCCTGTGTCTGTTTTGCAAATATTTTGATGGAATGGGTTCTGATGAACTCATTGCACTTGTGCTCCCTCAGTGTACATATCCCTGACAAATCTGCTTAGCAGCAAAATCACACCTTCACTGTTGAGATCCCTAAATGCCAAAAATCTTTCTACTCTGATAGCTTCTTCCCTAGAATGGCTAGATTTTGAAATTCCTTTCCTGATATGCAGAAGTTCAAATGTAACATAAACCAACATCTTGTTAATCTTTTTTAGGCATGGTCCCAATGAGTAGCCCCTTACGCCCAAGTGGCGATATGCCTTGTTTGGGGCTAAGATGAATAAAAAAAAAACAAAAAAAACAGCAATAATTTTTTCATTTTTATTACTCTGTGTGCCTCAAACCCAATGGAACTTCCATGAATGTTTTGCAGGAGTGAGCAAAGGATAGGAGGTCAGTCGAGCATCTATGAAAATAATAGAATGGAAAAAAGATTAGCAACGTTTATTTTTCTGTGAGAAGATGATGTAAAGAAAAATACCCAGTTTTTAACTTTAACTGGTTTTTAACTTTAACTGGTTTTTAACTTTAACTGGTTTTTAACTTTAACTGGTTTTTAACTTTAACTGGTTTTTAACTTTAACTGGTTTTTAACTTTAACTGGTTTTTAACCTTAAACTCAAAATATTTCTGAGGAGCAGGTTAGGTATTCAACGTAACAACAAAAATGCTTCTGCATTAAATAACCCCAAATCGTTGAAATGGCATAAAACAACGGCTAGATTTTCATTTTTGTGAAAAGAATGCTTACAGAGTGGGTGGAGTGACTTAGGGGACACTCTGTCTCAAATAACCTAGGGTTCAGTCAAGCAGAATTTTATTGGCGACAAGATTGACGGCATTTTTGAGTCAAAAATAAAATGTTGGTTTTCCCAAACAAGTATTAAATTGAACAATTGCTATTGAACTGGACTAGATTGATTTGAATGGTGGAATGGTCAAATCACAAAAATAAAGGGACTGAAAAAAAAATTTATTTGTTCCCCTATTTAAAAATGGGACAATGAACACACACACATATATATTGTGAGAAATTTCATATACAATCGCCATCTTTCTTGTTTAGGCCGGCCACACAGTTCTAGTAGTCGGTCTGTGATTGGTTAGTTTTGAATGATTTAAGTAAATTGCTTGGCGCCCTTTTTGTATCATGCTATTACTTTTTAGTCGAACAGAAACTCAGCAATAGGATCGACTCATCCCAGCGGTTCTCGCTCAAGGGAGCCAATTCCTTCAAACAGTTGGTGAACGAAGGCCACATCTTTACAAGCAGAGACAACTTATGTTGCTGTATTTATCCTAATTGAGGATAACATTCAAGAACTGTTCTGCATGTTTATTTTCCAAATATTGGATCTTATCTCATTTCATCTTGAGTCCAGTGGGGCTCACATCATGCCTAATTATAGGCGCCATCATTCCCGCTGAGTTTACCATGAACATTCATGGATTCTTCCAAAGGAACAACGAACTAATATTCCGACAATAGAAATTCGAACTAAAGGCTCCATACGTATGGAAGCAAATCGGGCCACCGTTTTGTCAAAAGGACTATACCAGAACCAAAGAACTTTCATTGCTATTACTTGTGAATAAATTTTGAGTTTGAAAGGTATGGCTTTTGTTTGTGGAATTCATTTGCTTCTGCAGGGAGGAAATTGAGATGTGTGAGAAAGAAATTTCTTCCATTTTTTATTTATATATATATATATATATATATATCCCCAAAACCTCTGGCCTTGATGGAGGGGAGACTAAAACTTGCTGCTATGGTTCAAATGATTTGAAATAACAGCAAAAGGAGACTTGATTCCAAATATTTCTCATATGTTATATCTCTTTTAGAAATAGGGTACAATTATGAATATCTCCAGTATCAAATAATCGTTATACACTGAAATTTACTTTATGTATGAAAACCAAAGTGGGGAGATATAACCTATGAGAAATATTTGGAATCAAGTTTCCCCTGGCTGTTTTTCAGATTATTTGGAACCAAAGCAAGTTTTAGTCTCCCCTCCATCAAGGTTAGAGGTTTTGGGGAAATATCAGATATTTTGTAATTCATATGCAAAATTAGGAAAAAAATGATTGATTGAAACATTTCATGGCCATAAAAAGTGCCAAAATTAGGCTCTGAATGATGGATGATCCACTTAGGATCAACCTTAAGGGCAAATATCACATAATCGACTACACACTTCAGGCCATTAGCTTTCCAACGAGCCTTAATTTTTTAATTCTGATCAATAGTTGCTAAAATTTGAAACTTATAAAATTGCCAAAAAAGGTGGTATATCTATGGATATATCCATACTGGTAGCCAAATTGAATATTGAAATGCTCATATCTTTGGTTCTATGGGGTGAAACTACATGAAAATTTGCAAGCTTTTTGAAGATTATAATACTTTAAAAGTTTGACTATATTTTCAAACCAATAAAATGTCCAAATTTGCCTACATTTGTGTGTGTGTGTGTGTGTGTGTATATATACATATATATATCTCAAGTAATAACTCACATTGAAAAAATACAAAAATCTTTTAGCAAATAAAACTATCAATATAGAAGCTCCACATTCTGCATTTTTAGTGCAACTCTGGCTTCTGGAAGTGTTGTGGAGCTTCGTCGGCGTCTAACCCCTGAGCTGAGAATCGCTAGTTGTTGTAAAAACCCCACTTTTCATCACAAGTTACAACCCGGTCGAGAAACGGGTTATTCTTGTTGCGTAAAAGAAGAGATGACACTTCATAACGGCGATTCTTTTGGTTGTCATTCAATTTATGAGGCACTCATTTATCAAGTTTTTTATCTTTCCAATCTCTTAAGTGGTTGGAAATCGTTGTATATGATATGTCTACTTCAGAAGCAAGTTCTTGAACAGTTGTACATGGATTGGTTTCGATTAAGGCTTTGATCATTGTCAACATTCAATGGTTGACCACTCTCATCACTGCCACAAAATTTCTTAAACTACCATTGTGCTCTGCGTTCACTAGTGGTTCCTGGGCCAAATATTTCATTGATATTGCAAGTTGTTTCAGCAGCTTTTTGGCTTAGCCTGAATTGAAATAAGAACATTGGGTGAATTTGCTTTTTTTTTTTCATCTTTTATTCAACGTTTTGAAAAGACATAGTTGTTTTAAAACGATTGTAATTTAAATGATTAGATAGTGAAAAATGTTCTTTAAAAAGATATATAAAGTAAAAGTATTATAATAAAAATTTGTTTGAAAATACATCATTTGAAATCCAAATTAAAAATTCTGCAAGAACTTCCTTCTCAACCTTATATATATATATATATATATATATATATATCTGTACCTTTGTCCTGAAAGTGCCCGCCCATTGGCTGATTAGGATGCGTGCAGTGGAAACTAGGAAGCTGATTGGCTAACTAAAAATTCAATAGCATGTGCGTATATAAAAACGCGCAGTAACCACAACTCTTTGCATAAGCCTGATGAATTCTCACAAGAATGAAACAGAATATTCTCTGTAGCTTAATTGCCATATATATTTTTATAACTTACTATATATGTGAGATTAGTAGAGTACTCAAGAAAATTGATATGTTACAGAAGATCAGAACAGCATTGGTACAATCGGTTTCATATCCAAACAAAGGGGACTAATATCTGGTTGCCTTTGTTGGACTCTTCAGCATCTGTTTATGTCCTCCTCAGAAATGGTGTCTTGCATGCTTTGTGTCTGTGTGGATATACGGCATGTAAGATGCCATTTCTATGGAGGCTGAAATGAGTCTGTCATAGGCGACCAGATATTGGTCCTTTGTTTGGATTTGAAATCGATGGTACCAATATTTTTCTGATCTTTCTCCTCTTCAAACGTAACACATAAAAATATAAGGTGATACAGTTTCAGATAATTTCATTGCTTGGTTGAACACAACTAAGAATACTTCATCATTAACTTTGACCGAGAAAGAATATAAAAAAGAAAAACAAAAAATTGTGTCAAGATGAGCAGATATGACTGGTTTTAAATTTGAATTATGCCCCGTTTTTTATGACTTCTTCAACCACCTCCACTTTAAAAATTTCATTTATTGTTGGTGATCGATGCGAAATGACATAATGTACAAAATTCTAAGAAATTATTTAAAACTAATATATTCAACCCAGTTATAGAATACATGTAAAAATATAATGATCACATTGTAATACTGTATTAGATCGAGCCTATCCCTCTGATGTTAGCAACATAGAGTAATCTCTGCCGTGCATAATGGCGACCCTGTGATACAAGTAAACAGTTGTTCAGACAAGGTTGTGAAATGATTGTGCCTCTGAATTTTTGAGATGAAGATTGGTTATTCGTATTATTGGAATTCTTTGGACTACTGTTCTCATCCTGAGTGTTATTTTCACAATATTTCAGTCAATGTAACCTAGGTAGCATAGTGGATAAAGTACTTGGTAAAATTCAGTTGTAAGTTACACTCTTCTGGAGGTTGAAGGTTCAATCCTCTTTGTGGGTGGTACTCTAAATAAAGTTGCAAATTATTTGGAACTTTTACTCAGCCATGGCTGATAGAACAAGAGCATGCTACCATTGTGGATTAAAATTTCATGCTGATTCCAGAATTTGATAGAAAGATTCCAGAGTTTTAAAACTTACATCTGAAAAAGGTTAAAGGTTACATCGGCCGAAATGTTGTGAAAATATGAGAGCAGTAGTCTGAAGAATCAAATAATAAGTAGAATGGCACTTGCGAATCTTACAGGCTATATTGACTGTGTAGGTTGATAGACAAGTTTAATTCAAAGTTGATATCGGAGTTTAGTGGTGTACATCCCAGTCAATCCATTATTAGATGAATTTAGAAGGTTGAGCTTTTTTGATAAAAAGAGTGGAGTGTGTGATCCTTATGCATCTACCAGGTTGTGTGTTTGTGGTCTGTCAGCAATTAAATAAGGAAAGGGAGATTTTTGCCTATACAAAGAAAACTTTGTTCACAACATTCATCTTGGACTCTTAATTTAAGTGTAACATTTTCACCATTCAACAAACAAACCATTCACTTCTGTTGTTCCCAACAAATGCATGTGTTATCGTCAGTGAGTGATTTAAGCAATTAGCAAAATAGTCTTTTTACATACATGTGTGGTCGCTGATCTTTCATTCTTTTTATTGTTGCTTTTCTATGTGTGGATGATGACCTCTTGTGGTTGTTGATCGTATGTTTAACTTCAGACAAATCTATTCATGCATGGAAACACAATGAAAACTTGTGGAGATTTCAAAGGTTTTATTGGAGAGAGAAAGGGGGAGAGACTAACTGGCAAAAATTAATTTCTTCTTACTGGTTCTTCTACTTAGGGATTGAGAGACGCGGATGCTAAATAGTGAGATGACATTCCTTTAGATTCTCTCTACATTTCAGATACGTATGGTCTTTTTCTCATATTGACTCCGGTTGACTAGAAACTCTGTTCTGTTCCCTCAAACTAGTTAGAGTTGGCTTAAGCCATTATTGGCAAAATAATCCTTAAAAATGCTTTGCAAATGTGATGCTATGTTTTCACTGAAGAGGGGCGGCGTCTTTAATTAAGCAAGTGTGTCACAATCTTTTCTAAAAAATAATTCTTTGATTTCTACCCTTAAATTAATTAGTTTTTATTTTTTGATATGGAAGAAATAATGGTTAATTTAATTTTAATTGGCAAAATTTTATGTTATGAAAAAAAAAAAAAAATAAATAAAACTCTTCCATTGCAAAATAAAAACACAATTAAAATTTCTCTTTTTAAAATTATGTTTTTCCACATCTTGTTGTTCTTTGTCAGTTCAGTGCTGTTGTTGAAGGGTATTTTGGAGGCAAATTGTCAAGGAGATGTAGTGTAGTCATGGTAACTGAATGAGGGCAACTAGGCAGTTTTGCTATTCTCTTGCTGAAAGTATGTGAAAATCATCACATGTTATCTTGCTTTCCTTATGTATATTTTTTCTCATTGTTTTCTTTAGAGTAAATAGTAATTTACTTATTGTTTCTGTGTGTGGACGGTGCTTATCAGATCTCTTTCCTCGGGCCATGATTGCAACTGATAATCAACCCCTACCTCCCCTTCAACTGTTTCACCCATTTTTGTGTGACATGGTTTTAATCACAATGAAACCAGCTGACACATCTCAAATATTGCAACCTACAAGTGGTTCAACAATCTGCAAGGACATTCTGTACAATTAACCACTCACGTTTAACTAGCAGAAAAGCCACCTCTGCTGACCGGTGTCATGATACAGTCCTGTTACAATATTACACGTATCACAGTACATGTACCAGGAAAATAAAAACAAACTGATTATGGTTCAATTTTCTTTTACTGGTACGATATAATAAAGTACTTTATGTCCCATGTTACTAAACTGACACCAACATTATGGTGGTTACATTTCAAATAATCACTATTCATATTGATGTCCGCCTGCATTTTGTCTTAGTTATCAAATTCCATGAGTGATTAGTTTAAAATTGACACAAGTTTGGAAGTCAGTTTCTAGAACCCGGACAAACAAACATTAAACAGAATATGACAATAACAATCCCATTAACCCTTATCTTCAAAAGGCTTTTGCCTTTGGTATAAAAAGCTTTCAAGAAGAAACCTTCGATTTTTTTACATTATTTCACATCAAATCCCTCGTTTTAAATCTCCATCATTTGGCCAGATTCAGTGATGTTTCATTTTTTCCCCTCCCCATCACCTGGTACACATTAAAAACCTATCAACATCACTCAACCTTGTGCATAAGTTATAAACTAAAGATTTCCAAGCATCCCAATCTTGGGTAATTTTCTCCAAACCCTTCACGTGTATGACCTGCCTTATTTAACATCCTTTCTTATCATAAGTTTCTTTTTCTGTACGGATTCCAAAATGAAAATAAAAATTTCTTGTTGAAGATGATGATCGATTAACTTTCTGCATCAGAAATCTGTATGGAATGTTAAATAGAACCGTTTATTTAGTTCACACAGATAACTCGCTTTCATTCCGTCAGCCATAACCGGGTTGAAGTCTTGAGTAATTCATAATTGTATTCTTAGTAATGTCCACACTTAGAAAACTGTCACTTTAGAACTGATTATTACTTGATACTAATTTCATATTTCGGATGTGTTGTTTTACTACTTATAGATTACAACATATTACTAAATTCAAGCGACCAAGTTTTTATACATTTTTTTTTTCTGTTCTTTAAATTTAAAATCAGTTAATTTTAAGTTTTGCACATTCCAAAAACAAAAATAAGACAACAGAAAAATTAAAAAAAAAACAAAAAAACAAGCAACTTACATTGAATCCAGTTCCCATGAGAAAAACATGGATATTTACATCAGATTTAGTTAGCCATATATGGTTAGTTATGCATTTGGGTGTGAAATGGTTAGTCAAATTTGTACTGAATATTTTTCAGATTTGGAAAATAAATGAATAAAAGCCTGGTAACTGAAATTTAGAGTAATATATATGCTCTGTTAAATATTAACAACCATTGAACGTTTACATTGAATAAATTTAACTATATGATAAAACATATGCACAAAAATATATGTAGAGAGAGACTTTGTATGTGCACGATAATGGTCAATACCGAACTCTTATCAATTTATGGTCTACAGACTTGAAACTTGATGTATAGCAGATTCGTACCTGTGGAACGAATTTGATTTTTAGTCAGTAAAAATACTTGCAAAAGGGTTAAATTGAAAAATTAGAAATTGGCAGATATAAGTCAACTTAAGTACTCCTCTTTGTATGCGCAAATATACATTTATATGTTAATTTTTAAAGTTTCTAAGGTCATATGCTAATGAATACCACTTGAGAACTAAATGTTTTGGTTTTGATTCTAATTGATGGCATCCAAATCATATTTTTTTAACTTTTAAATCACTAATATTGGATTATTGGATATAATAATCCATAGAGAATTGTCTCTATAATAAATTATATGTATATGAAATCTACATAAATAAAAATATATTTAAGCATATTTTATGATCAAGCAATGCCATACGATCTGCTAGTACACACATACACTAGTAGGGTGCCCGGCATTGCCCGGTTGTAAAATGTACTTAAATGTTATATTTTGATTTATGCAGAGTTCGTATTTATCATTATATTGAATGCAATATATAGTAATGATTTAAAGTTTAAAAAAAAAAAATGACTTGTGCACCGCCACCGAGAACCAAAACGTTTAGCTTACGATTTACTTTTTCCTTTGATGTTAATGCCTAAGCCGTGAAGACATGTTTGCTGCAAGGCTAAAATTTAAAGCATGAACCAATAGCTATTACGTTACACATGCATATTCGTAATGCTGTCGTTCGATCTTCAACTGGCAAATTCCATTTTTTTAATTTTTACACTATTGCACCAATTTTTTTCCCCCAATTGAAACCCAAATATAAAGTATTGCATGGGTTCGAATACCCTATATATTAAGTTTCATGTCTGTAGACCAAAAACTGACAGGTAGGCAAAATTTTTTAAACAAATATATATATATATATATATATATATAGAAAGAAGTTTGTGTTTATTATAACCTTTTTACGCTAATATTATGCAAGTATAAATCACGTAGAATATCTGCATGAATATAATTACACATAATAATTAAAGATGATCATCCGATGAGAAAACTGAAAAAACTAATAGGGAATTATTTAAAATGAATGTTTTGAAAGAATATGCAAATTAGATCTTTTGCAGATGAACACAATTCCACGACCCATATATAACAAAGTTGTATTTTCTTCTATATATATAAAAGCGAAAATGGTTGTGTGTGTGTGTGTGTGTGTTTATGTCTCGCAAAAACTTTTGATACAGGCCACAGATTTTCACGAGATTGGTATCATTTTGAAGCCCGACATCTTGGACAAAAAATATCGAAAAATTGGCCAAAAACATTAATTCCTTCACCCTAAACTGGGCCCTTTTTTACAAGGAGGGTGCCGAAAAAATCGTTTGCTGTTTTGCTTTGTTTTGGTTTTTCCAATTTTTTTTAACATTGTGTTTTTTTAAATTAAAACAGGGTTACCCTCTCCTACATACACACCTCCAAACATCCTGGCAACGCCGGGTACCCCCGCTAGCTTTAAATAATTAGGAAAGAGTTTTTAATATGAATGTTAATAACCCCCCCCCCCCAGTTTACAGGAATATAGATATGTGTTTGCATATAGTGATTAATTTTTTTAGGGACTAACGTTTTTAAACTAAAAATCTCGTTAACAACAAAGCATATACAAGGAACCAATATTTTATGCATCTTTTTTATGTATATTTCTGATCATCTTTTTTATGCATATTTCTGATCATCTTTTTTATGTATATTTCTGATCACCTTTTCAAAACAAATGTTTATGGACAGTTTCGCTCACAGGACAACATCTGACATTTGTATTGTGGTTTCATGTCTCTGTACTTTGAAATGATTTTCTTATCAATTAAACTCTAAATTCCATATAATGATTACACCAACAATTTTTACTTTTTGAATGTTATCTAGATTTCTAACTGATTTTTTGTGTGTTTTCCATTGCTGAATCAGGAAATGACATTCGTTTCTCTCCATCAAGTCAGGTTTTTGTACTAAGTTGATTTAAAAAACAAGGTCTTGTGATAAAATTGATGACATTTTTGTGGCATTATCAGCTGATTTTTTTCAACGAATATCATCCTAAATATGTTTTTAAGAGAAAAAAAAAATGTTTTGTCAACAGCGTATATTGATTACCTGATGGAAACATCAATTATTGTAAACTGAATGGTTGACATTAATAAAGGTAAATACACATAAATTGCATGTTGCTTCACGATTGTTTCAAACTTCAGAGCTTGAACTTTCGTTTCTTTGAAATGCTCAGCTGCAGGGAGGTCTCTTTTCTGATTCCAACAGTAGTCAACCATTATGACTGTGTCTCGTGCAACCCTGATACATGGTCTATCTCTCACGTGCTCACAACTTATTGAACCCAATTTCTCATGAACTCGTTCCATATATGAAAATAGGTTGTGCATCTTGTTGCAGCCTCGCTTTCTGAAAGCAGTCAGCAGTTGTTGACAAGTTCTGTATAGTTTCTGGCTTTATTGTTAAGAAAGTTCTTCATTAACAGGACAAATGTTTTCCATGCTTCCAACTTCCACTTCATTGAGTTATCAAACTCTAGATCTCTGATGAGCTTCCGGATCTGAGGACCCTGAAAAATGCCAGCTTTCAACTTCTCCATGGTCAATCCTAAAAAAGCCTGGCACAAGTGAAGCAGTTACTATCCTTGGTAAACTGCTTGATTAAGCAGAGCTTGATGTGCAGCTGTGGGAAGAGTATTCGGTTTGTCCACCAGAAGGTCTTTGATGACGTTCCTTTCTTTGCAAAGCACTAATTCCTCCCGCCCAGGCCAGTCTTTCTTCATGTATGCTGAGCACCAATTTTTGGAAGATATTAAGGTTTTATGACTTCAAACTAATCTCTTTTTGACACCATCACCCAGAACTATTGGGTCTGAATACTTATTAAAATAATCATTTCCAATCCAAACATGGCATTTCACCCTCACCAACTTCAAAAGTGCTCCACACACATGAAAAAAAAAATAAAAATGACATGTGGCCTGATTGAGCAAAACCAACGTGATTTTTTTTAATTCAGTGCATCAGATCCTAGCTGAAAAAACGCTGACCACAAATTTGTTGTTGATCAGTTTTATTTGTACATTGACAAAGGAATTTTTTATACATTTTTTTGCTAATTTCAACTCTTATTTTTTTCCTGGATAATACTGCGGATGTTTTTTTCATGCTTTTACTTCATAAAAAAAGATGGCTGCTGTTTTCTGGTAGCGATTTCTGTTTCTCTGCAAGTGAAAATGTGATCAATGAGTTTTTTTTTTTGTAATTTTTATTTTACTACCTTGCTTTGTATTTTTTTTTTTTTCTGGAGGAGCATTTACGATAAAAGATCCTGGATTGATATATTAATGTTCGATGTTATTCTGAAAACAAAACGGTCCATAAAAATGTGTCAAATATTAAAAACCTTAGTCACTGGAACGTAACCAAATATAACACTCACTCCTATTGCTACCAAGAACTTCTATTGTGCAACCTCCCACTCTCTTAAAATAAATTATTATATAGTTGTTTGTGTAGTTGTATGTTCAAATAAAAGTAAAAAAAAAAAAACCCAAAAAACTACAAAACATAGTTGGTATATTTTTTGTGCAACATTGTCCTTGATGGATAATATCTAAAATTTAAGAAGATATTCATCTTTTGAAAGTTAACTGGGTTACCTTTCGTTGGAAGGGGTAGATTTTTCTGTCATTTTATGTACTAATTTGAAAAGTAATGCTGACTCATTCGTCAAGGAATCTATCTCAAGAAGGTTCATCTGTGTATATGGCCAGCTAAAGAGGAATGGGCTGGGAGAGGGAGGAAGAAAATGAGATAGAGAAATGGAGGTTTTAATAGATGCTACACTTTTGCTCTGGGCAGTGTCAGGTAGGCCTGCTAGTCCTCAATAAATGTTCAAAGTATGTTCAAAGTATAATCAAGTATTTGGCATAAAACAAAAAACAAACAATTGTGTTTCAATGCCATGTAGGGAAAAGATTGTAAAAATGAACAGAGAAGAGGACATAAATTGTTAGTGCATTTGGAATTGAGTGAAATCGGCAGTGAAAAAGTTTTGTGCAGTGGCCGCATAAAGCAGGGGTGAATGTAAGGTCCTGAGCTATATCATAATGCACATTGAGATTGTAAGCCAAAAACAGATCACCACATAATCGTCAAATTAGAAAAGGTTGATCCAATAGGCCTCTACATCATTCAAGTAGCCAGTCTTTGCACTCTCTTCAGATGCTAGATATCTCCTATTAGATATGAGAAAGAGTCTTATAACTAAGAAAGGATCTTATCCACTTTATAACTAATAAATGAAAAATACATGTTGAATTTATGTAAAAACAAGTGCAAGTGCTGATTGACAGAATCAAAAGCTTTAGTAAAATCCACAAAGACGATATCAGCAGTATCTCCATCATCTATTATACTCGTAACCCATTTTCTATCACGAGTAAATTTGTGAGACATAAGCGTTTTGGAATGAAACTGTTTAGATGGCAGCAGTAGATGAGATGAGCCATGCTTGCTCGCTTGAGCAGAACTTCCATTGATTTTGAGACAATAGATCATTCATTGGTTTGTCACCTTTTTTTTAAAAATAGGCAGATCGTAGCAACCCACCAATCAGCAGGAACAACTCCAGAACTCTTGAAAAAGGCTGCTAAAAGTTTTAGTTCAGATGCAACAGCCTGTAAAGTTGCTGGATTAGCCCATCTGGACCTGGCCTCTTATTCACGTTCAAGGACAGAAACTGCTTCTTGACCATCCTGAGTAATTGTGATTGACCGCATTGGTGGTTCAATCCTATGTAATGTCTTGAAGTCTCCCTTTTCTATACGTATGTATATATGTTATTTACACATACATGATTATTTTCATAGATGCACAGATTTTAAAATTGGAAACCAAAGACCTCCCTCATAACAATACAATGGATGGATAAGGGTAGAAAATAAAGGAACATGATTTACAGTTTCTGATTTTGATTTTTCAGTCATCCTGTATATCTATGATAAATGTCAAGATGGTGGCTGACATCTGATTGTAAACAATATAAAACATGTCTCAAGGGACTTTGATCATCTGCCATCGCTGATATTGTTTTGATAAAACGATATGCTATCAGGAAATTGAATTATGTTGAATTAAAATGTTTTTTCTTATGTAGATACAATCATATAGGCTTAAAATTAATAATAACAATATTATTAAATGTTTAGAAGCCATTAGTGCCAAAGAAAAAGAGAAACCTAATAGAAAAAAAACAAAAAAACTAGCAGGATTCTTGAAAACTTGTCCCTCTTCATAGACTGCTGAACTTATGATCAACTCAATATATATTCAAAATTGTCCCTTCCACATGTGATGCTTGGAGGGCTTTGGTTAGCAAACTATGCCCAAATTTAGGTGATGTTTATAGGTTTTTAGTATGTGCAAATGTAATTAAAAAAAAAAAATGTACTGGATGATGGAAAAAGACGAGTTTTTTTAAATTCTTTTTCACTCCGCACCTGGCATATTGTCACTTAGGTGTAAGGAGCTACTATTTGGGATCGTGTTTAATAGGGGACTGTAAGGAGTTGAGCAGCGATATGTCTGTTCACATTAGGTTAGTACAATCAGAGAAGCAAGAAAAAAAGAAGGGAATTCCAAAGTCTAGCAGTTTGAGGGAAGAAACTTAGGGTAGTGAGTTTTCTGGTATTCAGGGACCCCCAACAATGAAGGGGTGGGGTTTTGCTGCTTGTCAGGTTGGCTGGAAGTATGTACGTTGAGGGCGTAAAAGTGCTAAAAATTCCTACACCATCACACTACATCATACATGTCTGGTAGACACTTTTCTGGGCGACAACAGGAATACTCTGCTGATTAGAAAAGTTACTTTTAGAGGGTTTGAAAAATGATCCAACTTTTCTTATTTTAAGAATCCTTTGAACTTAATTTAACTTTGGATTTTCATGGTGTAGACAAAATTTTAATGGGTTCAGCTTGTCTCGGTATTGGTTCTATTAAGTGTTATTTTAGTATTTTATTTATAACCTCACAATCCTGGTTATAATAGGTGCAACTGCAAGTGATGTTTCCTATAATAACAACACAAAATAACGGGCGGTGGGTGGGGGGGGGTAATCAAAACATCGAAAATAAAACACAAAAAAAACTAACATAAGGCAAGTGAATGATGTTAAATGTAAAAATCGAAAAAACAAAAACAAAAAAGAAAACAGAAAAACGAACGTTAAAACTGCTTTAAAAAATCTGAAAAATAACCCCCCCCCCAAAAAAAAAACATGTGAAAAATGGCTTAAATAAGCCTGTTTCGATATTAAAATTCAAAAAAATCGGTGGACACCCGGGTGTTTTTGTGTGTGTGTGGCTGGTGGGTATGTTAATGAAAACCTAAGAATAAGCGAATTAAAAAAAAACAAACAGAAAAACGAACGTTACATGAAAAATGGCTTAAATAACACTGCTTTAATATTAAAATTTTAAAAATCGAAAAAAAAAGACGTCTACCACGATTCGAACTCAAAACGTTTAGATAATGACTCAACGCTCTAACCAACTGACCTAACACGACACACATGAAATTCTCTCAGTTCGTCAAATATTTAAACTAAATCAGGTCATGACGCCATCTGACGCATGCGTAGAACTGATCTCAACATGAGAGGACGGTTTTTGCTGACCCCCCCCCCCACACCTGTAGAAAAGTGTTGATTTCAGGGTGAAAAAATTCACGTTTTTGGCCAATTTTTCAATATTTGTCGGGCGAAGGATGGGGCTTTCATGAGACCAAATTTGTGAATTTTTGTTCTGTCTGTAGAAAGTTTTTAGCAGACACACAAACATACACACATACATACATTTTCGTTTTTATATATATATATAGACTAGCATTTCAGCCCAGCGTTGCCCGGGTGTTTGGAGGTGTATGTTGAGCAAAAAAAAAAGTCGTCAATTTTTTTAACTTTGACCCTTATTATGACCCCCTTAACATTTATTGTTTGGGGCTCAAATCAAATTATTAAATTAGATCCATGTCCAAGGAATCTATATCTAAAATTTCAAGTGTTTAGATCTAAAATTAGCGGAAGAGTTTGGTCGAATTCTCAAAGGTCAAATCATTGAACTTTGACCCCTTAACAGCCAAATTTCTGGCTGAAAATAGATTACAAAGATTTTACCAAATCTCAGTACCCTGCATATTAAATTTCGAGTCTGTAGACTGAAAATTGACAGTTATTGCATAGGGAAATGTACACACACACAGATACACACACAGACACTTTCACTATTATAGATATACTAGCATTTCACCCGGGCGTTGTCCGGGTGTTTGGAGGTGTATGCTGAACAAAAAAAAAAGGGTTAATCAAGTTAAGTTAGATCCATGTCCAAGGAACCTGTATCTAAAATTTCAAGTGTTTAGACCCAAAATTGTCGGAGGAGTTTGGTAGAGTTCTCAAATGTCAAAGCGTTAAATTTTGACCCCTTAACAGCGAAATTTCTGGCCGAAAACGGAGTACATCAATTTCCCAAATCTCAGTACCCAGTATATCAAATTTTCAAGTTATTGCGTAGGGAAATGTACACAGACAGACACACACACGTTCACTTTTATAGATATACTAGCATTTCAGCTCGGCGTTGCCCGGGTGTTTGGATATGTATGTTGACCAAAAAAAAAAAAAAAGTGGTAGTAGGAAGGCAGGCTCGAACCCGTACCGCAAACGGGGTAAAACCTAACGTTTATGCTGTTATGACCGCCGCCAAACCGGAAGCGACATTTTTTAAAATTAAGGCTAGACAATCTAAAGGAGAGTATAACTTTCAAAAATATCGGCGAAAAAAGTGACCCCCCCCCTGTAGTAAAGGTCCTAGTTAAAGGTGAAGATAAGTGTTTTTAGCCAATTTTTCGATATTTATCGTATGAAAGGTCGAACTTAAAACGATACTGATCTTGGTAAAATCCGTCACCTCTATTGAAAGTTTAAGGCAGACATGCAAACATACATACATGCATTTATATATTGGTAACTAAAAATTTTCGACCCCAAACTGATAAAAAGCTTGCCCTATCTCTGAATACCCTTTATGTAAAATTTCAAATATTTAGACCAGAAATTGTCTGAGTAATTTGGAAAAGACCGCAGAGATCAATTTTTTTAAAACTTTGACCCCTATTATGATCCCTTAAAATTTATTATTTGGGCTCAAATCGAGTTATTAAGTTAGATCCATGTCCAAGGAACCTATATCTAAAATTTCAAGTGTGTAGACCCAAAATTGTCGGAGTTTGGTAGAGTTCTCAAAGGTCAAATCGTTGAACTTTGACCCCTCAATCACCAAATTTCTGACCAAAAACCGATCACATCGATTTTTCCAAATCTCAGTACCCTGTATATCAAATTTCGAGTCTGTAGACTAAAAATTGACAGTTATTGCATAGGGAAATGTGTACATGCACACACACATGCACACAGACATGTTCACTTATATATATATATATATATATATAGATAGATAAAATTCCAACGAGAGAAAGATGTATATTTAAATGAGAAAGGTCACCAACAATTGGTATGTATTTTTTAACATTATTTTATTCCGTGTTTTGATTTTTCATTTAAAAAAAGGTATGATATTTAGATCATTGTAATTGTTTTTAACGCGTTTCAGACGTTCTGTGAAGTGTCTTCTTCAGAAAGTATTCAAAATGTAAAATATTTAAAATGTATTTAGAATGTATAAGAGTGTTTTCGCAATCCATTTTGGTTACATGTTTCCGACGATTGTGAACTTGTTTTTAATAAATATTGTTATTTATCAAAAATAAGATTGAATTTTTTTTATTTTCGAATAAAATATTCATCTTTAGATTATTGAACATTTGTTTTTTCTTCCTCTTATATGCCAAGGTGGTGATAAGTCCTGGCATGATTAAATTTTTATTGAATGCTTCAAACAGTAAATTTCCTTTTTATTACACATTGTTTCATCAAAGAACTAGCCTGGGTGCCCGACGTTGCCCGGGTGTTTGGAGGTGTGTGTTGAGCAAAAAAATTAAAAAAAAAATTGGTAGTAGGCAGGCAGGCTTGAATCCGTGAAAGAAAGTGAAAGAAAACTTGACGTTTACCCTCCTACTCCATGACGCGACCGGAAGTTCGGAACATTGAAATTAGTAAAGTCATTTCAACCGATACAATAACTTGCAAAAATGGTGATGCAAAAAAACAAAAAAAAGCAACAAAAAAAAAACGACCCTCCTTGTAGAAAAGTGCCCAGTTGAGGGTCAAGGAATTAATGTTTTTAGCCAATTTTTCGATATTTGTCACCTGAAGAGTCGAGCTTCAAAACGATACCGATCTCGTGAAAATCAGTCGCCTCTGTCAAAAGTTTTAGGCAGGCAAACAAACATACATTTAAACAGTGAGATTTATATTATAGATGACTTCCTGCATCCTTCCTCCTTACATCTCTTTCTCTAAATTTTGATTTTCTTGTTAACCAATATTTCACTAATTAAACATTTTTATTATATATATATATATACACACACACACACACACAGACAGACATACACACATTTATCATATTGCACAATCATCCAAGTTGTTTTCAATTGTAATTTTCCCTACTCTCTCTATACACGTGCACACACACAGAATGAAAGTTTGGAAATTCATCTGGATTTTAATTTTTTTTTATATCATTGGCAATTCATATCCCTGGCTATACATATCTGCAACCACTATAAATAATTTTCCTTTCTTCCTGAACTGAACAGAATTTTCATGAGCAAAGTTTCTTTTCAAGAACTATCCATCTGTGAAACATAATACCACAAGGCTGCTTCCCAACTGACTACAAAAATCCTAAGTAATTTGCAATTCTATTTTGAATGCTATCTGCACTGAGGATTGAACCTTCAACCTCCAGAAGAGTGTAACTTTCAATTGAATTTTACAAAGTACTTTATCTACTACTTGCATTTCAGCCCGACGTTGCCCGGGTGTTTGGAGGTGTATGTTGAGCAAAAAAAAAAAAAAGCGGTCAATTTTTTTAAACTTTGACCCCTATTATGACCCCCTTAACATTTATTGTTTTGGGCTCAAATCAAGTTATTAAATTAGATCCATGTCCAAGAAATCTATATCTAAAATTTCAAGTATTTAGACCCAAAATTGTCAGAGTTTGGTAGAGTTCTTAAAGGACAAATTGTTGAATTTTGACCCCATAACAGCCAAGTTTCTGGCCGAAAATAGATTACAAAGATTTTCCCAAATCTCAGTACCCTGTATATCAAATTTTGAGTCTGTAGACTGGAAATTGACAGTTATTTCATAGCGAAATGTACACACATACACTTTTATATATATATATAGATATATAATGGATCCTTGCAAATGAGAATAGTCTGCAGAATCGCCCCCTCCTTTCAAAAATTAAAAAACATTAAAATTTTTTAAGTGACCAAATAATATGGAATATTCATAAGATGTGAACTATGATAAAAATGTGATTTAAAAATTTGGATTTATTCATTTTGTTCACAATAAAACCTCTGATCTTTTTCAGGTGCGTCTTTTCAAATTTAGAGATGCCAAATATCAATACCATAGGGTTGCTTCCCAGTTGACTATAACGTGGTCGTTTTCAACTCCAATGTTAAAAAAACATTTGTGACGCTACTTAAGATTGTCAGGTGGTTGATGAGAATGGCTTTTAGACCTTTATAACTTGTGTAACAGTAGTAGAAATATTCATATATATATACTAGCGGGGGTACCCAGCGTTGCCCGGGTGTTTGGAGGTGTATATGTAGGAGAGAATGACCCTGTTTTAATATTATTGAAAAAAAAACACAATGCTAAAAAAAATTGGAAAAATCAAAACAAAGCAAAACAGCGAACAAACGTAAAAAAAAAAAAAAAAAAAAAACCGATGTAAAAGATATATATATATATATATATATATATATATATATATATATATATATATATATATATATATATATATATATTATATAAAGTCTGAGGAAGCTACAAATGGCTAAAAAAAAACGACCGGGTAGCTGAAACAATAATGTAACTTAACAGAAAGATACGGTAATAAAAAATAAAACGTGTATATATATATATATATATATATATACACGTTTTATTTTATATATATATATATATATATATATATATATATATATATATATATATATATAGAGAGAGAGAGAGAGAGAACACAACTTAAGAATATCTGTTCTTTGAATTATTTGGTTTCTTCGAACTACTGTTCTCATCTGGAGTTTCATCTTTTTCACAACATTTCAGTCGTGACAGATGTGACCTCAAACCTTCTTCAGATGTATCTTGTCAAACTCTGGAATCTACACTGAATTTTGAACAGAAACCTTTATCCAATCCACGAGGGTAGCATGGTCTCATTCTATCAGGCATCACTGAGTAGAAGTCCTAAGTAATTCACAATTGTATTTTGAGTGTCGCCTGCACTGAGGATTGAACCTTTACATTTTACAAAGTACTTTATCCACTACGCTACGCTATCCGTAGAGTATAAAGTACTTGGTAAAATTCAGCTGTAAAATTAATATTCTCCTGAAGTGTAAGACCACAATTGAAGAATATCTGTTCTTGTTTATTTGTTGCTACCAATTTGCGTCGTTTCATCCTGTCTGCAATTATTTTTTACACTCCCTCAATGCAGTAAATATGTCATTTGAGAAAAGAAGCCAGAAGTATAAACTATCGTTTTCATGTTATGGCGGTATATTTTGCGAGGAGGAAAAAAAAAAAAAAAATCTGGCGAGTATGTTAGTTGGTTCCACATTGGTGATATTGATACAGGTGTGCACCGCAATGAGGAAGTTGATTATAAACATCGTTTTAGAAAGAAATACCTTTTTACTATGCCATCCTGCCGTGATAAATTAGTTGTCTTACTTTTTTTAAAAAAAAGGGCATTTAGGGGGGAGGGCGGATAAGGTTATTCTTAGAATTTCTGTACATCTTGAGGTGCTTAAATTATAGTCACACCCAAAGCTGTAGGGTCGGAATCAAGAGAAAATTAATCGTTTTAGGATTTAGTGAAAATTCACCTCGCGTTTTTTTATTTATTTATAGATGGAGATGGACAGTTTGGGCAAAGAGTTTGTGTGTGTGTGGGGGGGGGGGCGTAACGGTTCTTATTCAATGCAATTTAAAGAACAAAAATACAGAAAAATATTTATGATGTACGTACTTCCCACAAAACAAGAATGGCATATTCTCAAAATCACGTAAATTGATCAAGTATTATCATTTGTAAACAAATTACGTAATTAATGTGAAATCGGTAGCCTTACAAGGCTGATCGCGCAAGTTTGAATTATCGTGGAGTTATCTGCCCTTATATTTTTAGGATGGCGACATGAGACAGCCCTTTTTTGCTTACTCATAAAATTTAATTTTCATTAGATAAGAAGAAAACTATTTTATCAATTTGCATGATTTTTGGAATATGACAGTTTCATTCGGTGACGGATACATATATCAATGATTTTTCTGTATTTTTTATTTTTAATTAAGTTGAATTGCGAACTGGTATAAAAATTTAAAAAAGGAAAAATTGTAGAATTTTGTCTTGCAATTGTATTTTCTAAAAGAATGACAATCCTATTTTCTGCTAATATTTTGCAATAAATGAAAATATGAATGCAGAGAATTATTTCCCAATGAAGGGGAGGCGGCATCTGATATTCTTGATGACTTTGTTTTTCTTTTTTAACTTGAGCGAATCAGCAGCACATTACCTACATAACACTTTTGAAACTGATCCAGGTAAGACATTTTTGGGTGTGGATGCCTAACTGTTTACTTACCTTCCCATGAGGGCAGACATAAACACAAGGTTTGTTTTTCATGCAGGGAAAATCCAGCTCCTCAAAAATGGCACATTCTGGATTGGGGACAAAAATAAAATATTGCTCAGTCTAGAAGGCACTGACAAAGCTAAAGTGTGATATCAGGACAGATAATACACTTTGTTCCTAGCCAAAAGCCAATGAAGACAAAAGCCATAGCGGTCATAAAATATGTTTATAGCGGTCATAAAATGCTTAAATATTATTTTATGTAGATTTCATATTTATTATTATAGAGACAATTCTTTATTGATTATAACATGCCCAATATATATATATATATATATATATATATATAGTAATGATTTAAAGTTTAAAAAATGACTTAGCTGCCATCAACTAGAATCCAAACCAAAACATTTAGCTCTTTAACGCTATTCATTACATCTGAGCATACGATATATGCATACAAATGAATACAGTTAAAATGTATAAATGTATATTTGCGCATGCATAGAGCATACACAAGTCTAACTACGCCTGCAAAGTTCCAGTTTTTCAATTTTGACCCCTTAGTAGTTATTTTCCAGCTAAAAGCCAAATGTATTTTGTTTCACAGGTTTGAATACCCTATATATCAAGTTTCAAGTCTGTAGCCTAAAACTTGACAATAGTTTGGTAGAGAACATTCCACAAATAGAGATGAACTCTAAATCCAACTCCAAATTCTATGCAAATATGCACAATATAGAAAATATACACAAAGCTGTGCGCAATAATAAGATAAAACTAATCATCACATAAAAAATAAATGAGATGAAATTAATGATCCAATAAGAAATGAGATGAAACTAATGATCCAATAAGAAATGAGATGAAACTAATGATCCAATAAGAAATGAGATGAAACTAATGATCCAATAAGAAATGAGATGAAACTAATGATCCAATAAGAAATGAGATGAAACTAATGATCCAATAAGAAATGAGATGAAACTAATGATCCAATAAGAAATGAGATGAAACTAATGATCCAATAAGAAATGAGATGAAACTAATGATCCAATAAGAAATGAGATGAAACTAATGATCCAATAAGAAATGAGATGAAACTAATGATCCAATAAGAAATGAGATAAAACTAATGATCCAATAAGAAACCAAAAATATAAATAAAAATATCAGTGAATTAATGAAAGTACTTTTAAAAGAATATGCAAATTATTCTTTTTGAAGTCGCTGGTATATTCAAGACTAAGGATATAAGGAAGTTGTATTCACTTTCAAAATAGAAAAGTGGGCTTTTAATATCTGTATCAGTTCAACTAGTAACTCAACATTTATATATGTATAGATAATGTTTGAATAGGTTTCAGTTAACAAAGCAGAATTTTTTCCACATTTGACAAAAAATATCCTTATGAAAAAATGATTTTTTTATTTGAATATTTCGAAAATTTTTTGATAACATTAAATTTTTATGAAGCTTTTTATGTAAAAAGCTTCATAAACATTTCATTTTATGTAAAACTACCCACTTTCAATTTTTTGTTTTAATGGTCTGCATGAAATTGTGTGTCCTGGCTCACAGAACTATTTTTTTTAAGTATCAACATATGTTCATTTTTTAATTACCGCTAAGAAGAAATAATTCCTTCAATCAACAACATGAAAATAAAATCGTTCTCGGTCTAAAAAAATCATATATTAAAATCACCCACATCTGAGTTAAGACCTGATATAAATATGTGTCTATTAAAAAGCATTTCATATCTACCAACTACAAGCATTGTAAATAATTTCCTTTTAATCTTCTGCACAAACAACGAACATAAAACTTTTTTACAAGAACTACTCGACTATGGAACATAATACTGTGTGGCTGCTTCCCAGTTGTATCTTTCGTTCAAATGTGTGTCTATTTGGGAGTAGAATGCGTTTTATCTAATCGTAAGTTTATAAGATGCTTGTCCAGAATCCCCCCCCCCCCCCCGTATAAAAGATAAAGAAAAATCTGTACGATTTTTAAGCAATTGCTGGGAATTCATAAGCCTTACAAAGCTGAAAAAAATCTTGCAAATTTGAATTATTTGGAGTTATCTCTTTTGTTCCTCGCGGCTGTTTTCAAGATGGTGTCACAGCCAATCCCTCATTTAGCCAGAAAATTTGATTTTATTTAAAAATCAAACTTCTTGATCAATTTACATGATTTTTGGAATATAATATTTTTCGTTTATGAGTACATACATCATACAGATGTTTTTATTTTTTTTTATTTATTTATTTATTTTTTAATATAATAATAATTCTGGAAAAGCACCGCTTATAGCTATTAAATCTACATCAAAATGTAATGAATAGCATTGGAATAATCGCAGGTGTGTCTGTTGTATTTGGATGCGTCTAATTGGGATTGGTAAGGAAGAATCTCTCACAAAATGTTGACAAACATGTCGGTTTGTTTGTATAGTTGCAATGCTGTGAGTTTTTTTTTTTTTTTTTTTGTTCGGGTGTGGTCTGTAAAGATCATAAATTTCATAGTTGTTTTTAGCATTAACAGGTGGTTTCTTAAAGATGTGAACTGTTTCTAGGGTGCACCATTCCTCATATAAAAACTAGTCGATCTTATCTGTTATTTAGAATATTTAGTCTATTTGTAACGAAGTATCCTCATGCCAGGTTGTTTTGAGAGACTTTCTCTCCTAATTTTTTCTATTTTTCTCTTCTAATGCTTAGAATATGGATAAGCTTGTAGCCGTAAGTGAAAACCATAGGAAGTTGATCATTTCTGATGTTTTTATTTTTTTTATTTTATTTTTAAGAAGTTATTGTTTGTTTTTCTATCTATTTATTATAAGAATTGATGAGTTTTATAATGTTTCTGGTTGAATTGTCTATTAACGTATTGGATATCACAATTTATTATGGATTTTTTAATATTAAACTAGCAGGGCTACTCGGCGTTACCCGGGGTCATATAAAATCAAATAGAAGTTAAATAATGTGCGTAATATCTTTATATTAAAACTCTCTTTCTTTTTTCATCTCCCTCATTATTTTTTTTTTTTTTTTGGCCTTCTCCTTAACCTTTTCTTAATCCTTTACCCAACCACGGCCATCGTAAGACATGCCCTAATGACGTCATCGCCGAGGTCCTAGCAAGCAAGATATGTAGAACACTTAGATTGTTGATAATGAGCAGAAATTGTTACAGAAAATTTCAAAATTGGATTTTGAAAAAAAGATAAAGAACATGCTGATTTATACTGAAACTCTTCTAATATTAATAAAAAAAGAATTGAAAGGGGTTTGGGCATTAAAAGCAATTGAACATTTCGTTGATATTTTGGATTTTACATTTAAAAAGAAAAGGAAGGAACACGACTTGTAGTGAAACTGAAGTTTATTCAATATAAATAAATAAATAAAAATTATGCATGTGAGATTACTTAAGTTGAAGCAGATATGAAATATGAATTAAGGCAATAAACAAATATTAAAATTAAACGATTTAAAAAAAAAATTAAAAATACTTTTTTTAATCAAAACGAACAAGAATATTTTTTTAAATCAAAGCGAACAACAATATTTAAAAAAATAAAAACTGAAAAACGAACGATTAGTTAATAAAAATTAAATTCAAACAAATAATGTTAATATAAACAAAGTTACAAATGCAGAAATATTTCAAACATTAAACATTACAAAAATCTGTTGAATTTAATTAAGTTTGAATTTTCCTTTTTCTGATATTTTTTTTTTTCTTTTTACTAATATTATCATTCTCTTTGCGACAAAAATTGTTTGAAAGAAAATTCGATGAACTCCATATCAGCATTTTTAGAATTATTAATCAAGAAATTCAAATTTTACGATATCGCTTTTTATTAAATTGTTAGGTGAAAGTACAGAATATTTACAACACACTCCCCATGTTAAATAAGTTTCTAAGTAATAATCTATTATTTCAGCACATAACATAAATAACATGCAAGATCATATTTTTATATACATTTTTTTTTTTTAATTACGTTCTGAAAAAAAAATGTACTAATAAGAAAGCGATAAACATTTGAACTAATTCGCGTTTTTTAAATTTTTTAGTCTCAAACATTTCATAACCTCACTTTGTTGTATGGAGATGGTGTGAAACTTTTTCTTTGGTAATTATTGGCGAAAGTTAATTAGTATGTGTGTTGTGGATATGTGAGTAATGAAATCATATGGCTGTAGTGATCAATTTCAGGTTGCAAATGTTTTTCTTTTCATCACTGTATTTTTGGTATTGGTGTGAACCAACTTCTCCTTGACGGATTTATTCATACTAACCCAACACAAACAATCGTGATACAAATGCTGTTAGGGTTAATTTTTATGGTGAAGATGTAAATGTTCAGAAATGAAATCTGCAAACGTTTTAAATTTCAACTCTGAATTAGATCAGTTTATTTTCATCCTATGCCACCTTTTCCATGTCAAAAAAGGCATGAATCTAATTCTCCCTAAACTCTAATCCACTTATTAGATTTACTTTGCTTAAAATTTCTTTTATATATATATACTAGCAAATGTACCCAGCGTTGCCCGGATTGACATGAAGTTCCATTTGGAACACACCTGCTACACTAAGGGTGTTAATCATTTTCATCATGGGCAATGTTGATACCTCCACAGCAATTTAAAAAATAAAGGAACGGATGAAAACAAATGTAATCGTCCCCCCCCCCAAAAAAAGAAGTACGTGATACCTTCTCCACCAGATATTTTGGCAGAAGAAATACAAAGAGAAGAAACTATTCTCGGGATATTGAGGGTTTTTTTTTTTTTCTTTGTCCATGTGCTGGAAAGATCCTCTCCCCCAAAATAATCTATATATATATAAAAGCGAAAATGTATGCATGTATGTGTGTGTTTGTGTGTCTGCTAAAAACTTTCGACAGACACAACAAAAATTCACAAACTCGGTATCATATTGAAGCTCCATCCTTTGCACGAAAAATATCGAAAAATTGGCCAAAAACGTTGATTTTTTTTCACCCCGAAATCAACAATTTTCGACAGGAGGGGGGTGTTAACAAAAACGGTCCTTTCGTGACGACGACCGGTTCTATGCATGCGCCAGATGACGTCATGACCTGATTTACTTTAAATAGTTTAAAAACTGACTAAATTTCATGTACGTTGCGTTAGCTCAGTTGATTAGCGCATTGGTTCATTATCTAAACGTTTTGGGTTCGAATCATGGTATGAGATGTCTTTTGTTTTGTTTTTTTAAATTTAAATATTGAACCAGTGTTATTTAAGCTATTTTTCACGTAACGTTCGTTTTTCTGTTTTTTTGTTTTTTTTACTTCGCTTATCCACCCCCGACCACATACCCAAAAACACCTGGGTACCCACCGATTTTTTTAAAGTTTTAATATCGAAACAGGCTTATTTAAGCCATTTTCACGTGTTCGTTTTTCTGTTTTCTTTTTACATTTAATATCATTCGTTTGCCTTGCGTTAGTTTTTTTTTTTTTTTTTTCGATGTTTTGATTACCCCCCCACCCCCGCTTAAGTTTTAACGTTTTCTTTTTTTTTACTTTGCTTATAACAAACCTGGTCATTGACCTCATTTGTTGTCGTCGTCGTAACGCTCGACGACTTCCGTGCGCGCACCTGTCAATTTGGTTCTTACTTAAATAAATTCAAACATCTTTCAGTAACTCATTCTGGCTGGCCGATTTTATTTTTCAAATTTCGCCTCAGGACTTCGGGTTCGATATACCAACTACCCCCCCCCCCCCGGGTTTCTTTTTTTATTTAACAGCACACACACCTTCAAACACCCGGGCAACGCCGGGTACCCCTCGCTAGTAAATAAATAGAAACGACTTTTGTTTCAAGAAAAATAGCAGTGAGTGCTTGAACGACTACAAAATAATAATAATGAAAATTAACAACGTAGGCAGGCTCCAACCTGAAAGGCGAATGAAAGGAAAAGGTATTTAGCAAAGTATTGTAGCCACTGGACTACGATGAGTTATGATTTTGTGACTTTGAAAAATAACGTTTATAAATACGTGCATGACTTGCGGCTGTTTTTTTGTTAAGGCACTTTTTTTTTTAACTGTTTTCGTAAATAAAGGAAATTTTCGATTGACATCTTTTCAGTTTATTTGTAAGTGTTCTTTTGTTTGTTTGAATATTTTAAAAATAAAAAAAGGAAAACATTTATGTTTTTCTGTCTACATGGAATTATTTTTTCATGTTGAAAACTGATTTTGTGTGATGTCTTTCAGCGGTCAGAGCCCTCCAAGGTCACTGCGGCAAGCGGCCTCCAGTTGGGACGGTATAGGCGGCGGCGAATCAATAGACCGCTGCACCGTTTCGCTGTCCCTCTTTACACAGACAAGCATGTGGCGTAAGCTATTGGATTCACTGCGTCTCATAGCGGTATAACCGGGGATCTGAGGTTCGTCTGGTACAGACCAGCCAGATATCCAGCGCCGACTTGAACGATTCTGTTTTGCAGTTTGTTATCTCTCTGATGTTACGTGGCAGGCAATTGAAGAGCGTAGGACCCCGGGAATTTAAACTCGATTCCCTGAGCCGTCGGATCCAGTTGTCCCTGGCACTAGTTAGGGGTGGTACCACACACCTTCTGCCACGTTTTGAGATATGGTGCTGTATACCAGCGTTGGGCACCTGGTTCTCCATCATACGCCAGGTATAGATGATTGAATATCTTTCTTGCCTGCGTTGAATCGATTTGATATTCAACGCATCCAGCAGTTGCCAATAATTCAATTGACTATAACCAGTTATCTTTCTTAGAAACGACTTCTGGATGGCCTCTAATGCTTGAATATGACCTTTTCTGTCCGGAGTCCACAGCTGACAACAGTAATCAATGTGCGGCAACACCAGCGACTTCCAGAGTGTCAGCATTAGGTTTTTTTGTCTCGTTTTGAAAGTGCGTAGAATCCAACTGGAAAGGCTCCGTGCAGTTGAACAAACTTTGTCGATCTGGGAGGTGAATGTACCATCAGAATCCAACGTTACTCCCAGATCGCGCACAGTATCTTTGGTTTTAATTAGCTTCCCGTCTTGGGTCGAGTACTTAGATGCTTCTCTCAGGTCCTTCAAATTATTTTATTTTTTTATTTTTGTTTTAACTTTTTTTATGCTTCGATGTTTCTAGGGGGAAATAACTCTAGATCAGTTTGTATAAAAAAAAGTCTGTTGCAAATAATAATTCCAAATAAATTAAATTAAATATATTATCAATATAATTGTTTATTAAATAACAATTTTAAATAGAACATTTAAAACAATTTTCTCGCTAGAAACATTTTACTAACATATTGCTATTTAGTAGCATATCAGCGTTGTTTTTGAACACTCCTTCTCTTTCATCCATACAAAACTTTGACAACTGATTCAATAATAGAAAAGAATAAAAGCATCAACAATCGACTGTTTGATCCGTGTTCAGTGTTTTGGAACATTTATCATGCTCAATATAAAATAGAATTATTTCTTTATATACTTATCATGCTCAATATAAAATAGAATTATTTCTTTATATATTTATCATGCTCAATATAAAATAGAATTATTTATTTATAAACAGATTTGCCTTGGAATGAATTCCTTGAACCGAATAATTTTGCACCACCTTTATGCCTCCTTACAAAGATTAAAATCAAAAACAGGATATCATGTCTAGAATCCTTATTCTAATTTTCATTAAAATCCATTAGATGATTTGGATTCTAGAAATTATCTAAAATAAAAGGTTTTAGCTTGAGGATTCTTAATAAGAAATTACATTACCTAGATTACTAATATATATATATATATACATACTAATTGCTTCGTCTTTACAGACGTTAGCCATCCTAATGCTCCCCACCAACCTCATCATAGTTATCAATTCAATCCTCAACGACACCTAAACCCTGTCCGTGGGCCCGAAGATGACTTTTTAGGCCAGCATTAGACTTGCACAGTCTGCCACTCATATGGCAAATTTGTGCATTAAAACTTGTTTCACTTCTGCTTCTGTTGCTCACTTTGCTCGTGCCACGCATTTTTTCATGGTTAATGTAAGCGGCTTTTGAGAGGAGCACGCGATTACAAGCCTCACATTTCTAGCTCTTCAATTCAATGTGGGTCCTGAATATGACCTTAAACTATACCCAAAAGTGAGGCCCCAGCTTGCGGGCTTTGGGGAGTGTGGAGCCACCCCTTAATTACCATTGTTCCTAGGTCCACTCTGACCCAGAGTGGTAGTACCTGTTAGGGTCCCAACTATGGGTTAAATAGAAACTGGTTTGAAAAAAAAAACATATATTCTATTAAAATCTTTTTGTTCAAAATCACTGGATTCGGCATTAATTGACCTGAAAAGGGTTGATATGCCATAAAACAAAAACAACCAATCAATGGGCAAAACTGAACATTCCCCTTCCGAAGGCTTCTCTTGAGTTCAGCATGATTGATTCTTTCTCTCGCAAAAAATTCAGAACCCCCTCTAACTAGCCTCCTTCATTCAGGCCGGCGTTCTTCCAGGGTCTTCCAGTTCTGAACAGGAATCTTAAAAGTGTTAAGATCGTCTTTTATGTAATCCTTGAAACGTTTCTTTGGTCGATGTTGAAGGCGTTCCCTATTTCTCGCCGTAAAACAAACTGCTTAGGCAGCCTCACATCCTCCATTCGAACGACGTGACCCACCCAGCACAACCGGTTCCTCATCACTATTACTTCGATGCTCAAACACCCAGCCGTGTCGGGTGTCAGTAACTGCCATTTCATATTTAGAACTCATCTGAGACATTTCTGATGGAATCTCTCGAGTTGCTTCAAGTGGCGACGTTATGTTGTCCAACATTCAGATGATTAAAGCAAAACAGAGTACAAAGATGTATCTTCGCATCCAGAGAGCCATCTATGGAGATTGTGCTGCCTAAGTACACAAATGTGTCCTCAACATCCAGTCTATTTTCACCCACATAGGTGTTTGGTTCAATGTACAGAGTGCCAGGTGCAGAGGTGAACATCACTTTTGTCTTAATGCTGATAGTTAAGTCAAAGGTGTCATATGCTGCTGAAAAATAATTCACTATATATATATATATACATATATATATATATACACACACACACACACTATGCTCTTTAATATAGTGTGAAGGGTTTTCAAACGTTTATAACTTTCCTACTAAACGAGTTTAAACTGCAAAGACAATAACTATATCTGCCTAAATAGACTTGAGTAGCTTCACATTCATTACAGATGCTCGCAATCTTCATTTGGTTCCCCTCCCCTGTGAATACATGATTCTGTTGGAAAATCAATTTCCAGCAAAACCGAACAAAACAAGTCCAAAAATACGGTGATTTATTTATAGGCATTACATTTTTTTAGATGAGTAATTTCATTTGTGATTCTTTACGTTTCTAAACTACTCTGTACACTTCCCAGCTTTTATTTAGAATATAAAAACGTTTTATTTTCTTTCTTTCATATGAAAAGAATGGGATTAACACAAAGATTCAGCTTTCTTAGGATTGGTTCAATACTTATTATTAGTGAAAGAAAATATATATTAACACCCAAAGACGTGTTTCGTTTTTGATTCAAATAAAATCAGAAAAGATTAACAGGTACAGGAAAAAGTGAGAAGAGAAGTCGAAATTGATTTCTGGTGACCTTTTAATTTTTTTTTTATACTAATAAATCACCACTTATCAAGACCAAAAGCCACTCAAGAGTAATGAGATTATTAATGAACAACAACACTATGCGAGGATTGGAAATGATGGGTGAAAAAGGCAGAATTTGATAACTACGTCGGATAGTTCAACAAGTATTTGACATTGAACATGAAGATGACCGTGTTATAGTGAGCAGGGAAGTAACCTCATGACATTCTATTCTGTGAAAGCTTCGTAACTTTTACTTTCTTATTTTGTTCTTCAATCCTCATATTTCATGAGCGATGTTTCTCATAAATGGAGGAATTGCTGTATTCTGGGTCGGAATCTTACGATTATTGTTGTCTAGTTATTGACATTGATGTAGTATTATACAGGGTGTCCATAAAGTCCGTGTGCACTTTATTTGTATTTGCAATAGAAATAATCTGTAAAATGGGTTTGAAAGAAGTAAATCTATATTTTTTAAGCTTTTATTGAAATTTTATTTAATTTTCCACATGCCCTCCATCATTAGCAATACAAAGGGTAATACGATTTTGCAGTTCACGAAAAACATTTGCCAAATGATTTATAGTAATGCCTGAAATCACATTAGTTATTCTATTCTAGCTTTCAAATCTTCCAATGAACTAGGTTTGGTTGCATACACAATTGTTTTCACATGTCCCCTTATAAAAATCTAATGGAGTCAAAGCTGGCGAACGTGAAGGCTAATGAAATGGTCCACCCCTTCCGATCCATCTGTTAGGAAATTCCTGATTTAGAAAGTGTCTAACACGCCGGGCAAAGTGACAAGGAGCTCCATCTTGTTGAAACACTGTATCATCTTTCAAGTTTAATTGTTCAAGTTGCGGAATAAAGTAATTCTGTAACATATCTAAGTAGCTGTCACTGTTAATAACACGATCTTCAAAAAAATATGGCCCTATGATTCGATTTATTCCCAAAGCACACCACACATTAACTTTAAGAGAGTCCCTTTCGTGTTCAACAGTTTCATTTGGGGTTTCAGTTCCCCAAATTCGGCAATTATGCCTGTTGACCTTGCCACTAATGTGAAATGTTGCTTCATCAGAAAACAGTAAATTACTCACAAATGCATCATCATTGCAAAGTTTTTCATTGAACTGGTGACAGAAAGTTAGCCGTGCATAATAATCCTCTTCTAATCTTGATGTAATTGAATTTTGTAAGCTTTCATATGAAGTTTTGCCCGCAGAATCTTATGTACAGTAGACTTTGGCAGCCTGAGCTCCAATGATGCCCATCTTACTGACTTTCTTGGACTTGCAGTAAAGGATTCTTCTATGGAAGCAACACTTTCGTCACTGACACATGGCCTTCTAGACCGTGGTTTATCATGGACAGAACCTGTCTCTTTAAATTTTTTTATCCATTTAACAATGGTGTTCCTATGAGGCGCTTTTTTATTGTATTCAATTCTAAACTTTCTTTGTACAGCAATAGTAGATTTCAATTCAGCCAACCAAAGGACACAGTTTACTTTTTCCTCAATTGAAGCCATGGGATCAAATTGATTCTGAAAAACAAAGTAAAATATTTTTTACTTATCTAAAAATTGTTACGAATTTTGTGGTGAAAAATTATTCAATAACTATACTTAAAACTAGATACATGAAACTTTATAACATTTTTTACAGATTATTTCTATAGCAAATATAAATAAAGTTATAAATTTTTTAAAGTGCGCACAGACTTTATGGACACCCTGTATATATAGATATTTGTTTATATATATATATATATATAGACTAATATTACTCTACACTGAACATGCTAATGTTTCAGATAATTTATTAAAAATACAAAAAGTTCCTCGTCAGACGACGGAAATAAAGTTTATCCGCTATTCAAAGCAGCTAGTCCTTAAATGGAAAAAAATATCTTCCACTTCTATTTATAAAAATAAAATATTAAATCGCTAACTAAAAATGGGAGGGGTGATATTAAGGGACGTTTTAAACTAAAACAATAAAAGGCGATGTAGAGAAAGGGGATGTCAAGATAAAAGAAAAGCGTAGAAAGAGATGGAGAAGGAAAAGGAAGAGACAGAAAAAAAAAGGAAAGAACAAAGAAGGAAGAAAGACGAAGAGGGTCAATATAATTACATTCCTCTCTCTCTCTCTCTCTCTCTCTCTCTCTCTCTCTCTTTATAAATAAACTCCCTGCACCAAATATTTTTATGTCTTGTTTGGAGCAATTTCCATATTTAAAAAGAAGAAAAATAAGATAAATTCTTGGAAAGAAACTTTGTTCATGGAAATTCTATTGTTTTAAATGCAGAATAAAAAGTTATTTGCAATGGTGTTAGTACTTGTGAATATTTTAGAGTGAAAGATTGGAGATCAGACGAGCATGTACAATGAAAATAACAATACAGTACCTATTTACAATGCCTTCCCACGAAGCAGTTAGACACCAGGGTCGTTTTTTAATGTGGAGAAAAGGGAAAAAAATTAAAATTGTCTCAGTCGTGAAGGATTTTTCGTCCACTGAGAACAAGAAATTGAAATGCAGCATCTGAAGAATAGATAGTACACTTTGATCTTGGCCCAAATAACAAGAGTAGAGAGACTAGCAAAGTCTCTTTTGTGAGAAAAAGTGTGTATGGACGAGAAGAGATCGTTCTCCACTAGATTGCAAAGCCGGAAAAGTTTTTATTTTTATTTAACAACTGTCTGTAATTTTGAATCTGTTGGTGAGAAAATTTTTTTATGCTTTAAATATTGACTGTTGAGCATTGCTGATGTTATGTGCTCTACTGAATGCGAGTCTAATATTTACAATGTATTATAACCCTCTATTATTAGTCTTAATTGGCAATATTCCAAAGTTTATTTGACGATGACTTGTACGTATTGCCTCCACAAAACATAACTAGACCAGCAACTTTTAACTAGCTGAGTTAAGACGAGTCGGGTATACTGAGGGAGAAAGATCTTATATTAATTATCTCTGTATATACTAGCAAGTATACCCCGCATTGGCCGGGTGTGTTTGAACACACCTGTTATACTTAGGATATTGAGCATTTTTTTTATCCTGGTCGACGCTGAGTAAATTTTGCATTCACATTTGTTTGAAATTGTTTCAGTGTCACAAATAAGTTTATTTTATTTATTTATTTATTTTTTTTTTTTTTGCCGCTTAGTAGTTGGTGTTCGATCAAAAGTATAATGCAATATATATATATATATATATATATATATATATATATATATATATATAGACCATGATATGTGTGTGTGTGTGGTGGGAGGATAAACATACTTAGATATTTTCCGGTTCTCACAGGTAAACTCAAATGATGGAAAAATACTCCTGTTTTGCCAAATAATTAGATTGATGCATAGATTTAAAACAGTAAAAAAAAAAAAAAATTAGTTTTGTTCATTTTCTGTTTCAAATATAAATAGGGGTGGAAAGAAGTTGAAGAAGTTAACATTTCGCACATTTGTCAATAACTTGTAATCAAAGTGAATATCACGTTTGGTCACAATCTTACTATTTGCTCATTAATTATCCAATTTCGTTTGGGGCAAGCTAATAAACCTTTGGGTGAAATTAAAATAAAATATCAACCATGATGGAGGGGGAGGTAATAAACGTTGGATGAGGGGGGGGGGTCAGGGTTAAGTTCACATGATGGAAAATATTGTTTGATTAAATAACAAATACATAGATTTAAAATAGTAAAAACACTTAAAACATTCGAAGACCAAAAATTACTCCAATTTATTTTTATTTGTTTTCTGGATTGAAGGGGGGGGGGTCGACTATATTATTTAGATAGCCATTCTTGATATTAGAGTGGGAGTGCGTTCTTAACCATCCTGTACTTTTACATAACAATTTAATAAACAAAAGATCCAGTAACAATTGAATTTAACTTGGAAATCTAAAACTAGCAAGGTTTGTAAACTGCAGAAGTACTAAACATAGAAATACGAAAATGTAATCGCCCTAAAGAAGAATAATCTTTTTAAGGGGTAGCAGTAGAGCCTTTCCACCCTAATTGTTTACATGTTTTAATTACTTTTTAAATCGGAAACAAACTAACATTGGATGATTTTAAAAAAAAAAAAAAAAAAAAAAAAAAACCTTTCCCTCCAATAATATTATCAACTAAATTAACCCAGTCATTACAGCACAAAATAAAATTTCTTAACAATCGAAAAAGAAGGTTGAAAACTCCAATCGATTAAAGATACACTTAAAACATTCAAAAACATGTACATTTGTACATGTTTATATCGAGATGATATATTTGATAGTTTTTTTTTTTTTAATTTTTATTCATATAAATAAAATTCAGACAGCCAAGTAAAATGTTGCTGAATTATTTTTGTTTTCTGCAGAAATAAAATTATCTGCATGGAAGAAATTTAACTTTTACTAAATGCTGCCTCAGTGTAAAAAAAATTATCTTGTTTTGTGTAAATTATATTTATGTATTTGCTATTAATCGAATCATTAAATAAACGCCCCCATCCCCGAATAAAAAAACAAAAATCAGATAACCTCTGCACTTCTGACTAAATGATAGCAGAAGTAAAATTAATTTTTTGTTTATCTCTTTTTCTTTTTTTTTTTCTTTTTGAAGGGGGGGGGTTAAAAATTTAAATTTGCAATAGTTTAAAAAAAATCATCCTTTTATCACTGTGTCTCTCTTGTTGCAGTTTTTAAATAAATAAAGCTTACTTCCATTTTTATTTTTTTATTTTTTAAACCAAAGTTGTATCGGCTTTAGCAAATAATCCCTATATATATAATAAAAGCGTCGCAGTTTCTCCCTTCTGTACCAAAATACTGTAAGTTTCAACAACAGATGCTTCATACAAATTTCTTATACATAGTCTTATGTAACTTTTTAAAGACTTTTCTGACACATCCAGGTGTTCAAATAAAATCCTAGATTCCTTCCGAGGAGCTAGACCAGCACTATCTCATTAATCTACAAAGGAAGTAGTCCAAATTTTTCCCCCTCCTATTGCTGAAGTCCTCCTACTGATCCCATAAACACAGCAGGAATTTATACACATGGTATGGATATTGTGGTTACCTCCTTCGTAACTGATTCATAAACTAATGACTCAAATGTTAAATTCACGTCCGTCGATTCAAAAAAATAATAAATTCTCCCTTACAGCATTCCTATTATTCTGATTGGCTTAGATCAGACTGATCCTTTATTCCAGATTACAATTCTGTAAACTAAAATAAATGTGCAAGCTGTTATCTAACATGGCATCTAGCGATATAGGAGGCCAGCATTTTACATTAAATAAAGCGATTACTGAACAGCATGGATATTTTCTTCTCACTCCCTCTCTTTCTCTCTAAACACATTTAGAGAGAGAGATAGACAGTCAGAACAAGAGTTGTATCTGTTTTGTTTATGTTTGAACACTGTACCGAAACATGAGACAGAGAGAGAGAAATTAACCTCATTACCGCGTTCCGTTATTTGGTTTAAATAGAAAAAAAAACAGCGTTATTTCGGTGCTGTTGTGGTGGATATCGGGGCCGCGTCGCAACCTACAGGTTTTACGTTCGCCCCCATGTAACGAATTTCATGTTTTTTTTTCTCCAATTTTCTCAGTTATTGTTTTATCGAATTCAAACAGTTTTATTGTTTTTTTCCCCCTTTTTATTTGTTTTAGTACCGAATTGAAATAATAAATCTTCATTTGTTTTGGGGGTGTTTTCTTTTATTTGTTTTTTGGTTTTTATTTTTTATTTATTTATTTATTTATTTATTTTTGTTGTTACGGTGACAAGTGAAATAATTGAAACCAGGTACTGCAGTAATTAATAAAACAAATAATATACACAAATGAAGTTTTGTTTCATTTCCTTAGGATAGGATTCCATGTTTTCGTTCTTATATTAATTTCGGCTTCTTTTATTACTTAGAGACGAACTATTAGTTGCGGAGGCCTGTAAGTAACTAGTCAACATTACCACAGCTTCAATGGCTAAATGGATGTTTTTTTTTTTTTTTTTTTCACCTCTCTGCACCTGGGCTGCCTGCTGCATTCCAATAGCCGTAGAAGAATAATCTTTTTAAGTTGGGGGTGTCTATTCCAAAAGGCGTTTGTAACATGAGGGGGTTGAGCAGCAACAACAACCATATTTTAATTTTTTAAGTGGGTGGCACGCTTCCACCGGGCAACGGCAGTTAGTGAGCATTGCTAGTTAAAAATAAATTAAATTATACAAATCAAGTTTACATAATATTCCTCAATAGAAATTTAAAAAAAATTCTGTTACTATAAACCGCAAATAACAGCTAATTATTAAAATAGATTTTCTGTACCTTTTGTATATATTAATGAAATTGTTAAACAGACAGGAATACTTTATTATATATATTCAACAATTGTTACTTCTGTGACGAAATATTGTTTTATTTCATAGACAAATGTGTTTTTTCAAGTCAATAGAATTCAGAAATGTCGATGATGGTAAATTGTTTTTCTTGGTTATGAGAGCATTTATTCATGTACCATTATTGTATTCGTTTTGGCTTATTGTTTGCAGCAACTGACTTGATTTCTTTTCTTTACTCATTTATTCAAAAGATAAACAAATTTTAACAAACTGAGCAACACATGCTTATCTCAAGAAACGCGTCTGTTGTTTGTTACAATGAAATGCATAGCGAGCAAAGTTTACTCTTCAGCGTTCAAAATAAAAATGCTTAAAATTCATTTCTGCACAAATCTCTTTGCGCCTGAATTAATAAAACCATAGCCAATCAAGTGCATTTCTCTTAAAATAAAGTACAAAAAAAGATTCTTCATCAAACAGTTGAACTAAAATTTTATAATGCTTCAGCACATCACCCCACTATCGAGTTGGGGTTGTTATCTCAACTCGCACATAAATGCAGTCATAAGCATATACATTCTGATATTCTACCACAATTAAATTGGAAAGTGTGAGTCATCTTGTATCAAGTTGCAAGGTTTTTTTAGGGGGTGGCTACTACACAACGAGACATGATGGAGTATGTAAGTACATCCACTGGATCATCTGTAAAAAATTAAATATCCGATGTAACAGCAAGTTCTGGTAACATCAATCTGAAAGAACAGTTTGAAATAATTTATATACCATACATTACAACCATGTAATCCACCTTCGAAATGCTGCTGTCAAACCTGACATAGTTATATGGAATAAGTCAGAGAGAGTTGCAACCTTCGTTGAAGTGAGTGTCCCTAATGATGGAGGTCTGAACAGCTGAAAGGGAGAAACGGACCAAATATCAAGGTCTCATGTATGATATGAAAATAAACTGGAATCTTAAGGAGATATCAATCATACCAGTTATTATAGGTGCCACAGGGCTTATGAAGAAGAACCTGAAGTCCTACCTAACTAATATTCCTGGTGAACCAAGTGCAAAAGAGATCCAGACAATTGCACTTAAGGGAACAACGAGGATACTAAAAAGAGCTTTCGATTGGTTTCAATAAAAAGCAGGGCAATATTGGCAGCTGGTTTGGCTGCCCCATACCCAACGTTAGAATCTTCAAAGAAAGAAAATTTAAAAAAAAAAAAAAAAAAAGTACTAATGCACATGCATTAATTCTTCCACATTATCAACTCATTAAAAACAAATGTATAAATGCTTATTTTAAATACTCCTAATTTTTTCCACTAAACTATCTTTCTACATCATTGTAAACATTGACTCTTATTAATAACGTTTAATCAAATGTAATTTTTTTTAATTGAGCAAAGAAGTTTTGGTTACGATTTTCCAGAGTCGTGTATAATTCACAACCCTTATATTATTGACACAGACATCTCTGCTGAAAAATCGCCCTTTTTTACAAAGACTCTAAAAATACTAACGAAACAGTTTTCCACTCATTGTAAGCTTCTATTTTTAAACATAAAAATCTCTTTTGTGAATGTATGCTTTTGAATTCATTTTTTATTTTGTGTTTATCATTGAACATTTCTATTACTTTCTCACATCTATATATATAAAAGCGAAAATGTGTGTATGTATGTTCGCTTTTTGTGTATGTCCAAGAAAGGCTTTTTTCAGAGAAACGGTCGGTTGGCTCGCAACTTAAAACTTTTTATATCACATATGTTGGATTGTGTAGTGGACTTTCGGTCAGCGTTCAAGTTGTGGATAACTTGACAAAGACTAAAGTTACTTCTCATGAAAGAGGAGAACTATTTATGGCACAATGGGAGATTCCATTGTGCACACATGGGCCAGTCTATTCCTTGGATTGTGATTGGCTGAATCACCTGATTGGATATGCTTGTACATAAATACAAGCCCTCAGTCCAGCTCAATCTGATGTCTGTCTTGTGCATGAGCTGGACCCTTGGTAAGTGTTGCTGCTATTATTATTATTGTTGTTGTTGTTGTGTGTTATTGACTAACACAGTTCTTTTGATTATTCTACATCTCCCCTCTTCCCCCCCCACGAGTAGGCTGGGTTGTGTGAGAGGTGTATCTCTCTTTTAGGCCTAGTTTGTTGTGTGGTAGTAAGCTAGAAAGAGCTCGGAGAATCCTTGATCGAAAGCGTGGGGATATATGTGTGGTTTGTTGTTGGGGTTTGGTTGCTGTGTATGTGCTATTACAGGGAGATAGTGGGAGATGCCAGAATGTAGTATCGCTTGAGGGAATTGTTGGTCCTAGTGCTGCACTTGGTATTGGGGTTGGTGCAGGCTTAAGTTCGCATTTTCTGAGGAAACGGCGGTTCCTAAGTGTGATCCTTCTGGATCCGTTAACCCTGATTCGGTATTGTCGATCTGGTAGGGAACTGATGATTTTGCCCGTTGTGTTCCATCTGCGATTGACTGGATTTTGGATGGCTACAGTGTCACCAGCTTGTAATGGTGGAAGGTTGTGGGTATATTTATTGTATCTTTCTACTATTTTTGTATTGTGGTGGTGGAGCATTTCCTCGCGATGTTGTGCCGCTGACACCCATTCAGGATGAGGGTTGTAGAGGATTGGCTGTGATGGGATGGAGTCACGTAGTCGACGGTGAAGTAATAATTGGGCCGGTGATAGGCCAATGCTTTGGATTGGGGTATTCTGATACTGCAAGATGGCCCGGGCAACACTTTCATTGTCCAAGGAACCGTGGGGGCCTGTGTTTCCTTTCACAATCCTCTTTGCAGTTTTTACTGCGAGCTCTGCCCTACCATTGGATTGGGGATACGCAACAGAAGATAATCTGTGCCTAACACACCATGTTTTCAGAAATTCTTGGAACGTGCTGGAAGTGAAAGGTGGGCCGCCATCGGTGCTGAGTTCTTCTGGGGCACCATATGTTTGGAACAGTTGTCGGCATATGGACATCAATTTGGTTGTAGTAGTGTGACCTGATTCTAGGCGGTATAAAATTAGCCAACCAGTTAGCCTATCTGTGCAGGCAAGGTATGTGTGATCTCCAATATAAAAAATATCCATGACAATTTGTTGGAATGGCCACTCTGGGGATCGTGTTAGAATGATAGACTCCCTTGGTTGACTAGGTGCGATGGTTGAGCATACCATGCAATTCGCCCTAATACTGCGGATTGATGCATCCATCCCTGGCCAGTACACCGATTCGTTGGCACGTGCTTTCATGCCGACTACTCCTTGGTGTGCAGAATGCAGGCAGTGTAGAACCTTTTTTTTGTTGTGTTTTGGGGATGACGATCCTCTGATCCAACAATACTAGACCATTGTCAGTGCTAAGGCGGTGCCTCACCTCCCAATACTCACGGATTTCGGGCGCAGTGAGATTACGTGTTTTTGGGAAGCCTTGCTGTATTGTGTCTATTAATTTGTTATATTGTTGATCGCCACGACCTGCTGAACGAATTAGGTCTGGTGATAGCATGGCTATATTACTGCTGTCTGCAAATGTTGCTAATAAGGCTGTTGACTCTGTTATGTTGCTTAGGTTGTTCGACTCCAGTATATCCATTTGAGAGGGTTTTGTTGGAAATACATTGAGGAGGGCTTGCACCATCGCCACTGGGTGGCGGGAAACTGCATCAGGGCCTCTGTGCCACTTCCTGGGGCAATGCTGTATGGTAAATCTGTATCTCAGGGTCTTTTCCTTTAGTCTAAAGAGCCGGGGGTTTTGGATCTTGCTCAGATCACGATCGCCAAATATCCCCTTCAGAGGCTCATGGTCTGTGACCACTATGATGTTTGGAGAACCCATGACGAACATACGGCATTTCTCCAATGCCCATGCTATTGCTGCTGCCTCACCCTCTATTGGTGCGTATCTGCGCTCAGCATCCGTGCAAAATCTGCTGCCGGCATATATCAGATGCCAACCTTCGGAACAGCAGATTGGGGCTTTTTCCATGGTTCATTGGCAATGTTTTTGTAGGAGTAGGAAGCCCATTCCTTCTTTGCTCCAATCTGGAGCAAGGCAAGTTGCTCTGTCTTTGTCAAATGTTGCTACCCCCTTCTGGACTAGGTGAATTATAACTCGCTTGGAATCTTTGAATGCGTCTTCAAGGTTTTGATTCCAAGCAAATTTGGAGTTTTGTTTGACGAGGTCCCGAAAAGGCACCATAACTGAACCCAGTGAATATGCCCAGGCTACTTGGTTGACAAGCCCAAACCATGATCTGGCATCAGTAATTGTCCTTGGGACTGGGAAATCCTGTATCGTTTGTATCATGGACTCAGAAGGGGTCACTCCTGAAGAAGTTATCTGGAGGCCTCCAAATTGTACGACATCCTGACAGAATTTGAATTTGTCGGTGTTGAGCACAATTCCATTCTTAGCACATTGGAGCAGAAAATCGAAGGTATGATAAAAGGCTCCCTCAATGCTAGTCATATAGCAGAGTATCGTCTACTATCTTCACCTTGCGTGGGATATCTTTTATTATCTCATCGTATCTGCGAGTGTAAGCATCCCCAGATGCGACATATCCTTGAGGCATCCTAAGATACATGTATCTTCCCCACTCAGTTATGAAGGTGGTTAATGGTTGAGATTCTTTGTCTAAGAGAATCGAGTGATATCCATCAACAGCGTCTAGGACTGTTTTCTTTGTTCTAGGTGGCACTTGCAGTGCCAACTGGAATGGCGACCCAGTATGGTGGGTTTCTCGCTTGCATTGAGAGTTAAGGTGTTGGTAATCTATTGTTCTCCTTGGATTACCATTCTTTTTGGCAGTTATTACCATAGTACTGCACCAATCAGTAGGCATACCCACGGGTACTGGAGCTATGATACCTTTTTCTACATCCTTCCAAAGGGCTTGTCTTACTGGTTCCTTGAAGTGGAAGGGTACAGGAATTGGGTTATGCCTGGCTTTAGGGATTGCTCCCTCTTTGAGGTGAATGTGGGCAGCTGGGCCGGACATGGCTGGAAATATCCCATCTTTGTTGAATGTCGTTTTGGCAATTGATCTACACACTTTTTAGACTCGGTGTCTACCTCTTCATGTACGTTTGCTAAAGGGTTTGGAAAATGTTTGTGCAATATTCCCACATCGATGCAGGCTGCTCTGCTGAGATAAAGCCGTTGTATGCCCTTGCATATGTAGAGGGCTTGTTTAGTTGTTTTCCCTCTGACCACAAACTCAACTGGTAGCCAACCCTGACACATGAGTGTGAAACCTCCTACTGTTCGTATGATCTTTCTTGATTGTATAAGACTAATCTCTGTGAGGCCTATTTTGATTAAATGCTTTGGTCCCCCAAGACAAATGGCGGCACCACTGTCGGGAAAAACCTTTAGCGTTGTACTACAACTCCTAGGGATATTGACAGCTCATCTGGGATCTGGTTTTGGTGAGAATGGGACTACTGATGCATTTATTTCAGTTAACAGATCACCTTCTGTAGTCATAATGGTGCCCCTCATTTGATCGAATGTGATATGGGCCATGAGTGTATTCATGGGAGCTTCTTGGTCTTCAAAACTCTTTATCACTGCCGGGCGATATTTCTTTGTACGGCACACTGCTGAGAAATGGTTAAGTTTCCCACAAGTGTTGCACATTTGATTCCATGCCGGACATGTTAAATGGCGGGCACTTGTCCTTGGAGTACCGTGTTGGTGACTACCGCAACCTATGCAGGTTTGACGGGGTTCTTTATCAGCAATGTTATCGTGAGTAGCAGTAGAGCTAGTGCGAATATTGCCTCTGCTAGTCCTTTCAGCACTGTGTTTTTTTTTTTTTTTTGCGATACATTGACATCCGGACTGTAGCTATGTCTGAGGTATCAGTCATTGCGGTTTGGTCCCGTAGTGCAGACTCAAATGCCTCAGCATGACAAATATTTTGGTTGAGAGTTTTTAGCAACCCGGCTTTTGCCAGTAGATCGGTCTGAAGCGTATCATTCGATATCCCTTTGATAAATTGGTCCTTGATGTAAATGTCGGACAGGTCGTGATCGCAGTTGGGGCATGAAAAATTACAGTCTATGGCCGTGGACCTAAGACGAACAAGGTATTGTTGGATGGGTTCATCTTCATGCTGTGATATAGCTGCAAATGTCATCCGATGGACCATGGGATTTGATTTTTGAGTTACCAATGCTTCTGTCATCTCTAGCAGCTTGTCTGGGTTGGTGGTGAAGAACTTAGGGTACGTATTTATGATTGCGTTTTGAACGGATTCATCAGCGCAACTGTATAACTGGGTATTGGCCTGAGAAGTTGGCATGTCCATTATTCTGGTGAATACTTCCCAGTCAATCCGAAATTTTCTGAATTGTTGAGGGGTCATTTCGAGATGAAGTTGGGGAGGCCTGGCAGCTGGTGCCTTAGCATAGGTGGTCTGGGTAGCGGGCTCCTTGGCTTGTCGAAGGATAGACAGAGCTTCTCCCATTGTTGTGATTCCCAATTCTCTTAGCATGGCTCGATCCATTACTTGAAGGTTTTCTTTCCTCAGTTTTTCCTTCACAAAAGTTGCAGCGTAGCTCTTGGCGGAATCGGCAGTAATGCCTGCTTTGAGGAAATAGTCTTCCCAATCTTCTGTCTCGAATCCTGTTCGTAGCGCCATGTTGGATTGTGTAGTGGACTTTCGGTCGGCGTTCAAGTTGTGGATAACTTGACAAAGACTAAAGTTACTTCTCATGAAAGAGGAGAACTATTTATGGCACAATGGGAGATTCCATTGTGCACACATGGGCCAGTCTATTCCTTGGATTGTGATTGGCTGAATCACCTGATTGGATATGCTTGTACATAAATACAAGCCCTCAGTCCAGCTCAATCTGATGTCTGTCTTGTGCATGAGCTGGACCCTTGGTAAGTGTTGCTGCTATTATTATTATTATTGTTGTTGTTGTGTGTTATTGACTAACACAGTTCTTTTGATTATTCTACAACATAGAAATTATATCTCAGAGTTCACAACAGAGCTCGCCTGTCTATTTATTTTGCTCGACTTCGGGAAGATAAATATTCAACATTTGTCGCTCGCCGCATGTGGATTAGTCTTTTTCCTATAATAAAAACGACACTAATTCTGGCGGTATTTGCCGTCTATCGGCGGAAATGTCCGAAAGCAATCAGATTTCATCAATGTGGAAATATTTTCCTTATATCAAACAATTGCTGTTCAAATTAGACAAGGGGAGCTGCCCCCTCCCCACCACCAGCATCTTGGGGAAACAAAAATAAAAAAAGCTTTCCGCAGTAAATGAAATACTATCCCGCAGTCAAAGTTAACCTCATTAAGTCATTAAAACGTGCACCTGCCAAATCTAAGTAATTAAATAAATTCAAACGTGTTTCGTTAGTATCTCGTGGTGGGTCAATGGTTAAAGTCGCACACGTTTTTTTTTTTTTTTTTCACTTTAATTTCCAACTTCACTTCAAGGGTTCGGGTTCGGGTTCGATCCTCTTACTCACCTACCAAAACTTTTTTTTATTTACCCCCCCCCCCCCCATTGGGAGTTTTGATTTACCCAAAACCACACACACCTCCAAACACCCGGGCAACACCACTAGTTTAATTATAAAGCTAGAAACGGTTTTCACTAAAAATGTCTCTCTAAAACCGGTTATCTTCCAAAATTGCAACCCCTAAAAAGGACCTCCAAAATATTTAAAAGTTTTGAATCAAGTATTTTTAGTCAAAGATAAAATGAAAGTTTTCAATGCTTCCTTTCTTTTTAGTAATTTCTCATGAGAAAATATTTTCATTATTTTTTTTTTTTTTTACCTTTGTTCACCCAAAATAAGACATATTGCCACTGAAATGTAAGGGGGTTACTATTGATTGCCGGTGGGCTAAATTTATAGGTAGAAATTGTATAGTAAGGCTTTTAGTGATAAAAGGGTGAATAATTCTAAATAAAGAAAGAGTTATCACCCCTTAATAGATCTTTGAAAAGACTAGAGAGTGCAGTGAGAGAAAAAGCAACATGGCCGACATTGCTGGACATTTAATATTGTCTGTAATTAATTTAATGTTTCTGTCACAAATAAATGGTTTAAAAATACAATGAGCTTGTCTACTTATTTTATGTTATCCAATAGTCCTAACATCATAATTTCTCTGAACACAACAAAATTTGGCAACAAGGATGGGATTAGATTAAATACCAGATCTCAAAAACAAAAAACGCACTTTTGAGAAATATTTTCTGCACAAACGGAAAAAAAAATCTTTTCCACAATTTGTTTTTGTGAATATACGACCCCCCCCCCCCCGCGCAAATTGTTTTTTTGAACAAACGAAAAAAAAAAAAAAAAGAAAATTTTGTGCATAAATGAAAAGAAAAAAGTGGAATTTTTTACTTCATTGATCAAAATTTACTGGATAAAATATTGTGAAACCAGCAAACTGAATTTTTAAAAGCTCAAAACAATTTAATTGAAACTTTGATGTCACAATTTCACAAACAATTAATGGAAACACCAAAATCAATTTCTCTGGATACCATAGCAAGCACAATAACGAGACTATAGAGTTGGAGCAGTAATATCACATATTTTTCCTGATGGAAGTGAAAAAGCCACTACACAAGCATCAAAATTGTTGATGCCTACTGAATGAAAGTACAACCAAATTGAGAAAGAAGCCTTTGCAATTATCTACACAGTAAAGAAATTTCACAAAATATGGCTATCATTTTACTCTGATCACAGACCATAAGCGTTTAATAAGCATTTTTGGTTTCAGGAAAGCAATTCCAGTTTTTTAGAGCAAACCGTTTACAAAGATGGCGACTATGCTTTTAGATTATGACTTTTCTATAAAATACCAAGCAGGCAGCAAAATTGTCCAGGCAGATACGTTATCCAGATTCCTCATCTCTTCTCATCAAAAAGTAGTGGAAGTCACAATTATTGCTGCTATATCTGTGGAACCTGAAGTTGTCTCTGCGTTTGTTTCCATAGTGAGATTGCTACCTGTCACTTCAGAGATGATCCAGGAGGCTACAACCGCAGATCCATTATTACAGAAATTTCGACATTTTCATCTCACAAGGTGACCAAAAGCATGCACTGACCAATGGCTTCAACCATTTTTTCAGAGAAGATCTTCTTTATCCAAGACCAATGGAACACTTCTTTTTGGAGAACGTGTTGTCCCATTCAAACTCCAGAACAATTCTCAAGCAATTCCATTATGAGCATCAGGGAATTAATCGGATGAAAGTCTTGGCACATGGCTATGTGTATTGGCCAGCCCTGAACAGGCAGTTAGAGGAACTTGTAAACTTGTCTCCTCAGAAAAAGCAGTGCATGCATGGCTTACCCCAGAAACTCCTTGGCAGCAACTACACATGGACTTTGCAGCACCAATTAATGGACAACATTACTTAATATTGGTTAATGCTTACAGTAAGTAGCCAGAAGTCTCCCAGATGAATTATACTACATCAAATGAGACAGAAAGAAACTACAAGAAATTTTCAGCAGATTCGGTGTTCCTTCTGACTTCTGTTAACAAAAAAGTATTCAGCATCTCAGATCTCCATCTTTCCATCCACAATCAAATGGCCAAGCCAAATGCTTTGTCGACACATTTAAGAGATCACTGTTAAAGTTAAAAGGGGAAGGAACAACATCAGAGATCATAGAAATATTTCTAAGTAGCTACAGAGCTAACCCAAATTCAAACTACCCAAATGGAAAGTTTCCTACTGAAACACTGATGAACAGAAAATATGTTTACCAATGGATGCTATTAATCCATCATCAAATAATTTTCCCAAGAGAAACAGGACGATGGAAAACCAATTCAATTGCCATCATGGAGCAAAGTCATGTAAATTCCTACCAGGACAACCTGTATTGGCAAAAGACTACTGCAATGGAAAAGAACAATGGACGCAAGGTCACATAGCACATCGTTCTGGTAATGTAATCTATGATGTGGATCTATTTGGGTCAGACATGCAAATCAACTTCATTACTCATACCTTCCAAAGAGACAATCAAATAACACAATCATTCCATTAAATATTTTACTGGACACATTTGAATTACCTCAAAGTGTTTCAAGCAACATGCAGTAAACAAAGCAAGTCTGAGAAGAAAGGTCCAACCTGAAGGAGGCAACAAAGTTGCAAACCAATTTCAACTTTACAAATAGACTCATATCAAACATCCTACAAGCATCATATTTCAAAGGGGAGGTGTTATAACAATAAAAGGGGGAACTCTAAATAAAGTAAGTTATCGCCCCTTATAGATCTTTGGAAAGACTAGAGAGTGCAGGAAGCAACATGTCGGACATTCAATATCGTCAGTAATTAATTTAATATTTTTGCCATGAATAAATTGTGTTTAAAAAATACAATGAGCTTGTCTACTTGTTCTATGTTATCCAATAATCTTAACATCACAATTTCTCTCAGAACAACAAAGGTATTTGTTCACATTATATTTAAATTTCTGCATGTTTAGCTGTTTACATTTTTATACATTTGTGTGTGAATGGCACCATGTTTAGAATAGATAAAAAATAAAACTAAAGAAAGAAGGGAAGAAGAAAGGGTTAGAGGAAGTAGAGATAAAAAGAATAAAAGAAGTAAAGATGTAGAGAAGGGAAAGAGAGAAAGAACAAGGGTAAAGTGAATGGTATGAGGTTGATTCGTAGTGACTGAGATATAATGTTAAAAGCTGAGAATTCGAACAGCTGAAACAATGGTCAAAAACAAAATCCAAATGATAAATTTCTGATAAAAAAAAAATCGGCCATTTTTATTAGTTGTGTGGGGAGGGGACATTATACACCAAAGAAATAGGCCAAGATCAAATAATGAACTTTGTCTATCGTAGTATACATTTTCTTTTGCCTTTTTTTTTCTCTACATAGATTAGAAATGGAGAGAGAAAAATATTACCAATCAAATAATTAGTTTTAAAACACGCCATCTTTGACAGACATTTTATATGTAAATTAAAGGCTCACATTTCATTTTTTATCACCTGATGAAATTCTCATCGGTGGAATCAGTTATCATAGTCATGTGGTCAGCTTCTGTTTAAAAAATTAAAAAAAAAAAGCCAGCACCATTCACCCCATGTGGATTAAACCAGCTTTCCACAAAGGAGGAAGTCTCAAGGGAATATCAAATTCACAAGTGGCCCTAGTCATATGTATATCCCCATCAGGAGAGATAATGATATTAGGTTTTTGCAGTTCTTATAGAGATGTCAACATCCTCCTACATACAGTGCCTGGTATTCTCAAATGGACATCCATCTGGTACTGATTAGGTTCAACGTTGCTTAATTTTGGTGATCTATTATTTAAGCTGGTGTGTCAATGTGATTATGATGCAGCTTCTGTTTGGGATGCAATAATTACAAAGACAATTTATGGTTTTAATCTTTTTATTCTTTCTAGTGAATAAAACATTGGACATGGACCATGATATTGTCCATATTTTTAAATCCTCAAACCCTATCTAAACCAGGAGTGTCCACCAACGGCTGAAGTCGATGCTAGAAAAGAGAAGGAAATTGTTTCAGTTTTTGTATATGCTATCACAGCAATGCTGAATCTCAGTCTCGCGCCATCACCTCCATATGAAATGAAGCTGAGATAATGTCACAGATTTATATCATCCAATGATTGATATTTCCGGCCACATACAAAGTAAATATGTGAGAGTGTGTGTATACAGAGTAACTCCGCTCCCCACACCTGGAAATTGAACAAGTCTCTCCATACATGAAAGTTGATTCAGTATCTGCATTATTTTGATTCTTCAAACTACTGTTCCCATCTTGAGTTATTTTCACAATGTTTTGTCCAATTTAAACAATCTTCCTCAGATGTATCTTGTCCAAGTTTGGAATCTTTCTGTCGCTCATGAATCTGCACAGAATTTCAAACGGAACCTTTTATATAATCCATTGGGTAGCATGCTCTAGTTCCATCAGCCATGAAGTCTTAAGTAAATCATAATTGTAATCTGAGTATTGCCTTGAAGATTGAACCTTCAATCTCTAGAAGAGTGTCACTTATAACTGAATCTTACCAGGTACATCATCCGTTATGCCATGGGTTCTTGCACAAAGCTTTTAGATTTAAGAAGTGGTAATGTATTTTTAGTAATATATACATATATATATAATTTTATTTTTGGAAAAAAGTATTCCAGCATTATTAATTATAAGCTCCATTATAAGGAAAAAAATTCTAAAAATAAGAGCATATTATTTATATTTTTTATTTACAGAAAGTTTATATGAGATAAGTCATTGGTACCATCGGTTTCAAACCTGATAATAGAGGACCGCTTTAGATTATCAAACTCTCTTCAGCCAGTACTCCTTGCTTACTCCATGGAAAATTAGAGAAGAAAGTGAGTGGGAGAAAAATCTCTTCAAATTTTATGAATAAAATAAAAATGAAAACAATTTGTTTACAACCATACTGAGTTGGATGTTGTGCTGCATTTTAAGTCCACTGACAAAACAATAACAGAATAAGGTAATTGAATGAATTAGATAACGGTATGAATTCTTATGCTCCTGATAAAATGTGATCCTTTAGAAGTATTCTCTCTCCCAACAAATGAAATCTTACTACTTCAATAATAATTCCAATAATACTCGTTTTCTTTTACTGAATAACAAATTTGCAGGTAAAAATTCTTAGCTTAACTAAATCAAAACCAAAGTTTGACCAAACACCAATAGGCCATCGGTTTGTGAATGCTACCAAGAAATAACTATTTGTCCAAAAAACTAAACTGACTGCAAGGCACGTAGGTAGGAAAGTGAGTCGGTTCTCTATCAGCTGAACAAGTGGACAAATCAAATTCTGGTTGGCGAAGTCCAAAATCTAAACTATTTCATATATATATTGAGTGATTTCACTCTAGCAAGTCATGTATTGCAACTATGCATTTTACTAAACATGCAAACACCTAATGCATGTTTGCATAATAAAATAAAGGTGATTAGAAAACGTTTTTAGGTAGACAAGAGTGTTATGATCTATTTGTTGCATGGTTTATAATAAATTTTCTGTGAATCTACAACAAAAAAATGTTGTTTGTATCAATATAACATCCTGTTTGTTTAAATGATTTTAGAATAGATTTTCTTCATCTGCGTTTTTATTTTTAATTATTATAAATCCATCCTCGTCATATAAGCTATCTTTTTTTTTAAATATATATATATAAGTTTAAATGTTCGCTCATGAGCGGAGAGACTGAGGTTCGATCCTCAGCTGAGTCATACCAAAGATTTAAAAAATGTCACTTGGTGCCCCTTTGCTAAACACTCAGCATTACGAAGAGAGAATCAAGGGCAAGTGGAGTAATCCTGGAATGGAGTGGTGCACTTCCTTACACTTTAGTGTAGCAGATTAAAGAATAATGATGGAATTGGTTTTGTAGTTTCTACCTATTTCTATTAATATAATACATATTTTTATTATTATAGTTTTGCGTCAGTTTGATTTGATCAGAATTCCATATAACATGATATTTTGGGAAGAACATTTCTCTTCTTCAACCTTAATTCAAACGTGCATAGAAAAAACTGATGATGAATATTCAGCAGAAAATGAATTGAATTTGAAATCAAAATTAATTTTCTTTTTAATCATCCAGATACCATAGCCACATTCATACTCTGGCTCCACCAGGAAGATGTTTAAACATTATTAGACTATGTGAACTCTCTGTCCATCTATACAGTTCACAACTGAAAAAGGATATAAATTATCGTTCCTAGATGTACTGATAACTCGCACTTTATGTCGTGTATATCGAAAGTTAAATTTTACTGGACAGTACCTAAACTCTAACTCCCACCATCCATATAATGTAAAGAAGAAAAAAAGCAATATGTAATAACTGCAATGCATATCAAGAGATGTACAGTTTAGAAGAAACCCTCCACTGAAACAACTATCCACAGAGCATGACATCAGCTCCAAGAAATCTGGAGGACACCACCCAAAAACTCACCAGTTTGTATACCAGACATGAAAGACTTGTCAGAAAAAGTTCAAAGAATATGTAATCCATATGACATTAAGACAGTATTCAGGAGTGACTCAACTCTCCAGAAACATCTTGTGCAAGTTAAGCCTCCTACAAAAAAAAATCATGACTAAGAATTGTGTGTGCGAGATCCCATGTGACTAAGGACAACATTGAAAAGCCGTTATATCTGGACAGATTGAAAAGTCTCGTATAGCTGATCATATATGGAAGGAAAAGGGGGGAAACCATCTACCTTTAAGTAAAAATTATAGACGGGCAAGAATGGTGGATAGTAAAACGACTCAATGAAGCAGCACATGTGTTGAGTGACAATGCCTCTAGTTACTAGTAGCTCGCTGACTGAAACCTGCTCATGACTGTGTAGCAACATATTACTGCTTATGTGAAAACAAATATATATATATTAGCCTACTTGTTGCCCGGAAAATGTAGGTTAAGTAATGATGATGGTAATATAATACAACTAATGATGATGCTACAGATAACAATATTCCTAATGATACTAATAGAACTAAACATAGTGATAAAATAGTAGCATTAACTAAGAAAAGCAATAAAATAGTAAATAGAATGAGAATAAATGAAACAATAACATTAACACCAGTATGACAATCATTAGAATAATTGTAGCAGTAATATTGACAATAGTAAAAATAAAAACGTAAACAATACGAAAGAAGAAAATAGATTCACTTTTTTCAGGGTCTCCATACATTTTAGATCGTAATGAAAATAACGAAATGCATACAGCAAAAAATGTAAATGTAGTGTGAATAAATGTCTTTGTAATGATTAAACAAAATGGATGTTTAAGATATGCTTTTATATCCTAAATAAATTAGAAGTAGGAACCATACGATATGTAATAAACTGTTTGTGTCTTTGAAATCACCATTGCAAATGTTTTGTATATTTCGTAATCGAAAAATCAAATTCTTATATATATATATATATATATATATATATATATAGGGAGAGAGGAAAGTTACAAGTTATCTATGTTCTTTGTTAGTAGCATAAATAATGTAATTTATTAGAAAATGAATGACGTCCTAAAGAATAATCTATAATATAAATGCGTATTGGTTGGAATGACTTTACTAATTTCAACGTTTCAAACTTCCGGTCGCATCATGGAGTAGGGGTAAGACATCATCCCCCCCACACACACACACACACGTTCTTTTTCTCCTTCGTTGTTCGGGGTTTGAGCCTGCCTGCCTACTACTTTTTTTTTTTTTTTTTTTGCTCAACACACACCTCCAAACACTCAGGCAACGCCGGGCACCCAGGCTAGTACTTACTGAAACTGCAGACTTGTTTGAAAATAGTAGTCGTAAATTCTGGCTGCTGCCGTTTTATTAACCAATATCAAAGTTAAGAAACTATAGTGCTAACCCAATGCGTCACGGTTGATGTAATATTTACCAATCTAATAGATTTTTTTTTCTTTTTAAAAACATATAAAAAATAAGTGAAGAAAAAAAAGAATGCTTTTACTTTTCAACAAAAACATTTTTAATAGATGTAAGATAAATGTTCGATTTTTTGCTACCCTACATACGCACAATTCTCGGCTGACCCCCCCCCCCCTCTCCGCATGATTCTACATCCTGAAAATCATTGGAATTTAGTTTTTCTTAAATACACACGGGATTTTCCACTTTTGGTCTAAGTCAATAACAGGAAACGGTGCTTTCATGTCTTTTAAATAAAAAAATGAGATAAAATAACTTAAACATATTTCTTTGTATATTTCTTAAGCCTATTTCTTCATGTCACTTCGTGTCTCCCTTTTCCTTTTCACCTCTTCTCACCCCCTCTCTCTTTCTCTATATATACATATATATATAGAGAGAGAGATTAGTCTAAAGGAGCGTTGACTATTTTATAAAAAAGAATACTAAAATAAAATGAAACAACATGCAGTTTACATTTCTAAGAATAATATCTACATTCAACATATCGCAGACTTAACATTTGCATAATCTGAAAATCCACAATTACAAAAGGGGACTCTATATAAAAATGGTGGGGGAAAAGAAACGTAAACTTAAGTTGTAAAACAAGGATTATCAGAGATTTAAAATCAGGACAACTGTTGAAGACATGGTTTTTCAGTAGAAAATAGCATTTTCTCAATAAGAAATGTAAACAGAATACAATTACTACTCATACTAGTGTGTGTATCTGTCGGTCTATCTATCTATCTATCTATCTATCTATCTATCTCTATCCATTTATCCATATCTAGATATATCTATCCATATCTAGATCTATCTATCTATCTATGAAATTTAAAATGGAGGTCTCGAGACCTAGAGGCTCGATATTTCGCCCGTCTTATGCAGGCTTTCTTAAGAGGGATCGTCATTAACCATCTCTTTTGAGAAAGCCCACATAAGACGGGTTCATATCGTCGGATTTTATCCATTTTAATAATCATATGCATATATAGAATGTTTGGCATTGTGTGTGGGTGTGTGAGGGTTCCTTATGTCTGTGTGTGTGTGTGTGTGTGTGTGATATGGAGAAGCAGTGTCAGATGTCGCCATTAAAAATGAGTGATAAAAATCTGAATAATTAGACTCACTATCTTTCGAAGCTTATAACTACTTGAAAAATGTAATTGAAACCCTATACTTTTTTCAATAAAAGGAGCAAAGACCAAATTTTAAAATAATAAAAGGTTTAATACAAAAATATGCAATATTTTTTTAAATCGGTTTTCTTTAAAAAAGATTTCAAGAAATTCACCGATTTTTAACTTACTCCAATTATAATAAATATAAATTCCCAAAAAATCACTTATCTATAAAAAAAATAATAATCAATGGGTGCTTCCAATTCTTCATTCATAAGAATTTGTCCATATTTATATTTTATATTCCATGTACTTTTTAAATAAAAGAATTTTTAAGCAACCATCCGAAAAGACCGCGATTTTAAAATCTAATAACATGTGATCACAGAGCAGAGTTGCCTCCCTTTCTTCCAGTTGCCATATACGGAGGTCGAAAAGCACCATAATTAATTATTTTAAAAACGTAAAAACAACACATTAGACCAAATATATTTCCTGGTAGTAACTATATAAAGAAACAAACATTTGAAGTGCTGATATGTGTCTTCTCTCTCCTTTGAATTTCTGACATGTGTTTGCTGTCAACAATCAAATTAGTCAAGTATGGGTCACCGTATTTGAAAAATGATTACATTTCACTCATCAAAGTTTTTTTTTTTTTTTTTTTTTTTAACCTGCGGACAAATTTTCCATTTTTTTTTTTTAATTCTCTTAAAGAATTACATGAGCTTTTAATTTAAAATATTTTATTTCTTTATGCAATGAATTTAAAAAAAAAAAAAAAAAAAATAGAAAACCTTGAATGAAATAGAAAAAATTAATGTAGGTGTCCAATTTTTACAGGACAATATTTTCAAAACGTGAGGTTTAACTTAAAAAAAAATCAACGTGTTTTTCTTAAAAAAAAGGTTTTAAAATTTTGACTTTACAGGTAAATTTGCACATAACTATTTTGTTTTTGTTTCAAATTAGCTTATTTTATTTATTGATCTTTTATCTTCAATTTGTGATATATAAACTTTAGGTGAGAAAATTATTTACTTTTTAATAGACATTTCAGAATGGAGGGGGGGTCAATTAAAAAAAAACGTTTATCTACAATATTATATTCGGTTTATTGGAAAGAGCATAAAATTTCACATTAAACCAGAAAATATCTTAAAAATTGAACCAATAGAAAAATTTTGAAAAAAATTTAACTCGTAAAATTCAATTCATTTCATTGCGTAGAAAAAAATGACTGCATGTGCGCGCATGCACTTTGTAAACACTTTTCTTTTTTTTTTTTTTTAATAAAAAGTATTTCTATTTTTTAAAAAACTTTAATAGTTTATTTTGGAAGTATATTCCATAAAGAAATTAAAAACCCACTTTAAAAAAAAGGAAATTACGAGTTTTGTATATTTTATTCGCAGTTTTGTGTTAAGGGTGTCGAAAATTCCAAAAGAATTCTGACACACCTACGTTTTTTTTTTTTTTTTTTTTTTTTTTTTAAGAAAGTGTGTTTTTTTTCATTTGTCCCCTCTCCCGCACCTTTGCCCGAACGGGATGGGATGGCAAATGAAAACATTTTTTTGTGACCATATGTTCTTAGGTTCATCGAAGTGCTTCAGGTTTGATTTCTTTTGCCTGATTATTTTCTTGATTTTATAAAGGTTTCTAAGTTTGCAACGGCTGGTTAGATTTCGGATTTTAAACGATTTTCATTGGTTCAAAAATATTGAGTGAATTCACCTTCCTGTGAATACCCTAACTCGCCTTTGGAAGTGAAAAGGAGAGCGCAGCAAAGAAAAAGAGTATGGCTATTCAAGCTAGTCACTTTTTGGTGTTCATTCAAATTGCATCTCCATTTCCCATAGATTCAACGTAAACAAGCCATGTGGGGAGAATCGATATTTCACTTCCTATTTTATTCAACGGTTATCCACATTTTTATTTTAATTCTATTTTCTTATCTGTACTCCCGAACAACGCTAGATAACCTTACCAGTTCTTTATATTTAGAACCGGGTGTAGTGGTAATTATTTCTCATTTGTCTTTGACCTGAATATAATCTTTTTTCCCCTGCTCAAACAAAGGATTTTATATAAATAATTAAAAAAAAATGGCAGGTCGTGCTGTATTGACCATCCTCCTTGTCCTCCTACCTTTGAGTGGCCAACTGGTTTACCCTTGAAATTTCTTTTGTTTTTCTCTTTTTTGCTGACATTTCAAAAGATAAGACATTTGACATCCGGCTTTCTAAACGGATTTTGGTTGGTCAATCACAAAATTTAAAGTTTCTTTGCAAGTATTCATTGCAAAGAACAAGCGATAAAATTGAATAAAGATCTTTCCCTCTTTTCTCCACCTCTCTCTCTTCATTTCTTATACATTCTTTTACTTTCTTTCTTTTCTCTCTTTTCACCCGTACATTTCCTTTTCACCCTTTCCCTCTCTTTTTTTCACCCTTTCCCTCTCTTTTTTTCACCCTTTCCCTCTCTTTTTTTCACCCTTTCCCTCTCGTTTTTTCACCCTTTCCCCCTCGTTTTTTCACCCTTTCCCTCTCGTTTTTTCACCCTTTCCCTCTCGTTTTTTCACCCTTTCCCTCTCGTTTTTTCACCCTTTCCCCCTCTTTTTTCACCCTTTCCCCCCCTTTTGTTTCACCCTTTCCCCCTCTTTTTTCTTCACCTTTTTTCAAAAGATAAGACATTTGACATCCTTTCATTTCTCTCTTTTTCACCCGTACTTTTCCTTTTCACCCTTTCCCTCTCGTTTTTTCACCCTTTCCCTCTCGTTTTTTCACCCTTTCCCTCTCGTTTTTTCACCCTTTCCCTCTCTTTTTTTTCACCCTTTCCCTCTCTTTTTTTTCACCCTTTCCCTCTCTTTTTTTTCACCCTTTCCCTCTCTTTTTTTTCACCCTTTCCCTCTCTTTTTTTTCACCCTTTCCCTCTCTTTTTTTCACCCTTTCCCTCTCTTTTTTTTCACCCTTTCCCTCTCTTTTTTTTCACCCTTTCCCTCTCTTTTTTTTCACCCTTTCCCTCTCTTTTTTTTCACCCTTTCCCTCTCTTTTTTTTCACCCTTTCCCTCTCTTTTTTTCACCCTTTCCCTCTCTTTTTTTCACCCTTTCCCTCTCTTTTTTTTCACCCTTTCCCTCTCTTTTTTTTCACCCTTTCCCTCTCTTTTTTTTCACCCTTTCCCTCTCTTTTTTTTCACCCTTTCCCTCTCTTTTTTCACCCTTTCCCTCTCTTTTTTTTCACCCTTTCCCTCTCTTTTTTTTCACCCTTTCCCTCTCTTTTTTTTCACCCTTTCCCTCTCTTTTTTTCACCCTTTCCCTCTCTTTTTTCACCCTTTCCCTCTCTTTTTTTCACCCTTTCCCTCTCTTTTTTTTCACCCTTTCCCTCTCTTTTTTTTCACCCTTTCCCTCTCTTTTTTTTCACCCTTTCCCTCTCTTTTTTTTCACCCTTTCCCTCTCTTTTTTCACCCTTTCCCTCTCTCTTTTTTCACCCTTTCCCTCTCTTTTTGTCACCCTTTCCCTCTCTTTTTGTCACCTTTTTTTCAAAAGATAAGACATTTGACATCCTTTCCTTTCTCTCTTTTCACCCGTACTTTTCCTTTTCACCCTTTCCCCGTTTTTCACCCTTTCCCCCTCTTTTTTCACCCCCTCTCTCTCTCTTCCACCCTTTCTTTTCTGCCCCCTTTCCCCATCTCTCCTTTTTCTTATCCTTTCTTCCTTCTATCATTTTATTTGAATGTTGCAGAGTTTATGCTGCTTATTTTTTTTCAACATGAATCATTAGTTTTATATCTAAAATACGTTCACTCGCACCGTTCCAATTATGATTATAAATTGCTTCGTAATTTTTTAATATTTTTTTTGTTTTTTAATTGCATTTAAAAAAACGTTTATCTACAATATTATATTCGGTTTATTGGAAAGAGCATAAAATTTCACATTAAACCAGAAAATATCTTAAAAATTGAACCAATAGAAAAATTTTGATAGATTTTTAAATTGAAAATATTGAAAAAAAATTTAACTCGTAAAATTCAATTCATTTCATTGCGTCGAAAAAAATGACTGCAATATGCGCGCGCATGCACTTTGTAAACACTTTTTTTTTTTTTTTTTTAATAAAAAATATTTCTATTTTTTAAAAAACTTTAATAGTTTATTTTGGAAGTATATTCCATAAAGAAATTAAAAACCCACTTTAAAAAAAAAAAGAAATTACGAGTTTTGTATATTTTATTCGCAGTTTTGTGTTACGGGGTGTCGAAAATTCCAAAAGAATTCTGACACACCTAGTGATAGAGATCATACGTTTTTTTTTTTTTTTTTAAGTATTTTTTTTTTCATTTGCCCCCTCCCCGCACCTTTGCCCGAACGGGATGGGGATGGCAAATGAAAACAATGTTTTTTGTGACCATATGTTCTTAGGTTCATCGAAGTGCTTCAGGTTTGATTTATTTTGCTCTTTTTTTTCACCCTTGCTCTCTTTTTTTCACCCTTGCTCTCTTTTTTTCACCCTTGCTCTCTTTTTTTCACCCTTGCTCTTTTTTTTTCACCCTTGCTCTTTTTTTTTCACCCTTGCTCTTTTTTTTTTCACCCTTGCTCTCTTTTTTTTTCACCCTTGCTCTCTTTTTTTTCACCCTTGCTCTCTTTTTTTTACCCTTGCTCTCTTTTTTTTACCCTTGCTCTCTTTTTTTTACCCTTGCTCTTTTTTTTAGCCTTGCTCTTTTTTTTCACCCTTGCTCTCTTTTTTCATCCTTGCTCTCTTTTTTTCACCCTTGCTCTCTTTTTTTCACCCTTGCTCTCTTTTTTACCCTTGCTCTTTTTTTCACCCTTGCTCTTTTTTCACCCTTGTTTTTTTTTCACCCTTGCTCTTTTTTTTCCCTTGCTCTTTTTTTACCCTTGCTCTCTTTTTTTTTACCCTTGCTCTCTTTTTTTTACCCTTGCTCTTTTTTTCACCCTTGCTCTTTTTTTCACCCTTGCTCTCTTTTTTTTACCCTTGCTCTCTTTTTTTTACCCTTGCTCTTTTTTTCACCCTTGCTCTTTTTTTCACCCTTGCTCTCTTTTTTTTACCCTTGCTCTCTTTTTTTTACCCTTGCTCTCTTTTTTTTACCCTTGCTCTTTTTTTTCCCTTGCTCTTTTTTTTCCCTTGCTCTTTTTTTTTTACCCTTGCTCTTTTTTTTACCCTTGCTCTTTTTTTTACCCTTGCTCTTTTTTTTACCCTTGCTCTTTTTTTCACCCTTGCACTCTTTTTTTCACCCTTGCACTCTTTTTTTCACCCTTGCTCTCTTTTTTTCACCCTTGCTCTCTTTTTTTCACCGTTGCTCTCTTTTTTTCACCGTTGCTCTCTTTTTTTTACCCTTGCTCTCTTTTTTTCACCCTTGCTCTATTTTTTACCCTTGCTCTTTTTTTTACCCTTGCTCTTTTTTTTACCCTTGCTCTCTTTTTTACCCTTGCTCTCTTTTTTTCACCCTTGCTCTCTTTTTTTCCCTTGCTCTTTTTTTTACCCTTGCTCTTTTTTTCACCCTTGCTCTTTTTTTCACCCTTGCTCTTTTTTTCACCCTTGCTCTCTTTTTTTCACCCTTGCTCTTTTTTTTTTCACCCTTGCTCTTTTTTTTTCACCCTTGCTCTCTTTTTTTTACCCTTGCTCTCTTTTTTTTACCCTTGCTCTCTTTTTTTTACCCTTGCTCTCTTTTTTTTACCCTTGCTCTCTTTTTTTTACCCTTGCTCTCTTTTTTTCACCCTTGCTCTTTTCTTCACCCTTGCTCTTTTCTTCACCCTTGCTCTTTTCTTCACCCTTGCTCTTTTCTTCACCCTTGCTCTTTTTTTCACCCTTGCTCTCTTTTTTTCACCCTGGCTCTTTTTTTTTCACCCTTGCTCTCTTTTTTTCCCTTGCTCTTTTTTTCACCCTTGCTCTTTTTTTCACCCTTGCTCTCTTTTTTTCACCCTTGCTCTTTTTTTTTCACCCTTGCTCTTTTTTTTTCACCCTTGCTCTCTTTTTTTTCACCCTTGCTCTCTTTTTTTTACCCTTGCTCTCTTTTTTTTAGCCTTGCTCTTTTTTTTCACCCTTGCTCTCTTTTTTCATCCTTGCTCTCTTTTTTTCACCCTTGCTCTCTTTTTTTCACCCTTGCTCTCTTTTTTTCACCCTTGCTCTCTTTTTTTCACCCTTGCTCTCTTTTTTTTACCCTTGCTCTTTTTTTTACCCTTGCTCTCTTTTTTTCACCCTTGCTCTCTTTTTTTCACCCTTGCTCTCTTTTTTTCACCCTTGCTCTCTTTTTTTCACCCTTGCTCTTTTTTTTTCACCCTTGCTCTCTTTTTTTCACCCTTGCTCTCTTTTTTTTACCCTTGCTCTTTTTTTTCCCTTGCTCTCTTTTTTTCACCCTTGCTCTCTTTTTTTCACCCTTGCTCTCTTTTTTTCACCCTTGCTCTTTTTTTCACCCTTGCTCTTTTTTTCACCCTTGCTCTCTTTTTTTCACCCTTGCTCTCTTTTTTTTACCCTTGCTCTTTTTTTTACCCTTGCTCTCTTTTTTTCACCCTTGCTCTCTTTTTTACCCTTGCTCTCTTTTTTTCACCCTTGCTCTTTTTTCACCCTTGTTTTTTTTTCACCCTTGCTCTTTTTTTTCCCTTGCTCTTTTTTTTCCCTTGCTCTTTTTTTTACCCTTGCTCTTTTTTTTACCCTTGCTCTCTTTTTTTTACCCTTGCTCTCTTTTTTTCACTTGCTCTTTTTTTCACCCTTGCTCTTTTTTTCACCCTTGCTCTCTTTTTTTTACCCTTGCGCTTTTTTTCCCTTGCTCTTTTTTTTACCCTTGCTCTTTTTTTCACCCTTGCTCTTTTTTTCACCCTTGCTCTCTTTTTTTTACCCTTGCTCTCTTTTTTTTACCCTTGCTCTCTTTTTTTTACCCTTGCTCTCTTTTTTTTACCCTTGCTCTCTTTTTTTTACCCTTGCTCTTTTTTTTACCCTTGCTCTTTTTTTTTTACCCTTGCTCTTTTTTTTTTACCCTTGCTCTTTTTTTTACCCTTGCTCTCTTTTTTTCACCCTTGCTCTCTTTTTCACCCTTGCTCTTTTTTTCACCCTTGCTCTTTTTTCACCCTTGTTTTTTTTTCACCCTTGCTCTTTTATTTCCCTTGCTCTTTTTTTTTTCCTTGCTCTTTTTTTTTTCCTTGCTCTTTTTTTTACCCTTGCTCTCTTTTTTTTACCCTTGCTCTTTTTTTCACCCTTGCTCTTTTTTTTACCCTTGCTCTTTTTTTTCACCCTTGCTCTCTTTTTTTCACCCTTGCTCTTTTTTTTCACCCTTGCTCTTTTTTTTCACCCTTGCTCTTTTTTTTCACCCTTGCTCTTTTTTTTCACCCTTGCTCTTTTTTTTCACCCTTGCTCTTTTTTTTCACCCTTGCTCTTTTTTTTCACCCTTGCTCTTTTTTTTCACCCTTGCTTTTTTTTTCACCCTTGCTCTTTTTTTTCACCCTTGCTCTTTTTTTTTTTTTTTTTAAGTATTTTTTTTTTCATTTGCCCCCTCCCCGCACCTTTGCCCGAACGGGATGGGGATGGCAAATGAAAACAATGTTTTTTGTGACCATATGTTCTTAGGTTCATCGAAGTGCTTCAGGTTTGATTTATTTTGCTCTTTTTTTTCACCCTTGCTCTCTTTTTTTCACCCTTGCTCTCTTTTTTTCACCCTTGCTCTCTTTTTTTCACCCTTGCTCTTTTTTTTTCACCCTTGCTCTTTTTTTTTTCACCCTTGCTCTCTTTTTTTTTCACCCTTGCTCTCTTTTTTTTCACCCTTGCTCTCTTTTTTTTACCCTTGCTCTCTTTTTTTTACCCTTGCTCTCTTTTTTTTACCCTTGCTCTTTTTTTTAGCCTTGCTCTTTTTTTTCACCCTTGCTCTCTTTTTTCATCCTTGCTCTCTTTTTTTCACCCTTGCTCTCTTTTTTTCACCCTTGCTCTCTTTTTTACCCTTGCTCTTTTTTTCACCCTTGCTCTTTTTTCACCCTTGTTTTTTTTTCACCCTTGCTCTTTTTTTTCCCTTGCTCTTTTTTTTACCCTTGCTCTCTTTTTTTTACCCTTGCTCTCTTTTTTTTACCCTTGCTCTTTTTTTCACCCTTGCTCTCTTTTTTTTACCCTTGCTCTCTTTTTTTTACCCTTGCTCTTTTTTTCCCTTGCTCTTTTTTTCACCCTTGCTCTTTTTTTCACCCTTGCTCTCTTTTTTTCACCCTTGCTCTTTTTTTCACCCTTGCTCTTTTTTTCACCCTTGCTCTCTTTTTTTTACCCTTGCTCTATTTTTTTTACCCTTGCGCTTTTTTTTCCCTTGCTCTTTTTTTTACCCTTGCTCTTTTTTTCACCCTTGCTCTTTTTTTCACCCTTGCTCTCTTTTTTTACCCTTGCTCTCTTTTTTTTACCCTTGCTCTTTTTTTCCCTTGCTCTTTTTTTCACCCTTGCTCTCTTTTTTTCACCCTTGCTCTTTTTTTCACCCTTGCTCTTTTTTTCACCCTTGCTCTTTTTTTCACCCTTGCTCTTTTTTTCACCCTTGCTCTCTTTTTTTTACCCTTGCTCTTTTTTTTACCCTTGCTCTCTTTTTTTTACCCTTGCTCTCTTTTTTTCACCCTTGCTCTCTTTTTTACCCTTGCTCTCTTTTTTTCACCCTTGCTCTTTTTTCACCCTTGTTTTTTTTTCACCCTTGTTTTTTTTTCACCCTTGCTCTTTTTTTTCCCTTGCTCTCTTTTTTTTACCCTTGCTCTCTTTTTTTCACCCTTGCTCTTTTTTTCCCCTTGCTCTTTTTTTCACCCTTGCTCTTTTTTTCACCCTTGCTCTCTTTTTTTTACCCTTGCGCTTTTTTTCCCTTGCTCTTTTTTTTACCCTTGCTCTTTTTTTCCCCCTTGCTTTTTTTTTCACCCTTGCTCTCTTTTTTTCACCCTTGCTCTCTTTTTTTTACCCTTGCTCTCTTTTTTTTACCCTTGCTCTTTTTTTTTTACCCTTGCTCTTTTTTTTTTACCCTTGCTCTTTTTTTTACCCTTGCTCTTTTTTTTACCCTTGCTCTTTTTTTTTACCCTTGCTCTTTTTTTTACCCTTGCTCTCTTTTTTTCACCCTTGCTCTCTTTTTTACCCTTGCTCTTTTTTTCACCCTTGCTCTTTTTTCACCCTTGTTTTTTTTTCACCCTTGCTCTTTTTTTTCCCTTGCTCTTTTTTTTTCCTTGCTCTTTTTTTTACCCTTGCTCTCTTTTTTTTACCCTTGCTCTTTTTTTCACCCTTGCTCTTTTTTTCACCCTTGCTCTTTTTTTCACCCTTGCTCTCTTTTTTTTACCCTTGCTCTCTTTTTTTTACCCTTGCTCTCTTTTTTTTACCCTTGCTCTCTTTTTTTTACCCTTGCTCTTTTTTTTCCCTTGCTCTTTTTTTTCCCTTGCTCTTTTTTTTTTACCCTTGCTCTTTTTTTTACCCTTGCTCTTTTTTTTACCCTTGCTCTTTTTTTCACCCTTGCACTCTTTTTTTCACCCTTGCACTCTTTTTTTCACCCTTGCTCTCTTTTTTTCACCCTTGCTCTCTTTTTTTCACCCTTGCTCTCTTTTTTTCACCCTTGCTCTCTTTTTTTCACCCTTGCTCTATTTTTTACCCTTGCTCTTTTTTTTACCCTTGCTCTCTTTTTTTTACCCTTGCTCTTTTTTTTACCCTTGCTCTCTTTTTTACCCTTGCTCTCTTTTTTTCACCCTTGCTCTCTTTTTTTCCCTTGCTCTTTTTTTTACCCTTGCTCTTTTTTTCACCCTTGCTCTTTTTTTCACCCTTGCTCTTTTTTTCACCCTTGCTCTCTTTGTTTCACCCTTGCTCTTTTTTTTTCACCCTTGCTCTTTTTTTTTTCACCCTTGCTCTCTTTTTTTTACCCTTGCTCTCTTTTTTTTACCCTTGCTCTCTTTTTTTTACTCTTGCTCTTTTTTTTAGCCTTGCTCTCTTTTTTTCACCCTTGCTCTTTTTTTCACCCTTGCTCTTTTTTTCACCCTTGCTCTCTTTTTTTCACCCTTGCTCTTTTTTTTTCACCCTTGCTCTCTTTTTTTCCCTTGCTCTTTTTTTTACCCTTGCTCTTTTTTTCACCCTTGCTCTTTTTTTTTCACCCTTGCTCTCTTTTTTTCACCCTTGCTCTTTTTTTTTCACCCTTGCTCTTTTTTTTTCACCCTTGCTCTCTTTTTTTTCACCCTTGCTCTCTTTTTTTTCACCCTTGCTCTCTTTTTTTTACCCTTGCTCTTTTTTTTCACCCTTGCTCTCTTTTTTCATCCTTGCTCTCTTTTTTTCACCCTTGCTCTCTTTTTTTCACCCTTGCTCTCTTTTTTTCACCCTTGCTCTCTTTTTTTCACCCTTGCTCTCTTTTTTTCACCCTTGCTCTCTTTTTTTCACCCTTGCTCTCTTTTTTTCACCCTTGCTCTCTTTTTTTCACCCTTGCTCTCTTTTTTTTACCCTTGCTCTCTTTTTTTCACCCTTGCTCTCTTTTTTTCACCCTTGCTCTCTTTTTTTCACCCTTGCTCTCTTTTTTTCACCCTTGCTCTCTTTTTTTTACCCTTGCTCTTTTTTTTCCCTTGCTCTTTTTTTCACCCTTGCTCTCTTTTTTTCACCCTTGCTCTTTTTTTCACCCTTGCTCTTTTTTTCACCCTTGCTCTTTTTTTCACCCTTGCTCTCTTTTTTTTACCCTTGCTCTTTTTTTTACCCTTGCTCTCTTTTTTTTACCCTTGCTCTCTTTTTTACCCTTGCTCTCTTTTTTTCACCCTTGCTCTTTTTTCACCCTTGTTTTTTTTTCACCCTTGCTCTTTTTTTTCCCTTGCTCTTTTTTTTACCCTTGCTCTTTTTTTTACCCTTGCTCTCTTTTTTTTACCCTTGCTCTCTTTTTTTCACTTGCTCTTTTTTTTACCCTTGCTCTTTTTTTCACCCTTGCTCTCTTTTTTTTACCCTTGCGCTTTTTTTCCCTTGCTCTTTTTTTTACCCTTGCTCTTTTTTTCACCCTTGCTCTTTTTTTCACCCTTGCTCTCTTTTTTTTACCCTTGCTCTCTTTTTTTTACCCTTGCTCTCTTTTTTTTACCCTTGCTCTTTTTTTTTTACCCTTGCTCTTTTTTTTACCCTTGCTCTTTTTTTTTTACCCTTGCTCTTTTTTTACCCTTGCTCTCTTTTTTTCACCCTTGCTCTCTTTTTTACCCTTGCTCTTTTTTTCACCCTTGCTCTTTTTTCACCCTTGTTTTTTTTTCACCCTTGCTCTTTTATTTCCCTTGCTCTTTTTTTTTCCTTGCTCTTTTTTTTACCCTTGCTCTCTTTTTTTTACCCTTGCTCTTTTTTTCACCCTTGCTCTTTTTTTTACCCTTGCTCTTTTTTTTCACCCTTGCTCTTTTTTTTCACCCTTGCTCTCTTTTTTTCACCCTTGCTCTTTTTTTTCACCCTTGCTCTTTTTTTTCACCCTTGCTCTTTTTTTTCACCCTTGCTCTTTTTTTTCACCCTTGCTCTTTTTTTTCACCCTTGCTCTTTTTTTTCACCCTTGCTCTTTTTTTTCACCCTTGCTCTTTTTTTTCACCCTTGCTCTTTTTTTTCACCCTTGCTCTTTTTTTTCACCCTTGCTCTTTTTTTTCACCCTTGCTCTTTTTTTTCACCCTTGCTCTTTTTTTTCACCCTTGCTATTTTTTTTCACCCTTGCTATTTTTTTTCCCTTGCTCTTTTTTTTACCCTTGCTCTTTTTTTCACCCTTGCTCTCTTTTTTTTACCCTCGCTCTCTTTTTCACCCTTGCTCTCTTTTTCACCCTTGCTCTCTTTTTCACCCTTGCTCTTTTTTTCACCCTTGCTCTTTTTTCACCCTTGCTCTCTTTTTTTCACCCTTGCTCTCTTTTTTTCACCCTTGCTCTTTTTTTTACCCTTGCTCTTTTTTTTACCCTTGCTCTTTTTTTTACCCTTGCTCTTTTTTTTACCCTTGCTCTCTTTTTTTTACCCTTGCTCTCTTTTTTTCACCCTTGCTCTCTTTTTTCACCCTTGCTCTCTTTTTTTCACCCTTGCTCTCTTTTTTTCACCCTTGCTCTCTTTTTTTCACCCTTGCTCTCTTTTTTTCACCCTTGCTCTTTTTTTTCACCCTTGCTCTTTTTTTCACCCTTGCTCTTTTTTTCACCCTTGCTCTTTTTTTCACCCTTGCTCTTTTTTTCACCCTTGCTCTTTTTTTTCACCCTTCTTTTTTTTCACCCTTCTTTTTTTTCGCTCTTCTTTTTTTTCACCCTTCTTTTTTTTTCACCCTTGCTCTCTTTTTTCACCCTTGCTCTCTTTTTTTCACCCTTGCTCTCTTTTTTTCACCCTTGCTCTCTTTTTTTCACCCTTTCTTTTCTGCCCCCTTTCCCCATCTCTCCCTTTTCTTATCCTTTCTTCCTTCTATTATTTTATTTTAATGTTGCAGAATTTATGCTGCTTATTTTTTTTCAACATGCATCATTAGTTTTATATTTAAAATGCGTTCACTCGCACCGTTCCAATTATGATTATAAATTGCTTTGTAATTTTTAAAATATTTTTTGTTTTTTAATTGCATTTCATACACAATCTTCATTACTTATGTATTACGTTTATTATAGTTTAATGAGTTTCCATTTATGAATTCTTTTCCCAGAAATGAAGCCAAAATTAAGTATTTCTTTTTATCTTTACAATATAGAACAGACCGTTCCTCATATTATCATGAAAAGCATATGATCTACAAACTCAATATTTTATTTTAATTCTGCAGTTTACTTTGTGGAAACTTGACCCATGTTCTTAACAACAAAAATATATTTCTATTCAAATAAAATCATGTTCAGCTTGGAATTATTTTGACATGTTTCAATAAAAAGCAACAAAATAATAGAAACACTGGCTGTAACATGTAAAATTCAACATGTGAATTTATCACCTAACTAAACTGCTGTTGCATGATTCGCATCATATCATTCTTAGACAGTCTAAAAAGTTTCCAATCTAATAGGTCCTGCACTGTCGAACAAGCTCCAACTTCTGCTGCATCTCTGTGCCTTTTTTACTTCAATAGAATGTGCTCTGATGAACTCCTCACACTTGTACCCTCTCAGCATACACACTTCCAACAAGCAGCAAAATCCCACCCTTTCATTGTTGAGATTTCTGGATGACAGCCTTTTACTCTAGTATTTTTTCTCTTCGATTGCTCGACTTTATAATTGGTACCCTGACAAAAGGAGGGTGAACTTGTAAATTCACTCTTATCCGTTCGTCTGTCCACACTTTTCTCAATAACTACACTTTGGAATTTTTTGAAATTTTGCACAAACATTAAACATGATATGAGTAAAAAAAGTAACCGAACGAATTTTCTGGGAAAACTCTAGTTGCCCCTCTTTTTTCAGGTTAAAATTGCTAAAATTGACACTTTTGTGTTTATTAAAAAAAAATGAATGCCTTGGATTTTTATAAAACTTTCTAAAAAGTTGTAACTAACTGATTTCTATATAATTTTGTTTGTTACCATATTTGTCCAAAATTTTCTGTGTATGTCTATTTAGCAGTTTTGCATGGTGCTAAACTCAAATTTAAATATGTTAAAACCTTGGGGACTTTTGGGGGCTAAATGGAGAAGGATGGACTTAGTCATTTCTTTATTTGTATGTCGCAGAACTCAAATTTACATATGTTAAGTATGTTAAACTGCACGGTTTGTTCATTTTGACCAGGATTTGATGTTCCCTGGGGACTTTTGGGGCTAAACGGGTGTGTGTGGGGGGTGGGTGGGGCAATGTTGAACTTAGTCATCTTTTTTTTTTTTTATGCCTCGTTCACTGTGCACTGACGTGGGGAGGACCATGCATGCTTCACTTGTTCCCTCCCTGTTTTCTGCTTCCCTGACTGTACCAAACTATGAAAGTTTAAAATATAATGTAATGCTCAACTCTCCACAATCCCCTGTTAGACATGATCCCAAATAATAGCCTCTTGTCTTTTAAGTGACAGTATGCTTTTTTTGAGGTAGAAAATGAGTAAAAATAAACAAAAAAAAATGTTAGCAGTTCAGAATCTTTTGGAAATTTCAATTCAGCTCTCCTGATCAGCCTTTTCTGCTTTCCCCCCCTTTTTTTTTTTTTTAAAAATTCATCTATATTATGTTTCATCTTGAAACTACTGAGCCGATCTAGCTGAAATGTTTTATAGGCCTTTATGATAAGAGTCAGTGAATTAAACATTATGGTATCAGCTTGATACACGGTTAGTGATTAATACGATTACTATTTAATGCAAAAAAATAAAGTTTAACTACCAATTTGGCATAAAACATTCATAATGGGCTATTATTTTTGCCCATTTTTAATAAGCTAAAAAGTTTAGTTATTTATTATTAAAATATGGTTTAATCTCGGGCAATGACGGTTAGGGTTAACTAGTTTTAAATAAAATTATTACCCTTGAAAATATGGGTATTTTATTTTGTATTTTTTTCAATGTATATTTTAGTTTATATTTATTTTTTATATTTTTTTATAATGTATATTTTATTTTGTATGTTTTTCCAGTTGTCAAAATGACTCATGATCACCATGCTCACAACATGCCTTCTCCACCACAGGATTCCTCTAATCCTGCCCCTTCTATGAACATGGGGGGCATGTCAATGGACATGGACAACGGTACTATGATGAAAGTAAGTGAAAATTTTTCTTTTTAGAAAGAACTACTATTAAAATATCTAAAATTCATTACTTAATATTAATACATTGTTTAATCCTGGGCATGAAATTATCTCCCTTGGAAATATACATTTTAACTTGTAAATTTATACTCTGTATTCTAAACCAAGTATGGCACAATCACATTGGCACACTGGTTCTTGCCAGATCACCGAAGTTAAGCAACATTGAGCCTGGCCAGTACCAGATGGGTGAGCATTTGGGAAGGCTAGGTGCTGTATGTACCTTCTGGGATGGTTAGGCATGAGACCAGCCTCCTCACCCTTAAAACAGAACTCCTCGTTACAAAAGCATCTACAAAAAGTTGGCTCCGAGGGGCTCAGAGCTATGAATGCATGGGATGGATCCTAAACCAAAATTTATTTTCAGTTTATCTAAAAACTTTTAATGTAGACAACATGCAAAACACAATGATTTAAAATTTATTTTGATAGCAATTTATGACCAAAATTTGTTGGAAATTGGAAAAATTGCTGTCTTGTGTGCCAGTAACCAATTTTTAGTGCATAAACTAAAAAAATGGAGATTTTGAAGAAATGAAAAATTCTTACAAATTCTATGCTATTTTGTGAATTATAATGGATCAAACTCGCTTAAATATTTGACAAAATTCAATTACGCCTTGAAAACGTGTGTAAAAAAAAAAAAAAAAATGTGAAAGTGCAACTTGGCATGCTAATATAAGATTCAGTTGAACAGCTAACATATTAAATTTTAATGATTCATAACACATTATAGATCAAACTAGATAATGGAAAGCAATAAAAAATATATAGATCAAACTAGATAATAGAAATTAAGAAAAAAATATTATAGATAATAGAAATTAAGAAAAAAATATTATAGATAATAGAAATTAAGAAAAAAATATTATAGATAATAGAAATTAAGAAAAAAATATTATAGATAATAGAAATTAAGAAAAAAATATTATAGATAATAGAAATTAAGAAAAAAATATTATAGATAATAGAAATGATAAATAATATTATAGATCATTTTTTTTTTCTTTTCATGAAAGACAACTTATCACAATATTTTTAAGACAAGATTTGTTTTTTAAAAAACATAATATTTTGTGCATTAACACTATAAAACACCATGAAAAAATAAATCACTAAAAATAGTAAGCTGGAAAAAAAATTTATGATGTCAAAGAAAATAATGGTATATTTATAAAGAGAAAAGATTAAATTTTGTTTACATTCTAATTTTTCAAAATACTGTAAACAAGCTGAAATTGAAGAGGATATGTTAAATTTCTCTTAGCCTGTCTGTCTGTTCCACTTTTTCTTGGAAACGACTGGGCCAATCTCGCTGAAATTTTGTATGGACCTTTATTATAATAAGGGGCAGTAAACTGTTTGATGCAGTTAAGGTAATAGGGACTAATATTTAATGAAAAAATTGGCACAAATTTAACCATATTCAACCATCAATTTGACATAAAACAACTTATTCTAAGTGTTTTTAACAGGATAAAAATTCTAGTTTAATTATATTCCTCCAGTTTCACACTCAAAACTGATTGACTTGTGATGCTGAGTTATAAAGAAAGCAAGAGTGAAAGTGCCAAGGTGGCAAGCAAGCCAGTAAAAAGAGGGGCAATGCTGATTGTGTCATTAATACAAGGAAGGATAAACTAGCTCCATAATATCTGCCTTGTGTGCAAGAGTACAAAGTTTAAATAAGCTTTTAAAATATTTTAGTTGCATCTTTGATTTTAATAAATCTTTGATTCATATTCCAAAAAATTAATTCAGTGTGAAAATATCAGATTAAGAACGATAATGGCATAAAACATCAAATTAAATTAATCCAGTAATAATAAAAAAAATGCATTTTATAAAATGAAATATCTAAAAGAATTTGAGATCTATGAGTATTGTATTAATAGTGTAATATTTTCTATGCAACATCATTTTTGTGTTTTAAAGGTTTATCAATAATACTGCTAATAATAATAATCTCCTGATATATAATAAAATGCATCATATGCTAATCAGAATACTCCCTCCTCCCAGGATGGATAGAATTAAATGTCTAAACAGAATGGTCTTGCACCAGTAGTAATAGAGTATATAAAGTTAGGAATATGTTCATTTGTGTGCAATTCATGCAGGATTCAAGTCTGAAAAAGAACACTTGCATATATTAAAAATCGAAGACAATATGTCAGGCAGAATGGAATACAATACCAACTAATGTTTACAAATCATTAAAGATGATAGGAAGATATTGGTTGCCATCAAATAAAGATAATTCAAGAAAGAATTAAATGAACATTTTTTTTGTGCAAGTATTTTTACTATTCATTAAAATGAATTGTAATATAAATTGTATCAACTTTTGTCTGATTAAATACAATTTAAATCTATTTGCATTTATTAGAACTATACATACAACATGATCATGTTAACACACCAGTTCTTGTTATATCACTAAAGTTAAGCATCATTGAACCTGATCAATACTTAAATGGGTGACTATTTGGTAAGCCTAGAAAGGAATGAGCCGCGTCAGGCTATTCTTGCGCAAGACATGCTGCATTGAATAATGCAACTCTCCACGATCCTGGAGGGTTAAGGAGCTTCATCATCATCATCATCATCATCATCAATTAGAAGTATGCAAGTGAATGTATACATTTTTTGTTCACTTAATACTCTGAAATATTAAGTTATTTTGAATTTGCATGAATATTTCTTTTTCCCTGAATTATATGTATATATGCATTTGCACTTGTCGTCTCTTTCCTTAAACTTTTCGGTCAAATTGTGATGAGTTGTCATTTTCTAAAGTGTCACGAAACTAAACACGTGCAGTGAAAATGAAGTATTTGCTTTTCAGGTTGAACATTTAAAACTGGATTTTTATTATTTCTTATGCCGATTTCTATCTCAATGTATGAAGAAGAAAATTATTTTCAGAATAATTTCTTGATATCTCGTCTGTTATTTTGTTTTCTGTTTCAATTGCAGATTTTAATTTTACTTATCTTTTACCTGTCTAAAATATTGGCAGTACACATGTACATATATATAAGTGTTGGTACAATTAATCGTGAATCCGAAAAAATCAGAACTTTTTGGGGTATCGGAATTGGAAAAATTTGTGCCTATCTTCCAATGCCAAAAAAGGTTCTTTTAATTATTATTTTTTTATTTGACTTTGTTTAATAAAAAATCTTCCACTGCTGGTACCAATAATAAAATGAATATTTATTGATTTTAAACTAGCAGTAAAACTAAAATCCATCCCCCCCCCCCAAAGTACTTTTACGTCTGAGAAAATATATATATATATGCATCTTTAACGTGTCTTTTTATGGTAATGGGAAGAAAATAACAATTCTATTGTTAAACATCTAGAGATTTATAAAGATTCAGAATAGGTAATTGTATTGGAATCAAGGAAAAATATTGGAATCGTTCCAGCAATATATATATATATATATAGTGTGTGTGTGTGTGTGTGTGTGTGTGTGTTAAGTAAAAATTTTTAGAAACAGCAGAAAGCTTGTGTTTAATTATACTTTTTTAAATTAAAAAAAAATTTTTTTATCTTTTTTGTGTGAGAATCAAAAAGGTTATATGTTACATGTATCACGAACGTTTTTGATTTGTTAAACATCGTGTGAAAAAAAAGTAAATAAACCAGAAAGCTGGAGAAAAAGAGGAAATCTCAAAAGCAGCGTCAAGACGTGCATCTGTAGACAGACATTCGTCTTTTCAGAGGAATGTTAACAACTGTTCACTTTGTAATGATTCAATGAAAAATTGCAAACGTTTGACACATTTACTTAAACTTTTTTTTTTTCACACAAAAATATAAGAAAAGTCAAGCATGGTGGTGGTAATGTCATGGTCTAGTGCTGCATGGGTGCTGAAGGTATTGGAGAGTTACATTTCATTGAGGGAAACATGACCTCCAACATGTACTGTCAAATACTGCAGCAGAGCATGATCCCCTCCCTCCAGAAACTGGGTCGCAGCATAACAATGACCCAAAACACACATCCAAGACAACCACTGCCTTACTGGAGAGGCTGAGGGTAAAGGTGATGGATTGGCTAAGCATGTCTCCAGACTTGAACCCAATCGAACATCTTTGGGGCATCCTCAAGCAGAAGGTGGAGGTGCGCAGTATCAAATATCTGCCAGCTCTGTGACATTGTAATTGAAGAGTAGAAGAGCATTCCAGTGACTACATATGAAGCTCTGGTAAACTCCGTGCCCAGGAGAGTAAAGGCAGTTTGGGATAATGATGATGGCCACACAAAATATTGAGAGTTGACATGTTGACATTATTTTTTTATATAGGCATCATCACTTATAAAGGGCCAGAGGCCATTCGAGGATAAGGGTTAAAGAGTGTACAGTAGTCAATTGGATAATATAGTAATCATTAGTAATGGAAATTCAGTAAATTTGTTAACTTAAGTGGAAAGGCTCATCAAGAAATTGTTTATGTTGGACTTGTAGACAACCATATTGTAGTCAGCTGGAAAGCAGAAAAACGGAAAACAGTTCCACAGGCATGCAATTCTAAAAAATAAGCTTTATTCATGGAATCTACATTTTGGTTTAAGCACAGATAAAGAGTTTTGATAGTGTTTTCAGCTAGACGAGTGTTTCTTGTGAAAGTTTGGTGAGGGGGGGGGCATAGATTGAAGCTCAGTCGAGCACTTGCCATGAAAATAACGATAAAGCAAAGACAAACTCGCAACATCTCTTCTGTGAGAAAGAGGTTGCAGAGAAGAGAAAAGGACATCTCTTACGAGGCTACAAAGTCTATTTTGAACTCTATCAAGGCAGGATAAGTCCTTTCTAGCAGCTCCTACCCAGATGTGGCAACAGTATTCCATCCTTGGACGTACCTGGCTCTTATATAGATAGAGAATAGCATCAGCAGTGAGATATCTACTGGATTGATAGGATCCCACCATTTTTCCAGTGGCCTTGGCAACGGATTTAATGTATATGTTTCATTTCAGATCAGGAGTAAACGTCAAGCCCAGAAGTTTGTCAAAACATGAGGCCTCCCCAAGACGAGAGCCCTTCATTTCAATTGATGCCAGATGGGGATCAGAGCGTTGATGATGTAAAGATAAAAGCTTGGTTTTAGATGCATTAAAAGTAACCAACCACTTCTTTCCCCATTGTATCACATGCTCCAGATCAGAGAAGAGAGAATCAGAGAGAACTTGCCGTTTACGGTCTTAGATGTGCTACCATAGATGGTAGTATCATTAGCATAAATGTCTACGAATGATGTAAGGATGTGATTTGGAAGATCATTAATGTAGATCAGAGAGTTGGGCTCAGGATGGTCCCTTGAGGGACTCCAGCATTAATACTGTGGGCTTCTGATTTCTGCCCATCAACTACTACTCTTAAGAATCTATCAGAGAGAAGTGTGTGTAGATATATATATATAATTATATTATCCTTATTATTTTTCTTATTAAGAGAGATTGCATACAGACTTAAAAAATTTTAACCATGTTTTTAATCACGGCAGCGACAACCAATTGATGTTCATCTTGTAAAAGACAGATGGCGTTATTGATTTTTGGTTTGGGACAATTCTAACTCAAAAGGTGAGCAGACATATGGTGGTGGAAATCTTTTAGTGCTTAGAAAGCAGGGAATTGGTGGTAGCACCGGAATTCTTGAAGAGATAATTCATTATGCTGAATGTAATTTCCTTTTCTGAAGACAAATGTTTCATAATAAATGACAACACATTTCTGCGTATATGTATTCGTGTTAATTTTGAGATTTTATTTATGAAAATCGCTCTAGACAACACATGAAGCCACTTTATGTAAAGAGCTAAAAAATACTAATTCAAAGTAAAAATAAAAAAACAGCCAATGATAAGTTGGAAATGAATAGATTCCATTTTAGAAAACGGTAATTCTTCCTCCTTTGTCAGAAACGTTGCTCATTGAATGTGAGGACTAATAGACAAAATAAGGGAAGCAAGAATTAAAAAGGTTCCAAAAGTAAAGCGAAGTCCATTTTGTATTCTCCTTAATGTAACAAGACAAAGAACCAATTTCATAGCATGTTTTGTTGTTTATTTTTTAATCTGAAAAATTGAAAAAAGTGTCCAAATTTTCTGCAGACCATCAAATATTTTACACAGACCATTAGAAATGAGAGGACCACTAGTTGGCAGCATATATCAACGTGCTGAGTAGCATACAATAGGTGGTTCTTCAACAAATTCAAATTTTGGTAGCTTCTCTGTAAGATCATAGTTGCCTTGAGTTTGATATAATTGTAGTAAAAAGAAAATTACTGTTGGGATATGCGTATCTTCAATCCTGTTCTAAATGATATATCTATACAGGTGTCTACCTCTGCTTCGCTTATACTTCCATATGAGAACTCATTGGTAACTGTTATATATACTAGCAGGTCACCCGGTGTAGCCCAATCATAAAATATGCATGAGTTGGAACAGATACATTGAGAGCATTACTCAGGCCGCTGTAAAAAAGGTGGGCTCTCTCTACCGTGCTAGTATCCTGTACCTCTAGAAGGCCACCATTCGCCCATGTATGGCATATTGTTGTCACATTTGGGCTGATGTATCTGCTACTAGTCTCTTTCTCTCTTCTGGATAGGATCCAAGAGTCACCAACCTGATAGGTTCTGAGCTGTCATTTAAGCTTCAGCCTCTGTCTCATCGATGAAATGTTGCATCCCTCTGCCTGTTCTACAAGTATTTTAATGGTGAATGCTCTGACAAACTACAAGCACTTGTACCCCCTCGACGTAATTACCTCCGACAAACCTGACAAGCAGCTAAATCCCACCCCTACACAGAGATCCCTAGGTGTAAGTGATCCTTGGTGAAGGGAAAGCCTTTACTCCAATAGTTTCTTCCCCAGAACTGCTAGACTTTGGAACTCTCTTCCAGGATTCTGTTTTTCCAACTGTATTGACATGCAGAAGTTCAAGAACAAATATCTTCATAGTGTGCCTGCAACTAATGTCCCCGATAGTAGCCCACAACTTCAAAGTGGCACTGCGCTTTGTTTGGGGTGAAAATTGAATTAAAAAAAAAAATTATATTTTAATTGATACAGATTTCTTATTTATTATAAACAAAAATACTATATGTATTAAACGTAACCTTGAATTCCTTTATAAAATATGGAGTAAAAAAAAATAGACACTAAGACATGCATATGAGTTTTCTGTTTTTCCTAAACAATTCACTTCTTGTAAGGATTTGTCATTTAAATGATTCACACGTAAGGATTTGTGAAACGGTTCAATTTTGACCCCTTAGCAGCCCTTTTTTCTGAATGAAAGTCTGTAGATAAAAAATTTGTTGAGTATATAGGTTGAGAAATGTCCTCACACACACATTCTCATTTTATATATTCATTAGTAGAATAGATAAGTATTAGCAATAAATACAACATTAGTTTTAAATCTTAATGTGTTTTATTTCTTGTGGAAGAAGTTTCAGTGACAACCCACCCCCGAAATGGTTAAGTTTACAAAAAAATTGTTATTGGCTGAAAAATGAAAAGTATTAAAATTTTATCATTTTTTTTTTCTCTCATTTCTTGATTTTAATTAATTGCTAATTGTTTTCATCTTTTTTAGATGTTCTTTCACACCGGATACAATGAATACATATTATTTCAAGACTTGTATACAAAATCTGTAGGTGGTAAGTATATCTAAAATACTTAACATCTTATTGTTTGAAAAAATATTTTTAAATGTTGAAAAGAATCCCATAGTAATGAGTGCTGAGTTCTCAACCATGTCATACATTGTCAAGTTGTTGAAATCATTATAGAAACATTAAAGTTCACAAATTGTTATTCATACCTTGACTGCTGGTCGAAATCATTAATTAGTTATATCTTATCAGCTTATGTCATTATACATCCAACTGTCTTGCATGCTTTCCTGCAGACTCTCTCTCTCTCTCCCCCTCTCTCTTTTTGTCTCTCTGTCAGGGCCATGTGATTTAGATCCAGATTATATTTTAAGTCTTTATTGGGTATATGTCAAGATATTACATTCTCAACCTTGTGTCATACATACATCAACCAAGTTGCTGAAATCATTACAGAAAAAACTGCTTGTTCTTTTGTGTGATCTTTCTATTTATTCTCTAAAAGGACTAACTGAAGATAAAACTAATGAAAGACAGAATAGTTATTCAACTTGACTGTTACTCAAAATCACTGACCAGCAGCAGAAAACGGTTTGCTTTTCAAGAAAAAGGTTATGCTAACTGCTAAAAGAATAAATGTGCTATTTTTATGAATAAAATCAAATCCAATTTAAGAGCCTTTTTTCGTATTGTTTCATTTGTTTTTATTAACCATGAACATTCAAACCGCCTTTTGATGTCTTTTGATACTTTTCTATCTACAAGTATTTAGAAAATTGATAGCATAAATTCAGCATTGTCTTCTACACATTTAAAGAAGAGTGTGACTGCACTTCAGTACTAGTCTAATTTTCTTTGTGGTCCATTTTCTCAAATTCTCTTGTCCAATGATTCTCCTTTGCAAACCATTAAATGATGTATAAAACACAAAATTGTTGTTTTTAAAGCTGAAAATTATTTTGGACCTCCCAAAATTAATGTGAAGCAGCCATTTTACATTGTTTTTTTCTGACTAAAGTTTGAACAGTGTTCAGCACTAGAAATGATTTTTCCTCATTTTTAAAGGATGGCATCTTCTCCACTCAATATAACATTGTTATTTATAATTTTAATGGTCAGTGCAAAACTGACTACATGGGATGTACCATTCAATGCCTGGAGGTGAGAATTTCATAACATATCTCCTCCTTTGATATATAGACACAGACAATGTCAAACATCCGGGTATTCACAAGCTCACAAGTGGCCATTTATTGCAGTGTCAAGTTTGCACTTCAGGGTCTTCTAACTTGGCATTCTCTATTTTATTTATATTTATTTTATAATATATATATATATATATATATATATATATTTATCTAGTTTATCTGTATTATTTAATTGTTTCTTAATATTCTGTACACACACACACACATATATATTTATCTAGTTTATTTATATTATTTAATTGTTTCTTAATATTCTGTACACACACATATTATATATATATATATATATATATATATATATATATATATAACATTGTTGCTTGGAGAAAATCTTGAACTCTTTATTGGTCAAGCCACTTTTCTTAAATAGTTACAAAATGTTACAGGATCTAAAGTGGCTGCAGTTAAATGTAAAAAAGAATAGAGTAAATATTTTTTTGTTGTGGCATACTCTAAAGAGTACATATGTTAATGATATCCAACATCCTAACTCCACTGGTGGGCACTGTCAGCGTCTTCCACATGAAAAACTCCAGAGATTTACTCAACAGGATAAAGGACATATACATGGCAGAGCTGTACACAGAATTCCTGGAATCTGGTCCTTTCAGGTTTGGATTGCCTCCAAACACAGAATATTTTAGATGCATTGATGACATTTTAATTTTTCTTCCTGAAAACATGTACCTGGATAGTGTTGAAGACGAATTAGATTCAGTCGAGACCTTCATAAGGTTCACCTATGGGGCAAAGAAAGGTTAGTTATTGCCTTTCCTAGATGTGCTTGTTGTGAGGTCCAGTGGTAAACTATCCTTCAGGGTTCACCGCATACAGAAATGGTTGCATGCATTTCTACTCACACCATGGTAGCAGAATAAAAACAGGTATGATGGTTGGTTTCTTCCTACGTGCATTCAGAGTTTGCAGTCCGGAGTGTCTGGGCGAAGAATTCAAATATCTCGTGGATACTTTGAAAGCCTTGCAATATCCCACATATTTTGTATTAAATGCTAAGAAAAAAATTTATAAATAATGAACCCCACCTTATCCCCTCCCTTCCAGATAAAAGAAAAAGTATATAAGTAAACGAATAACGGTGTTGCAAATAATGGAAAAAGGCATGTGTAACTTTAAAATGATTAAATGATTCATAGCAATGTGTGATGTCGCTTGTAGGAAGTAAGATAGGACTTTATTGAATAAATGTGTCTGTAACGGAGTTCAAAAGTTACATAAGATGGTGGGTAAAAGTTTAGACAAAAAACATTTGTGTGTGGCATCTGTTATTGCAGACGTATAGTAATTTGATCCAGGGGGAAATTTCTTCAGTCAGATTATTATATGTAGGAGGTTAACTCAACCAGCATACACATTTTATTTTCAGATTTAAACATGCGGTTTTTGAATTATGCTACTTGTTTTGTTAATATGTTTATGATAATGGTTTTATTAACATGTTTATGATAATGGTTTTATTAACATGTTTATGATAATGGTTTTATTAACATGTTTATGATAATGGTTTTATTTACATGTTTATGATAATGGTTTTATTAACATCTTTATGATAATGGTTTTATTTACCTGTTTATAATAACGGTTTTATTAGCATTTTTATAATAATGATTTTGTTTACATTTTTATGATGATGATTTTGTTTACATTTTTATGATGATGTTTTTTTTGTTTTTTTTACATAGGCATCACTACATTATCAAGGCCAAGAGGCCACTCAAGGATAAGGGTTAAAGAGTGTACAGTAGAAATTGGACAATATAGTAGTCATTAGTAATGAAAATTTGGTAAATTTGATAACTTATATGGAACGGCTAATCAAGAACTTATTTACGTTAGACTTGAAGACAACCATATTGTAGTCAGCCGGAAAGCAGGAAAACGGAAGACAATTCCACAGGCGTGCAGTTCTAAGAAAGAAGCTTTGTTCATGGAATCTACGTTTAGGTGGGGGGAATTATTGATAGTGTTTACAGCTAGACAGGTGTTTCTTGTGAAAGTTTGGCGAGGGGGGACCATAGATTGAAGCTCAGTCGAGCACTTTCCATGAAAATAACGATACATCAGAGACAAACTCGCAACATCTCTTCTGTGAGATAGAGGTTGCAAGGAAGAGAAAAGGACATCTCCTACGAGGCTACGAAATCTATTTTGAACTCTATCAAGGCAGGACAAGTTCTTTCTAGCAGCTCCTACCCAGATGTGGCAACAGTATTCCATCCTTGGACGTACCTGGCTCTTATATAGATAGAGAATAGCATCAGCAGTGAGATATCTACCGGATCGATAGAAAGATCCCACCATTTTTCCAGCGGCCTTGGCAACAGATTTGATGTACGTGTTCCATTTAAGATCAGGAGTAATGGTCAAGCCAAGAAGTTTGTCAAAACTTGAGGCCTCCTGAAGACGAGAGCCATTCATTTCAATTGATGCCAGATGTGGATCAGAATATTGATGATGTAAAGAGAGAAGCTTGGTTTTAGATGCATTAAAAGTAACCAGCCACTCCGTACCCCATTGTACTACGTGCTCAAGATCAGAGGAGAGAGAATTGGAGAGAACTTGGTCGTTTACTATCTTAGATGTGCTACCATAAATGGTAGTGTCGTCAGCATAAATGTCTACAAATGATGTAAGGATGTGATTTGGAAGATCATTAATGTAGATCAGGAAAAGAGTTGGGCCCAGGATGGACCCCTGAGGGACACCGGCATTAATACTGTGAGCTTCTGATTTTTGCCCCTCAATTACTATTATGAACCTATCAGAAAGAAATGATTTAATAATTGAGAAGACATTTCCAGCTATACTATAGCTAGAGATCTTATGAAGTAAACCTTTATGCCATACCCTATCAAAGGCCTTAGATATGTCAAGAGCAATTGCCCTAGAAAGGTTGCCTCCGTCGAGAGATTTGCTAATTCTATGAGATATAACTGTAAGCACATCTGCTGTAGATCTAGCAGAACGGAAACCATATTGAGTGTCACTAAGAAGGTTATTTTTGTTGAGATGGTTGATTACTTCTGTATTTAACACAGATTCCAGCAACTTACTCATGACGCACAGGAGACTTATTGGCCTGTACTGAGAGGGGGATGAGTGATTACCTGAATTCTTAAATACAGGGCATACTGATGAAATTTTCCAGGGAGATGGGAAACTATTCTCCTTAAGACAACGTTTAAACAGTTTTGTGACTATGGGCGCTAGTTCAGTTTGAAGTTTTTTGAGTACTATAATTGGAATACCGTCAGGGCCAGTTGCTTTACTGGCATCAAGGTTTTTGATTAGCTTGGCAACATCACGTACAGATATACATATATCACATAGCGTGTTGTCTGATACAGGAGGAAATATTGGGGGTTGGCGGCCTTGATTGCAAAGGGTAGAATTAGCTGCAAAGTTCTTGACAAAGAGTTTGGCTTTGTCTGATGCTGACGAGATTACCTCAGGTCCATTGATAATAGTTGGGATGGAGCACATGCTTCTGTTCAGGATTCTGTTTGCTATTTGTCAAAACTGGTGGGAACCAAGCCGCTGCTCAGCTACTTTGGACTTAACAGATTGAGCATACAACTCTCTTGCGTTCTTTATTACTTTCTTACAATGGTTGCTGGCAGTCCTGAAAGCGGCTTTAGTTTCCATACATCTATTACGTTGGAAACAGTGGAAAAAGTGATTTCTGTGTGCAATGGCAGCAGCACATTCTGGAGAGAACCATGGCTAGCTGTTAGGTTTTTGCTGAAACGTTTTCGAGGGTATGAAACGGTCAATACCTACAATTAACCATTCCATCAGGTCTAATACTATAGAGGACACATCCTTTTTAAACATGGAATGCAGAGGTAGATCAGATATAAATGTACGGAAGCTATCCCAGTCAGCCTTAGTGTATCGATATACTGTACGATGGAGAGGTATGTCGGGGTACTTATTACATTTCATTTTTATCTTAATTGATACAACAGAGTGGTCGGAAGATCCAAGAGGCGACAGAACAGAAACTGAACATAGTTCAGGGCAAGTTGTGAGAAAAAGGTCTAGTAAACTCGGATACTGGCCGTCATTGTCGGGCACACGGGTGGGTTCGTGAACAATCTGAGTGAGGTCATAGGCAATGGAGAAATCATGACAGAACCTCCCCTCATCATCGGTCTTGTTTGAGTGGGTCAACCATTCGACGTTGTGAACATTGAAGTCTCCACATACGTGAATGTTAGCTGAAGGATAAGCAGATAGGATTTGTCAACATTTTTAGGATGATTGTTTTGTTAACATTTTTAGGACGATGGTTTAGGGATATGGGTTATTGTGTATACAGTAATCAAAGGGATAGTGTAGCGATAGTATTGGAGAATTGGTAAGGTGTCATTACTTAGGGGGGGCGGTTCATCAGGAATTTGTTTGTGTTGGACTTGAAGACATCCAGGTTGAAGTCGGGAGGGAAACAGGCAAGCGGAACAGAGTTCCACAGGCGTGCAGTTCTAAGAAAGAAGCTTTGTTCATGGTATCTACATTTTGATTTAGACACAGATAGGGAGTGGGGAAAATTATTGACGGTGGTTTCAGCTAGTCGGGTGTTTTTTGAGAAAGATTGGCGAGGGGGGACCAGAGAATGGAGCTCAGACAAGCACCTGCCATGGAAGTAACGATAGAACAATGACAGGCTCGCTACGTCTCTTCTGTGGGAAAGAGGTTGCAGGGTAGAGAAAAGGGCATCCCCACTAAGCCACGGAGTCTGTTTTGTACTCCGTCAAGGCAGGATAGGCTGTTTTTTGCAGCCCCCGCCCAGATGTGGCAGCAGTACTCCATCTTTGGATGTACTTGGCTCTTATATAGATAGAGAATTGCATCATTAGTGAGATATCTTTTGAAGCGGTAAGAGGATCCCACCATTTTCCCAGCGACCTTGGCAACAGACTTGATGTATGTGTTCCATTTAAGATCAGGTGTAAAGGTCAAACCCAGGAGCTTATCAACTCCTGGGGCCTCCCTTAGATGAGAGCCATCCATTTCAATTGATGCCAGATGGGGATCAGAGCGTTTATGATGTAGAGATAGGAGCTTGGTCTTAGATGCATTAAAGGTAACCAGCCACCTCTTTCCCCACTGTACCACGCGCTCAAGATCAGAGGAGAGAGAATCAGAGAGAACATCATCATTTACGGCCTTTGATGTGTTGCCATAGATGGTCGTGTCATCATCATAGATGTCAACGAAAGATTTTAGTATGTGTTTTGGGAGATCATTGATGTAGATCAGGAAGAGAGTTGGGCCCAGTATGGACCCCTGAAGGACTCCAGCATTAATACTGTGAGCCTCTGATTTCTGGCCATCAACCACTACTCTTATGAGCCTATCAGATAGAAATGATTTAATGATTGAGAAAACATTTCCAGTTATACCGTAGCTGGAAATCTTGTGTAGTAGGCTTTTATGCCAAACCTTATCGAAGGCCTTTGATATGTCGAGAGCAATTGCCCTAGAAATTAAGCCTTTGTCTAGAGATTCGCTAATCCTATGAGATATAACCGTTAGCACATCTGCTGTAGATCTAGCAGAGCAGAAACCATATTGCGTGTCGTTAAGAAGGTTATTTCTGCTGAGGTGGTTGACTACTTCTCTATTTATTGTGGATTCCAGCAACTTACTCATGACACACAGGAGACTTATTGGTCTGTACTGAGAGGGGGATGACTTATCACCTGAATTCTTAAATACAGGGCATACTGATGAGGTTTTCCAGGGTGTTGGAAAGCACTTCTCCTTAAGGCAATGCTTAAACAGTTTGGGAAGTATGGGGGCAAGTTCTGGTTGTAATTTTTTTAACACTATAATTGGAATACCGTCGGGACCAGTTGCTTTACTGGAGTCAAGGTTCTTGATTAGCTTGGCGACCTCATGCACAGATATTTGTATGTTGCATAGCGTGTTGTCTGTTATAGGAGGGAATATGGGGAGTTGATGGCCTTCGTCACACAGGGTAGAATTTGCCGCAAAGTTATTGGCAAATAGTTTGGCCTTGTCGGATGCTGACGAGATGACCTCTGGACCATTGATAATAGTTGGGATAGAGCGCACGTTTCTGTTCAAGATCCTATTTGCTATTTGCCAGAACTGGTGGGAACCAAGCTGCTGCTCAGCTACTTTGGACTTAACGGATTGCGCATATAGTTCTCTTGCATTTTTTATTACTCTTTTACAATGGTTGCTGGCGGTTCTGAAAGCAGCTTTAGTTTCAGTGCATCTATTACGTTGGTAGCTATGGAAAAAGTGATTTCTGTGTGCGATGGCAGCAGCACATTCGGGGGAGAACCATGGCTGGCTGTTAAGTTTTTGTTGGAATTTTTTGGATGGTATGAATTGGCCTATGCCTACAAGTAACCATTCGGTCAGATCTGATACTATAGAGGACACATCCTTTTAAACATGGAATGGAGAGGGAGATCAGATATGAATGTACGGAAGCTATCCCAGTCCGCCATAGAGTATCGGTATACAGTACAGTGGAGAGGTACGTCTGTAGATTTATTATATTTCATTTTTATCTTAACTAATACGACGCAGTGTTCGAAGGATCCCAGAGGAGATAGAACGGAACATGAGCATAGCTCAGGGGAAGTGGATAGAAAAAGGTCTAGGAGGCTTGTGAACTGACCTGTACTATCGGGCACACGGGTGGGCTCGCGGACAATCTGAGTGAGGTCATAGGCAATGGCAAAATCATGACAGAACCTCCCCTCCTCATCAGTCTTATTTGAGTGGGTCAGCTATTCCATATTATGGACATTGAAGTCACCGCAAATGTGAATGTTAGCCGAGGGATGAGCAGACAGGATGTGGTCAATTTTTTCGGATATACTCTTAAAGACAGTAACTCCACTGTTGTGGAGGCGATAGAGGGCAAATATAAATGCAGTGGTCTAAGCAAGTGCAACCCGGAAGCACATATAAGGTAGATTAGGGTCTTCTCTGGAGATATCCCTGCCACATGGGAAGCTATCTTTAATGTAGGCACATATTCCATGACCGTGGCAATCTTGGGGGTCCGATTTTGATGTTAGGTTAGAGTATCCTTTAATTATGAACTCATCTAGGGAGGTGGTCGGCCCTATTCCAGTTTCACTTAGAAAGAATATGTTGGGTTTCAATCTCTGGAAGGTTAGAACGTAGACCCCTGATGTTGGAGAAGGAGATATGGTAGTAGGGGTCTACGTAGGAGGATGGGGTTCTAGGTTTATTCGTGTTTTCTTTTTTGAGATATTTCATGTTGAGGGTTTGTGGAACAGGTCAGCATATTTGGTTAGAGCAGAACAGAGGGAAAGTAAGAGAGGAAAGACAGGAAAAATTTTTTTTTTTTTTTCGTAGCACATAATAAGGTAAAGTCGTAACAATTACCCACTAGTATGGCATTGAGAGGCCCCCACCAGAGACTACTGCATGGTCCAGAATCCATTCACCAAATGGCAATACAGCAGCCCCAGTACTTTGCACCTGCTGATAGGACAGCCTCCTTAGTGGTTATTTCAAGGTTCGGGTCCCTGATTATCAGGCGGTTAACGTCAGCCCAGATGAAAACGTTTACCTCCAGCACCCTTACTAGTGATATGGCCACAAGGATAGACATAGACAGAAAATTTCCGGCATCTCAGACTACTGTTCACAAAGTACTACCAACCTGGGAAGCAGCTTTTTCTTCACCCTTTGTCAGAAACATCACTCATTAGAAATGAGGACTGAGGGACAAAAAAGAAGCGGGAGTTACTGAAGCTGCTGATAACACATCCACTGCATTATCTACTCTCCATTAAAAAAAAAAAAAAAAAAAAAAAAAGCGGTAAGAGGGACTTATTTATATCTACTTAGTATAAGTCCTTTGCCCATTCCCAGTTTAGAATAGAATTTGATGATAGTCTCCCCTCCCATATTAATCCGTGGAAGTTTTTTGCGCTTTTGGTTCCTTGTGATAGAAACTTTGAGATTAAACTTATAATTACGTTTCAATAATGCAACTTCTGAGGTCAGCTTATGTTTTTAGATTGGGGGCACCTTATTTAAAGGCTAGTTTAGGATAATACCAGATGTATTTAACAAAAAAAGTTTAAAACATGAGTAATAAGACATGATAGGTAATGTTAAGATATTTCAATTTTTAGTAAGACTGCAATAAGAGAACAAAGATAAATAAATAAATTATATATAATACACAAAAATTGACAAAATTAAGACAGGATACATTTCAACAGTTATGGATAAAGTTTTTAACTTAGCTATGAAGGCACCGACTCTTTCTTCCGAGGTCATCTCGAAAACTGACTAGTAGCTAGCACGTTTGGTGGTGTTCTGGTACTTAAGAGATGTGGTGGGTGTGGGGGTTAAATGCTTTTAACTTTTTTTTTTTCCATTATTTTATTTATTTTGTTAACATTTTTAGGACGATGGTTTTGTTAACATTCTTAGGACGATGGTTTTGTTAACATTTTTAGGACGATGGTTTTGTTAACATTCTTAGGACGATGGTTTTGTTAACATTCTTAGGACGATGGTTTTGTTAACATTTTTAGGACGATGGTTTTGTTAACATTCTTAGGACGATGGTTTTGTTAACATTCTTAGGACGATGGTTTTGTTAACATTCTTAGGACGATGGTTTTGTTAACATTCTTAGGACGATGGTTTTGTTAACATTCTTAGGACGATGGTTTTGTTAACATTCTTAGGACGATGGTTTTGTTAACATTCTTAGGACGATGGTTTTGTTAACATTCTTAGGACGATGGTTTTGTTAACATTCTTAGGACGATGGTTTTGTTAACATTCTTAGGACGATGGTTTTGTTAACATTCTTAGGACGATGGTTTTGTTAACATTCTTAGGACGATGGTTTTGTTAACATTCTTAGGACGATGGTTTTGTTAACATTCTTAGGACGATGGTTTTGTTAACATTCTTAGGACGATGGTTTTGTTAACATTCTTAGGACGATGGTTTTGTTAACATTCTTAGGACGATGGTTTTGTTAACATTCTTAGGACGATGGTTTTGTTAACATTCTTAGGACGATGGTTTTGTTAACATTCTTAGGACGATGGTTTTGTTAACATTCTTAGGACGATGGTTTTGTTAACATTCTTAGGACGATGGTTTTGTTAACATTCTTAGGACGATGGTTTTGTTAACATTCTTAGGACGATGGTTTTGTTAACATTCTTAGGACGATGGTTTTAACATTTTTAGGATGATGGTTTTAACATTTTTAGGACGATGGTTTTGTTAACATTTTTAGGACGATGGTTTTGTTAACATTTTTAGGACGATGGTTTTGTTAACATTTTTAGGACGATGGTTTTGTTAACATTTTTAGGACGATGGTTTTGTTAACATTTTTAGGACGATGGTTTTGTTAACATTTTTAGGACGATGGTTTTGTTAACATTTTTAGGACGATGGTTTTGTTAACATTTTTAGGACGATGGTTTTGTTAACATTTTTAGGATGATTGTTTTGTTAATATTTTTAGGATGATTGTTTTGTTAACATTTTTAGGATGATGGTTTTGTTAACATTTTTAGGACGATGGTTTTGTTAACATTTTTAGGATGATTGTTTTGTTAACATTTTTAGGATGATTGTTTTGTTAACATTTTTAGGATGATTGTTTTGTTAATATTTTTAGGATGATTGTTTTGTTAACATTTTTAGGATGATTGTTTTGTTAACATTTTTAGGATGATTGTTTTGTTAACATTTTTAGGATGATTGTTTTGTTAACATTTTTAGGATGATTGTTTTGTTAACATTTTTAGGATGATTGTTTTAACATTTTTAGGATGATTGTTTTGTTAATATTTTTAGGATGATTGTTTTGTTAACATTTTTAGGATGATTGTTTTGTTAACATTTTTAGGATGATTGTTTTGTTAACATTTTTAGGATGATTGTTTTGTTAACATTTTTAGGATGATTGTTTTGTTAACATTTTTAGGATGATTGTTTTGTTAACATTTTTAGGATGATTGTTTTGTTAACATTTTTAGGATGATTGTTTTGTTAACATTTTTAGGATGATTGTTTTGTTAACATTTTTAGGATGATTGTTTTGTTAACATTTTTAGGATGATTGTTTTGTTAACATTTTTAGGATGATGGTTTTGTTAACATTTTTAGGATGATTGTTTTGTTAACATTTTTAGGATGATTGTTTTGTTAACATTTTTAGGATGATTGTTTTGTTAACATTTTTAGGATGATTGTTTTGTTAACATTTTTAGGATGATTGTTTTGTTAACATTTTTAGGATGATTGTTTTGTTAACATTTTTAGGATGATTGTTTTGTTAACATTTTTAGGATGATTGTTTTGTTAACATTTTTAGGATGATTGTTTTGTTAACATTTTTAGGATGATGGTTTTGTTAACATTTTTAGGATGATGGTGCATCTCTTACCGTAAAACTTAACATTGGTTTATATAATTTAATTTCTGAACTGTCAGCATCTTATTTCAATAATCGAATTTTCAACAAAATTATTCAATAGATATGTTTGATACTTTTCCTACTTTTACATCCTCGTCGATTTTTGTTCGTTTGCCTATACATTCAACATGACAATGGTTTTTGTCTACAGTATTTAAACTTCAGTTTTTCTATTACAGAGTTTTTATATAATTTGAGATTTTGATTTACAATATTTGCATTCTGAATTTGTTATAAAATCTATTCACATCGTTTATTAGTAGTAAAATTATTAATGGCTTAAATTGTAACGTGCTTAAGATATACGTTAATCTTACACTTTCAATCTGTTTATCTTGATTTCTAGTTTAATCATATTGCTTATGTTTATTTTATACAATATTAACACTTGACACTTATTATTAACACTTATTACTTGTATAAACTTATGGGTGCAATCAATGTGTGTTGCTACTATGCTTCATTTTTTCTTTTTATGTATACATATATTTATGTATACATATATTTATGTATACATATATTTATGTATATATATTTATGTATACATATATTTATATATACACATATTTATATATACATATTTTTGCTGCGATAAAAACATATTCTAATTTTACTTTCATTATTTTTACCACCTACATTGATAATCATATGCCATTATGATATGTTTTAATATTATCCTTAATCACTGTTTAGCAGAGTCCTACTTCTACGTGCAATTTTTTAGCAATCTTAGTTCTTAATGTATACTAATTATAACAGTTACCAAATTTTGTATTTATGTTTGACTATTATTATAGCGCTTTACCATTTTATTTACTAATCGTAATCCTATATCTCTTTCTTATATATATATATATTCTCCAATTATTTTTTAATAGTAGAATTACAGTGTGTCCACTCACCCAAATTGCATGTTATTTCAAGGTAAAGTTCTATTCATATATTTATTCATTGTTATAATAGTAATTATTTAATTATTTTTAATAATTTTTAGTAATTGTTATTTTTTCTTTTCATCCCATCTACCGTATAATTTTCCAGTCAAATATATAAAATCAATATATTTTCTTGTTTTTAGAATTTTTATCCTATTAAGTCATTTAATTTATCGATTATTCCACTATCAAACTTATTATGCTTGTATTTATTCATGTGCTGGCAACTTCCTATCATCTCATTACGTTTGTTTATAATATTATCCTTATGCATTAGTATATCCACACAGAAGATGTATAGTTTACATTTCCCTTTTTTTATTAGGAGTGGGTTTATTAGTTTCAACTAAGATGGTCCATTCCATAGAGTATTCTTTATTTTTTCCCTTTGTTCCTTTATATACGATGCCAGTGATATAGTATTTTTGTCTGTACCTAACCTACCTGATTTTCTTATTGCTACTATATGGTTGTTATATCTAAATATAAACGACACTTCTGTTCACTCAATATGTGCTGCAGATGTATCATCCACTGTAACATTACATTTATGAACAATACTTTTAATTGGACATTCACTTTTCAGTGGACATTCATCTTTTTCCCTACAATTATATTTTTTATCCATTTTTTTAAAAAGTTCTCCTGGTTCATATTAGTTCAGGTTTAATTTACTGGGTTTGAATTTATTTGAACTTATAATTGTAATGTTTATCATGGTAGAGTAAAATACCTTAATTGTATTTTTATTAAGTAGTTTACTTCGTGTCATGTTTTCTTTTAAAATTATTCTCAATAATTTTATAAAATTCTTTAGGTATATCAGTTTTGATATGTTTACTAAATGGAATGTGTCAAAGTTTTTTCCTTTTGTTTTCCTGTTATTAGTGTTCATATTACTATCATCATTATTATCATTATTATTTGGTGGTTTTTCCCTTCTATCATTATCAGTATTGACTGCATTTCAATTTCTTTTCCCCTGTATCAGTATTATCATTTGTAAGATTTATGTTATTGATACTTTTTCTACCTCCAGTTTTTCTAAGGTTGCTGGAAAATGGTGGGATCCTTCTACCGCTCCAGTAGATATCTCACTGCCGATGCAATTCTATGTCTGCATAAGAGCCAAGTACGTCCAATGGTGGAGTACTGTTGCCATATCTGGGCAGAAGTTGCTAGAAGCAGCTTATTCTGCATTGACAGAGTTCAAAATAGACTTTGTAGCTTTTCTCTTCCCTGCAACCTCTTTCCCATAGAAGAGACGTTGTGAGCTTGTCTCTGCTTTATCATTATTTCCATGGCAAGTGCTCGTCTGAGCTCCAATCTATGGTCCCCCCCCCTCGCCAAACTTTCATGAAAAACACCTAGCTCAGACCACTGCCAATAATTTTCACCATTTTTTATTTGTGCCTAAACCGAAACGTAGATTCCATAAACAAAGCTTCTTTCTTAGAACTGCACGCCTGTGGAACTCTCTTCCGTTTGTCTGTTTTCTAGTTGATTACAACTTCGTTGTCTTCAAGTCCAACATAAACAAATTCTTGATGAACCGTCCTCTTAAATAATCCAATTTACCAAATTTCCACTAACGATTACTATGAAATTATCATTGACTACTGTATGCTCAATAATCCTTATCCTCAAGTGACCTCCGGGCCTTGATAAGTAATGACCGCTATGCAACAAAAAAATATATATGTATATGAAATTACGTTATTGACCTTGCATCTATTTCCACTTTCATAGTAATGTGGGTTTATTTAATTAATATAATACCTTACCTGTATCCAAATCTCTCGAGCATATTATGATATTCTTTGTTTTTGTTAAATATCTCTTTACTAGCAGATAGTTTTGAGATTCTGTTGGAGATCTTGTTAATAAGCATTCTTTTTATTTTTGGGTGGACAGTTTATTGATATGTTTTATGGTTTGACTTGTGGGAAGGTTTATATGTATTTTCTTATTTCTATCTATAGTTATTTTTAGTTCCAGTTAATTGAATAATTTATGTAATTTATTCCTAATTGAATTAAGGCTTCTACTTGTCCATCTAGTAATGAATAATGTTTCATCTTTATATAGCCCTCCTTTACAGTATATTTCTTTTGATTTCACACACACACATACACACATATGTAATCCCACCAAATTAGTAACTGTAGCTGAATCCGCCAACCCATAATAATATCAAAGTTTCTATCCTTATCCTTACGGGTCCATAGCTTTCCATTATATATCATTAAGTTCCTCTTAGCGAGTTTTACAATGTCCACTTCCAAGTTAGTAATGCCAGTGTACTGTTTAGCCATTTTTTAAAGCCTTCTCAAAAATTGTTGAAGTAATAGATGGATATTATGCGTCACTATTGAACTGTATCAATCTGTTTTTGAACCATTCAATAACGTTCTTAATTGAAACCTACTAAATTTTGTCCTGTTTTTATTTTAAGAATTATTCTGCCTAGAATCTTCTTACTAATATTTGCTGCATCCTATACACTAAGTGCGATTAGTTTAATTTTAAAGCTTCTGTCAAAATCTTTATGATATTGTAAGATAAATCTAGGCTCACTAGGCATAAATATTTCAGTGTTATATTATTTTTTTTTTCATTCCAGTCTCTTAAAAAAAACTTTATGCTCATAGCTCCAGAGCATGAACTATTATAAAGAAACATGTTAATTGGATTTATTATGTTCAGTTATTGTAGCACCTAAAATGTACAACAAGCTTTACATTAGTCTCGTTTGACATTGCTTATCAGCTTATATTTCAACCATCATGACATTGCATTGTGAACATCATATGTTTGTAATTGATTAATTTTTGTAGTTCAGAGATGGTTTTGTGCGACTGGTCTGTAATGGATGGTTTTGTGCGACTGGTCTGTAATGGATGGTTTTGTGCGACTGGTCTGTAATGGATGGTTTTGTGCGACTGGTCTGTAATGGATGGTTATGTGCGACTGGTCTGTAATGGATGGTTTTGTGCGACTGGTCTGTAATGGATGGTTTTGTGCGACTGGTCTGTAATGGATGGTTTTGTGCGACTGGTCTGTAATGGATGGTTTTGTGCGACTGGTCTGTAATGGATGGTTTTGTGCGACTGGTCTGTAATGGATGGTTATGTGCGACTGGTCTGTAATGGATGGTTATGTGCGACTGGTCTGTAATGGATGGTTATGTGCGACTGGTCTGTAATGGATGGTTATGTGCGACTGGTCTGTAATGGATGGTTTTGTGCGACTGGTCTGTAATGGATGGTTTTGTGCGACTTGTCTGTAATGGATGGTTTTGTGCGACTGGTCTGTAATGGATGGTTTTGTGCGACTGGTCTGTAATGGATGGTTTTGTGCGACTGGTCTGTAATGGATGGTTTTGTGCGACTGGTCTGTAATGGATGGTTTTGTGCGACTGGTCTGTAATGGATGGTTATGTGCGACTGGTCTGTAATGGATGGTTTTGTGCGACTGGTCTGTAATGGATGGTTTTGTGCGACTGGTCTGTAATGGATGGTTTTGTGCGACTGGTCTGTAATGGATGGTTATGTGCGACTGGTCTGTAATGGATGGTTATGTGCGACTGGTCTGTAATGGATGGTTTTGTGCGACTGGTCTGTAATGGATGGTTTTGTGCGACTGGTCTGTAATGGATGGTTATGTGCGACTGGTCTGTAATGGATGGTTATGTGCGACTGGTCTGTAATGGATGGTTATGTGCGACTGGTCTGTAATGGATGGTTTTGTGCGACTGGTCTGTAATGGATGGTTTTGTGCGACTGGTCTGTAATGGATGGTTTTGTGCGACTGGTCTGTAATGGATGGTTTTGTGCGACTGGTCTGTAATGGATGGTTTTGTGCGACTGGTCTGTAATGGATGGTTTTGTGCGACTGGTCTGTAATGGATGGTTTTGTGCGACTGGTCTGTAATGGATGGTTTTGTGCGACTGGTCTGTAATGGATGGTTTTGTGCGACTGGTCTGTAATGGATGGTTATGTGCGACTGGTCTGTAATGGATGGTTTTGTGCGACTGGTCTGTAATGGATGGTTTTGTGCGACTGGTCTGTAATGGATGGTTTTGTGCGACTGGTCTGTAATGGATGGTTTTGTGCGACTGGTCTGTAATGGATGGTTTTGTGCGACTGGTCTGTAATGGATGGTTTTGTGCGACTGGTCTGTAATGGATGGTTTTGTGCGACTGGTCTGTAAAGGATGGTTTCGGAAGGCCAATGTAGAAGCCATACCATTACTTGGTTTTATTAGTGATTGAGTTTTTTACTCTGTGACTTTTGAAATGAATTAAATGAATTCCTTTGTAATCACTGAATGCTGCCATGTAACATTGTCACCTTTAGTTGGGGGAAGAGGATTCAATAGTCGAAGCTGAAAGCAATAATATATGGAACTTTAAGCTCCATTCCAAATTATGTATATATATATATATACTTGCCTCTACTAAGCATCTAACTCCATTTTTGTAGTTTGAAATATGTTTATAATTTTCAATGTATTATTTTCCATTTGCATAACTTCACATTATCTCCATATATAATAAAACTAGCAAGCTTCCCGACATTGCCTGGCTATAATATATGCTTAAATATGATATTTTAATACATGCAGATTTCGTATATATTGTTATAGAGCCAATTCTCTTAGCATTACAAGCGTATGCTGTATTTTCATGGACATCGGTAATATTACATAAAAGAATTACATGATGGAAAGAGAATAAAATAAGCATTCCAATGATGTTAATTTATTTTTCTTTTATGCGTTCAATATTTTTATACTCCAAGTTAAAAATGAAAAAAAAAAAATGGCAATTTTTACATTTTATACGTTACGTTTGGATACATATGTGCGGGGTTAAATTTGATTGGATATGGCTGAAATTTTACAGACTATATAAGCAAAGAAGTGTGGTGTTTGATTTTTACTTTTACGACCACAGGAAGCAAAGTTATGACCGAGCAAAGTTGACAAAGAATATTTAAAAATTGATAAGATAAATCAGCATATATCATCCATTTTCATATAGATAATAGTTTCAGAAGTATTTTCATGTATAATATGTAAATATTTGATAATTATTAATTGTGCAGAAATTTCTTTAAAATGTTATCTTTTATAGAAATTAACAGATAAATGTCTCACTAAGCACTAATGCTAACATAATGCACTGAGCTGAGTAAAATATTCTCTCAAAAATAGAAAATTGTTCTTCTGCTTTCGTCTTATTAGACTAGTCTTTATTCTGAGTTTGTCAATTCAAAAAAAATATTTTCAAGTTTTTCAAATTTGATTTCCAAACAATACTATATTGAAACGGTTATTTATGCCATCGTTTGCGTTCACTGTTTTTTGTTTTTGTTTTTATTTTTCAGATTTTTTTAAAAGAAATTTTAACATCGTTCGTTTGCATCACGTTGTTTTTTTTTGTTTTTTTTTCCCGATTTTTAAAAAAAGTTTTAACATTTTTTTTTATATAATATTTAAACAGGGTTATTACTTCGCTTATTCTTTTATTTTGATACACCCCAACACACACACACACACACCTCTAAACACCCGGGCAATGCCAGGTACCCCTCGCTAATAACAAAAGGTAGTTGTGCACTTATGCTACCATGCTGAGATAATAACGTTATTATTTAGAAACCCATTCTTAACATGGGGAAGGAAGGGTGTTTTGTTAACTATTCTGTACTTTCACCTAACAATTAAATAAAAAAAACATATTGTGAAACTTGAATTTATTTTTAACTCCTTGTCAAGACCATTTTTTTCGAATCTGCAAAACAAACCAGTTTTTTTTTTTTTAACCGAGGATATCTAAATAACAATAATAATTATGCGGTTCGATAATAAATTTCATTGTGATGCAATTTTGTAAATTAAAAATTTTTTTAAATTTTGTAAATTTAAAATGACTACCTTTTAAGGTTTTCGGGTATGCTGAAAACGAATATCGATTAAAATTTTCTGTAAATAAGTAGCTTTCCGGATATTAAGCAATGTCATTTCTTACATTATTGCTGGTGGCCATCTTGGTATGTTTGTGCATAGTTTCTCGAGGTTGCGTTTGTGCGCTTGTACATACCAAGATGGCCACCAGCAATAACATAAGAAATGATATTGCTTAATATCCGGAAAATTACTTATTTGCAGAAAATTTAAATGCGATATTCGTTTTCAGCATAGAAGTAATCATTTTACATGTTAAAGTGGAAACAGGGTAAAAAAATTACCGTTTTATTTCTTTGTTTACATAATTGAATGTTCAATAAAACAACAGAATAGAAATGACAAAAATTACCATCAACTGGTGAATATATAGTTGTTGCTTATCAGGAGTCCTGGTGTCCTGGTACTGTGAAAGTTACACCTAGGATTCATGTAGAGTACGATTTATGGTTGCATCTCAGAAAGTAGGGGTATATTTTAGGCTAGATAGAGGATTTACAAAATTGAAAATTGGAATGGTCCCAAAATGCATAAGTTCTGGTCGACTATGAGAATTTCCATCTTTTACAGCAATCCAAAATTTATATGAAAAATTTTCTTTGATTTATGTCTAAGAATAATTCATATCTACTCAATTTTTTTTCTTTGAGGGGAGTAGTAAATACCGGCCGTGAATGCTCTTTAGGCATTCAATGGCTACACCCAAGATTAAGGTCTCCTTTGGTGAGGAGGCAGGAAAATGCCTATTCTTAATAAAGTTATATTTAAATACCACTATAATACTTAGTTTTGTTCATGAATAGACATCAACTGTATGATACCATGCGCCAGTTTAAAAGAAATTGAAATTTGTACATCTGAATTTATAATTCATGGCTTATGGTAAAGAGATACATCAGATTTGACTGCATAACCAGAAAGAGCACACAGTTTTACATAAGAGTGCCAAGTTTCATGAGAATAGCTTGAAAAATAAATAAATGGTGGCGAAATTACTAAATTTCTTGAAATGTTGAGGTCCGTAATTTAGCCCACTTTTTCTAAAGAAAAATGTCCACGGAAAATCCTAAATTTTGGCACTTAAAATTCTCATAACTTTTAAACTACTGATGGTATTTGCATAATTCAAATGGTTTTAAGCATCTTTTACATAACTCTTTTCATGCAATCAAAAAATAAAAAAAATCAACTTGTAATGCTCTCTTGATTTTTTTTTTTGAGTGCTTCCACTCTTGCTCACCATATATATATATATAATTATGTTCATGTGCTAGAATTTTTTTTTTGTCTTAAATGCTATGCAATTATACATAATGTAGAAAATATGCATGACTAGAACTGAGCATCATAGTAAAATGAAACCAATCATCCCATGAGAAACTATGGAAAACGAATAATTAAAGTTTGTTTTTTAAAGGAATATGCAAATGAGTTAACCATTACAACGTCTCTCTCTCATACCCATGATGAGTATATTAGGAAGTTTTTAATAATTTTTAAATAGAAAAAGTAGGCTTTTAATATCTATGTCAGTGCGACAAAAAAATTCAACTTTACATATAGTCTTTACCCCAAGCAACTTCAACAATTATAGGAAAATAACTCAACATTTCCTGTGCAAATCTTAAAAACTTGAAGCAATTTCTAAAACATGTATACATTTAGCCCATATTTACACATAAAATTTAATCCAATTAAACTGACACTCTCAAATACATGTTCCCACAACTTATCCCTCCAAAATATTATAATCGAAATTCTTTTAATGTCAAAGAATGTGGATAAATTTTCCTCATTTTTCACTCGTTATTTCAAAGCAGACATTGATCACAGGTTGCCTAATTGATTTTCCATATTGTCTGCTTTCATTTTTCATGATTTCTTGATATCAAAGTTTTTGTTGTGAATGTTGAAATTAGAAAGTGGCATCTGTTACTTTAACTGTCCCACCTGTTATGTTACCAGCCGCTGTGAAGGAGTTGGCATAAAGACACATTTGATTCAATTTAATTATATATAATATGTGATAAAAGATCTATATCTCAAATTTCAAGATGTTGTCTATCTTACCGTTTATTTCTTTAAGCATGTTAAAATGTTTGTAGCACAGAATCATTCATGTATTTATATCAATTTCTGAATTTATTATGCCCTTAACTCCAACTCCTCAGAAGAATTGTTTTCTTTTAGTTATGCCATCTTATATATATTAGCAGGACCCGTAGAAATTCCATGGAGTGATAAATATTTTTAATCAACAAATATGTTTTGATAAAACTAGTTTTTTTTCTGGATAATACAAAGAATTAGTTTTTGGCCAAAAAATCCAATAACACGCAGCAAAATGAATTTATAATCATTTCTATGAAAATAGTGTTGATTTTATTTGAAATATAGGACTGACCTAAATAAGATAAATTCATGAATATAAATATCCAGGAAGTAATATTGTGCTACATAGTTCATTACAAATAATAAAATCACATAATAAAATACACTCTTTAATTTTTTTAAATTTGTTCTTTTTTGCTCTGTTTCTTTCGAATGTTTCCTTTTTATGTAACATTTTGCTGATTTCTTTCTTTTGTGAAAAACTGCTGCACATAGAAATTAGTATAAGTTCATTTCTTTCATCATAACAATGATGATCATATATTATGATGATATTCGAAAATGAGCTACGTCAAAGTGAGTTTATTTTCATATTCTTGTCCAGGGTTGCCTGATTGGCTTTTTAAATGGCTACAGTTAACATAAGCTCAATAATTATATATATATATATATATATATATATATATATATATATATATACACACACACTAAACTACCCGTGATCTTTTGGGTCAGTATATGTTATAGCTATGGAATAGTGAATATACAGAATTAATGTAAAAATTGAATGCAAGATTTCAAATTTTTTTGTTTTTCTGATGCTTTTGAAACCCAAAATGCCTTCTACTTGAACAAAAAATAAACCTTTCCCTAATGTCAATGACATTATTTAAAACATCTATAATCTTTTTTGTGTACAAAATTGTAAAAACAAATGTAAAATTCTTTGCTACAAAGCAATTGTTCAACTTTTTAATTTCTCAAGTACTTGCTGAGTTTTGCCCACAAATCAAAATTCATTATATTTCGAGTAAAACTTACTTTTGTCATGGAAGTTGCTTTCTTTCTTTTTTCTTTTTTTTTTTTCTTTTTTTTTTTGCTAAAGCAGATTAAAGATTCTCGAGACAATTGTTGAAAGTGGCTTAATCACTAAGTTCGTGTTGCATATGCTCGATGTAATATTAAACCTGAAGGCAATTTGTACATTTTTGGCATCAGTAATAGGAAAGGATTTCTCCTTTTCTGTGTATTGTGCTCTTGATTCTATTTAATAACGCCTTCCAGACATGCACATCATCAATTTTTTTTTTTTTTTTTTTTTTTGCACATTTTACTTGTTTATTTGCGTTGACATATGTTTTGCATGGAAATATGAAATTATTTGAAACTTAATTCAAATAACTTTATCACAAACTCATCTTTCAATTCCTCCAGACTATTTTCAACAGATTTTTAAAGATTGATGTATATTTTTTTCAGATTTTTTTATGAATATCTGGTTTACATTTTTCACAAATTCTTTTATTCTCTGGCGCAAAACTTGTGTTGGAAGTTTTTGATTTGTTAACCATTTTCAGGGTCAAATCCCAGCAATAAGTTCCATTTACTCAAAAAAAAATAAAAAATAAAAAATAAAAAAAAAACATTTCTTTCTTGTTTCGCAAAAATTTGGAGTTTTACTTGGCACCTTCTGGAGTTCACTAATCTCTGTTATCTTCAGATTAACATTTATGATGTGTTTGTGAAAAGGGATCACAGAATTGAAACTAAGCACATTTAAAACTTGTGATACAACAAACATCTTTTGTGCTGACATTCTGAATGGCTTCTTTATAATTAAAGACTCTATCTGTAATATATACAAACTTATTCTGAAAGTATTATATATTTTCACTTTATAATTTAACAACAAAAGATGTTAAAAATTGAATTTTACTTGAAAATCCTATAAAAAAATAGCACAATCCATATACTGCATATCAATATCAATGCCACCATTCAGTCTCGAAAGACAAAGGATAGCCCCTGTAGTGGCAGCTGCATGTGTAATTGTGAAACAAGGGTTGTGCAATCCACAACTACATCTCTCCTAAATCGGCATGGCTTAAGTCCAGTGGAAAAGAGAAGTCCAGGACAACTGGAAACAATGCCAAGATAAACAGATAGCACATACAGAACCTGTTGATCACCCATTTAGTATTGACCAGGTGATCCAACGTTATTATGGCATATGCTGTATAAGTACCCCCATGTGTATATATATATATATATATATATATATATATATATATATATATATATAAGAACACAATTAAAAACTGTAAAGTATAATTTACAGTTTTTAATTGTGTTCTTCTATGGCAGGCTCTATTTCCTATCTTGGTTGTATTGAGTTTATTTATTTCGTTGGAATTAGTATATAAATGTTAATATTTATATTTGCTTTAAGTTTATAGAAGCTTTTGGCTTGTAAACTTAATTCTTACTTTTTTATTTAAATAATATATATATATATATATATATATATATATATATATATATATATATAAACATACTAGTGGTATTTACCCGGCATTGCCCATGTGGGAATATATTGCTGATTGGAAAGAATTTCAAATATAGTTATGGTTACAATTTTGCTTAAAAAAATACAAAAGAACATTTGCAATATGAGGTGAAATAATAAAAACAAACTGTTAGCATGGTGGTGTTTTCTAAAAATAAAAAAATTAATTTAAATTTTTATTTAATAATTTAAAATTTTTAAAATACTAATAAGAATAATTATTTTAAATTAATTTAATTTTCCCTTTTTTAAAATAGATTCTTCTCTGAGATGTTCTTTAATTTTATTTTATGACGTATAGAAAATCGGTTGAAAAAAAATTGTTATACTTTGTACTGATAAATTTCAGTTATTTTATGGGCCTAACCATTAACTACTCTTAGTGACCCTGTACAGAATCGAAGAAAAATTGCCCCGTTCTCTTTAGATTCTGTGGTAAATGTAACCCCTGTTGAAATTTATTTGAATAGTTTTTTAACATATCGATAGTACACAAAAATATTGATATATATTGTAGTGCATGTATGCCTTTAAATCTTGAGGGGTGTGTGTGTGTGTGCAAAAGAAGACTTTTTACTAAACAAACCATATGTGCACTATCATTAAAACTGGACGTTTCTATAATCGAGACAAATGTGAAAAGGTTGTTAACCAGTTTTAATTGCACATGCAAGATTTTTGTTGTTGATTTGAATCTTATTTATTCACCATAAATGTGTGATTTTTAGTTTTAGTTTTTTAATTTTCTTTAAAGTATTTTCAAAAAATAATTAAAAAAACAAACACAAAAAATTACTCCCAAAGAGTTAAATAAACGAAACAAGTGTTACAATTGTTTTTTTATATTTCCCGAAGATTTATGTATATGAGATATATTATTAATATAAAACAGATTTTATGTAGTGAAGATTTATAAAGTTGTAATGTGTGTGTGTGTGTATATATATATATATATATATATATATATATATATATATATATATATATATATATACACACACACATACATACATACAGACACAGACAGACAGACATTGTTAAAGGCAACAGAAAGATTTTGTTTTGTAATACCGTTTTTTTATTTTTCCAATTGTCGTAATCTTTTGTATATACGTCAAAGATGTATGGTTTAAGCATATATATATATATATATATATATAATTTTGCTAGTTGGTTATTACTTCACAATATTCATTATTTAAAATACTTAAAACATTAATCTCAATATTAATAAAATAGACCATTACCCCCTCCTACAAAACGACAGTACAGCATTACAAATGCAGGTGCTACACAAAAGTGGTTATTCTCCCTGCCAGTACTTGATGCATACTTTCTGCAAATTATCAATTGGCTTAATTTAAATTCTTAAATTCCTACATTTTATCTGAGACAAATCACTCTCCCAAACAAATCATATTTACAGGTGGTAGGAAAATACTTACTCATTCATTATTATGTCCTCTACCTCTCTTAGTTTACACTGTTACATAATATTTAATAGGATTCAATTATTAAACATATCCATGATTTTTTTAAATTTTATCATTTCATTTTATTAAGTTATATATATATATATATATATACACTTCAGTATCTAAATAATTACTGCCCACTTCTGTTTTGTTTTTTTGGCATCCAACAATTTGATTGATTGCTGAGATTTGTTCAATCGTTCAACAGATTGTATTTTCAATCAGTTTTCAAATCAGTTACATAAAATTAAACAAGGCAGCTGCCTTTATTCTTTTCAATAAAAAAACATTGAAAACATACAATATTTTCAAACTGCTTATTGCAAACAATGCACACAGTTGTAACTTCTTCAAAACATCTGCCCTGTCAGAAGGGCTGTAGAATATGCTGACTGCTTCCCTGCAGAGAGTAAAAGTTCTTCAATGGAGCCACCTGTTGGCCGTAGGTGGCGACCTGTGATGCTTTAGGACAGAATCCTAATGATTGAAGGATTCAGAAGTCAGGGTTAAGAACCTCCTATTCCCACACACCACTTTGGTCCTTACCTGGGCTAGATGAGCAGTTGAAGCAAGTCCTATCGATCGGCAAGTCCTAATATCAGTACCCCCCCCAATAAAGAAATATAATAATGCACCACTTTACTCCCAAAACAAACAAACAAAAGCATGTACTACACTGATATTAGAAGGCAATGGCAAGGGTCAATCAGATAGTGAGCTCAAATGCAACAAACCTCCCTATTAAGTCTTGCAAGAAAATAAAGGAAAAGGTCGCATGCACTTATACTCAATGTCTAAGTATATTATCTTTGTATTGCTGGAATGCTTGCGTAAATGGGTTTTCCCCCAATCATCTCCCAATATAAGGCTCCAAGGAGGGTGAGGAAAAATAATGCTTCATATGGCTTCCAAAGAAATCAAGACCCCATCCAGAGTCAAACCCAGAAAGCGATGCAGATAACAATACAATCTTGAAATCGCAAGACAATAAACAAATAACGAAAATGTCCCCGTTCTTAATTGAAAAAATTAGAAACAAAAATCTAAGCACAAAGCAAAAAAAAAGAAAAGTTTGTACAAGGATCCTACAAAAACAGTGCCAAAAAATTCTAGCATGGACAAAGTTCCATGATATAAACATCAAAACCTACCCTCACAAAACTCTCAACACCTCAAAAGGAGTCATCAAATGTCCAGAATTAAACAATTATTCCCTAAAAGAAATAAAAACAAACCTAAAAAACAAAAAGTTTATAAGTTTGTAAATACTAAAAGAATTATAATAAAACGAAACGAACAAACACATACATATTAACCTTCAACACTTCCACCCCACTGACTGAAATCAGAATTGGATACATTAAAATTAAAGTAGAAACATATATCCCCAGACTACTCTACTACCTAAACTGCCAAAAATTCGACTACTATAAAGAAAAACAGTATACCCAAAATATGGCAGCAATGAACACGGGGAAACAAGATGCCGAAAAAACACAAAATGTACAAATTCAGCATACTCACTTCTCTGTCAAAACTGGATTAAAGAAAAAACAATAAATGAATTAAAATATACAAAAAAAAAAAAAAAACCGTAAGTTTTACCAAAGCCAGAAAGATCATTGAATCAGCCTCCACGACAGAACCAGTTAGATTGCATGCGAGTGCAACCAAATACCAGCAAAAAATAACAGAAAACACAAAAAAGGGAATCACAACCGTAATAAAGACACTTCAAGAACTATTGAAGAACATTGAGGGCCACCTTGCAGCAGCTACCATCAAATCACGCTGTACTTGAAAATAACACACAAACAGCCAGGAGTAAAATCCCATCAGACCTCAAAATCTGAATGTGAATTCCAAATAAAAAAATCCACGGAAACTAACAACATCCCCAAAACAAATGAACACATACCTAATACACCTCGAAAAGTGAAAAAATTAAATCTCTCGCCGACCAAACAGAAACTAAATAAAAAATCCTGCTCCACGTCAAAAACAAGAGCCACAGAACAGCATATTTTCAAAACCTTGGAAACGATAGAAATAGACGACAGAACCTACAATTAGGGTGATTGGGTAGGAGTGTCAGAATTCGCCATTAAAAAAGGTGTGATTATTAGATTCGCTATTTTTCAAAGCTTATAACAATAGGAATAATGTAATTTAAACCCTAATTTTTTTTTTCAGTAAAACTTTAAAATAATAAGAGGTTTTATCGAAAAATATACAATATTTTTTTTAAATCGGTTTTCTTCAAAAAAGATTTCATGAAATTCAACGAATTTTAACTTTATCTAAATATAATAAATATATATAAATTCAAAAAACTCACTTACCTATATAAAATGCTAATCAATGAATGCTTCCATTCTTGCTTTATATTTTATATTCCATATATTTTTTAAATAAAAGGATTTTTTAAACAACTATTTGAAAAGACTGCCATTACATAAGCATTAACCGGAGTTAGCGAAACGCCAAAGTGTTTTTTTTTTCCTGTTTTGAAATATGGATGGATAGCTGGACGTAAAAACAACACATACGCGTAAGCCTTGTGTGTGAAGAAATATGTGTCACCGTATGTAAAAAAATAATCACATTTTACTTATCAGTTTTTGCCTAAAAGAAAATACTCAACAAATTTTTTCTTTTTTTCTTCTCTCAAAGAAATACATGAGTTTTTGATTTAATATATTTGATTTCTTCTTTATGGAGTGAATTTTTTTTTAAATATCTAAAAAAAACAAAACAAAACAAAAAAAAATTGAATGAAATAGAAAAAATTGTCATAATTCTACAAAATTTTCTGGACAATATAACAAGATTATAAGGTTTCACTTAAAAAAAACAAAAAAAAATTCAATGTGGTTTAAAAAAAGGTTTTAAACTTTGGACTTTACAGGTAAATTTGCAAATAACTGTTCTCTATTTTTTTAAATTAGCTTATTTTATTTATTGATCTTTTATCTTCAATTTGTGATACATAAATTTGAGGTGAGAAAATTATTTTAATTTTAATAGACATTTCAAAATGGAAGGAGTGAATTAAAAAAAAACGTTTGTCTAAAATATTATATTCGGTTTATTGGAAAGAGCATAAAATTTTACATTGACCCTGAAAATATCGTAAAAATTGAGCCATTAGAAAAATTTTGATGGATTTTTAAATTTAAAAAATTGAAAAACATTCAACTCGTAAAATTCAATTGATTTCATTACGCAAAAAACAGGCACTTTGTAAACACTGTTTTTTAAAAAATAATATTTCTATTATTTTTTAAACAACTTTAATAGTTTATTTTGGAAGTATATTCCATAAAGAAAATAAACAACCCACTTTAAAAAGAGAAATTGCAAGTTTTTTTATATTTTATTTGCAGGTTTGTATTAGGGGTCCCAAAAAATTCTGACATACCTAGATTGGAGGTTCTGTCGTCTATTTCCATTTAATATGAGAAAAAAAACCTTCTTTTTGATTTACACTTTTTGTATAAGCATAACTACATAAACTTCTGACTCATTTGTATCTACAAAAAATAAAAAATAGCATCCCCCAAATTAAAACTGACTAGACAACTAAAAACGGTTGATTTGCGGTAATGCAAAGTAAACAAACATCTTTCAAAAAAATATAATACAAAACTGTTCACTTTTAGTGGATATCACATGTCACTTTCCACATTGGTCAAATTAAATCATTCTGTAACGCCAATCAGTAAACAATGTGTAATCTCTCACTGGCCAAGAACCAGTTTGAACTCTGGCTGTAACGTCAGCAACGAAACAGTAACATGTACATTTCACACTGGCCATACGGACTACTAACCACAAGCATAGTGCTTCGATTCAATTTCTTTCAACAGAAACAATTTAATTATTTTCCCTCTTTTTTATCAATTTTTTTTTCAAGAGTGTCTTCATGGGAATACGAGTGAAGAAAGACTTTAACTGCTTATTTTTCTCTGTAAATCTTTTACATGGCTAAGTCATATCGCAAGAAAAATAAACATTTTGACTTTTTTCGTAGAATGAAAATCACGAACATATTTTCTATTATTAATTTTAGTGTGTGGGGCTGATTTCAGTAACATTAATTAGGATTTACATTTTCTTTGTGTGACCGATAGGAACCTTTAATTCTATCCAAATGATCACTGTCGTTTTTGTGTGAATTTTGTAAAGTTGTGTCAGACAATTCTTTATTGCGTTTTTTGCAACATTCTAAAATTGGAGTTAAATTTACAAGAATTTAAGAGTCAAATAGTTTTTTTAAAGATTTAAGTATCGTAAATTATGAACGTTGATTGCTGACGGAAGTAGTTTAACAAGTGAATTTAAATTTATGTATACATTTTGTAAATTATACGTTCTCATATGGGGGGGGGTAACAATATTTAAATCAATTTTCTTTTAAAACTTATTTATTTTTTAGATTTTCTTTGCTATTAAACAGATCACCATATATATATTAATGATAAACTTTTTTATTTCTTTCACAAATAATGAATTCATTTCTATATTTTATGACTTCATGTTAAATGACGAAATAAAAAGTTGATTCAACAATAAACAATAGGGATCTCTGAATTGTGCAAAATCACCAACGCTTTATTCACTATCAGCCACGTCATCATTTTGTGTCTATCTTATAATTGTTCATACTTTTTACAGATGCCGCTAGTCACTTTAATTGAATCAGGAAAGCAAGGAATTTTTTTTTTGCTAGTTTATCTTAGAGACCTCTATACATTTTTTGAAAATATATGCTAAAATAAAGTTGATCCCCTAGAAATAAAAATCTTTTAACAATTAAAATAATTTTAAGTTGTTGAATTTGCTATTTTATAATTTCCAATATTCCTTTTTTTATATTATGTGAAAGTATTTTTTAAAAATCGGAAAACCTTGACCAAATATGTTTAAAACTTCATATTGCAATTTTATTCTGTTAAAATCTTTTAAAAGTTAATACTTAAAAAAATTTTTTTTTTTTTGTAATTTAAATAATTACATTATATATATTATTGAGAAAGAAACTTGGATTTAAAAAAAAAACTTTATAATATTGACTTTATGTCCATTTTTTTTATTTACATAATATACATGGGTCAACTATATGTATCAGATCGAATTGCCATTAAAATTTATATAAGAATAAATCTTTTCGATTAATTATATGCATCAGATCTAAATTAGTATTAAAATTTATATAAAAATGAATCTTTTGGGTCAGATCCAAATTACCGTTTGTGGATTTAATATTTCCTTCATAGTAAATTGAAGGTTTTATTAATGACATATTGATTAATTTTATATAACATATGGCATACAAAATAAACTAAAATAAACGAAATTTTTACATGTGTATTGGAAGTTTAATAGAGCTAATAAGTGCAAAATTAATACTAAATACTTCATTTAATTCTTTCCCCTACTCTCTGTTTAAATTTAAATGCAAAGCTTCTTTCTTAGAACTGCTCACATGTGGAGCTCTGTACCACTGGCTTGCTTTCCAGCTGACTACAACATGGTCGTCTTCAAATCCAATGTAAACAAGTTTTTGTTGAGTTGTCCCCCTAAATCAAATTATACCAAATTTCTACCATTACCGTTCACTACACTGTTGTATCACTGACTACTCATTAGCCCTTATTCTCGAGTGGTCTTTGGGTCTTGATAAGTGCTGACTCCCTTGTGTAAAAAAAAAACAAAAAAAAACGGATTATTTGTATATATAGCTCTTCCCATGAAACATTAACTCTGGGTGGGTTGAATTAGCTCAAGCTATCCTCTCTAAACTGTAGCCTTCACTCGGACCAACCAAGTCACTTTGTTCCAACAACGACCTCCATAGATACCAGGTCAGCTGTTATCTTCAGCCAGTTTTTTCATTGTCCACCACATGGCTTTTTCAAATCATGGGGCAATTGCTTAATAATTTTTTTTTTTACATAGGAGTCACCACTTATCAAGGCCCAGAGGCCACTCGAGTATAAGGTTTAATTAATTTTACCCAGCCTAGGACGAGTACTCTTCTAGTATGTATACACGGACATGA